>NC_136680.1:4201561-4801561 GCF_903797595.1 Erithacus rubecula | reverse complement strand
GCCTCTGAGGCAGGTAGCCCAGTGTGAAACGTGTGCAGGTGCTGCTCTGTTCCCCTCTGAGCAGGACACACACGGGCTCCCCCTGCCAGGGCCCCGTGACTCCCTCCCAGCCAAGCAGCCCAGGCCTAGCCCAGTGTGGGGATTTGGGTAAAGGCCCAGAGGAAAGGCTACAGCCATAGATGTATGGCTTCCAGCCAAATCTGCTCTTCTTCCCACTGCCCTGGAGTTTGGGGCACAGCCCTGACTCAGGATGCTGCTGTGATGGGACCCACAGGCACTATAGGCATACAGAACTTGTAGTCAGAGCACCTCCAGGAACAAGTATTTAATAAACTAGGCCCAAACCTTCATTGTCATGGGTTCTTGTCCAGCCACTGTGTGTGATTCAGAAAACTGCTCATCATTTGGGGTGAGAAGAAGACATCTCCCCAGGGCTCACAAGTCCATCAGTGCAAGGACAGGGCTCTCAGGAATGCAGATGAGGCTGTCCATGCATTAGTTTTGGAAGGAGGTGCTTTGGCCTGGGTGCATTGAAGCTGCAGCTGGGATGTGCATATGATCAGGACACAGCAGTTGGCTCTGCCCTGTGTTTACATCATGGGAGGCAGTGGGGGATGTGTCTGGGGAAGGATCTGCCCTCCAGTGTGGGACCATATCCAGCCAATGGGTCTCCTGAAGGCATGCACCCTTCCCTTGGGTGAGATGGAGAGAGGGACCTTGGGCTGCAGGGAGGGACAGGGCCAACAGCTGCTGGTGCTGCTTCCAGGTGAGCAGGGGAAAGAAAGTGATGCCAGCCAGGCCAGGGTTCAGTTCACTCACTTGTGAGCTGGGCTTGGAGATGCAGAGGTGTCAGGGGGCTCCTGGTATCAGCCTGTGGCTAAGCTGCTGATGTTGGAAATTTAGAAAGAGACTTGCAGGAGCTGAGCTCTGGCAGGGACAGTCACACTGCCACTTAGAGCTGGTGTGATAGGACCCCTGCCCTGACCACCAACACCTAGACCCACATTGACCCCTGCCCTCTGTACACCTCCCCAGCACTGCCCTGACCCCACAGCGTTGGGCAGCTCCTGTTCCCACCCCATTTCTCTTCCATGAGCAGCATTCTCTCTGGGCACAGTAGTTTCCTATGACCATCTTCCCCCAGAGCTCTGCCTGGGTGTCAGCTGCTATAGAGCTCATTTTCTTCCCAGTGGCTGGTACAATGCTGTATTTTAGATTTGGGGTGAGATAATCTTGATCACTCACTGATCTCCCAGCAGTTGATTGCTGCCAGGAGACAGGCTGGGCACAGATCAGTGGGTGCTGAGCAAGTGGGAATCAGGTATCACTTGTTTGTCTTGGGGTTTATGACTCCCTCTTTTTTATTTCCCTTTTCATTACAAATGAAATTACAAATAGTATTAAATATTACTATATTTTATTTTATTTCCATTATGGAACTTTGCTTATCTCAACCCATAGGTTTTAGCTTTTCTTCTGATTCTTCTCCCCATCCCACTGGGGTGGAGGGGTAGGCCAAGGACTTCATGGTGCTTAGTTGCCATCTGGGGTTAAATCACAACAGCCACCACCCACTCACCCCAGCAGCATCAGCTCCAGGCACCTCTATACACACCCCCATCCCACCCCAGCCCCTGTCACCACATTCCCCAAGCACCCCCATTGCCTGCTCCTCTCCCTGCACCCCCAGCTGCAGGCTGATGGAGCAGTCATTGGGCACCTCTTCCCCTTGCCCCTGGGGTCAGCACTGAGGCTGGATCTTTATCCCTCCATGTGCACTCCCTTCCCTGTCCCTGTGAGATGTCTGCTTGCCCTGTTCCTGGCAGCAGTTCAGAGTCCACAGGCAGCCTTTGGAGAATGGCATTTTTAAATAGTTGCTCTGAATTAATTTTACAAGTCACAGCAATACAGGAATGTACAGATATTTACAGGACACTGTACAGGTGGTTTCTGTCATAAATTAGTGTTCTTGCTATCTACATATAGTACAGCTTGCAGGATCCTCAACACAGGCAGGGACACCCGTGTCCCCTCACAGGGCACCCCAAAATGGAGCTGCTGCCCTGGGGCTGCTGCTTCACACAGGCTCCTTGGGGCTGATTTAATCAGAGCTTGGCCCTGAGCTTCCTGGGCTGGCCCTGTCAGAAGGTGACACCATCCAGGGCAGACCAGCATCACCTTGCTTTGCTCGTCCCAGTCTCTTTTAGAGGGTTTGTGGGACAGAGACCCCACTGGTGCAGCCTCACTGGAGCCGTGTGCTCCTCCTGCCTCAGTGGCAGCCACAGCTCCCAGCCACCATGTCATCGTACTGCTTGAGGACCACGTTCTCATCATCATCAAAGTAGAGGAGGTTGATGGAGTAGAGCTTGTCAGGCACACAGCAGGGGGTGCTGACACCCTCGCTCAGCTTCAGGGCGTTGATGATGGACTGCACCGTGGCGTGGTTGGTGGGCCGCATGTTCTCGCCCAGAGGGAAGGGGCAGGAGCCTTTGCAGTGGAAGGCGTTGTACCCCCGAGGTGAGATGATCCAGCCAGACCAGCCAATCTCTTCAAAATCCACGGACAGGGGATGCCTCTGGCAGGGCTGGATCCGGTCCAGCGAGCGCGTACTGCGTGACCTGCCCAGCTTGGCCACTGGCATCTTGGCAGGGAGACTGGGAGCCTGAGGCTTTAGATCTGTCAGAAAGGAGCATTCAATGCCATTGGCCACTGCCTGAGCCTGAGTGGAGGGAGAAAATACTGCAACCCCCCCTGCCACCCCTCCCACAGGTTTTGTCTGGAGCCCTCTGGTCACAGCCTGTCACCAGCCCAGAAGGAGCCACTAGGAGGTGACAGCCTCAGTCTGACAGCCAGACTTCATCTGAATCCAGCTTCATCTGTGAGCAGGCAACACCCCTGAGTGGGCTACACCAGAAAGGAGAGAGCCTCTCCCTCCAGCTAGGGGGGGATGTTTGGATTTGAGGAGCCCACACGTGGAGAACAACCCTGGGAAAGGGATGTTGGCAGCAAGGAGTTGTGCCAGGCGTGTGGGACCCACCTGGGAATCCGGCCGTGGGCAGCGACGCTCCGCGGCGCCCATCATCTGTGAAAAGGACCAGCATGGGCTTCTTGCTCTCGTGGTGGCCACGGCCAGAGGCAAACTGCAGTGCTGGGGAGTCGAGCGGGCTCCCCCCGGGGCCCTGGACTGTCACCAGCAAACCCTGGTTGCTGCTTTCATCTTCGGTCCAGTCGCGAACCTGGGGAACCAAAGCAGCGTCACCATGGACCAGGCACTGCACTGCTGTCCCCACAGGCAAGTCCCAGGCCAGCAGCAGGACATGCAGAACCGGGACCCCTTGAGGCCACACTCTGTGCCATGGGAAGGGGCTGCTCCAGGGCTGCAGCACAGGGGACACTGCAGCAGGAGCCAGCACCAGCACTCCCTGCAGAGCAGGGAGATAAGGCCAGGGAAGGATGAAGCAGCGTGGGGGCTCTTGGCAGGACATTTTCCTCCCCCTCCCAGGGGACATATCCCCCTATGTCACTGGGATGCATCCAGGAAACTACACTGGCACCTGAAAGGCTGCTGGGGGTGAAATGGGTTAAAAAAATTCGTGCATGTGAACCCCAGTATTCCCTTTGTGCTGCCCAAAACAAGGAAAAGCAACTCACAGCTGGTGTGATGGCAAAGACCTCCCAGCCCGAGGTTTGCAGTGAGACAAGCCGTGCTGCCAGCAGCTTCTTCCCTCCAGGGGTGTCTGGCTTGTCTTTCTCCAGCACCTGGTACACATTGACCTGGGGAAGGTAAAAGGTGGTCACCCCGGTGTGCTCTGCCCGAGGGGTTGATCCCGGACAGAGGTGTGGAGGGATATGGGGAATTGTCAGCATGGATCTACAACAACCTTGGTGAGCCTTTGCTGATGTTTGCACAAGCCAAAAGGGTATTTAAGTAACAGCCACGTTTAAATCACCGTGATTCTCTGTGAAACATTTGTTCATGTGATCCTAGAGCCAGGCCACGTTCCCACTGCAGGCAGTGCACCAGTAGCAGTGCCTCCGTGGGCACAGGCTGGGGGACAGTCCCTTCCCCATCTCCATCCCCCTCCTCACCTGGCAGAAGTGATGCCTTTTGGGCCTGTCTGTGACCCTCGGCCAGAGGCGGAAGAGGTGCAGCTCTGCCGTCAGGATCTTCTCGTTCTTGGCCACGCTGGAGAGGACAAACAGGAACCGCATCTCCTCACTGTGGGCTGGAGAGAAGGGCGCGTTAGGAGCCGAACCAGGGGCGGCGCCGCCACCGGCCCGTTCAGCCCCTCCCCACAGCCACGTCCCAGCACCACAAACCCCTCTTACTTTTATCCAGGAAGCTGCGGACGGTGTTGCCCTCCAGGATGTCAGGGTTCTTGGTGACACCATCCGCATTGGCGACAGTGTTGAATAGATCCACCATGTACTGCGGCGGCTGCTTGAAGTGAGTTGGGGGGGCCGGAGGGTCTTCCATGCCAAAGACCTCCAGGAGTTTCTTCAGCGCCTCAGCCCGCCGGCTCGCAGCGCTGGCCGGGCTCGGACATGCGGTCTTGGCCAGGGCCAGCAGCAGCAGGACCGTCCCCAGCATGGCTCTGGCTCCCTGTCCCTGCGCAACCTCCCCGGTGCTGCATTTATAACTCACTGGAAAGTTGGACTGGAGTGAAATATGCACAGGAGCAATCAGGAGAGTAAAGAGAGCTAATTGCCGTGCTAACAAGGTGAGAAGCCCGGCTCCTGGGCCCCCTGCATCAATTAGCCCCAGTACACAAGCGGCAGGGAGGACGGCTCACCAGGCGCTCCCAGGGCTGGCAGGGGAAACGGGTTCTGGGGCCACAGCCCCTTGCCAGGGTCTTGGCTGGGCTGCTTTTGCTCTCCGTAGGAGACTAACTGGATTTTAATGATGGCACTAATGGGACAAATCGGAGGACCTTTGTGTGCAGGAATGCAGCCCATCAGGATGAGCATCCCCTCCCCATCCCGGCCCTGCCGCAGCAGCTCGTGCTGCCCCTCCCGCAGTCGCTGCTGAGGGCGACGGTCGCGGCGGGGGCTCGGTGACACTCTGGTGTCCCTCTGGTGTCCCCAAACCATGGTCAGGTGTGCAGGGCAGGGTGCCCGGGGTCCCTCTCTCGGGGGGCAGCCCAGGCTCTGTGTCCTGTCCGGGAGCCGAGCCCAAGGGGCAGAGCAGGTTCCAGCAGAGAGCCCGTCGGTGCCGCAGCCCCGGGCTGTGGGGTCACACCGCAGCAGCAGCAGCACCCTCGTTCTGCTTTCCTTTAGCTTTTGGGGGTTTTTTTTGTTTGGTTTTTTTTGTTTGTTTGGTTGGTTGGTTGGTTGGGTTTTTTTTAAGATTGGTTTCCTGGAAATTAAAAGGAATTCGATGCTAATTCCTGAGTGCTTGAACTTAATTAAATACCTGGCTAGTGGGATAAAAGCCAATTCTTTAGGTCTGGTTCCTTAATTACAGAGAAACTAAGCTGGTGCAGGTGGACATGCCACACTGTACAGCTGCCATGGGAGTGAAGGAAAAAAATTAGCATTAATTAACTAATTCGTCAACCGGCTGAAGCCCTGCTAGGACCACCTGATGGGAGACAAGGTGAAGGCTAATGTCCAGCGGTGCCCACAGTTTATTCCAACCCAAAGAGCTGTTAATTATGCAGAACAGGCACGGCGGCACCGACAGACTGGACTTAACGGAGAGAGGAAGAGATCTGTATCCCGGGGACCCTTTCCCTTCCCTTCCCAGCCCACCAGCAGCATCTGGGGGTGCCTGCAGAGGGGACAGCTCTGACCCAGCTTGCCCAGCTCCTGGTTCCCTCTCCTGTCTCCGGCTCCACAGTTTGTAACCGGGAGCAGCAGCCAGCCCGTGGCCCTCAGCCCGTGCCAGACGGCTGCATCCTCTGGGATGCTGCACGCAGAGGGCTCGTGGAGCTGCACGGCGGCGCCCCGAGGACCTGCAAATTGCCCATGATGTTTATTTTACAAGCTGCGAAACATTTTGTAGAGGGTTCATTTATACCCGCTGGTTAAAGTAGAGTTTATTCAAAAAATAGTCTTCTCTCATTTACATATCCTCCAGACAGTCTGGCGGGGCCCCGGGAGCCCCTCCCGCAGCTTCGGCCCCTGTCCCCGCACTCGCCCTCCCGCGCTGCGGACTCGCCCCGGGCCCCGGAGCCTGCGCTGGTCACTGCCGGCGGTGGCACTGCGTCCCAGGACAGCCTGTGCCCCAGCCAGGCATTCCTCTCCGTCTGTGACTCCCTGCAGTTAGACAAAAAACAGTGCATCCCCAGCAGCCTCCCAGTGCAGCCATGGAAAAACCAGTATAGCCCCAGTACAGCCCCAGTACAGCACCAGTACGTCACCAGCCCCCCACATCCTGGGATTTCTGCTCACGCTCAAGACAAGGGTAGAGCATGGGCGAGAGGGGAGGCAGCTTTGTTCCTGAAGCTTTGTTCCTGCAGCATCTGTCCTCACTCCTGGAGTCCTTGTGAGCTATGACCTCCCTCTGCCTGAGCAGAGCAGGTCTTTCTCCCTGCATGGTTCGATTTGCTTCACTGTGCGTGCAAAGAATCCCAGAATGGTTTGGGTTGGAAGGGACCTTAAAGCTCATCCATTCCATCCCTGCCGTGGCAGGGACACTTCCACTGTCCCAGGCTGCTCCAGCCCCAGTGTCCAGCCTGGCCTTGGGCACTGCCAGGGATCCAGGGGCAGCCACAGCTGCTCTGGGCACCCTGTGCCAGGGCTCCCCACCCTCCCAGGGAACAATTCCTGCCCAATATCCCATTCAGCACTGCCCTCTGGCAGTGGCAGCCATTCCCTGTGTCCTGTCCCTCCATCCCTTGTCCCCAGTCCCTCTCCAGCTCTCCTGGAGCCCCTTTAGGCCCTGCCAGGGGTTCTGAGCTCTCCCTGGAGCCTTCTCTTCTCCAGGTGAGCACCCCCAGCTCTGCCAGCCTGTCCCCAGCGCAGAGGGGCTCCAGCCCTTGCAGCATCTCCATGGTCTTCCCTGGACTTGCTCCAACTTGTCCATGTCCTTCCCATGCTGGGGATCTATATTTTTATGTCCACAATCAACACAGCCTGAAACAACTGCCTGGACACACCGTGCCCCATCAACCCCCTACTCTTCCTGCCCCACAGCTTTGCCAGCAGGTGAGGGGCAGGAGTGGCACACTCCAGGCTGCAGAAGCCACTGTCAGGATCAGTGTCTGCTGTCCTGGGACACTACAGGCTCTGTAACCACCTGCCCAGTTCAGCAGGTCCGGCTCTGCCCGGCACAGTGGAGGATGAGCTGGGGGTGCTACCCAGCCCCTGGCCCGTGTCCCCCCGTCCCGGGAGCCGCCGGGTGGGAGCAGGGGCAGCCCCCGCCCGGGCCGGGTGCGGATGTGCGGGAGGGAGGGCGGATGGAGCCGGCAGCTGTGCTTACCTAAGCAAGCAGGGATCCCCCGAGGAGCAGCTGCCCAAGCACCTTCCCGCAGCGATTTCCTGCAAAGATTTGCAAAACAAAGGCACAAAAATGCCCTGCAGCACCTCAGCAGGGACACCCCAGGACCCTCCAGCCTCAGGTTCAGCATCCATCCCCAAAGGACAGCACGGCATGGCTGGTAAGAAGTATTTTGGGGGCATTGCAGTCGTTTTTGAGTCAGAGGTCCTTGTGCACAAAGGAATACTCAGCTAGACATTAGGGTGTCTGTTGAACTGAAGATATACCTAACAACTAAATATTTTTAAAAATAAATATCATTGTTCCTTAATTACTTTTAAAAAGAAATCCTCACTCCAAAGAAAAAGCCATTTGTTCCTTTATGGCCCTGATGTATGCACGAATAAGTGGCAGCAAAATACATTTTACAGCATGAGAGAATACAAATGTGAGGTTTTTACTACTCTAGTTTGATGCTAGTGTGAAGCTGCTGATGTTAGAGCACCCACCCAGCAGCTCAAACCCCACATGAGGGCCCAGCTGAGCCCACCAAAGAGCAGCCAAACCCCCTGGAAACTTACTTGAGCCTTTCCTCCCTATGTCCTGCAGAGCTCTGGACAATTTCATAATAATATTCCACCTGAGACACAACAGCATTTTCCTTTCATTTCACGGTTCTCCAGTGTTTGAATCACCTCCCCACCACGTGGGTTTTTGACCAGAGCAGTGCTGAACTTTGCGGGCACACAGAGAAGTCTATTTGCAAAGAAACAAGAAGGAAAGTTAACCCGGAGCTGCCCCCGGGGTTCTTGCAGCAGCAGCACAGACTGTCCTGCTTTTGGCATTCAGCCCCTCTGGAAATGGCTGCTCTCTTTTTCAGGTCCCAGCTGGGAGTTTGGGGCTCATTCCTTCACCAGCTCAGGGCTCTAGTGGTAGGTTTTGTTCCTCCATCCCAGTTTCAGACCATGAGGAAAGGGAGATTATTGTGGGTCCAGGCTGTGACTGCTGTCCCTGACCCTGTGAAAGTCTCAGTTCTGGGCAGTGAGCACAAGCCACTTCATGTTTTCTCTGACAAAAACTGTATTTGAGCACAAAATATTGATGGCAGCACTTTTCCCAGAGCCACACTCTCACACCAGGGATGGGGGAATGTGATTTAGCATTTACTCATTCAGCATTTCCCTCTGGATTTGCCAGGGACTGTGCCCTGAATGGGCCTGTCAGATGCTGGAGCCCCTGTTAGGGGCTCTCCTGCAGAGGAATTCCCCAGGAAACTCCAAAGGGTTTGATCTGCACTGGGCTCCCCACAGGAGCACCAGGGGTGGGATCTGCCACTGTGGGGTGGGGGAAAGGGAAGGGAAGGGAAGGGAAGGGAAGGGAAGGGAAGGGAAGGGAAGGGAAGGGAAGGGAAGGGAAGGGAAGGGAAGGGAAGGGAAGGGAAGGGAAGGGAAGGGAAGGGACGGGAAGGGAAGGGAAGGGAAGGGGAAGGGAAGGGAAGGGAAGGGAAGGAAGGGAAGGGAAGGGAAGGGAAGGGAAGGAGGAAGGGAAGGAAGGGAAGGGAAGGAAGGAAGGGAAGGGAAGGGAAGGGAAGGGAAGGGAAGGGAAGGGAAGGCCCCAGTTCTGGGGTGTGGGATGAAGGAATGCTGGTACTAGAGGGATGGAAGGAGGGAGGTGGACAATGGCCCCAGCTCTAGGGATGAAGAACAAAATCCTGCTTTGCCTTTTCTTTCCTTATTCCAGCTTTAACTCAATGGAAAACTCCCAGGGCACAAAGCACTTTTGGATTTGAAATTCCCAGTTTGGTTGCAGAGGTGGGGGAGAGGGAAGGGGGGGCTCTGTGTGGGCACACCAATGCCACATCCCTGCTGGTGTGTCACTACCACAGAAGGACACGCCACCGAGCAGGGGCTCAGCAACTGCAGAGAAGGGACAAGGGTCCTCCAGCTGCAGCTACATCTGCTCAGAAGGGCAGAGGCACAGACTGCCCTGCACAGCTCGGTCTGGGATGATGTTCTGGGCAGAAAGAAACGACGTTGTTTCTGTGCCAAACCTCCTGGCTTTTCTCCCCTCCCCAAGTAAATTAGGGTTAAAAATCTCCATTGCATGAGCTGGAGGAGGGGGAGAAGGATGGCTGAGCTGATGGCTAAGTGTGTTCGGGCTCTATGTACGACCTGGTCCTGCCCTGCCCTGGACCTTGGGTGTGGATCCTGCGGGATTTGTGTTTGGCTCCTGGCTTTTAACGGGTTTTGAGAGTTTCCTGCCCCCTCCCTACTATTCAGCAGCTACTGCAGGAGATTTCTTTGTTCCAGGATGGAGCTGTTTCCAGAGGAAGGAAAAGTGATTTCTGAAAGTAAATATCTGTGGGATGCCTCAAGTGTAGAACACAAAATGACAATGGATTTCTGGAAGTCAGTACTTCTGGGTGAGGTTTTAACATCCTTCTCCAGCCCCGTCCCCCTCCTCCTACGACCATTCCCCCGACGTTTCCAAGTCTCTACCACGACACTGAAAGTATCAGCCCGACTTTAAGGGAGAAGATCGAGAAGGAAAGTGCAGAGACCTGCCCTGGGGCAGAGGCGGAGCTGCCGGCGAATCCACATTTGCCAGCCCTGGGCTATTACCATGACTGAGATTCTCCCTCCCCGGGGCAACAAGAATCGTCCAGCACCTTCCACTAACACGTCTGGGAAGTAAATGCTGATTCTCCCAGCTGTGGAAGAAAGCACTTCACGCTGCCTAATTGCCTTTTCCACTCGCAGCCGGATAACAGCAGCTGCTGCCCCGGGAGGGGACCCGGGCTGGGGCAGAGCCCTGCGGGTCTCACCCCTGGGATGAATTCCCTGGGATGAATTCCTCGAGGTGAATTCCCTGGGATGAATTCCCGAGGTGAATTCCCCCGGTTGAATTCCCTGGGATGAATTCCCCGAGTGAATTCCCCCGCTGACCCAGCGCTCCGCGGGCTCTGTCCCTCCCTAGCGGCGATGTCCCAGCCCTGCCACTGCAGCTGCCGGGACCTTTGAAAATTGGGCTTTAGAAATGCCAAAAAAATTACACCAGCAAATTCCAGGACAATTGAATTTGTCAAAGAGTTATGGTAAATAATTTCAACACCGCTTTCAATTATGACAAAATCAGTTCATCTCCATTGACGTGACTTGGGTTATTTCGAGTGAACTCATGAAACAGCTCACCAGTTCACAATGAATGAGATCAGCTTTGTCCCAGTGGGAGGTTTTGACCCATCTGGAATGATTCAGTTTGGAGTTTCCACGTCCAAGTGATTTTTGAACCATCACTGTAGTTCACTAGTACCGAAAGGGCATTTCAGACTGTCGGTAAAGAAACTGCATTTTCCAGGGCTCTGTTTCCAGCAGAGCCTTTATCATCAGGTTGGTTTCCTTGCTTTGACTGGGAGGGCTGGAGCAGCGATCCCCGAGGTCCCTCCCAGCCTGGGTGACTCGGATTCCCTGTTCTCTGGCCAGGGGACATTTCCCTGTACATGAGGAGGTTGTATCCCCATCCTCACCCACACACAGCTGAGAATTACCACTGTGTGGTAAAGGGTCAGCAACAGGAAACCCAACCCCAAAACACAATCCCAATATTGCCAAAGGCAGAGGCTCAGCTCAGTGCCTTGAGCTTGGCCATTGGTGCTGGTCACACAAGAGGGCTCGGTCCCACATTCCCAGGGGAGGGACAGGAGTTCTCCCTTATTTATGGTGCACTGTAGGTTGGGTCAGAGCATTTCCCCATGTCGATCATGGCCTCCCAGGGAGAGTCTGGAAGGAAAGTTTACAGGGCAAGGAGACAAAGGCATCACTGGGGACAGGTGCTGCAGTGGCAGCCCTTGAACACCTCCACCTCCCTAAGGGCTTCGAGCAGCAGGAGCCACTACAGGTGCAGCCAGGCAGGAACCCCTGGGGCAGAGATCCACTGGGGCTGGAACAGCTGGGGCAGGAACAACTGGGGCAGGAACCCCTGGTGCAGGGAACCTGGGGCAGAGATCCACTGGGGCTGGAACAGCTGGGGCAGGAACAACTGGGGCAGGAATACCTGGGGCTGGAACACCTGGGGCTGGAACACCTGGGGCAGAGATCCACTGGGGCTGGAACAGCTGGGGTGGGGAACACCTGGGGCAGAGATCCACTGGGGCTGGAACAGCTGGGGTGGGGAACACCTGGGGCAGGAATCCCTGGGGCAGAGATCCACTGGGCTGGAACACCTGGGGTAGGAACAACTGGGGCAGGAATACCTGGGGCTGGAACACCTGGGGCAGGAACCCCTGGGGCAGAGATCCACTGAGTCAGGAACAGCTGGGGCAGGAATCCCTGGGGCAGGAACAGCTGGGGCAGAGATCCTCTAGGGCAGGAAATCCTGGGGCAGGGAACACCTGGGGCAGAGATCCCCTGGGGCAGGAATCCCTGGGGCAGGAACCCCTGGAGCAGGAACACCTGGGGCAGGATCCCCTAAGGCAGGAACACCTGGGGCAGGAACGAGGGGCTCTCACCTGCAGCAGCACAGGACAGGGCCAGGGCTCACTCTTGCATAAAAACACAGCATAGGGAACAACCTCCAGCATCAGCTGCTGGCACAAACCTCCCCTGACCTGGAACTGGTTCAGCTTTTACTCCTCTCTCTCTCTCACCCTGCCTGAGGACGCTGCATCAGCAGTGCCACAGTGCTGATAACAATGGGACACATGATAACAAGATGTCTTAGCTACAGGTGATCCCTCACAGGACACACACGTGCAGCACCCACAGTTTCCACCCTTCTCCAGGATCTTTTATCCCAGACTTCAGGCAGTGCCAGCTCTCCTGGGGTCAGGAGAGCACTCCAGCCATGTCCCCAGATGCACAGGCTCTGTCAAGTGCCTCCTGGGAGTGACACATGGCACATCATGTGGGAATGGCATCCTGCCAGTTTCGCTCAAAGAGGGAGAAGCCTCCAACCTCCCTGCACACGGGAGAGCAGATCTCAGGCACAGCAGAGGTGGCTGAAAGAGCTGCTGGGCTGTGAGCAGCCAGAGCCATGGCCAGATGCTGCTGGGGCAGCTGGGTGGGCACTGCCACAGCCCCTTCCCTGGCTGAGCTCTGGCCCTCCCTCTGCCCTGAGGATCCAGCACTGCTGGGGAGTTCCCATCTGTCTCACCTGCACAAGCCACTCCTCGGCCTGGGAGGATGAGGGAGGGATTTTGTCAGAAGCCAAAAGCAGGTCTTTTAAAACATGTCTAAAACCATAGCTCCAGTCACCATACCTGATCTTCCCCTGCCCCAAGCACTCACCTTCCTGCTCCTTAGGAAACCATGCATGGAGGGCACTCTGGAGATTGGGAGCTGATCTGCTGGGATCGGCAGCTGGAGCAGCTGGACTAACATCACACTGACACCACAGTGACACCACAGTGACATCACAGTGACATCACAGTGACACCACACTGACATCACACTGACATCACACTGACATCACACTGACATCACAGTGACATCACAGTGACATCACACTGACACCATACTGACATCACACTGACACCACACTGACATCACACTGACATCACACTGACATCACACTGACACCACACTGACATCACACTGACGTCACAGTGACATCACACTGACATCACAGTGACACCACAGTGACACCACACTGACATCACACTGACATCACACTGACATCACACTGACACCACACTGACATCACACTGATGTCACAGTGACATCACACTGACATCACAGTGACACCACAGTGACACCACACTGACATCACACTGACATCACAGTGACATCACACTGACATCACACTGACACCACACTGATGTCACAGTGGCATCACACTGACATCACACTGACACCACACTGACATCACACTGACACCACACTGACACCACACTGACATCACACTGACAGGATGCCAGAGATGTCTGTGAAGCACCGGTTCCATCCAGGGTCACCACTCATGTACTGTGTGATACTGAGCCCAAACCAGGGCTGAGCACCACCCAAACATTGGCAAAAAGACATGGCCCACCCCAGGAGTCTACCTGGGAGAGAGATTCCTTCAGCCTGAGGCAGAATTCCTGAGGGATAACTGGTGTTTGCAGATCAGGAGTGGAACACTTTGTATGAGACTGGTCAGTGCACACAGACTGAAAAAGAGTTAAAATTTCACTAGAAAATCCCAGGCTTTTTCTTGAGTGAGCACTTGAGGAGTGGGGTGAGAACGGGTGAATGCCCTGATTAGCAAAGGGAAAAGGGGATGCTCAGCCATGGCTGAGCCACAGACCTGGCACACACTGAGTGAGCCTCAGCACAGTGGTGATGCCTGAGCTGGAAACAAACCTGTCCCCCCAGCCAAACCCCAATTTCACAGCTCTCCAACCTGCACTCCACATCAGCTCCACGACAGAGGATGGGATGGTGGGGTCAGGTGTGGGAGCAGGGGAGGTGCAGGAACTTGGCATCAGGTTTGGATTGGTTTGCTCTGCTGTAATTGAGTTTACAAATCACCAATGTTTATTGGCTAAAGGCTGTTTCTTCTGGAAATCCTTTTGAAATGAGCTGGTTTTCCTAAATAGCAGTGTCCCTACTCCAACATTTATTGATGTAAGTCCTTATTTTATCAGATAACAGGGATGAAAACTTGCACAAAAAGTGCCCACGGTGTCAGCTGAAGACACTGTTAACCCCTGCTCTCCCAGCTCTGTGGCCTACAAGCTGTGATTTTTATTTTTAGGCAAATATTTTATATATATATTTGGATGATTTTTGAGCATTCTTGAGAACCCAAAGAGGATGCAGCTGACTGAAAGCTGGTGAATGTTGTCCTGATTCTCAAGAACAAGAAGTTGGATCCCTAAAGCCACAGGCCTGTCAGTGTCATTTCAGTTCTTGGTGAAGTTATAGAAATTATTCTGGGAGGTGTTGAAAAACACCTGGAAGACAACAAAGCCACTGGTCACAGCTAGCACAGCTTCCTGAAAGTCCTGCTTGTCACACCTTTCATGACAAGGTGACCCACCTGGCTGGCCGAGGAAGGCCAGTTGATGTAATCTTTTTGGATTTCAGTAAAGGTATCAATACTGTCTCTCCTTGTGGACAAACTGTCCATCCCACAGCTGGATAAACACACCATGGATGGGTGAGAAACAGGCACAGACAGTGCCTAGGGTGACACAGGCTGGCACATCAGCAGTGCAGCTCTGCAGGGCTCCATCCTTGGCCCTGTGCTCTTCAAGATAAATGTCTTGGATGCAGGTCTGGAAGAGCACCAGTGCCCTCCACTGCCAAAAGTGCCAAGGACAAGGACAAAGGAACTTACTGGCAAAGATGGGAGCCTGCAAGAGCCGTGGGAGGAAGACACAATCTGTGGGTCCTGCATGCCACACCCTGGGAAGCACAGGAGAGTCTCCAGTGGCTCAGACACTCAGCTGCCCTCCCTGGCAGGTGAGGTGAACAGCCCTGAGCCAGGTCAGTGTGCATATCCTGGCAAATGTCCCCTGAGTGTCATCTGAACAAGCACCTGGGCAGCTGGGAAATCAGCATCTCTCCCATGATCAGGATTGTGCTCCCAGCATGATCAGGCTTGGATCAGGCTCCCAGCAAACTTACAAGTGTTTCTTGAGAGCCATTGGATTTGCTGACAGTCTGAGGAAGCTCCTTTGGGGATCTTTGTTCTTAACACCACTTCCAACTGGGTGCTAGTCTCAAATACCCTCACTTGATAGAACATGGATTCTTCACCCTCCTTCATCCCATTCAATGGTTTTATTTGGGGACAACCCTGTCCTGTCCTTCCCCTCACCAAATGGAGTCAGAGCTCGACTTGGACAATGCTGACAACAGCAGGACATGTCACAGCAGTGATGGCAGCATGTCCCTCACAGCCACACAGTTCTGCTGTTAACTGCATGCAGGCAAGCACTAGTTAAAGTAGGAAAGCTCTGGGAGCAGCAGAGGCAGCCCTGGTGCTGTGTGCTGCCAGGGGCTCAGCACCAGCACAGAACCAGGCACCATCTCACCAGGGGCACAGGCCAGAACTGACCCAGCTCCCAGGGAAAACCTTTCTGCCAGATTCAGGAGTGATGGCAGCAGGGACACTCCTCTGGCATGCAAAATGAGGTCTGAGGGGCTGGGTTGGGATTTTTCCTGAAATTACTTACAAGTGCAACATCACAGCCACAGAAGCTGCACAGCCCTTGGAACAAGCCAAGCTCCCCCCAGCTCATCCCCACTTCTAGGAGGACAACTGGGTTTCTCTGGAATAGATGCCTTGAGGAAACAACTACCAAAACCAAAATGCTAGAGAAGCATCCTATCCAAACCACACCATTTACCTCTGGGCTACAGGAACCCCAGCCCAGAGCAGGAATCAGCACACTGCTTAACAACAACAACAACAATCATTTAATTGTGTTAAGAGACAAACATATCTAACAAAACCCACACTTCCATAAAAAAATTCCTTGTGCCTGGGCACCTGAGCCCAGCCACTCTCTGTTCACAGCTCTGTGGTGCTGCAGAGTACCCAGAGAGGCTGGGACTGCTACTGGGAGCAGCTGCTGTGTAACCTGGCCAGAGCAGAGAGCTGCACTGCAGCCACATGGGAAGGGACATACAAAACAGTTATTAAAAAATATGAATTTTAAATAAAGAATTTACAACGACTTCAACTTTATACAAAATATCATGGTTGCCATGTCTCAATTTCAGTGTCTCAATTCTAGGAATTATTTGTTGAACTGTCAGCATCCTGTTTTCCATCTCACACCACCTCTGCAGTCTCTTTCTCCAAAGAGCTCTGTCTCTGTCCAGCTCAGTCCAAAGTACCTGAAAATGAAAAAACACATTATAGTCTCAGGAATTAAAGTGCAGTTCTGTGAACAAAAAAAATGTTATTTACAAGTAGGCAAAATAAAGTCCAGTAACTTTAAAGTTTAAGCAAAATCACACATGAGTAAAATCAAATCCAGCCAAAAAACCTACTGCACATGCCTCAGGGTCCAGCTGAGCTATTCCAGTGCTCAAAGGGGAACTGCAAGCCACACTAAGAATTCAGGATGTGGAAGCAGAGAGCTTTGCAAATGATTCAGTTCTTTCTCTCCTAAGTAGGTGATTACACAAAATACTGAAATTAAGTAGAAACTCACCTTCCAAAAAAGCAAATTCATCAATAGCTTCAATGGCATTATCTGAAAAGCAAATTGACAACAATTAAAATAGATATACCAATTCCATATTTGCATCTGTTTCTGTAGTCTTTGGTAAAAGTTTTTCTCTCCCATCTCTAGGGAAAGAAAGAACAAATCCCTAATTACTTCACCACCTCCAGACAGGTGGAAAAATCCCCCATCCCAGCAACCCTGTGCTAAGGCCAGCACAGAACATGCTCCCATACCCAGGTCTTTTCTTTGCAGGGTTTTCCTTTTTCCTTGCTGGGCATACACATAAGCATCTTTGGCTATGGTTTCAACAAACAGCTCCTGCAAGGCAAAACAGGACAGGTTCACATAGGACAAGAGAGTATCCTGAGGAAAAAGAAAGGTGCTAGAGGGCTTCAGGATGAAATCTTCATCCTGTCATTACCCCTTCCCAAGAAACAGGTCTGAAAATACCAGAGGAAATGACTGGACAGGGATGCACAGGACAAGCAAGGAGGGAGAAAGCTGGGAAGGTGGGTTCCTCTAAAGCCACATTCTCTGGGAGACCCACTGCACACCAGGGGCTCCCAGGGCACCTTCTGAAAGGGGAAAGGGGTTCTGTGCTCAGACGAATCATGAAATCCTTGATGGAGAAATACCATCTAAGACCATTGTGTCCAACCATGCACCCAGCACCGCCTCCAGCTCACCACCCTCCCGTTCCCAAACATTTTGTTGAACAGTTCTAGGGATGGTGACTGCCCCGGGCAGCCTGTGCCACAGCCCGACAATTCTCTCCATGAAGGGATTTTCCCAATATCCTAAACCTCCCCTGGTGCAGCCCGTCCTGTGCCTTCCTGCCTGGGACAAGCGACCGGCCCCCGGCTGTCCCCTCCTGCCAGGGAGCTGTGCAGAGCCAGAAGTGCCCCGAGTCTCCTTTTCTCCAGGCCGAGCCCCTGCCCAGCTCCCCCAGCCCCTTCCCCACGCGGCCCGCCCGGGCAGAGCGAGCAGCATCCCCGCACCGCAGCTCCGGCCGCCCTCACCGCGGCCCGCGCCAGCACGAACACGGCCTCCTGGCTGGCCAGGGTCACGTCCGGGTCCGCCTTCACCAGCGCCTTCACCCGCGCCAGCGGCAGCCGGGCCAGCCGGGCCGGGCCCGCGCCCTGCGGCCCCGCGCCCGCCGCCTCCTCCCCGGGCGCCGCCGCCTCCGCGGGCCCCGGGCCCGGCACGGCCGCCGCCGCCGCCGCCATCCCGCCCGAGCGCTGCGCCTGCGCGGGCCGGGCCGGGCTCGGCGGGGCCGCCACAGCCGCGAGCGCGGCCCCTCCTCCGGCCGGGCCGGCACCGACGGCGACAGCGACAGCGACAGCGCCGCAGCTTCCCCTCATGCAGCCCCGAACACGCGCCCTGAGCCCCCCTGCATCACCCTCCCCTCATGCCAGCCCCGAACAGAGACCCTGATCCCCGCCTTCATCCCAGCCCTAAACAGGGACCCTGATCCTCCCCTGGATCCCAGCCCTGAACAGAGACCCTGATCCCCGCCTTCATCCCAGCCCCAAAGAGAGACTCTGACGTTCCCCTCATCCAAGCCCCAAGCAGAGACCCTGACGCTCCCCTTCACCGTGACCCCTAACACCCCCCCACCCTAGAGATGGCCCTCAGTGCCTCCCTGCCCCCCGTGCCCCAGCGCGGCTCTCGGGCCGCCCTCTCCCCACACAGGGATGTGCCCTCCCTGCAGCGCCAGGAGCAGGGGGCAGGTGGGAGGTGCTGTCACTGCTCTCTGCCCGTCCTGTGCCCCAGAGGCAGCTCCCCGTGGGTCCGGTGTGGGACCCCTCTCCATCCCATCCCATCCCATCCCATCCCATCCCATCCCATCCCATCCCATCCCATCCCATCCCATCCCATCCCATCCCATCCCATCCCATCCCATCCCATCCCATCCCATCCCATCCCATCCCATCTCCAGCTGGTGGGATCAACCCCTTCACTGCCCCCCTTGGGCACCCACCACCCTCCACAGCACCCCCAGCATCACCTCCCTTGGCCAGCAAGTGCCCACCCCAGCTTTCCCCACGTCCTCAAACTCTGTGTTACCCTTAAACCATGTGCAGGCAGGAGCCACCTCGGGCGCTGCTGGTGGGACACCCTCCCAAAGGCTGCAGGGACACGCCAGTCCTGGAGCAGGGACAGCAGCACCAGCCAGCAGGCCAGAGCAGCCCTGCCAGGGCCCAGCTCCACCTCTCAGGCTGTTCCTGCTCAGGCAGTGACCAGTGACAGCAGGACAGTTGGACACCGTGCCCCAACACAGCACCCTGCTGTGCACAGCTCCCCTGCTTCCCAGAGGAATTAGGCTCTTCAGTGCAGCTCATATCCCACATTTTGGATGCTCCAGGAAGCCATAGCCCCCACCCAGATTTACTGTGCTCCCACAGAGCTCAGCTGTGCCCCCTCTGCACGCCCCCAGCTCTGTGCAGCTTTGAGACCCGACCTGCAGAGGAATCCTGGGTCACCATCAGACAAGGACATTGCCCATCCCCTCGCACCCCACAGTCAGTTCCCAAAACTGGGGCTCTCCTCTGGATACAGCTCCTATGGCCAGCAGGACTTGGTGGGCTGCAAGTGTCAAACAGCAGCAGAGCCAAACCAGTGGTGTACCAAGAGCTGCTCCTCCTCCTCTTTCTCCTCCTCCCTGTGCGGTCTCAGCATCAGGCAAAACCAACTTCCTGGCCTTGCACACAGCTCCTCACCAGCCGTTAGGGAAGGGCTGCTGGTCTCAAGGGAGGGGCTCAGAGGGTCCAGGATGGTTCAGGTGGTCTTTAGCAAGGAGGAGAGCACACAGGGAAGCAACCACTGAAGGAAGACGGTGAGTAAGAACCAGACCTGGGCTGTAGTGGACAGGGGATGGGACACTGGGAGCCACAAGTCCTGGCTGGAGCGGTGCTGGGGATGCCTTTGTGAGGGGCTGGATCTGGCCAACACCCTCGCTCCTCCTGAAAGGAAAAGTCCTCCTGAACGTTTGAGCTGGATGGAGCTTTTAAGGTCTCTGACCAGTTTCTGGGCTCAGAGGAAAGTTTGCTGGGTGAACTTAGGCTGAATATAATTATCTGTGAAAGGAGGAGGCCACACTCCCACAGAGCCCAGGAGAGCCCCCACCAGCACAAAATGAACTGGAAAACTTGGAACTGATCACAGTGATGGCAGTGCTGTACATCCAGGGGCTCTGAGCAAGCCCCAGCTCATGGAACAGGCCCAAAACTGATCGTTACAAACCACCAAATCATTCAGGTGTCAAAAATCCCAATGGCATGTTTGGGAATCTGGAAAACATTGTTTTTTTTCACTAATTTGAGTGAAAGCCCCACTGCTGGTATACAGGAAATGACACATTCATGCTGCTTCAGCACTGCTATGCCAAGTGCTACATTTTGAGGGTTTACCAGGAAAACTGGGGTGTTTGCCTGGGGAACTTGCACCTTTGTAAGTTTGTATGTATACATTTGATCGGTTATGTCTAAAAACATTGCATCAGCTTCTCTCCATATCAGCCCTTCTCTTGTGAAAATAAAAATTATGCAATCAGAAACCCAAAATGAAATCCAAAAAGGAGAACTCCAAACCAAAGCATACAGCTCCAGCAAAGCAGGCAGCTCTGGTGCAAAGGGACACTGTGATCTGGGGACAGGGCATGGGAGAAAGCTGGGGAGGTAAGGTGATCTCTCCCCTCTCACAAAGTCCATCTGAGAAGCTTAGGAAAAATTCAGCCCCATCCTGTAACTTCATGCCATACTTCCAGCCTGGGAGTCTTTTTCCAAGGGCTATTCACAGCCTCCTCCTGGCAGTTTTTTCTAGAAGCTCTAGAAAAAGGTGAACTTTGGTCACTGAGGAAGCTAAAGGCAGCTCTGTGCTGGAGCAGATGTGGCCTGGTTCATGTGTGCACAGTGTGAACCACACAGGAAAGACACATGTCAGAAAAGTAGGGCAGTCTGCTGCCTCTTGGCCTTGTTCTTTCTGCACTCAGGCTTTGGTGGGATGAGTCTCAGCAGTGCTATACCAGCGTTTCCTCCAGGGATGGATCCTATGGCCCTGTGTGGTCTCCTCCACCAACTCATCATGGGAAGAAGGACCAGGGCAATGCAGGTTGCTCCCATCTGAGACATGGGAAATCTCTGGATCTCAGGAGCTTTGCTACTACCAGCCAACCTCTCTGATTTGATGGTCCCTGGTAGTGGACAGAGGGTGGATCAGGCCAAAAGACTCCATGAAAGGTGTCCTGGATGCTCCTGTGGTGGGGTAACCCGGTCCCAGTTTGGTGCAACCCCATGTTGTTTTCTCAGGCACATTTTTGAGCAAAAACCTCGTTCTGTGGAGAAGACTTACTGTGAGACTGTGTTGAAGGAATACCACATTCTCTGGGGGGAGTTTTGATTTATTTTACTCCATGGTGTTTTAGCTGAAACTGTTTTTCTTTATGGTTGCAGATGCATGTGGAGGGGAGAGATGCTGTAGTGAAACACCTTCGGGCAAAGTTCCAACAGAACAGGAACAAACCTCCCGCGGTGGGTGGCAAGCCAGAGAGTCACCCTGCAGCCTCTCATGGACCAGAGCCAGGACAGAGCCCTGCCATGGCCTTCAAGGGTGATGCTCCTCAGGAGCCCCCCTGGAGCAGGAGGGTGGACTGCAGCAGGGCTTCTCCCTCTCACAGTACAGCTCAGAGCCTGGGACAGCACTCACCTCAATCTGCCTGCCACACTCGGGCACAAACAGCGTGTCGGAAGAAGGGGACAGTTCAAGATGCCCCCTTCCACCCAGTGCCTGCAAAGCCAGGAGGAAATGTGTTGAACAAGAAGGTGGAAGCCAGCTCTGACCCTCCCTACAGGAAGCCAGCCCAGCAGACACGGCTGCCTGCCAAAGCCAAGGGGGCTGCAGCTGTTGCAGACCCCCCCCTGCTCATTGTGGGAAGCCCCCAAAGGACAGAGCACCCAGCTGTGCCCCAGAGGAAGCCTCTGCCACACATCAGGGCACTGGGAGTGAAGCCAGGCAAGCCTCGGCGCCCTGCTGACGTGGATTTGGCAAAGTTCAGAGCAGCTGCACGTCCTGGGACAGCCATCTGTCCTGCCACACAACCAGCAAGGCGTGCTCAGCTGGGTATGGCCAGGCATGAAAGCCATGAAAGGGAAGGCTACTGCTCATGCAGGAAGGAAAATCTCCCCAGTTAGAGCCTGCAGCTCTTGGGAGATGGAAATACTGGGAGGGCTAATGGAGAGGTGGGGTCTTTTATGACCAAAGGGGCTGTTCTAGGCAATAGCATGAGGATGAGAATGAGAGAGAAGGAGGGCAGGTGAAGGAATAAAGTGCCCTGTCCCTGGCTGGGCACAAGTTTCCATCTCTGGAGTGTTTGTAGGAAGTAAGAATGGAGTAAGTAACAAGAGGGATATTGCCAAACTGGAGTGAGCCCGAGATGGTTGGGGACTGGAGCACATGGAGACCCAGGCTTATTCAGCTGGCAGGAGAGGGAAGGGGAGATCTCACTGTCCACAGCTACCTAACAGGAGAAAGTGGGGCCAGACTCTTCCCAGAGGTGCTGGGGCAGGCCTGGGGGTGATGGGCATGAGCAGTAGGTGAGGCACCAGTCAGACATTGCCCTGCCACACTGCACAGTGGCCTTCCAGATGTAGTGGTTTCTCAAGTTGCTGTTCTGCTAATCCACACTCCAGGTGATGAAAGCTCTTTCAAATACCATTTCTTGCTCAATTTCTCTAACCATGAGAGTAGACTTTCCTTCCTTTCCTTAAGAAAACTAAAAAATCTAGCTGGTCTGTGTTATAATTGAAAGGTGTTATCAGAGCTGGCCATGCTGTTGTGCTGGGAGATTCTCACATGACTGGCTACCAGCATTTGTTTGTCTCATGGGTCCTGAGGCAAACTGCAACATCTGGAATTTGATTATTTTTGTTAATTTTTAGGGCAATCTTATGATAGTTAAGACTGAGTATCTGATTGCGTATTACTTGGCACCATAAACCAGCAAAGGATGTTGTACTCAGGTCTTTGTGCCCATTTTTGGTTGGTCTGGTTGACCAGGCTGGAGACAAGGCTTGTGATAGAAATAACAGCATGTTAGGAGAGATGTGGTCATGCTGGCAATGGCAAAGAGAGCAGCAGTATGTTCTGGCTGATGATGCTCCTAAGCATGTTGAGATATCCAGGACTTGACTCTGGTACATATCTGAAATTTAAGGGTTTTCCACATTCATTATGCCTGTTTTGGCCTCTTCCCCTCTTCTTCCATTATTTGTCCAGGAAGAAAGTAACATTGGAAATATACAAATGGGAAAATACATATTCAGGGTTCTCAGTGAGGACCCTGATGTGCTGTGCCCCAGTATGCTGGCAGGAAATCCCTAGGTGGGCTGTGGATTGCTCTGTCTCTGCTCTAGCAAACTGTGTAATCAGTTTTATCTCCCCACCTCCCCCTGCACTAAATCCAGCCCAGAGTAGCTCTCACCCAGGGTGGCTGATAGAGCTGAGGAGAAAATATGAACTAATCTGGTCCCTCCTGTTTCTGCTGTTTGTCACAGTTCACCTCCAGCCAGGCTGTGCTGCAGCAGTGCCTGCACGGCTCCCACTGCAGGGTGCTCCAGGTGGCACAGGGTAAGGACTGGGGCAGCACTGCTATTCCAGGGGGCTTCCAGGCTGTGCCAAGCCAGTGGGAAGGGCACAAGTCATGACAGCCAGAACATATTTGGGTTTTCCTGCCTGCTGCTGGAGCCCAGGGTGTGCAGCAGCTCCCACAGTGTGAAGCACAGCCATGCCCTGGGGCTGTGTTACCCCACTGTGGCCATTGCACCCCCTGCCCCTCCACATCCTGCTGTGTGAGGAGCTGCTGGCACAGGGCATGGAGCTGCTGCCCAGCTCTGCCCCAGAGCCAGGGCAGCCCATGGCCAGCCCTCCTGCTTGTTCCCCATCCTGGCAGCCCTGGCTCTGCCCTCAGCCCCAGCTGTCATTGCAGCAGCACTTCCTAACGGTGCAGTGCCTCTCCACAGGGGTGAAGATGAGATATATGATGATGTTGAGCCTGTGGGGCTGGCCAGGAGAAGCCCAGGCCTTCTGCTGCCTTCTGTGTCCCAGCTGCCAGTGTACCCCTGCCCCAGAGGAGGTGAGCACAGGAGGGGCTTGGATGGTGTTTGGGGTGAGACCTGCAGTTCTGGGAGGCCCCAGTGAGCCACGGGCAGCAGCAGGACCTGTGCTAAGCCTGCTGCTCCCCCACACAGGAGGGCAGTGGGTTCCTCTTGTAAATGGGCTCTGGAAACCCTGATCCCCCCACACTTGGGGGCAAATTTAGGATTTGGTCCCAGGAGGAGGAAGCTCTTGCTGCTCTTTGTATTCTATTTTGGCAGGTGTGTTACACCTCCTGGCAGCCTCACTGCAACACCTCTCCTGGGGTTTGGTTTTACAGGTGGAAATGCTGGCCGAGCCTCTGACAGGGTTACCTTGCTGGCACCTACACAGAGGTAATGGGGTTTTTTTTCTCTAAGGATCCCAAATGGCCAGGTTTCCCTGCTGCTCTGACAAAGCTGCTGCTTTAATGGTCTCTGCTGGGCTTGCAATAGGAAGGTCTGTGGTGAAGAGCACAAGCTGCAGGCTGTACATCTGGCCTTGAGAGCCCCCAGAGCCCCAGAGCTGGTGCAGGGAAATGCCATGGGGAGCAGCCAGCAGGGAGAAGGGGATGGGAGGGAGTAGAGCATGAGGTCATGAACCTTCCCATGGCTTTCAGTGACTGCAGAGAATCCCAGGTCTCCCAGAAGATGAACACCATGACACTCAGGGCGTGCAAGAAGGAGGAGAAGATGGACAGGGAGTTTCAAAGGAAATTCAAGGTAAGCAGCGAGTGATCACTTTCCCTCTGAGCTCCTTGTCCCCTCCGGGGAAGGTGCAGTGCAATGGCAGAAAGGAGCTGTGCTCACAGGGACCAGTGACACTTAGATCACACCCTACCTTCTTCCCCGAGGTCACACCTGCCTCATTCCCCCAGTCCCACAGACCATTTGGCCAGAGAGGAATCTGCTTTTCGTCAAGGAGGGAGAGCAGTCAGACCTGCCCGACTCCAGTCCCCATGGGCACTGCTGTTTGTGTTTCAGTTCGAAGGCAGCATCAGTGTCCTCACTCGGATGATGGTCGATCCCGCAGCAGCAGAGAAGAGGGGCGGAGCGAAGAGCCTGCCACTGAGACGGGGAGAAATCCTTGATGTCATTCAGTTCACAAATCAGGAGCAAATCCTCTGCCGGAACAGCCAGAGGAGGTGTAAGTCTGGAGGGGGATGAGGTTTGCCCACAGCAGGAAGCACAGCACAGTTTTGGGAAGAGGCTTCTTCATGCAAACACCCCGTGAATTCCTCCTGACCGATCTCCTCCACCTGTTAGACAGATCTGACAGGTACCCTGCTACCCTGAGGAGGTTCACACCTTTTTTCCTCTACACAAATGTTCTGCTCTTCCTTCCACTCAGCAGCAGCATTGCTGCTGTGAGCTGGGCTTGTCATTTCCCTTTGCTGAAAGCTTTTGCAGTCCTCAAAGCCTCCAGGTGGAACGGGATGCAGATCCCTCAGGCAGAGAGGAAGGGATCAGGATCTTCCCTTCCAGCTGCCATTCAGCCTGGCAGATCAGGCTCCTTCCTGACACTGCCCAGAGCTGGATTCCTCCTTGTCCCAGCTCTTTCTGGGAACAGGAGTTGCTAAGCCCTGTGCAGGGACGGGTATTGGGGTGATTCTTGCACATGCTCTGGTTCCCAGCACCACCTGACATGTTTTTCTTCACTGTGTTGCAGATGGCTACGTGCCCCGGGCTGTGATGCTGCCTCTGTGAGTATCCTTTCCCAGCCCCTCCATTTCCACTCCATGAGCTGCAACAACTGCTCCATGAGTGGCCAGTACCAAACTAGTCCTGGCTGACAAAACTACCTAGCTCAGGCTGTACCCATAAGCCTAACACCAGCTGGTTCCCCTGGGGTGGAATCTGCCATATCAGGAGAGATTCTGTTACTGGAGCACTGGAAGCACTCCCCAGGCTGTGGTGCTTTGTGTGGGACCTGCCCAGGCACTGCTCAGAGGCTGCTGCTGGCACAGTCCGAGGGTGCAGCCCCTCTGCATGGCCAGGTCTGCAGCTCTTGTCAGCCTGGGATGAGACCACCATCCTGAGAGGGGCCATCTTAACCCCAGCCCAGATGGTCCCAGCCAAGCAGGGAGAGCACAGCACGCTGGCAGGGGGAATCAGGGTGGACACCAGAGTCCACAGACAGGTCAGGAGGAGATGAGACAGATACAGCAGCAGGAGCTGGCCCTTGCCTCGAGGTTGGGAGGTGGTGGGACATGGGAGACACCATGCTGCTCACAACACTCTTTGTCCTTGCAGGGACAGTGACATCTATGATGATGTTGAGATTAATGGTAGGTGCACAGAACTGCTGCCATACCCCTTCACTGGCCACAGTGACCACCACACCAGCACCAGGATTCCCCTCCTCCTGACCCTTTGCTGTTTTGCTGCCTTCCATCTCTTCTTTCCATCTATGCCATTCCTCTTCCTCTCCCTGAGGTATTCTTTATTTACTTACAGTTCCCTGAAAGTCTTCATGTTCCTCTGTTCCAAATTACTTGGACTTCCCTGCACCCTGTCCTCAGCTTGCTCCCTCCACTTGCTGCCAGCCCCTGACCCCTTCAATGTCCTTTGAGGTGATCCCCCACACCACTCAGACTTCCCTTTCCCAAGCAGTTGCTCTCTCCTGACACACAAACTCCATCCTGGCTGGCAGTTGGCTCTGAAGATGGAGCTGAATAGAGACAACTGTATTTCAGCTTTGCTTACAAGCACACACTTTATCTAATTCTGGCAGGCTGAGGCCAAAGGCACGAGACAGCACCACAGAGACCTTCCCAAGGGCTGGAACATGAACAGTACCAGGCACCAGGCTCCTTTCATGGAGGAGCTCTGCTTCCTCTGAGACAGACTGCAAACCCAGAGCAGTGGCTGCTGAGCACGGGGGCTGCACAGATCCTGTCCCACAGGGCAGGGGGCCCCAGATCCTCAAGTCACACATTCACTGTAGCTCTGTTTTGTCTGTGTAAAATATTCTATGGTTCAAGAGGGTTTCATGCCTTTTTTTTTTTTTTTTTTTTTTTTGGTGGTGGTGATGGGGGTGGGGGTGGGGAGAGAAGGGTAAAATCAGGCCCATGAAGGTTTCACTATTTTCCCATTCCCAGAGCATCTGAAGCCTAGGACCCACCTGCCCTTTCATTCTGCACCACACCCTGGCCCCAGTGACACTCCTGGCCTGAGCCAGAGGCAAAAACTACAGTGTTAAATGGGGTCATGGTTGGAGGCAGAGACACGACCCTCCTGAGATTCATGTGACAAAAGCTTTTTTTATTGTTCTGAACCTTCCTTAAATAGAGGGTTTGAATTCCCCAGCTTGTGGCAGTTTGTTGGTTGGGAGTTCAGAGTGCCCATTTTCCTGGCCAATGGTACATCTGCACTTAGGGTTCAATGACTTGGCTGGGATCCTTTGTATGTGTTCAAATCCATTCTATCAAAGAATCTTAGGGACCTGTTTCCTTCTAAGCTGGTTGAGTTCAGGCCCACAGCTGTAGGCTGGCTGCAATGTGACAGCAAACTGGACAGAGAAATTCTCTAAAATATGAATTATGGACCAGGTGCTCCAGCAGCACCCCATGGCCTTGGGGCAGCTTCCCTGGAGAGCTGGCAGGAGGTCAGATCTTTTGGGGCAGATATTTCTGTGGGAATATTCAGCATCATCTGTTGGTGCCTAGGGATGGGCTCTGCAGATGCAATGGGAAATTCTCTCATTCACTGGGAAAGTTTCCCTTTGCAGACCCAGCCTTCATGAAGCCTCACACGTGGGGGCAGGATTGGGGTGCACTCACAGCCCGTGGGGAGCACAAATCTAGTGCAGGACCCAAATCCTTTATCAGGAGCAGCAGGAAGGTCTGGGGCTGAGTCCCTCTCAGCCTGCACACTGGCCCCCACCCCAGGGGCTGGAGGGTTAAACTGGAAGGGTTCAGCACCTCACAGCAGGATGCCAAGCCCAGATTAACCACTTGAAGACGTCACTTTCCATTATGGGAAAGGCTCCCAAATATCCCTGAAGCCTTTGGTTCTGGGGATTAGCCAGAGCACACTCAGCTCCTGGCTCAGAGCAAGGGTCCCTCTCTGCCAAGGGGCCCGTGGCCATGAGTGGGGCTGGGAGCTGCTCCCAGGGGCATCATCTGGGGCTCTGAGGACCACCATGTGGGAGTGGCTCAGAAGAGTTGTGCTGCACTCCCTGTGCACGGCCCTCCTGCGCCTCTGGAAGTGGGTAGTGGCTTTCTGGTACAAAAATGGCCTCTTGACTCTCTCCATGCTCTCAGTGGTCACTGGATGCCTCCTGGGGTTCCTGCTGCGGACACTGGAGCTGACAGACCTGGTAAGCCTGGCTGGGATGGTGATGGAGTGAGGGGGTGGAGTGGGACAAGCCCTGGTGCCAGTAAGGGTCCCAGATGGGCACAGCCCTGAAAGCAAAGGCTCCAGCCCAAGAAAATTACCTCAAGCCAATGGCTTTTATCTCCTTATTTTTCTTTTTCTTTTTCTTTTTCTTTTTCTTTTTCTTTTTCTTTTTTTCTTTTGATCATGAATGTGCCAACAAATGCCCAAGCTATAGCACAAATCCTGCCTCCCTCCATGGAGAGTGGGGAGCTCTGGGTTGGATCCCAAGGGGCTACAGGAGTCTTGAGGAGGGATGAGGATGGGAAAAGGGGGAATGTTTACTCAGGGGCTAGATGCTCAGTAAACAGGCTCCCCCAACACCACCAGCAATGCTGGGATCTGAGAGATGGAGTCCAGGAGATGGAGTTTGTGGGACGGGGTTTGAGGGAAGGGGTTCTCCCATCACTCTCTCCAGCTGTGTGCAAACAAAGCACATTTCCATGCTCTGGAGAGGACCCAACAACTAAACAGAGGGCTGGTGGGGAGCCTGGAGGGCTTTGAGGAGCCACCTTCCTTTGAGGAGCCACCTTCTTTTGAGGAGCCTTGGAGAGAAATGCATGGGAGAGGAGGCAGGAGAAAGGCAGGCTGGCTCAGTGCTCCCCAGGAGGGAGCAGCTCCCAGCTGAGCTGCTGTGCCTGGGGCAGCAGGGCCACGGCTCAGCCCTGAGCTCAGCCAGGCTGCTGAGCCTGGAGGGGGAATGCTGCTCCAGGAGAGCTCAGCTCATGCAGGAACATCCCTGTTGCCCACTAGGATTTAGCAAAGTCTTGTCATTTCAATTAGCCCTTCAGCATCAACACAGCAGGGATGATCTCATTACTTAATTGCAGCTGGGTGTAATCTGCCAGCATCCCAGTGCACACACCCGTGAGAGCCCAGCAGCCACCCTGGGCTCCAGCCCCTCCTCCCACCATGCATCAGCTTTATCCATCCTCTGCTCCTGCCCTAACCCACAGCTCTGCTCTGGGCCTGGCAGCCACTAGAGACTGTCCCCACTGGAGACTTCTCTCACAAAACCTGGAGGAGAGCTGGAGAGGTGGCTGATCCTGCTTTCCTCCCTGCCATGGGAAAGGGTCACAAAACTGAGAGAGCCACTGGAAAGAGATGCTGTTCATTAACCCCTGCACCCAGCTGGGCCTGTCACAGCTCCACTCTGCCTGAGCTCCCTGGGGACATCAGCCATGTCCAGGCCAGACACTGGGACAATGCAGGGACAGCACAGGGGACAATGCATTGAACAGCTGCCTTGGCACCCCTCAAAGACCCAGCATAGGTGGTGCCTACTTGGGGGTAACCAAAAGTGCCTTCTCACCTTGGGGCCAACTCAGATCCCTCCATGATGCCTCCACAGTGAAATAGGGGAATCAGGGAGGGAGGGAGGGAAGATGGATGGATGGATGGATGGATGGATGGATGGATGGATGGATGGATGGATGGATGGATGGACGGATGGATGGATGAGGGAGGGATGGATGGATGGATGGATGGATGGATGGATGGATGGATGGATGGATGGAGGGATGGGGATGGATGGATGGATGGATGGATGGATGGATGGATGGATGGATGGATGGATGGATGGATGGATGGAGGGATGGGGATGGATGGAGGGATGGATGATGGATGGATGGATGGATGGATGGATGGATGGATGGATGGATGGATGGATGGAGGGATGGGGATGGATGGATGATGGATGGATGGATGGATGGATGGATGGATGGATGGATGATGGATGGATGATTGATGGATGGATGGATGGATGGATGATGGATGGATGGATGGATGGATGGATGGATGGATGGATGGATGATGGATGGATGGATGGATGATGGATGGATGGATGGATGGATGGATGGATGGATGGATGGATGGATGGATGGATGGATGGATGGAGGGATGGGGATGGATGGATAATGGATGGATGGATGATGGTTGGATGAAGATGGATGGATGGATGGATGGATGGTGGGTAGAGAAGAGGAGGGAGGGAAGGAGGGGTGCTAGCCAGGCTGTTGGTCCCACAGACCCCTCACTCTCCCCTTGGTCATGGCTGTGGGATCCAGACTTTGGGGGATGTCTCTTCAGCCCTTCCTCATGTCCATGTGACAGTGAAGGGGGTGGAGAGATGCCATGGCACCAAGATTATCCTGTGGATGGGCCAGACACATGGGCTCTCCCTGAGCTCATCTTTTTCATCTGCAGCCATGAGATATTCCCACTTTTGGTTGCTGCCAACAGCTTTGGGGCACTTTTGCCCCAAAGCAGATGCAGCCAAGCCTCTGCTCCCTGATAATGGGTGCAATGACTTTTGTGAGGAGCCAGTGGTGGGGCAATGTGCACCATTCCCTAGAAGGCCACAGAACCAGAATGTTTTTGGGAGAGGACCAACCCCATGTGCCCCTCCCTTATTTACTGTCATTAGGATACTACTGGGAACCAAGAAAGCAGCATTTCTCAGGCTGCTTAAGGACAAGACATTATAACGATTAAACACCTGCTGGAGATGTGATGTTTTGCAGAAAGCATGTTTTCAAAGAGGTGTTGCCTTCTTGGACTAATGAGTTTTTTCTATTTTGTATTGCACAAACTACCCTATATATAAGTGTAGTGTTTCTTTAAATAGATCTTTCTTTTGCTTCTCCATTACATGAAGAACTATGTTGCATTATCCTTTTTTGCCACTCTCTTATAACTCAAATGCAACAGTTTACAGCCAGGTTTGCGATGTGGCCAATATTCCCTATCCCTAAGCCAACTTCCAGTAAGGGACAGCAGAGAAATGGCATCACAGAGTCCCTCAAAAAGCAGCTGCAAGCTCAGGGCTGGGTCTGGCTGGGAAAAAGGCAGATTGATCATGTTTGAGCCCTTAACCCATAGTCATTTACCTGACACACGCTCTGCTCTATGTGCAGGAGAAACAATATTTTTCCTTTCCTGGAGAGCTCCTCATGAGGATGCTGAAGATGCTGATCCTGCCCTTGATCACCTCCAGGTAAGATATCATCTGCTCTAAAGCACCATCTTTCCATCATGTTGAAAAGATCACTCTATGACCCCTGTTGAGGAGATAACCCCAAAACTGCATGGGGTGAGAATAACCCTGGCTCCAAGCAGCTGCAGTCAAGCAGCATCCCCTGGCTTGATGCCCATCAAACCCCATGATTTCCCAGCAATAGTCTGGGAGCAAATCCTCACCTGGATTTTCATAGGCACTTGCACCCAGGTCAGACACTTGCACTGGCTGGGGTTTTCAACTTCTTTTGGGCAGCTGGGGATGCCAGGACCTTCTGTGGGCAGTTGTGATGGGCTGTGTAACCTCAAAGCAGATTCCTTTAGAGGCATTTGAGAAAGTTCAGGTAAAAAACATAAGCATTCTCCAGTGCTGTGTCTGTTTGCAAATCCCCATTTTATTGGCCCATGCAGACCTAGAAATAAGAAACAGGGCCAGCAGTCCTCCTGGGGTCTAAGCAAGATCTTGAAAACCTTATATGGATAAACATATTGCAAACAATATGTTGGCATGTGCTCATTAGACACACACAAATGATCAAGTGCTTGTTCCCTCAAGGATGTGTCATTTCTCTATTGTTTGTCAGAGTTGGGTTGTTGTCCTATTTGCCTCTGGTCCATTTTTGAGAGCAGTGTGGTCTCTATCCTGGCCACACTTGACCTGTTCAGTACCAGCCCTTGTAGAGAGGTCTGTAGCTCACATCTGTCCCTGAGGTGCCTGAGGGTTTCCCTTCACTCTCAGCCCTCTCTGCAGCTCAGTTGCTGAGTGCTCTCCTCTGATCACCCTCCTGTCTGTGAGTGCAAGGTCTGCAGAGGCCTCCTGGGAGTTTTCTTTCATATTGGATTGAACCAGGGATTTTTCTGTAGTTACAGAATGATGATGAAGTTCTGTCTTCCCTCTACGCCCCATCCCAGAGGGGGCTGGGTGTGCTCTGGGGATGGGGCTCTGCAGAGCCCCCAGCCCCAAGCTAGAAAGCACCACCTATGTTAGTGTTGATTTGTGGCTCTCTTGAGTTTCCAAGGCCATTTTCCTCCTGCATGTGTAGCTGCTGAATGGGATCCACAGCCTGACCACCACCTCAGCCACCCTGCATGTCCCCAGGGTTGGCACTGACCCTTGCAGCCCTTCTGTTATGTCCTGCCTCAGGTCAGGGCTTGGCTGGGTTCTGCAGGGGCTTAGTGTGGGTCTGTATGGATGTGGGGCACACTACAGCCCCCAAACACGCGCATTTCATAGAATCCTGGAATATCCTGGGTCAGAAGGGACTCACAGGGATCATCAGTGCAGCCCCTATCCCTGCCCAGCCTCCCAACAACCCCCCCTGAGCATCCCTGAGAGTGTCCAAACGCTCCTGCAGCTCTGGCAGCCTTGGGACCATTCCCTGGGGAGCCTGGGCAGTGCCAGCACCCTCGGGGGGAAGAACCTTTCCCTGAGCTCCATGCCAAGGCCTGACACAGCTCCAGCCCTTGCTGGGCTCCTGTTCCTGTCCCAGAGCAGAGCTCAGCCCCTGCCCCTCTGCCTCCCCTGGGCAGGAGCTGCAGCCCCCGAGGAGTCTCCCCTCAGTCTCCTCTGCTCCAGCTGAACCAGCCCAGTGCCCTCAGCTGCTCCTCAGCCCTTCCCCAGCTCCCTGTCCCTCCTTTGGACACTCTCCAACAGCTTTGGCTCCTTCTGACCTTGTGGTGCCCGAGGTGCCCCAGCACTGGAGGTGGGGCTGCCCCAGTGCAGAGCAGGGTGGGACAATCCCTCCCTGGCCTGGTGCCCCAGGACACGGTGGCCCTTTGGGCTGCCAGTGGTGACTCAGATCCAGCCTGGCACCCACCAGGACCCCCAGGTCCCTTCCCAGGGCGCTGCTCTCCAGCCTCTCATTGCCAGCCTGTCCCTGCATCCAGGGCTGCCCCACCCCAGGGCAGGGTCTGACACTTGCCCTTGTTTAACATCACATGATTAGGGATTTCCCCATCCTCACATTTGTCAGGGTCTCTCTCTGGGGCCTTTCCTTCCTTGAGAACATCAGCAGTTTCTCCCAAGTGAGTGACCTCAGCAAACCCAGTCCTGCACCCAAGTTGTCCCCACCACCAGCACTGCCCTCCCTGCTGGGGCAGCCTGTAATGCCCTCTCTATTTTTAGCCCAGTTTTGCTGAGAAGTAGCTTATGGGTTACTTCCTAGGAAAGCTTACATGTGCGTGAAATCTGAACCTTCAGGTCTCTCCTGGGTGCATGGGGTCCATCCCCAGGATTTTATGAACCTTGCTGGTACCTTCCTTTGCTCCTCACAGTGACACACAGCAGTGGCACGAGGCAATGGAGAAATAAGAGAACAGTATCTCGCAGAAAAGGAGCAGCATCAGTTATTCAACGTAAAAATACACTAAGAATATAAACTTAAACCCTTATAAAAAACAGAAAACACAGCCAGACCTTGAGAAGGGGCTTGGAGGTGTCTCCTGCTCTTCACAACTCAACTTGGGCTGTCTCAGTCTCATCCTGGATGTGAGATCCTGTGGGCGCTGGCACAGGAACGTGCAAGAGCTCAATGATGCCCTTAAGCTGTGGTTTAAAAACCTATGGAAACCTCTCCCACCTGGGAGATTTTGGGCATCAGGTGCATCTTGCAGTCTGGGGAGCAGACAGTGACCACTGTGTTCTGTGCTGCAGCCTCATGTCTGGGCTGGCCACCATGGACTCCAGAGCCTGCGGGAAGATGGGGGTGATCACCATCACCTACTACCTCTGGACAACCTTCATGGCAGTGACCATGGGGATCATCCTCGTGGTCAGCATCCATCCTGGGGCAGCTGCCCAGAAGGACAACTACTCTGTGGGGAAAGTGGTGCTCAGCTCTGCCGATGCGCTGCTGGATTTAATCAGGTGTGTCACAGGATCTCAGCAGGAGAAAAGGTTGTGATAACAAAATCTTCCCAGAAGGTTCTGAGTTCCCAGAAGACCCTGAGATCTCAAGGGAAACAGGAGAACCACTGGCCAGGTGCTGGTACCTCCAAGCCCAGCAATGTGGGGTTCATTTCCCCCATCCACACCCCTCTGGCCACTCAGTCACTGCCACTGCTCTCCCAGAGCTGTCAGCACACAAATGCACTGCAGCAGAGATCAGACAGACTCCTGTTCCCTGCAGGGCTCACATTCTCCTCTGCAGCCCCAGCTGGGACATGCCAAGCCCAGAGCTGGCCCAGGGCTGGGTTAAGGCAGTGGATGGAGTTACCTGGGAGGGGCTGCAGCACATACCCAGGGGCTGGGGGAGAATCTCCATTTCTGGGAGTACTAGATTGGATGAATCAGGATCTGAGCAGGGGGCTGCAGATGGCAGATGTCCATCCCAGGCTCAGGCTTTCCAGCAATACCAATTACAGGTCTCAGTCCTGCTTTGCATTCACCTTCCAACCTTTTTTCACTCTCAGCTTGCACAGCTGTCATAAGCTGTTGTTGGCTTTCATGTCCCCTTCCAGACATTGTTCCCACCAGAAGTGCTTCCCAGGATGCTCCCTATGCTCCCACAACACACTTTAACCCTGTGTCATTGGTCTCTTTCAGAAACATGTTTCCTTCTAACCTGGTTGAAGCTTCCTTCCAGCAGGTGAGTTCACTGGAGCCCTCTGCAGCCAGAGAGGAGCTCGGCTCCACAGGGGGCTGTGCTCACCCACAGCCAGGACAGCAGCCCCTTCCCCTTCCTCCCCCACACTCACCCAGGGTGGGCCCCGAAGGCAGGAGGGTTTTGGGGGCTCAGGCTCACAGGGACTGTGCCTGCCCTCTGCCTGCAGGCTCTGTAGGAAGCAGCACACATCTCTGCCCTCAGATCCCCCTCCTGGGCAGCAGCTTTTTCATCCCTGGGGAGGGAGGCAGCAGGCAGGGAAAGGGACATGAAGAAGGGATGCTTGAGGGAAGGAAGAGTGTTCAAAGGGTACAGACAGAGTGGACAGGTGGGGTGGAGGGACAGGGAAAACAAGCAAATTCATGGCATTGGGAAAGCATGGGTGAAGCTCCCAGGAGGGATGGAGGGAGCAGAGGGGCCCCAGTGCCGTGCTGGCATCCCACAGGGACCCGGGCAACAAAGCACGAGTCTGCCCTGCAGCCCTGGCTGAGCACAGCCAAGAGCCACAGCTCCCCTTGCCTGACTCCTTGTTTCCAGCAGCCTTTTACTGCCTGGAAACCAAACCTTTAACCTCCAGGAGCACCCAGCCCAGGGCTGGCTTGGCCTCCCTGCTGAGAGCAGGATGGAGCTCGTGCCAGCAGCACACTAACCTCCCAGCTTTGCTTCTCTTCCAGTATCGAACTGTTCTTGTCCCAGTGGTGAAGTCTCCTGGTTTTCCAAAGATCCCAGGAAAACCTGTCAATTTTATTTACTTTGCACCTGATGACAAAAACCCTGAAATCCATCGGCCTGTGTTCCTTGAGCTGACACCATCACCAGAAATGACCTACAGGACCCTGGCTGGGACCAGCAATGAGATGAATGTCCTGGGGATTGTCATCTTCTCTGCAACCATAGGTACCTGCTCCTCCAGGGGTCCAGGGTGGCCACTGCTGTGGTCACCACACTTTACAGAGCAGAAGATGTGGGACAAGGTTCTTTTAGCTTTAATTCCCCAGTCCCTGGGAACTGGGCCCAGCACAGAGCTCGTGCCAAGGCCCCTGTCAGCACCACTGGTGGTGGAGCTCACTAAAGCTGTAGCAAGGCAAAGAATCTTTAACCTGCATTTCCTTCACAGCCCACGTGTGAGTCCTGAGGGTTTTCAAACCATTACATAAGCTGGGGGTCCTTTTAATGAAGTCTGAGATGAGGTGTAATATTGCAGAGGGTGCCTGGGACACGAATCACCACAATGACCCAAAGCCTTCATGCTGAGTGTTCAGCCCCTGAGCAGGCAGGATGTGACAGCAGGGTCACTTTGGTGCTGTTACAAATACATGAGGATTCCCAGCAGGACTTTCTGAAGGAAGGAGGGCAGCATCCTGCATTGAACAGCTTGCAGTCCTGTGTGGAATGGGCAGCAATTCTGGAAAGGAAGAAGGAGCAGAGGTTATGGAGAGACACGTGCAAGAGAGGAGGTTTAAAGGGGAGAAAGTCATTAAAAGAAGGAACTTGAAACTGACTCAATGTGTAAGAGGACTTGGGTGTAAGGCTGAGGGGGAAAGGGAGGAGGGAGAGATCAGGAAGGAAAAAAAGTAGGAGGGAGTGAGATGAGCATGGTGGCAGGATTATGTGCAGATTAAGAGGTAAGGGCAAGGAGCTTGAACTTTGTGTATAAGCAACCAAAAAGCCAATTAAGAGGATTTGAGGTGTGGAGGCAGTGCAGGCAGCACAGCAGTGGAGAGCAGTGAGAGCCACAGAGAGCAGCCAGTTTAAATGGGAGACCTCAGAGGAGCTGCCCCAGCGAGACTGGGCAGAGCCACTGGCAGATCCTACAGCCAGAAGGTGACTCTGGCAATCTCCTGCCCCAGCAGCCAACACCCTCTGCACACCCTGGGCACCCAGGGAAGGTGCTGAGCTCCTGCCCATAGGACATGTGCCAGCCCCAGCCCTGCAAGGAGAAGCTGCTTTTCTCTCCTAAGATGACACTTCACAGCCCGCCAGCGTGGGAGTGGGATCAGCCCGAGTCAGGAGGCACTGGGAGCTCACCTGGGCCAGCCCCAGCCACCACTTGCACTTCCCATGTTTTGCCCAGGATTAGAGCTCCACAAAGCCACAGACTGGCAGAGCATCACCTGCACCAGGCATGGGCTGTTGATAAAGGGCATTAATACACCCACAGGATGCTTTCTTTAGGAGGAGAGGCTGATTTGGATTTGCCTGGCAGAAAACAGGAGAGGGACAGGCAGGGCACCACAGCCCTATGCTCTGGGAAACAGGGATCACCTCCTCCAGGGTGTGGGGTGGGGCAGGTGGAAGCTGGTTGAGCTCTCAGCAAAGTGTATTTGTGTTCAACACCAAAACTCAGCAGGTTGTGAGGCTGAGCCCAAGGTGTGCATGCAGCACCCACTGGGCACCCAGTGACTTTGCTATGAGAGGTGACCCACACAGCCACCCCAGCTCTGACAGCTCTTCACTGTCACTGGGGAACTCTCTGTTGCTTCTGAAACCCATGAGAAGGCAGAGCTTTCAAGATCCTTGCAGGAATCTGTCTGTCTAGTTGGACCATGTCTCCCAAAACACCTCTGTTGGACCTGAAAAGAAATTACTTTCTTCCAAAGCAACTGTTGTAGCCACCAAACGCTGGACAAATATCCACAGAGCTGAGATTTAAACATGCCAAGCCTTGTCTCATTTCTGGGAGTTCTGGCAAGTGTGAACCCACTTCATCTCTCTTTTGAGCAAGGCAAGAGATCCAACCACCAGCCAAGGGCCTCTTGGAGTCCTCAGCCCTGAAGACTGAAGAGGGATAAGCAGGACATGATCCCTTCTATATTTTTCTTTTCCAAGATAAGACACACACCTGCACAGTGCTTCAAAATTAATTTTAACCAATACAGGAAGAAGGACTTGCACCAAGCTGGAAACAAGATGGGCAATTACTCCAAGGTTCTGTTTTCCTTTGCTTGATGGGTTCCTGGAAAACCTCCCAGCCAGTGAAAGCAATGGGGTTTCACACTGGCAGACAGGACAGCACCATAGCCCTTTTAACCATTCAAACCATAACTTGTATTTCTGCTCTTGTGTTCCTTCAACAGAAAATTAGGCTGGATTAGGTTAATGCAACATCAAAAGGAAAAAAAAACAGACTTAGGAGAGAAGGCTTAATGCCTGTATCTAAGCAACTCACTCAGATCCTCCCTGACATACACACACAGCCACGTGTTGTCACCACCACGGCACAGCCTGAGCCAACCTGAACAGCCCAGCCCAGGCAGGGAGCAGGTGAGGCCTGGGGGCTGAGCACTGTCACTCCACAGCAGGGCAGTGATGCAGCACAGCATCACATCCTCAGCCACACAGAGCCCTACCACACCTTATCCTTCAAAACATTCTATTTTTATTTCAAGAGTTCATTATTCTTGTATTACCATATAGCAATCCAGATAATCCACAGTTTATCTACCCCAATGAAATGACTCTCCCAGCATTGAGCAACAGTGAAATTTATCTGTTTTCTGTGCAAGGAGGAGTCCAAATCCTGGATTTGGGTCTGGTGGGGCTTTGTGAGAAAAGGCCAGATGATTGTGTTTGTGTGGAACAGAGAGTGGCTGTGACTTGGAAGAGCACATGGCAACCAGCACTAAATCAGGTTTTGCCTGGTGACCCCATTCTTTGGCCACCAGACCCTCAGGACACTTGTCCTGCCAGGTGCTGCTCCCAGGTACCATAACCTGCTGTGCTTGCTTGCAGGACTTCTCCTGGGGAAGATGGGCGAGCGAGGAGCCCCTCTGGTCAACGTGTGCCAGTGTCTGAACGAAGCTGTCATGAAAATTGTCTCGATGGCTGTTTGGTAAATCTGGTTTTGATTGATTGATTGATTTTCTTTCCTGCTAATGGTGATGCTGGTCCCACTGCAAATGTCTGTTGTGAACACTGAATTTGTTTTTGTACAAGTGTACTACACAGTACCAAACACTGCCATGTCTATCCTGCAGTGCTGCAGTGATTGCTGCATCCTCATAATTTTTTATGCTTATTCTTTGCAGGTACTTCCCCTTTGGCATTGTATTTCTCATCGCTGGAAAGATCTTGGAGATGGAAGATCCATCAGTTACAGGACAGAAGCTGGGACTGTATGTCATTACAGTAGTGTCAGGGCTTGCCTTGCATGGAATCGTCCTTTTACCTCTGCTGTTTGTGCTCATCACCAAGAAAAACCCCTTTGCTTTCATTCAGGGGATACTGCAAGCCTTGCTGATCGCCTTAGCTACATCCTCCAGGTAAGGAAACGTGGCTGGAACCTGCAGATGCTGCAGAGCAGGGATCTGGTTTAGCAAGGGAGACGTGGCTGTGTCCAGCCAGGTGAACTCTGGGAGGACAGGTGCAACTCAAAGCAAAACTGTGCTCCAGCACTATCTGGAATGTTTCTGGTTTTAGGAGGAAGCAGATGCTTAGCCCTGCCCTGGGCAGCAGACCTGGGCAGCTCATGGTGCTCTTCTACTCATCCTCTCCCAGTGTTTTGTCAGAGCAAACCTGCAATGTTTTTGTGTGCACACTTCATTCCATTGCTGCAGTCTTCTTTCCATGAATTCAAACTAGGACTGTAGTAGGTGCTTGATCCCATAAACTGCATGGGATTATGCTCCTGGAGTTTAATTGAAAACATCAAAAGCTCTTCTGAACATTTTATTGACAATCTAAAATCAACTACAGTGTATGCCAAGTTCATCCACAGAAAAATCTTGCCTACTTTGAAAAGATTTTAATAATTTTAGATTATATTTATGTATTCTATTTTCATTGAAATACATTCCTTATAACAATGAAAGAAAGTTCACACTATAAACCACCATCCTTTCCTGAAGACACACACATTCAAACATTTTCCTGGAGCACATTTGACCAGGCAAAGGGTTTTCCTGGGCTCTCTGTTGCTTCTCCACGTAATATAAATTAAACCACTTGGACTGTGCCTCCCTTCCCTAGTGCCCACTGCAGCAACCATTGCTTCTGCAACTCTTAATGACCTGGTCTCCTCCTGAACCTGGATCTCCAGCTCTGTCTCCATCAGGCTTCTCCCCCCTCTGCTCTGCAGCCAGCTAAGGGAGGGAGAACTATCACAGAGAGAATATCCTACTCCTTGTCCCATTCCCATGTCTGTGCCCAGGGCTGGGGTCACCACTCTACATCCAGAACCTTTCCCAGATGCAGTTCCCATTTCCCAGAGTCTGTTGCAATCCAACTGACTTCTGTGGTTTCCTTTCTTCAATCTGTTCTTCTTCCTCCATTCCTCATCCCATTTCCTGTGGGACAGTTGTCATCTTCATGCTAGACAGAAACAAGAGAGAGAGATCAGGAGTGCAGAAGCTGAGGCAGGTACTCCTCATGGAGCAGACAGGTGAGGATGATGGGGTCTGGCTGGAGCCCAATGCAGCCAGTGCTGTCCCACTCTCCAGGAGGTGCTGCAGGGTTAACATGGGCACCAGGGATGTTCAACAGAGTTGCAGCCATGGCACACAGGTGGTTAAAGTGGTGCCTTCAGCCACTGAAACAACATTGTGACATTTTCTCTCTCATTCTGCAGCTCACTTTGCTGCTGATGTCTATTCCCCAGGTGGTAAGATCTGAAGAGACTTTCACTGCTACAGCAATTTGTGCAGCACCACGGCATCCACCCTCAGGAGGGCTGGTATTGCTGTCCCATCACACTGACTCCAACTCACAAAGCTCAACACAAACAGCAATTACTGCCTGTTTCTTGCTCTGCAGCTCAGCCACCCTGCCCATCACGCTCAAGTGTCTCCTGGAGAACAATGGCATCGACAGGCGCGTGGCGCGCTTCGTGCTGCCGGTCGGCGCCACCATCAACATGGACGGCACCGCGCTCTACGAGGCCGTCGCTGCCATCTTCATCGCCCAGGTCAACGAGTACGAGCTGGACTTGGGGCAAATCATAACCATAAGGTAAAAGTTTCTCTGCAGCAGACAGATTATTTCTCTCTATTCCTGTGTACAGGTATTAGGATAACCTCTTGCACTTTTCCCATTTGCAGAGATCTTGTTAATGCGCAGAGTGATCTTTGCTGGGGAGTTGAGGGGCAGGGGAGGGTGCAGCATGTCCCAGTCCCTGTGATGTGTGCCAGGGAAAGCTAGGCTGGCTCCACATCCCAGAATGTGCTGCAGCTCAAGGACTTTGCCTGTAGGGAAAAGCTGCACAGACATGTGGCTAGAGCAGGCCAGCACTGCAGGGCCAAGCACAGGAGGATTTGTGCAGGTGTCATTTACTCCCTTGTGGGAACAAGATATTCTCATTTTATAAGCAGGGAAATAAAGCATGTAACTAAATAATAATGAAGTACATTGGCAAATATTTAGCAATTTTAAAGAGGAAGTCGCTATCCTTAAGGCGGAGGGGAGCACAGAGCCAGGGCACCCACTGCCAGCCCCTGCCATGCACAGGGCAATTTGTGATAGCCCCTGGGGACAAGAAGGTGGAGGGAGTCAGGTCCAATCAGTCCTTCCATAGAGAGTAACTCTGCCATGCAGACATGCCAGCTGGAATGGCACAGCCATCTTGTCGTTGCAGCATCACGGCCTCGGCAGCCAGCATCGGGGCCGCCGGCATCCCGCAGTCCGGGCTGGTCACCATGGTCATTGTGCTCACCTCCGTGGGGCTGCCCACCGAGGACATCACCCTCATCATCGCCGTCGACTGGGCTCTGTAAGTGCTCTCCAGGCACTGCTCTGGGCGGTGCCCGGGCTCAGGTCATGGTCATGTAGCTTCATCTTGATAGGTGAACCAGATTTCTCTCCAGATAGAAACTGATGCTGGATTACACTTGTCACAGACAAATAACCACACAGCTTGTGAAATGTGCCATTCTAAAGTAAGACAAAAACGAAGCGAGTCATTAGGTGAGAAACCACAGAGAGCAGATGCTGAGTTACAGAGCCCACGCACGGGTGGCTGGTTTGTACTCCCCCAGGGAGAAGAGGGAACAGTGCCAAGTATCATCGCTGCTTTTCTCTTTCCCTCCCCCTTTTCTTTCTCCCACAAGGAAGATTAATACTCCACCAGTCCAGCCTTGCAGCATCACAGGGTACCCAGCACCTCTGGCACCTTCTCCTAATGTCAGAGGTGCCTGGGTAGACAAGAGAGGAGCAGTGCCTGGATCTACAGGATTTCTCCTCGAGAGGCATCTCAAGGAGTTTTATGATCTGCTGAGGCAGCTCTCCCTCCACTCAGCACACCAGTGCCTGTCCCAGCTGGGGAGGTGGCACTGGCAGGTCCCTGCACTGCTCACACAGGCAGGGTGAGACAGATGCTGCCCCAGCACGGGGCTCACAATGAGACCATTTTCTATCTGCATCTGCAAAACCAGCACAGCACTTGGCAAAGCAGTGGGGGGACATTCAGGGTGGGGGCTGACTGTTGCAAGCCACCATCACTCTGGCCATGAGCACCCCTGCACTGTCTCTGCAGGGACCGACTGCGGACCATGACCAACGTGCTGGGTGATGCCCTGGCTGCTGGCATCATAGCACACGTCTGCGAGAAGGACTTTGCCCCAAAGCCACCCCCAGTATGTATGGCATGGTGGGAGGCCAGGGATCATGGCAGCACAGCACCAGGCACCTGCTCACTCCAGGAATTAAAACTGTGCTCTTTTCTCTTTGCAGCAAGATCCAGCGAGCAACAAAGACAAGTTTCCTTCTGCCAAGACCTCACAGCTGCATCCCAAAGTCAACGGGATTGAAATGACTGAAGACACCCTGTTGGATCAGACAGGAATTCACTATAACATCTGCCAGGTGTAGATATCAGCATTCCTGCTCCCAGGAATGGCATCTTGGTGCTAAACACTGACATTGTAAGTGTCGCATGTGGATGCTCTGCAAGATTAAGGCCTTACTTGGCACAAAAAGTGGGAAAATTCTCTCCTCTTTGAGGACTGTGGCACTCCCAGCAGGCACCCAGAGCATGGCTCTGCTGCTGTGGCAGAGAGCCAGCTCCTCCCTGTGCCCAAGGACACAGCTGGGAGCTCACTGCCCTGTCTTAAACAACTGGCTTTGAAGGATTTATAACTCCCATTTTTCCAAGCTCACCTATTTTTGAAAGCTAGGGAGGTGAGCAGGTGTTAGCAGACTGGATTTGGTGAGGATGCAGTAGGGATGGGACACTGAACCCTCTGCCCAGCAGCTCTTCCCTTCCCAGGCTGTGCTCCAGAAGCTTTTGTTTTCCTTATTATAGAGATTATTTTTTTTAATCATTGCTTTTATTTTACTACTGGGTTCTCATCTAAAAACTAAGATTAAGTGAATTTGTGTCTAGAGCTCAAAATCCAAGTTGGACATAACTGGATTTCCCAGCTGTCAGGTTACAGACAGGATGGCTGAGCTGTTGCAGTCTCTCAGGGACAGTGGGATCCACTGGCTGCAAAGAAGGAAGGAGCAGCTGTACACTTGTTCCTACAGCTGTTTTATTACAGAGAACTAATTAACCAGGCCCAGTTGCAACTGTGTTGATTTTCCTGGCTAAGGATCTGTCCCCAACCTCTAATTCCAATTACAGCCTTAAAATCCAGGCTTCCCAGGGCAGCCTTCTACACAAAAGCCTTTTATACCAACAATTCATGTCACTGAATTAATTTGTGTCTCAAAATGTCATCTCATCTCTCTTCTCCTTCTTGATATTTCCTGCCACAGAATTAGGAATCATAACACAACTCAGACCCCCACTCAGATCACTGAACTGTTCAGCAATTGCACATAAAGAAAACATTTTCTGGGTAGAATTCTTTCAAGGTGAAGTCAGAGGTTGTCAAAAAATTTCTAATTTAGAAATATTCATTCCAGTTTTGCCAAATGAAAAGGAGAAACTATTAAATATCATAAACCAGCTTTTGCACAAAAATTGTCTTCTATTAATTTACAAAAGGTTCCACATTAGAATCCTGGGCAACATAAGCTTGAGACACTGCTGCTAACTTTGGCCTTTTTTACCCTTTCTCCTTGGTGAGGTAAATTATTGCCTTCTTAAACATTACAGCCCAACTGCTCTTCAAGGAGCAGTCATGTCATTCACAAACCCCAAATAATCACATTTCAAATCAGTCTCTGCAGCTTCCCCAGACATCCCTCTCTCCTTCCCTTATCATTTGTGATCAATCACCTTGATACATCACATGCTGGTTCAGCATCACTGGTTCTGAAGAGATTTGTGGTTATTCCTCTTTGCCAGGAATGAGCTCAGCCACCCAAATGCCCTGGGAGATGCTGGGGAGCTCTGGGGAGGCTCCAGGCAGCCCCAGCTCTGGACAAGGATCTGAGTATCCCATCCATCTGCAAGTCACACCCCACAGACACAGCTGGACAGGCACCTCCAATGCAGCTGCTCCAAGGCAGTAATCAAACCAGGTGAGATGTATGAGCCCTTCCTGGTCAGCCACAGGCACCTGGGAGCAGCCACATCCCTCACTGGATGCCCCAGGCGAGACCAGCCCCACTTTTACATTCATTCTCTCATTAATGAGCTCTAGATATTACAGCACACAATTAATCCTGCAACAAAAGGCAGGGTGGAACATCCATGACAAAGGACCTTGAGGGAGTGCTGGGGCTGCAGATGAGCCTCTGGGCAGTCACTCCCATCACTGGGCTCTGGCTGCTGCAGACCACACCACCTTATCCCCTGCCTGGAAACTACAAGTCACACTGAAACAGCACATCCTTGAGCTCACTGCAAGAAAAAAAAATATTACTGAAAAAATCCCACCCTTGCAGGAGCTGCAAGTCCTGTGCTTTATCAATCCCAGAATGGTTGAACTGGAAAGGAACTTAAAGCTCATCTCCCACGGGCAGGGACACGTTCCACTAGACCAGCTTGCCCCAAGCCCTGCTTAACCTGGCCTTCAAAGTGCTGGTAACATCTCTTACTGTCTGGTGAGATTCACATTAGCAGAAATGCTTTGATTTTGGAAATCAGCAGGAGGTATTTTGGTGCTAGTAAGGTTCAGTGTCATGCCAGAGTCCATATAGCCTTGTCCTTGTGACAAATACAGTAAGGGAGATCTTTGAGTCCAGCAGCCTCAAAACTGGGCTGCCATCACTGTGCCCCTCCAACAGGAGAAAACAAGGGGAAAAAAGGTAATTCAATTAGTCTGGTATAGAGGGAAGGCATTGTTATTGATGAGGAAAATTCAAAAGGCAGCAGGACAATCTATCTTCAGCACTGCAGGCATGGGAGAGGCACCTGAACACCTTTAACAGGGTGGAAATTGTGGAAAAGCAAACAAAGATTTATGGGATGGCCCAGTCCCAGACTATGCTCTTGGGATGGCACCATCCCAATCCCAGCTGTGTTTTCAATAACCTGCTGCTGGGGAAGCACTGACACCAGTGTTCACCTGCTGCTCAGGTGGGAACAGCCTTCCTGTGCCAGCCCTGAGAGCCAGTGGCACCCAAGGAACCCCACAATGTCAGCAGGACTTTGTAGATCTACAAACTCATCAGGGGGAGGAACAAGAGATTTGTAGAAGACAAAGTAGCAGAGTCTGGACAAAGTCACTGGAGGAATTTTATTCTGTACCAACTGTTTTCAGGAGACCTGGATGGCAGGGAGGTGAAGTTCCATGTGTCCCACATCAGGAAAACTGAGGTGTCTTGCTTGGCAAACTGAAACCTGTCTATTCAGCCTCAAAAAAGCTGAAAACAAGGGAGCTGGAGAAGTGCCCAGGCTCCCCAGGGAATGGTCCTGGCCCCAAGGTTGCACTTGGACACCACTCTCAGGGATGCTCAGGGTGGGACTGTTGGGGGCTTTGGGCAGGGATCAATGATCCCTGAGGGTCTCTTTGAGCTCAGGATATTCTGTGGCTCCATAATTAAATTCTACTGCCTGATACACTGCACTTTCAAAGTATTTTAAACTATTTTCCCAGGCACCTGTAGGAAAAAGAGGTGCCTCTGTTCTAGCACTGAAAATCTGTGTTGTTTCCATGCAACTGGAGAAGGACAGGCAAGTGGGCAAGGCACACACCCTACAGCACAAAAATCTGGTGTACAGAAAGCACACAAGCACAAACCTGTATTTCTTACTTGGAAATCCTTATTTCCTTACAAACAGAAATCTCAGCTGCTATGTTATACAGGTGATCCTGGGTTATGGTTGCTGTGTATAATATTGTAATAAAGTTGGAGAGCAACTGGGTGAAGGAATTTGCTGTTATACAAGTGTTATTTTACTGAAGAAAAATATTCAAGGAAAGCTACTTTGGTGAACTAAAATCCATATGGAAGGCATTTATGGGGTCTGTGTTTATTAAGCAAAAGGGAAAGTTGAAGCAGCCTTTGGCTTTGGGGCAGGTCCCAGACATGGGCAGAAAACCCACCCAGGGACCTTCCTTGAATGGGAATGACATTTCCACAATGGTACTTGGGAATTTGAGGATGTGCCTGACCATAAACACTAAACTGAAATGAATTTTCATTGAAGGAATGACCTGAGTGTATACTTTACTCAAAACACAATGGCTTGTTCTACAAGCCCATGGCTAAGTTGCCCCATCCTACAGATTGGTTTTTTTCTGTGCATCAGTTGTCTTCCAGAGCACAAGTTATTTTTACATATCTGAATTTATAAAATGATGAATTTTGCTTTTATAATATTTTCACACCTTTTTAGGATGCATAAATGGAATTGGAAAGCACTGTCAGCAGAGCACTGCTGCCATCCTTCCCTTGGATCAAAATGTGCCTTAGCTTGTGTTTTACTAAAACTGAAAAAAATAATAACTCAGTGGTGTAGTATGTGGCAAAATCCAAGCAACAGATGTGAAAACCAGCCCAAAGTTCTCTTTTAATTTAAAATATTAGCCACTTCAAAATTAGTCTGCAAGTTTTCTAGAATTTTTTTTAAATTGCCTTCCACAAAATGTTTTGATGGTAATTGTTTAAATCTATTAAAATCACAGGTTTCTCTGTAAAACCAGATTTCCAAAGCAGCTCTGAACAACAGATATGGCTCAAATAAGTTTGGGGTTTTTTGACAATCACAGCATGTATCCTCCACTAAATGCTCCTCTAAGGAGTGAATGCCTCCCTGGGGATGTGTTTCCTGCCTCTCCCTTTCCAATTCACTGTACACATTTCCTTGAGGAATTCCTAATCTTGTCTGATGTGATAATGAAACTTTCTAGAAAATCTGAATTAATTTCAGTTCTTTCTGCAGGCAGGTGCAGCTCAGTCCATCTCCAGGGGTTACACACAGCCCAGCCCAGGGTCAGGGCAGGTCCTGCTCAGAACATGGAACTGTGAGAGCACAGGGAGGGACATCAGTGCCTGGGCTCATGGGACCATTTATAAACTTCAACAGTTAACAGTTCACATCTAGCTCATAAATTGTCATTCAGTGTCCACATGCAGAGAATCTCATTCCACCTCTGCCATGGCAGGGACACCCCCCCTGTCCCAGGCTGCTCCAGCCCCAATGTCCAGCCTGGCCTGGGACACTGCCAGGGATCCAGGGGCAGCCACAGCTGCTCTGGGCACCCTGTGCCAGGGCTCCCCATCCTCCCAGGGAACAATTCCTGCCCAATGTCCCATCCAGCCCTGCCGTCTGGCAATGAGAAGCCATTCACCCTTGTCCTGGCACTCCAGGCCCTTGTCTCAAGTCCCTCTCTGGATCTCTTGCAGCATTCCTGAAAGCTGCATCTGCACCTTTGCTGGGCCTCAGGGCTGCTGCTCAGACCCCTCCAGGGCCCTCAGGCCCCACCAGCCCCCAGCCAGGCACAGCACAGGGTGCAGAGGTGCCCCATGGACTCATCACCTTGGGCCTCCACCAGCCTGGTCAGTTCTGAGCTGTTCCACCTCACCATGCTGGACATTCTCCAGATGCAAACTTCCCAGCATCCAGTGTGGGGAGGAAGCTGTAGCATCCCTGTGTGAGATGCTCCAAAATCCACATCAGGAGCAGCCAGACTTTTGCAGGTGCAGAGGTTCTGGTAGCCAGGTGTACAATGTGCACTTACCTTTATTTTCTAGAAGCTTTGTGTCCCATTTAAACTGCACATGTCAAGTGCCCTGCAGCCAACAGTGAGAGCCAGGCACCTTTCTGAGCAGTACACCTCAGGCTTTAGGAGTAGGTGTCTTCAGAAAGCTCTTACTGATGGGTTTGGACTGGGTGCTAAGACCTTAATAGTTTGAGTCAGTAGGATGAATCCCACCCTAAATTACATGTCTGAGAAAAAGATCTATATTTATAATCCTGAGCCTTTAAACTCTAAAAGGCCAGATTTCAGTTTCCACTCTGAGCCATGGACCTAAGTAAACCACAGCTCAGCACAGACAGGAAAGAACAGTAGGGCTGAAACAACTAGCTGTTCCACTTACCTGGCCATTTCACCTCAGATCTTCTACTCACTGTCCTTCCTTGAAACACAACAGAATGGGTATTTGGGCATTCTCCTCCTTCTTTCCCTTTCAATATTCCTGGAGTCTTCAACCATCTGCAGAGCAGGATTTTAAACCAGATTCTGGTGCCAAAACATTGAGAAGAGCAGCATCATGATCCCAGCTTGAGAACACTGTGTTGTCTCTAGACATCTCACTCCATTTCTCTGCCTTGCTTTCTCTACCCCCAAGCAGTTACTTCCTTTGACAGGCTGCAATCACTAGAGACAGACAAAGCACCTGCTCTTTGCATTTACAGCCTGGCAGATATCTGCTGGTGGTGACACAGCTCAAGCCAGGCTAAATTCCTCACAATTCTCCTCCTAATGCCAACCCTGACCTGCAATTGGTTTTTACTGCTCGTGTATCAAGTGATGCTTCTCCACAGGATGCAGCATCCACCCAGTTGCTATTCAGAGTTATGAGCTGCTCTTCCTGACCATGCTTCCCTCTAACCTGAGCACCAATCTGCATTTCCTAGACATGAAGCCTTAAGTAGGAAATAGAACATTCACACACATCCTGCCCAAGCAGCAATTACCCACTTGCTCACAACTAGTCAGCAAAGCAGAACTCTCTTCTAATTCACCCTCTCACCTTTCCAACCAGCTGCAAACCAAACACACAGGGAACTGCTCAGGCTCTGGCTTCACCTTTGAACCCACAACTATAGAACCTGCCTTTCCCCTCATGATCCAGCAAAGGCAGGAGCTCAGTGAGCAGGAGCCAAGGTAGGTCTCAGCTCTGATACAGACAAACAGCAGAGAACAGAACCTGGAGTCCCACTGCTCAGAGTGAACATCACATGAACCCCAGCAGCTCCACTGGGGCATTAACCCCCCAAACTGGCAGATACAAAACAGCCAGAGACACAAGAACCCTGCAAATGGGCAGATAGGAACAATCAGGACTCCCCTTCTGTTGTCCATCACACTCTCAAAGCATTCAAACAAAGAAAAGAGGAAGTACCCACCAGGAACATCCACTGCTGCCAGCACCAACAGCAACACAGTTCCACCTGCTCTGGGTAGGACTGGGGACAAGGACCCCAGCACATCCTGGTGCCCAAAGCAGATGGCCTCATGACAACACCCTGCTCTGCAAGAAGAACCCAGGGCTGGGTGCTTGTACCAACACAGCTGTGGCAGAGCCCAGCACAGAGAAACCCTTCCTGTGTGTGCAGCCCTTGGGGCTGCCCCAGCTGTACAGCCCTGATGCTCCTGGCAGCCACAAGCAGCAGCAAGTTCTGCCCTCCTCACCAAACCACCCTCCAGCTGGATTTCACCTGCAGCCATCAGGAACACACTGCTCTAACCCAGGATTGCAGAGAGAGCTCTGAGGAGGGCATTGATTCAGTGAGAGCCCCCACAACTCCCTGGCTGGCTCTGGACAGGAGGCAGCCACATCCATCATTGCTGCAGTGCCAGCACTGACTTTGCCTGAAAAAGTGAGCTGGTCAAAGCTGTCAACAGCAGGTTGCTGGTGCACACAATTCATTCTCATCACTTTATCATTACCCTGCACGACACGCTCACTTCCCTCACCTGCCACCCCCATGAGGAGCACCACCAAATGGCTCAGTTGGTTCCCTGTCAGAATGAGCAGAAGGCAGGATGGCTCAGTTCAGCACAAACATGTATCACAAGGTTTGATATGTCTGATGGGCCTCTCCATCTGTTGCAAAAAAAGCTCAATGGCAGTGCCACATTCTGTACCTGGGAATGGGACATCCAAAAAGCTTCTCCACTCCAGCTTCTTTGGGAGGAAGAATTCACAATCTGCCCCTTTCTGAGCCTCTGTGTGACCAACCCCTGAACACGAGATGCATTTGAACGTGTCAACAGCCTCCCACTACATGTTCATAAACAAACAGGTGACAATAGATGGACAGTAGATTGTCAAATCCTGCCCTGGAAGGATCTCCCCACACCCAGCACTGTGCATCTCCCAGCCAAAGGAGATGGTGGCACACACAGATGTACTTGGACTACCCCAGCAAGCAGCTCTTCTGGAGAGCTTCAGTCCTGTGTCACAAGATGCTACAAAAGCACATGACTGAGCCTACAGGACTCACATGGACTCTCCTACTCCACAATTTGCACCCAAAGCTCCTTCTTACAGCTGTCCCCCAGATCCCTGTTATCCCTGTCACAGCTCCACACACCTGGCTCCTGAATGTGTCTGTGTCTGTGCACTCCTCTGCATCACACCTGACCCACGCTCTGGGCCAAGAGCATTTACACTCCTGCCTCTCCAAACCTCTCCTCATACAGGCCACTGGGAATGGGGAAGTCAGGGAAGAGCTACAGCATCCCCCACAATTTGCAGCAGAGTGCAGCCATAGTACATATGTGATACTCCAACACAGGCAAATGCTGGAAATGCATCCCAAAGATCTGGGAAATCAGTAACATCCCACCAGCTGAAAACCTCCTGCTAACCCTTCCGTGCTGCCTTCCTTCTTTAAAGTAACTCCCACTCCTAAATTTCCTGTATTTGTAACTACCAAAGTTTATTTAGTGGTATCCAATACCATATCAAATGCTTTACAAAAATACATGTAAATAGGAGTCACTGAATTTTAAAAATCTGTTTACTTACTATTCTCAAAGTAACCCACCAAACTAATTATTTTGTGACAAAATGTATTTGAATATTTTTATTTAGCTCTGTATCTTTACATTCAGTTATTTGGAATTTGAAACATATAGGTTTATAGTAGGTTTTTAGACCATGCTCCTCAGTTCAGAGCCTCTTGGAAGAAGCTGCCACAGCCTTCATTCCCTGCTTCAGCACTTTGCAAGGATTAGTGTCCTGTATGGGAACACCTTGTGCAGCACAGAGATCAGCTGAACAGGATTGTACCCACCAGTGCCACACACCCCTGAGACACACTTGTCTGTGATGTGCCATTTTCCACACACTGCCAGGAGGGACAAGTTCATGTCCTTCCTAGCAGAACTCTCGTGCTGACTATGCACTTCTGTTCAAGATCCCATCTCCCCTGGTTTTAGCATGGCCACTCCCTTGCAGCTCTTGGCATTTCCACTGCCCAGCCTTCTGTAACCAACACACCATGTCCTCCCTTTGGCTGCACAGAGCTGCTTCCTTCCCCATGGCAGAGATTACAAATACCCCTTTCCTTCCTGACCTTTCACAAGGACCTTTGGTTTCTCATCACTCCTCCACTACTCCATTTACTCTAATCTTACTCTAATACCTGAGGTTGGATTTTTGCCAGTGCAGGTTTTTTGGTTTTTGCCAGCTACATGGACTGATGATTGTACCAGAGTTTTGACTAAGAAGTGACTCCAAGCACAGTCCTTCACATCCATAGTCCACTCTCTAGTCTAGCCACCTTCCCAGAATAATTAATTCCTACCATATTCTTGTGCCCACAGCTGACCCCAAGCACAATCCAGTGCACTTTTTGATAAAAGTGCCACATTATGCAGCCTCTTCCCACCCTTTAATTGACCCTTTAGCATGGCTGGAATGGGGACTACAGGGAAACCAGATCCAACAACTGATCCAGGTTTAAAAACCACTGGCAAGACTTATCTTTCTTTGATTAAAGAAATGCCTACCAACAGCTTTATCAGCACAAGATGATGGTGGAGGGTTGGTATAAGATGCTGGACACTGGAGCAACATCAGCACCTAAAACATATCCAGAGCTCACCTTTAGAGCCTTATTTACATCTTTGAAGACATTTGATGACAATTAGTATTATCATTACAGGATTTTTTCCAGGACCCCAATATCTAAAATCTTCTAATACAAAATATGTATGAAGCTGTACCATGTAACATTATTTTAATAATGTGTTAAGCTTTCCCACAGGATGAAAATGCACCAGTTGCAAGGAATTCCTCCTCCATCTCCAAAGAGGAACAGCAGAGGGACAGTGCTCAGCTGACACCACAGCCAGCAGCACTGCCCCACAGGCCCCACTGCCTCCCAGCTGGAGCACAAACTACAAACACCAAAGTATTCACTAAGCAAAGGGCTGACACAGCTCCTATCAACCAATTCCCTACCCCATCTGACCCCAACACTCCCACAAGGATCCTTCCTGTCACGTTTCATAAATTACACCAGGCTGCCTTAATCTCAGCAATTCAACAAGTCTCTCCTTTTCCTGTTTTATTCCTTCTTTGATACAACCAGCTCTCATTATTTACTCACACAAACTCAGAATGGGTCATGACAAGGAAGCTGGACATCCCATTCCATGGAGTGGACATTAGAGATGTTCTTCTGTAATGTCAGGATTTGTCATATGAATGTGGAAAATCAGGGGAAATATTCTATTGTAAACATTCATTCTTCAAGGCCAGCAGCAGTCCAACAGGGCATGGGGCTCACAAGGCCAGCTGAGCACAGAGCAACAGGATTGGGGGGAAGCACAAAGCTTCTCAACCAGTTTCCATCTTGTTCTGCCTTTGAGCATCATTGTGTCTAAGATAAGATGCAAATCAGGGCAGACAGAATGTTCTCCAGAAACTACTGCACCACTGCCCTAGAACAGAACACCTGGTGCAAGTCCTTATGAGCTGAGTGAACAAGGCACAGATACCAGTGAGTCAAACCTGAAACCTGAACTTTGTGCTGCTCAGAAAAACAGCTCTGAACACACTAGAACAAAGCTTTGCTATGTTTTATCTGGAAAACCCTGAGCAGCCCTGATGCCCCTCCAGGAATCCAGTGATGGGGCAGATGCTGTGGCATGTGCAGTCTCTATCTTTGCCATCTCTCTAAGCCACAGTCCTTCTTGCAGTTGAATTGTCTTCCTTCCTCCATTCCTGCAGTAAGAAAAGATTAAAACATTAAGGCAAATGGAAATAATAAAAACAGAAAGGGGGAAAATACAGAGTAAAGCTGGCTTAAAGCAAAATCACTGATTTCTGAAGTCACTGACTCCCATGGAGTGACAGCATTGTGTCTCTCAGGGAGAAGGAGAGGTGTTCCCTGAGCAACAGTGATATGGCACAGCACAGGACCACTGCTGAAAAATATTAAGACACAATGCACAGATACAGCAGTTTTCTAGAGTTAGAAAAATGTGGATATTAAATTCTTTCCAATATGGATATTAATTTTCTTAAACTCCCACAGCTTGCTCCTCACATCACTGTACAGCTGTGACCAACACCTTAGAAAGCTTCACTTAATCTTGTTTTTTCAAGGACATACATTTCTGTATGAATTACCTCTGCACTGTGCAGGATGTGGGACACTGCAGATGTGCCATTCCACATGTGCTAAATATAGCACCTGTACAGCAGAGGCACAATAACAACTGATAGCTATGTGCACATACACTAAACAAGGAATAAACACAATCTATGTGTCTTATTACACACAGGTATTACATGTGTGTGTACACACATACAAACTCACATGCACTCTGTGTCTCTTGAAAGATGCAAAGCAGAAGGAACAAGCTGGGACAGAAGGGTAAAGCAGGATACATGGTCACAGAAGTGTTTCATCACAAATTCTGCAAGTCTGGTTAGACCAAGACCAAACCCCTCTGTGGCAGGACTGAGAAGCATGAGCTACTTACCAGCTGTTCATGGGCTGCAAGACAGCTCTGGAGTCCTGCCAGGGCCAGTGCCAGGGCCAGTGCCAGGGCCAGGGCCAGTGCCTCCTCCTCCTGTGACACCAGAGCTGGAGCCCAGGGCAGGAAGCAGCTCAGCACTGCTCACACTGCCCCAACTCTGCTCCCAAGCCAAACCACTCCTGCTCTGCTCTCCTCTATGAGCCTTCTCTTGGGGCAGAATCTGTTCCAACACATTCAAACAGCAGGTTTAACAGGTTTGTTAAAGTAGATTTAACAGCTCCTCTGATCCCTACTCTGAGAACACAGGAAGCCTCAAACTTGTTTTTATTGAACTCAGTTCTTTGTAATCTCCAGTTTGAGCACATGCTCCTTTATAAGCATGGGGATCCAGCCCTGCAGGGAGAGGTCAACCCATTCTGGAAAGGTCAACTATTAGAAATTTATAAACCACACTTAAAATTCAAATAAAATTTGTGTTTTAACTGTGCCAAATTTTAAATTAATTCTGCTACAATGAAATATTATTTGCTAATGAGATGTTAGTACAAGTTATGTTCTGACAAACTAGATTCATGGGACTAGAGTCCCATGTTGCTCATCACTGTTTCTATACATGAACACTTAAAAAATACAAAAAAGAAAGCGTGTCACAGTGCAAAGAGCAAAACAATGTGATTTATTCACCTTCATTCAGCTGCACAGATAACACACACGTGTAAAACCACTCCCAAATGTTCCACTTCCCCTTCCTGCTGTCAGTACAGGATGGAAGCAGAGGACAGTTAAGGGAAAAGAAATGCAGTTTCAAAACTCAGGACTCTAAAGAGGAGGCATTTGGGGAACAGGCAGGGCCCCTCTGACACTGAGCTCCTGCTGAGCTGGGGAAACACGAGAGGAGTGAAGGAAGGGGTGGGGGATGGCAGCCAGGCTTTCCTGAAATAGCTGCTCTCTGCCACTGCTGGGACAGAACCTGGAGCAAGTGTACCTCTAGCATGACCCAGGACATTTCCTACAGTCACATTCTTCCCTTCTAAAGGACAGGAAAGACAGAGAAAACGATTCAGACATTTTTCCCTGACTTAGCAGTTTAACACCTTTTTTCTCTCCGCCTCCGTCTTTCACTGTTTTGGAAATGAAGGGGGTGAAATTTGGAGCAGGATACAACAGCAGAGCAAGGAGAGGGAATAGTCAAAAGCCAGGGAGTCTGTCAGGAATTCTGAAAAAAATCAGAGCCCCAGTGTGGACGTTAATGGGTCTACACTAAGTTTTTTGGTTTGCTTTTAAACAAAAGAGGCATTTCTGAGGGGCTAGGACTTCACATGGCCATGTCTCTTACTAAGCTTTTCAGAATTTACTTTTTCCCCCTTGTGATTGTTCATAGAAGAAAAACATGGAAAATACAATAGTGGTCAAAATGAACATGAGCAAAGTGAACCACATGGGATGAACTCTGGTGGGAGCAAGAATGGAGAAGGTGTTCCAGTTCCATGCAAAGGAAAACCCAAGGAAGGTCTAAATCCTATGGAGCATTCCTGAATACACCAGATGCTGCACATTCAACAACCCACTGATATAATGGCAGGAACAGAAACTCTCACTTCTGATCTTTACCAATTTAGCTCAAGGAATAATTCCATATGGTGAACAGTGCTGAACTGAGAAATTCCCACCACAGAAAAAATCTAAGAACTCCTGAGTTGGAAGAGATCCTGAGCTGAGGCAGCACTGCCACACATTCCATGACATCATACATGAAACACTATTTATACCTCTTACTTTCCATCACTTTTTACTGTAAGCCTCTAAGAGAAAAATCAGAGGCAACAACTCTAAGGTACAACAATTAGTCCAGCTCTCAGAGGGATTATTTTCTGTGACTAAAGGACAGGAGGCACCTGCTGAAATGCAGCAGGACAGACTTCAGCTTAGCAAAAGTAAAAGTTTGTGTTGGTGAGGAAAAGACTGAGACTGGACCACAGTCTGTGACATGGTGCCAGAGGCATTTGTGAAAACCACCCCTGACAGAAGGTCCCCCAGGGTGTTACTGGGGATGTCTGTCCTGCCCCAGCCTCACCTGAGGAACCAGGGAGCCTGAGCTGCTCCCTTCTCATGCAGTCACAGCTGTCAGGCTGGAAAAGCCCTCCAAGGTCAGCCCAACCATCAACCTGGCAGCACCACCATGCTCACCACTAGCCCATGGCCCCTGTGCCACTGCCATGTGTTTTTTGAACATTTCCAGGGATGGTGACTCCACCACTGCTCTGTGCCAGGGCTTGACAATCCTGGCACAATGTGCAGAAAATCTTCATCCAATCTAAACCTCCAATGGGCCAACTTGAGGCTGTTTCCCCAGGAGCTCCCTGAAGAAGTTCCACTACACATTTCTGAGTAACAGTGTAGCTGGGCTTTGGGTTTGGTTTTATCAGGAAGAAAAATGTAAGATAAAGACAACAATTTTTTCCTGAAAAATAAAAAGGAAACTAAGCCTCTTCTTTTAATTCCATCTTTCTAACAAGGTCGCAAGTTACAAAATCTTTAGTGGAGGAACCTTGATTGGCCTATTCCTGAACACAGTTCAGGTTCTTCTGAAAACATGTCAAATCCAAACTGCACAATAATAATCCAATTCCTGCAGGGAAAAAGAGACAAAATATGAACAATTAAGTAAAAGCCTAATTCTATTTTGAAGTACAACACCCTTCACCAGGGCTCAAGCAAAAGCATCCCAAGTATGTTCCAAACAAGTGCTCAACAAAACCAGCCATGAACATGTGGCAAAAGTACAAAACTCCTTTGCACTATTAACATAGATAATGTCACTTAAGTCTTAACACCAGTAATATATCTATGAGTTGTTTCATTTAATTTTGAAAATCCATATAGAAAACAATGTTCATAACTCCATCCACAGGATTCTACAAAGCTGCTGCTTCATCAACAATTCTTTGAACTGTTTCAATATGAAAATTCCATTTTTTTCAAACTGCTCAAAAATCATTGCAGAGAATTTCCAAGCACTTGAATTGAAGCACAACCAAAGTATGAACTTGGTACATTTTTGCAGTTATTTCTAAAATAAGTTAATTTACATAAATCATCTCAAAATAACACAATGGGATTCAACTTCATTTTAGACATTTGGAAAGCAGTGTCATACTTTATTTAAAGTAAACCCATGTAAAAACAAAGTTTAAATGAAAATGGTACCTGAAAAATAAATTATTTGATATAAAACAAATCAATAACTTAAAAACACACTAAATATACAAAATGTGTAACCATATACTGTACAGTATGGAAAGCAATTGATAAAACCTTCTGTCCCACAAACAGATTAGTTTATAAACAAAAGATTACATAAGTTAAAGGAAAAGAAATCAATAAAAAGACTAGAAGTACAGTATTATTCAAATTACTCATTAAATAAAGATTTATCCCAACTTATGTTTCAAATGTCTCAAGTCATTTTCTTCTCAATGTCCAAGTGAAAAAGTTCAGCCATACCACTAAAAACTTGCTCAAAAATGTTTAGAAATAAGGAACAACAGTAGAAGAATATTGAGATTCTAAAATGTGAACACAGAAGCAATTTTCCAAGGTTTCAGATGGCAGTTCTACCATTACTGTTTTTCCATCATTAGCAACAAAAGAGAATTTCAGTGCTGAAAACTCCACTCAACAAAAAAATATTTCTAAACCTTTGCTGCTGCTTGATTGAGTGTGATCTAGAAGGAATCACCAGAGTTGAATGTCAAATCCACTCAAGGGGTGGTGGGTATGCTTTAGAGATCATAAAAGCTTCCACTGTTTTGAAATCATGCAGGATGAGAAAGCAACACTTGGAGTTTGGTTTTGTTTGACTGTGAGATTACCACAACCAGCAAGCACTGAAATGATGCTGTACCTGATCAACCTGCAAGTGGATGCTTAGAAATTAAAGGTGATTTTCAATCCACTGGTTGTCATGGAGGTACTGTTCTTCCAAGCCAGAGGAAGGGAACTGAGACCCTTTTTATCAACTCCACATTTTTTATTTTTTATATTAGTAAGGAGAAACCCAGTAATAATAAATAAAATAGTCAGAGAAAATAACCACTGGCCTCTTGAGCTCTGGATTTATCCCTTTTACAGTGCTGAGTAGCCAATCTTGAGAAGTGCAGAGCTGCGTTAGAGGAACTTGCCAAAGGCACAAAGACTCTCCTGGCTTCCAAACTGAGATTAAAATACCTCAGGTGACAAATTCAGCTCTTGGAAAACAAAAACAAAACAAAACAAAAAGCCAAAACAAAGCGCAGCTCCACTCAGGGAGCTCAAGGGGTTGGTGTTTCCTTATGCTAAAGGTGAATTTGTTCCCTTCCCTCTAAAGCAATTTGTAGATACCTAAACATAGAAATGTAACAATAAGGTGCTTCACTGACAGAATTATAAAGGATGTTTCTTCATTATGGAAATAAAAAAATGCAGTGACCTCCTGACAGAGACAGCATCCCAAGGGCTCCGTGCTGATGTGACTGAACCAGGCTACCAGCAGCTCACCAGAGCCGTGTGTCAAAACCTTACACAAACCCTAACCTTCTGCAGGCAGAGCCAGCAAAGGAGCTACTTTGAATAAACAATCTTATCACTTGACCTGTACTTGTGTTAGAAAAGTAAATGTGGGAACATTCTCCAAGTTTGTTTTTTTAAAGCATGTATGTAACAATAAACTATCCAAAAAATGAACTTGAGTTATTGCCATTTAAAATGCACTGAAAAGAAAATTCCTCCTGAAATATTTGAAGAATTTCTACTTTATTGACCTTACCCAGAACATTAAAGCAACATAGAATTGTAACAAATGTTGAAGGACCTTAAGGAGTATTCATTTTCCAAACTCAGCCTTAAAATAATAGATCACCTTTACAGTTCATCATTTTGGTTTTGACCGCTGGATATTCTTTCTATAAACGATATCAAGTTTTATTTTTAACTTTTTTTTAAAAAGATTTTTTTACTGCTTTGTATAAATAATGTTACTACAACATTCAAACCCCCTATAAAAATAGGTGTCCTCTCCATGCAAACACCCTTTGGTCATCTGGACAAGGGCAAGTGACCACACACTTGACCAACCAGTGTTCACTGTGGTGACAATTGATCCTGCTCCAGTGACTTGTCTCTAGATTTTCAGTGGTTTTCATGCTTACATGATCCAGATGAACAAAAACCATATCCAAGCAAAGGAAAAGCTGTATGGCCACACAGACACTGTGGCAATGGTGACTCCTCCCCTCACCCCAAGAGCTGGATGCTCCAGCCTCTCCCAACCCCAAAGCCTGAACAGGTGCAGGGATTGGCAACAGCAACTGCAGGGGCCAGTCTCTGACAGGAGAGGGGAGCAGGCCAAGTAAACCAAACTTTATGATAATGCAGCTTGAAGAATAAAATAAAATAAATCCAACACTTGAGTGCAGAGACACCATCTAACAGGGAACCACTGAGAACTGAACACACTGAGCTGATTCTGCTCATGTCTGGATTTCTGGTGTTTCATGCCCTCACCTGAGGGATCTGCACGTGCCTCTGCCAGCTCACACCAAGCACACACAGCAACATCAGACATTCCTCTTCCATGTTTATGTGGGATTTCCCTATCTGCTAATGGTTAACAGGAAGTTTATAGGTGATGAGGCTCATGGCCAGCATTCCACACAGGGTGAATTCCATTCATGTGAACATCTGGGAAGCAAATGGAGCAACTCCCCTGGGCATCTATACATGAGAGCCTGTGACAGCAGCATGGACAACTGTGTTTTCAGCAGGAATTACACCTGGTCCTTCAAAAGCTATGCCTGAGGCTGTCTCAAGAGACTCTAAACCTACTCTAAAGGACCCCAAAACACACCCATCTCAGCTGTTCCTGTAGCACCTCTCCAGTACAGACCAACAAATTCAGTTCTCCAAAATCTGATCACATCCTAACCCAGCAATGAACTTTCCAGAACTCTCCACCTAAATGAGACACTGCATCTCACGAGCAATGTGAGACCTCTGCTTTGAGACAGCCCTTTGGTTCTACAAAAATCCTGTAAGCACTGACTGATGGAATTATCACCTGACAGAAACACCTGGATTCCATCAAATTGAGTGAAAAAGCAGAGCTCTCTTTGAGAATGAAGAGGCCAAAACCTCTCTTTAAACAGGTCTGTTCAAGTGAGAGCTTCAAAGCATGGTGTGAGGAGGAAATCAGTTGCTCCTACCTTTTGGGCAGAAAAACTCCTAGCAGATGTCTTGTTAGAATTTAGTTTCCACCCCCAGAAGCTTCCTTTTGGTCTTTACTGGTAGGATGCACAAGCTGCTGTTTAGGACTAAATGCATCAAGAATACATACACACTTTTTAATGGACTTCAGTTATTTATGCCAAGGTTTTATTGCCTGTTAGAATGGTGCAGATTATACACTACTTGTGTTATCACCTCGGGATAGTAGCAGGAGTTTTTCCTCTGTTCCTGACTCAAGCAGCAGTGCTTTGCTCATACCAATTGCCTGAAAATCATTATCAGAGCAACTACCAAAGAAAGTTAGAATCAGACCTTCCTAAAAGAGATTGTTGTAGTGTAGTGGTACAAAACCATATCCTGCGTTTCCTTCTTATTTACCAAAGAATGAGACAAGAATGGAAAAACAGGGAAGGAGTGGAAAAAGCAAGGAACAGTGATGCCAGCATCCAAGGGAAGGGTTTTTTTCAGAGGTGGCAGCAGAGCAATGAGCTGCTGCCATGGTCAGTGTGCTTGGAACCAGTACTGATACAGAGGCATATTTAGGGGTCACTCACTGGAGGTCTGAACCCCCAGCTAAATATTGTGATAAACAGCAACTCCCATTTAGTTTAGTAGCAAATTTATCTTAAATGGAATAAAGCAAGAGAATGACAGGAACTGGGAATGACTACAGCCCACTCCTGTGGGACAGGATAGACCAGGACAGTGCAGGGTTCAACAATGATGGGATATGGTAAGAGAACTTCTCTGTACTACACAGCTTTAACTTGGGAGAACCCCCAGAATGCTCCCCAAGCTCTCCTTGTACACAGTAAAGAAAAATCGTTGATGTGATAAATGGATGGTGATGAATTGGTGGAAGGAAACCTCTGACAGCCAAGAGCAGTTATGGAGGGTTGGAGTGGGCTGGCTGCTGTGTCACAGTCGCTGTTTCACCAACCACTGAGCCCCTCAAGAGATGGGGAGGGAACAGACTGGCAGGAGAGGCAAGGTTGGATGCTGTAACAAGGAAAATCCCACCTGCATTCCCTGCACACAAGCTCAAACAGTGGGAGGCTGCTTGCTGGGCCAAGGCCTGTCTGCAGGGTTTAGATATGCCTTGGGCAGGTGCAGGAACATCAGCAGCTCCCACTGGTCCTTCCCTGGGGCTGGGCAGCAGCTCAGCCACGTGGGGAGGCTGAGGGAGCCCTTGGGCTGTGCAGATCCAATGGCAAGAGAGAACAAATGGCAGCAAGCACAAGGCAAGGTCAGCTGGGGACAAGCAGGCAGCATGGACTGGCCTCTGGAGCTTGGAAATGAACTCTGGGGCTGCTAGAGATTCAGGCAAAACAAGGAGACACTGCATTAAAATGCCACAGACCTCATTTCCACATCTGCTCTACTTATATAAACACCAGAGCCAAGTCTCTAGTTGTGCACAGCAGCTCACACACCTGTACAGGCAGGGTCAGCCTTCCCAGCTTCCTACCCAAGCACACCTGAGGCTTACATCAGTCTGTGACACATCACTTCTATTGTGGTGCTTGTTTCAAAACTCTTCTTCTTCTACTCATCTGGCAAAGCAGTAAATTAAAATTCTCTTAAAGAGGAGCTACAGTTCCTTAAAATAATACTCTGAAAGCTGGACACTTTGTGCAATACTTAGCAAAAAAAAGAACAGAAAATAAAAAACAAAACAAAATTTGAGCAAAACAAAATCAAATTTAATGTTCTTAAATGCAAAAGTAAAAACAAACAAAAAACACAAAAAAGCAAAAGAAAATTAACAGAAACAGAACAACTCAAAGTTTCAAGGCAGTCTGCAGAAAACCTGGGGGATTAATCTTTAAATCTACAAATCAAAGGGGGTTTTTGGTTAATATCTAACTTGCAAGTTGTAAGTACTTTTCTGCTGAGTGTTCAATAAGTAAAGCTAGTTGTCAAAACAAAATCCTATTAAAATAGAAAAACTAGCACTCATTAGAAGGGATGCGAGAAATACAATGCTCAAATGTTTATAACTGGTTTTTTTTTACAAAATAGAACTGCCAAAGGAATTCAAACTACAATGATCTTGGAAAATAAGTAAGTATCTTGCTGTATTATAATGTACCAGTAAGTAGTGCACCATGCATTAAATATTTGGACAGAAGAGATTCAGTCTGATAAAGTAGCAACATATATTCACACTTGCTTTTTTGGAGTTTCATTTTGACTCTGAAATCTTCCTGGAGTTTCTTTGAAACTCTTTGGTCCATTCCTCTCAAAATGGGCTTTAAAAGTCACCTTTCTAAAACCTGTGAATTGGACAGCTTGGCCACTGCTCAGTGTGCAACTTACCTCCTCAATGGTGTTAAAGTTAGGCTGGCATGCTACTACTTACAAGACCTTGACATTAAAAAGCCTGATCCTCAACTAGACACAGAGTAATGAATAGTAATTGATCAAACAATTTACTGTCCACTAAAACATTAGTATTTCTCAACTATTCTTCCATACTACTGAAACTGGGGGGGAACAAAAGGACAGGGGGATGGGTAGGAAGAACAACATAAAACCAAAGAAAATCAATGAATTCAGCCTGATATTTTTCAGAAAATTCCAGTTTTTGCAGACAACATTCAATGAAACAAATGTTAGTCTCATAAGTGAAAGCATGCTTCAATTTTACCACCATCCAGAGGATCTAGTTAATGCAATCTACTTAAGATTTCAGGGGATTTTTTAACATGTTTTAAATGAAATAACTTAAAGGAACTTAAAATTGGTCTAACATTGTGGGATTTCAAACATTTGAACATGTCAGTTGCATCCCAGAATATAAAACCTTTTCACTTCTCATTTAGACTAAGACAAACACTTGTGAAAATTGGCGCAAAATGAGTTTTACACTAACAAAAATGTTTCAACTTCTGTCACTCCATTATCTATTCCATACAAAAAGCACGAGCAAGTTATTTGTGGGACTTGTTGGTTTTGAAGGAAACCTGTAAGATTTTGTCCCCCAGGCGGTAGCCATTAAGACTTGCTATGGCCATTGCAGCTTCTTCATAGTTTGTCATGGTCACAAAACCAAAACCTTTGCACTTGTTGGTGTTGAAATCTCGAATAACTTTCACATTGGTAACCGCACCAAAGGGGCCAAACATCTGCCAGAGGATTCCCTCATCAGCATCTTGACCAAGGTTGTAGATGAAGATACACCAGCCAGAAGATGCGTTTCCTGGAACATTTACACCAGAAAGCCCACTCATGTGATCTACACCCATAGGAGAGAACCTAGCAAATAAAAAGCACAATATTTCATGTAAAAGTTCAATTCAATTAAGCAAATTAACTTGAATGGGAAGCAACTGAGAATGAATATTTTATACATGGCACATCAAAACCGCCACATAAATGTTTCCCCATTCAAATTGACAATCAAATTGACAGCTGCCAGGAAAAAAAAAAAGTTAAATATTCCAACTGCTTTATCAACAGGGAACTATCCTTAGAAATAGGCAAGGAACAGGCAAGATTACATGATCACCTTCCCTGGGGACCTGGATGGATCTCTGAACTCAGCCAGGCTCTTGGTGTCCAGGGCATTGCTGGAAACTGCTGGAGTTGGGGGCACAGGCAGCACCTCCCCAGACACCCCCAGGCATCTCCCACTTACTTCGAGAGAAATTGTTTTTCACCCCATGCTCCTTTTCTTGCCTCTAAAAGAACATGCTGGGAAACTCTTAAGGCAAAGAGTTTCTTTGGGCTTGCTGGGGCAGGGGATGAGCGTGTTAGGTTCTTAGAAGATTGTATGCACTAATTTCTTCTTTTGTGAAAAAGAACAACCCTTTCCACCCAAAGGCAGCAGGTGTAGCAAACACTCCCAACACAAACAGGCTTGGTGCAGTTTTATTATTCCAGTGTGTAAGGATGGTTTTATTAATTTTTCCAGGAAAACTTACATCTGACTTTACTGAACTGGATTTTTTAAATCACTTATCCGCTATTCCTGAATCCTGCCTTTCACAATACCTCAGCAGGATTCATGCACAACAAAAAGCAGAAATCTTCTCCTTTTTATGTCTTGCTTTGCATTAATTTCTTTTCCCTATAACCCACATTCCTAATTCCCCTGGCCTACATTGCAGAAAATCAAAGCTTCTCAGTATTTTAGTGCAATATTAGGGTTGCACAGCTCAAAGGCCAGGAAAAGTGAAAGCTAAGGTCAAAAATTCACTTTGAACCATTGTGTTTATTTATTATTTAAACATATGAGGTCATGTGATCATAGAAATATAATGATACTATACCAGGGGTTCCCAAATTGAGGTGTACCACTGGTGATTTGCAAACCCCTTAAAAGCGGTACACGAGCTGCTCTCTGCCAAGAGCAGGGCGGTGGCACATCCTGATTCTCTGCTGACCTGGAGGAAACAGGGAAGGGATGTCTGGGCAGTAAATGCTGCAGTAGGTGCCAAATGCTTCCCACTCTGACTCTTTCTTGCCCTGCATGAAGGAGCTGCTGCTGCCTTTCTCGAGGAGGGAGGGCTCAAGGAGGTGTGTGGGGAGGGAGGGGAGCAGAGGGGCAGCAGTGCACACACACACACACACACACACACACACACACAAGAACCACTCAGTGCCCAGCTCCCCCAGGCTCTCTGGTGCTCAGACCTCACTGCCTTGGACACCTGAGCTCCTGGACTCTCCTGTTCCCAGAGCAAGTGTCACTCCATCCCTCCCTCGCTGCTGCTCTGCAGCCCAGGGGCTCCCGGAGCACAGCAGGACATTCCTGAGCTGCACTGACCCACTGACAGCCAGCCCCGAGAAAATCCAAGCTTGGGAAGCCTTTTACTACTGAAAAAGCAGTTAGAAATACCACAAAATGAATGAGACATACCAACCCGTGTGATCTGATGATGAGGTGACACATCTGCTATTTCTTTTGGCTTTGTACAAAAACGTTCCTGTGCTTGCATGCTTGATACACTTACTTGTTCTGACAGACACCTTCAGTTCTGTAGCTTCTTTCCAAGTGAATAATGATCTGGTAGGATGAATTTATCTTAATATCTGTCAAGTTTTTTCATCTCAACAAATCACCAGTCCTGAGTCCCTGCTCAAAGCACTGAGCTCAGAATTGCCTGACGTTGGTTCCAGCAGTCAGTATAGCTCTGCCCCTGCCTGCTCCAAAGGCTCTGCCCATGAGCCCAGGTAACACCACATCAAGGACTGCAACCAGTTGGAGAAGAACAACTGGTGTCAAATGCAAAAAAACAACAAATCTAAATGCTTGTTACAGACAAAATAATTTAAAATAGCAAGCACCTCTGCTCTTTGGATACACTTATCTTCAAACAGATGGTCCCATCTTCCTTCTTTGAGTCACAAAAACATTACAGGTTTATTAAGAAAACCAAACAAAACAGGGTAAAACCAATAAAGTCTCCTAAAATATTAGAAAAGCAATTAAAAAACTCCCAAACCTGCATAGGGAATACTATTCACCCATGTGATGAATCTCTTCTCAGCCTGCACAAGAGGGACCTCAGATCTCTCACTCAGCTCAGGGTAACAGCCTGCATGAGCAGGGCCCACAGCAGCTGACACGCAGCTCTCTGTCCTACCAGGACAGATTTTTGTGGCCACATCAATTTAAGATTGCCTTTAGGAAGTTATACTTATTAAGGATGCTTAAAAGAATGTCCTACTAGAGCAAACACTAAGGCCAACAGAGATCCAGGATGTTTCAGAGAAAGTAGTTCTAAAAATCCTTTAATATTGTCATTTGAACAATCTCAGTCTTAGCACACTTACACCTGATGTCCTCATTTCTGTTGTAATTATTTTTATACTGTCTCCTTCACATTGATTTTTCTACCCTCCCAAAGACTCTGTAGCCAGTGTTATTTGTGGATGGCTCTTTCAATGCATGCTAACCTAATACTCCAACATCTTGGGGCACTAAGTATCAACAATAGTGTATTTTCAATCATAACTCTCTTTCACTTTATAAGCTTCCCATTTCTGTTAATGACCTTTTGCTCCCTCTGCTGTTAGACAGACAGACTACTTCATTTAACAGATCCTGGGGATTAGTTTGACTCACTGGAGGATGTAATCTCAGAAATGACACTCCTAAATGAAAGCAATTTCTTTTTAGGTCTATGCAAGTCCTATAAATTCTTTTCATAGAATCACAAACTCCTGAGCTAGAAGGGACCCACAAGGATCATAAAGTCCCACCCCTGTCCCTGCAGAGCCTCCTGCAACAAGCCCACCCTGAGCATCCCTGAGCTCTGGCAGCCTTGGGGCCAGGACCATTCCCTGGGGAGCCTGGGCAGTGCCAGCACCTCCTGAAGGAATAACTTTTCCCTAATATCCAATCCAAACCTCTCCTAGCACAGCTTTTGCTGAACTCTTTTCCCTGTACTCTGAGGACAGTTCCATACAGCACCACAGGTGGGATGCCAATAAGCAGGAACATTAGTTTTAATAAAGCACGTGTTGCCATTGCACTTAAAGCTTGGCGGTTTTTTACTTTCTAACAGTTCCAAAGAGCAGGAACTCAGCTACACTGCTGATGTCCTTCTGACAAGCAACTTTTTCTGCTGTTTCTGTTGCAGACAGAAATGATCTGTGGCCAACACAAATCTTGTTGAGAATTCAGTGACACAAATTCTAAGCCTGAAATAAATCAAGGTGTTGGGTCAACCAACCACGTAAGGAAGAACAGAAACAACCAGGGTTTCACTCACATATTCCTCCAGAACTTTGGTGAAATAATACTCTGGATGAAATGGTTTCTACTCAATACACACAGGTTGCATACAAATTACAAATTGGTCTAAAAACTCAAAATGTAAACAATTTCACTGGAGTGAAAGCAAGCAGGCTGAAGTCTCAGCCACCTTATCACTGATAGGGTTAAACAGTCTTGCACTTCCACTAGGATTAAAGAACTATCAGAAATGGCTCCTCTTCATGCATTCAGGGCAGCATTTATGGGCTGATATCAGCAGAGCTATGCCCATCACAGAAACTGGGAACTGGCTCCCTGAACAACCTGAAAAGAGCCTGAAAGCAAAATCAGGTGAACTGGCAATAACTGAGATTGGAAAGAATGTTGCTCTACTATAAAGCTCTGACAAACTGCAAAAGCACAGGACTCCCAGGGGCCCTGGGAAATCTCCTCATGTTTCAGGAGCTAAACATCTCCATTTCATCAGAATTCAGCACCTGGAGATCTGCTATTCTCTTTAAGTAAACAAATCTTACACTCTAAAGAAACCCCTGCCCCAGATGTTTTAATCTGTCCTCCAGACACAACCCCATGCTGTGGCACCATTCCCTGTGGATGGAAGCAGAGAGCCTGGGTCCTTGAATTAGCCCAGGATCCAGTGGGACACAACACAAAGACCAGATCTTGATGTGAACCACAAATACCACAGGAACCCAAAAGGATTAAAAGAACTTTAAACAAAGGGTCAGAGAAATATCTGTAGGAAACTAATAATTACAAATTAGATACTAAAGGCTTAATCCTGGATTTACAGGGATTACAATGAAACGAGATGAAATGTAATCAAAATATCAGGTTAAGTATTCAACCTCTGTGGAGCAGAGATCACAACTTTAATTTATACAGACTGAGGGCTCTGTGGAAGCTGCTTATCCATTCATCATGTCTTGTTCAGTACCAAAACAAACAAGACTCCAGCCAAAACAACCACAGCATGAGTAACCACAACTCCTTCAGTTCAGCATCCTTCAAGGAAGACAGAATCACTAGAAAAACTTGCAGCTAACACTAAAGGTAGGAAGAAAAATACAAAGGGTTGTGGGACAGACTTGATGCTGGATTTCCAACTTCAATCATCCCATGACTCCATGGTGTGTTGTGTACAGATGTGCATGAATGAACTGAGGGAAGAAGCTCTGCAGTAAGTGCTGGAGCTCTCACAAGTCTGAGATAAGAGTTTGTGTCTACAAGTCAAGTGACAACCCTTGTGTGCACAGCACCTACCTGAAAGCACAGCCTGACCTACAACTGCTCTATTCCAACCTCTGCCAGGCTGAGGGACCTGAAAATCTTCAGCTTTCCCCACCAGCAGGCCTGTCACTGGGAGCAGCAGCACTGGGCACAGACAGCTCCCATGGCAGCAGGAATGGAACAGAGACAGAACATCCATCTTAACCCCCACTGTGACATCCCAAGCCTGCACAAACCCTGGGTGTGGCTGCCTCACCCCTCAAAGTGCTCCAGGCCAGGCTGCACTGGGCTTGGAGCATCCTGGGATAGTGGAATTGTCCCTGCCCATGGCAAGGGTGGGACAAAATGAGCTTCAAGGTCCCTTCCAACCCAAACCAGTCTGTGCTTCTATCAAATGCACACAATTGACATTAATGCTGCTCTAAATGGTGCAATAAGAGAAAAATGAACAAATTGGTTATTAAAATTTAGTTTCACCACCAACTCTTGACATAAAGAATAATAATTTTTATTGTTCCTGAGTGATCATTACAGGACTGAATTAAAGGTATTTGGTCTCTTAATTATGGATGTGAATATTATTTGCATTGCTTATTCTGATGCATTTTGATTCTGGCATAAATTTTAGGGGGAAGAACAATGCTGAAAATGTCCAATTAAATTAAGAAAGTTAAGAATGAAAAAATGAGCCATAAGTCTCAAGATTTTACTAGGACCAGGACACACTGAAGTCCTGAGACAAAGGGCAGATGTGTTAATTTTGTAGTAATTCACCTAAATGCAAACAATGCAGTTCCATTCCTTGGCATGGCTCAGAAGGTTTGGGGTGTAGATCTGGCTAACAGCTTCAGGGAAACAAGGAGCTGCCTGAGCTGCACTTCCCTGGGCTCCAGCTGAAGAAAACTGGGCTGGCAGGGACCCCTAGAAATCCTCTAATAAACCCCCCTGCTGGAAGCACCTGGAGCAGATTGCTTAGGCTCCTCCTGTCACTGAAACTCACCAAAAATCAGTCAAATAAAACTCCTTATCAACAATGTAGCATTCAGGAGGTTGTTCATTACAGGCCTGGCTGCACAGAGGGTAACTCCCAACTCCACCTTGCATGCAGGTGACCCTCTACAAGTGTATTTACATACAGTCACCACGTGCATATTTTGCTCACTACCATGAAGCTCTCCCCACTTTCCCAGGTTCAGTCCTTGTTTTGGCTGTGGCTGCATTCCTAAGCCAGATGTCTCCCCCTTATCTTCCAGCCATCCTTGCTGAGAAAGCAGATCCTGCATACCATGCTTCCTGCTAAAACTACACAGGCACAGTAGAAATTAGATTAACCCTTTTGGTATCAATTCCAGCCAGGTTTCAGCATCTCCAAGGACAAAAACTTCACTGTCTCCTTGGACAAGCTGCTCAACCACTCTCAGTATAAAACCACAGCTGACTACAAAGTACAAATTTTTGCTGGAGACCTATTACACAGAGCTGTGCTCAAAATGCTGAGCTACAGCACTGTGGGCATGAGACAGTAACACTGAACAGCAGCACAGCTAAAAGTTTAGTCCAGTTTTACTGAGCTCATTGGATCCCTCACAGGAGGAAAAAAAAAAAATTCTCAACAGGGAACCACTACTCTCAGAAACATATATCATCTCAAAGCCCATTGCTATTCTGCAAAGACAGTCAATATATTGCACTTTCCAGAGCACCCTCCAACTATCAGCTTTCTCCATGAACACCAAAGGCATTTCCAATTCAAGCCATTTCCTATGGCAAAGCACAGTGTCTTCCATAGCCCTGGAAGCAGACAGGATGCTGCAACTACTCAATATTCTCATCAGTAAACTCGTGAGGCCTCGAGGGAAGGCAGAACCTTGTACAGATTGCAATGCAGGCAGGAATCCCACAAAAACTCATCAGAAATTAGGTCTTCATCTCTTACTGTAATACCTCCCTGCTGGAACCAACCATTCAGAGCTTTAATTAAGTTGCCAAATTCTATCTGTGTTCAGATACATAGACCACAGAATGGGGATCTGTTGAGACAGGCACCTACCAACACCCACCTGGAACCTGCACTGCTGTCCCCTCACTGTAACCCAGTAGTGAAAACAGACACCAGAGTGCAGGTACCTTTACATACTAACTCAGTATAAATTTTACAAGTAAGATTTTTCTTTAATCATATTTTAATACAACAGGATTTTTTTACATAACACTGAGGAGGACACAGAGTGCACTATGTATTCATTCACACATGAAGGTATCACTGCCCAGCTGTGGGAGCACAGCTCCCCAGACAGACACAGCAACAGCAGCACAGCCTTAAAATGCATTTATTCTTCCTAACCTACCTGAATCTCTGTGCCTGATGATGCACTGGCCCTCCAAACCGTCTAGCTGGTGAGTGACACAGCTGCGACAACAGTGCCACGTTTTTGTTCTGGTTGGGGTTGGCTGCAAACTTCACTGTAATGGGCTCGGAGGAACCCGGGGGTTTGTGACCATTGAAATTTGTAATTGCCTCTTCTGCTTCTGACCTTTTGTCAAACCGGATAAATGCGACCCCTCTGGACAAACCTTGTAACCAAAGCAGTAAGAAAAAAACAAAAAAAACAAACAAAAAAACAAAACAAAACAAACAAACAAAAAAAAATTGAAGTTCAGGATAAACTCAAAATAACTTTGGAAACAAAATCCAAAAAGTTCAGTATTTCTATGGTCACAGCTTTCAAGTTTTTTACATTTACATTTCTTCAACAGCTGGAGGATAAAGTACAAAATTAAGAAACCAAAGACAAATTTGCATACTCATTTCAGCTATAATAACCACAGTAACAAAATACTTTAAAAATTCATGGTAGAATTCCACAATATTCATCATCAACTTTTTCCATTTCCATTCACAAGAATTCGGTATTTTAAATTAAGTAAAAAAAATTAATTAATTCCTGTTAAGAAAAAACCCAAACCTCTGGATTTTGATTACTTTATCACAAAAGAACATCCACAAACACAGAATTGATACATTTTTGCAAATGTTTTCATTTTTCCATGCTAAAAACACACTGGGGTTCAGAGATGAGGGAACAAATGTCTGACTATAATAAAGGACTTTCACCTTTTTTAATGTAGAGATCACAGTTTCACCTGTACCACATATGTTTTTTCCAGCTGGCACAGATTATTTTTATTGATTAAAATCAATGAAGAATTACCTCTTGGTAGCTGTACTGAACCAGTATTACAGCTGTTTAAAATTTGTGTATTTTTTCCCTAGTCCCAGCTGGATGGCTGCTATCCCTCTGAATGAGGTACAAGTTATGCCCTGTGAGCTCTCCTCCCCCTGCTTCTCATCTGTGACTTGACCTTAGGTTGAAAACAGTTTACCAGAGTGAAGCTAAAAGGGCACATTTTGTTTAAATGCCACTCCAAAGCAGGTATTGTGGCCAGACTAAATGTAGGACTTCATTAGCTCTGTTTCAGAAAGGGACATATCAGACACTTCCATGTTTTCTTCACATCCACCCAGGACCATCTTCAAAGTCAGATACAGAAGTTAAGCTTATCATAAATCACAAGGCTGTTGGGAACAGGTGAGGATCATGTTCTGTTTCACAGAAGGAAATGCAACATGTCAAAACCTGGGCCTGCAGCAAGCAAGGGACGTTTGCATTTTGGTAACAGATGGGCTCAGCAGAGCAGAGCCCCAGCACTGAATGCTCAGGTACCACTGAGATCAGCTCCTGTGCCAGGGGAAGGGTGTGTCCCACCCTGGAAAGGGCAGAGTAGCAGCATCACCCAGAACTCAGCAAAGCCTATCCTAGAGCTCAGCTTACTGTGACTCCTCCATTTGCATCCTTGCTCATCCTAGTGCTTCTCAATGCAATCATTTAAAACATAAATAATGTAGACAGCATATTTTTAAACAGAATAATTTTCAAAAGCTGGAGTACCACCTCTGTGAGAAGGTAGAGCTAAGTACAAATTAAAATGTGTCTTAAGTGGGAGCAAATTGAGATATGAATGGGAGGCTTAAAGACAAGGCACAGCTGCATTCCTGGTGGGATGGCAAGCCAGGCTCTGCAGGCATTAACTGTGAGATGTAACAGAACCCACTCTTCAGTCAATGTATTATTAAGGCTATTGGAAAGCAGGCACTGTGCTTTGAGCTGAATTACACAGCATCAGGATTCAGCACACCCATTAAAACTGTATTATTCTCAGGGAGGTTTTATTAGTATGACTTATTTGTATGCTGTCCAAACCCTAGGGACTGCCAGAGAGGGATGACTAGCTTGGACATTCTCATTAATAAGTTTGCTGTGCTCTGCAAATCTTCTTCTTGCTTCTCATTACAGCTGCATCCTAGATAACCAGAGACAGTCCTGTCTAGAGACAGGACCATGCAAGGAGCAGAGTTGGGCAAAACATATAATTTTCTCCAGGAAAGGCAGGATGGGATTTTCCTCACTCAACCATGGAGTGTCTGCCACTGTCAGTCTCCAGATGTCACCAAGTCACCTCCAGTTTCTCTGATGCACCTCTGATGGTGTTTGCAGCACAATCTGACCAAACACCTGCAGGTGGTGCCTGCACCACGAGCTGGCTCTGATGGGGACACAGCCCTGCAGACTTCAGCCTGCACTTACACTGAGCCCACCAGGAGCTGCTGCTGGTCCATTCCAAACTACAGCAGATTCCTCAGAGAGCAGGAAAGCTGCTTCTGAACTGATGTGTATAAATGTGCATCCCAGTTATAAATGTTAAATGTGGAATTGCTGGAATTAGACTGTCTTCTATTCCAATACAGCAGATGCATAATCAATGAAAAACTGTATTTGTAAAAGCTCTCTCCAGATTGATACATGACATATGGGCTAAAAGTAAAATAACAGAACATCTGGGTGACAGGATAAGCCAGACAGTTACACTGCCTGAAATGGGGTAAGAAATTAAAACTCTGAAAGTACACTGTAACACAGAATCAGAATTACCATCATAAAGAAAACCTTAACTTTGGTCTTCCCTGAGCCAAGCGCATAAGTAACTTCCTTTTTTTTTTTTTTTTTTTTTTCCCCTTTTTAAGTACACAAAATCCATTCAGAACTTTCAGGGCAGTACTAAGAGTATGAAATTAATTCCTTAGATTAGCAGTAACTACAGAGGCCTGTAAGACATCTCAAATGGTTTAAAATAAGAGAAAATTGAGTGAGTTCCAGACTGGTACAAAAGACAAAACACATTTTGGCATTGCATTAAATCTGTAACTATGGCCTGGAATTGACCTGTGGATAAGAGCTGCAGGTGTGTGAAGTCCAGGTAAGGTCAGCACTCCAGGTTACCCACATGGCCCAGAAACACAGGGGCACTGCACTGCAGTGCCAGCAACTGTCACAGCAAGAAAGCTTAGGAAATCAATAGCTGATAAAAATGACAATTACCCTATTTTAATATGGTCTGAGGTTTGGGCTGTAAGCTGGCAAAAAGTCACCAAGAGTCATTTCTGTGCTTTAAAAAAAATCCCTGAACATGTGTATCCTGTTAAAATATTATCACTGCTTGACACCAGAAGTCACAATCAGCTGGTGAAAGTCAAATTTACTTATGTTTAGGTACTGCTAGTCTCAGAAAAACACCAGAGACTGGCATACAGTGCAGTTTTCCACAGCCAAGGCTGCAGAACTCACCTGTGGTTTGATCCACGAGCACACGGGAGTTGATGATGCGCCCGAAACGGGAGAACATATCTTCTACATCCTTCTGTGTCATTGACCTGGGCAGGCCACTGATGTATAAATTAGCATCCTTGATAACTTCAGAACTTGGGCGGGCATAGGAAACCTTTACAAGAAATAAAAACACATGTTCAGGGTATCAACAGGGAAAATCCATTTATTGCCATGAGCCAATTTAATTTAACTGCCCCCCCCATCGTCAACACATGCGTTTTTATTGGAGCTCAAAAAAAAGGAACCAGGAGTATAGGGGAAAATCAAGCAAACAACAGGAGAAAGGGCATGTCACTACATAACTCCATTAATTCTGGGCTTACCCAAGAGATAACTATATTAGCACTGCTGTAAGGAGAGAGCAGCAGACCAATACCAACATTCCCAAAAACACTTCTGCCACATGAAGAATCCTGAGTTCTGACTTGGCCACTGGACCAGTCACAGCTCACACCAGATACTTGTCCTGCCAATATATTTTCTAAAGCTTCATGAAAAGATGGCATGAGTAGAGTGCAGTTTTTCTGTCCTAATTTCTGCTACTGGAGAACGCTGCATAGGTCATCCAAGCAGGAGTGAATCCTATTAGTGGAGCACAGGCTATTCTTTTGGATAAGGAAAGGAGTGCATGTGTATGAACAAGATTTACAATAAATATTATGAAGCATCCAAGATGTACACGAGTTTAGAAGCCTGGCAAACATCTATAATGGTCCCTCTGCTGATGTAAAAATGGTGGGAATATAAAGAAAGGCAATCTTCAAATACTGACCTGTTTCAAAACACTTCACTACTCTCCTCCCAGATTCATGCTTGCTGCAGCTGGGAGCACACAAACTTTACCAACAGAATGAAGTTCATTACAATGCTGTTTTTACAGAAGACTGAAGAGCTCCTACCTTGATAGTTTTTGACTGAAGTCGGAGGCCATTCAGTGTGTTTATTGCTCTTTCAGCATCTTTTGCAGTTACATAGTTCACAAAGCCATAGCCTAAGCTGTGTCCTAAAGGGCAAAACATTTTTAAAATTAATCCTAACAGAAGAATGTTATCACTACTAAAACAAAAGGAAATGCAAACAGGAAGTGAACTCAACATACACATACACAATCCACACAACAAATATTTCAGTAAGCCAAGGATTGGCATACATCATGAGTAACGCAGAGGTCTTTTATTTCCACGCTGGACATCCCCCTGTCTTCACAGACAGCAGGCAAGGGACAAAGGTATTTTAGGAAAGGATGTTTAGATTAGTCCCACCTCAGGCAAAGACAAACTCATACCTGAGACTGTCTTTGCCCAAGGACCTGATTACACTTGGTGGGTAATGCAGAAAGATGGAGAAACCCATTGTGTACCACAGGGAAACCTAATCTTAAGGGAAAACTGAGTGTAAGGTTTCACTGTAGAGTTTAAAGAGGGTATTGATTTGGGTATGATGCAGATGGTAACAGAATAAGGGGTGGATAATGTCTTGGGTTACAATGCAAGACGTAACCAAAAGTACCAACAGTATTCTATCACCATCTGTTGAAACCAGATGGGGCAGTGTTCTTTATCTTTTCCACAACCCATCCTTCCTCCAGGGAGATATCTCCTGTTAATGGCCATTGAGTCCCAGTGCATGACTGATAAAATTACATCATCCCACTGGGAGATGCTCCACCCAGGGGGAGGAGCAAAGCCTTTCCTACCCAGATAAAAACTGATTTAGAACATCAGAGCAGCCTTTTTCCACTGGATCCCAGACTGACTCTGACTCTTAACAGTGTTTTGGTTTTTTGCATTACTGTATTTTCATTTTAATTTTCCTAGTAAAAAACCTGTTATTCCTATCCCCATATCTTTGCCCGAGAGCTCCTTAACTTCAAATTATAATTTGGAGGGAGGGGGGGTTACATTTTCCATTTTGAGAGAGGCTCCTGCCTTCCTTAGTGGATACCTGTCATTCAAACCAAGACAAACACCCATCAACAGCAAGAAATTTAGGATTAAAACAACTCTGGGTAGTCTTGCAAACTTCATGGGCGTAGGACAAAGGCAATCACTTAACCAAGTTCATGAGTACAAAGTCTTGTGGATAGAGAGCAGTGAGAAAATGTCAATGGATGAACTGTCAGGTATGAAATGAAGAGCCTCGTGATTTCTTTGGCAATTCCAACCTCCAACCCTGGGGACAAGAGGGGAAAAAAAGTTTCTAATCCTTCATTAATACAGTTAATAAGCAGCCAATTTCCCAAACAGTGTGAAGAGTGAAAAATTCTCTTTAAGGCAGACAATTCATATACACTTTATTTAAGTTAACTCTCGCAGGAAGAACTTGATATTAATAATAAAAATCCTTTAAATATTAAAGGAAAAGGATATTTATTTGGATACTTACTTATTCTGCTTCTATCTCCAATCTCCACAATTGCTACCATCCATTATACAATTACATACTAAGATCATTTCAGGTGGCAATTTCCCAACAATTACACGTTCTTATCAATGTAGGCCTAAAAATAACTAGAATACTTTCAAGATTGACTCAGAGCAATAAAACAACTGCAATTCAATCCAAGACACACCTCTCTCAGTCAACTTCTCCTTGTCTCTGTCAGGTCTGTGGGATTTCCTAAAGAGAATTGTAAGCATACATAGGAACAGGTGCTCTTTTCCTCTAACAATCTACTACTTTTAAGTTAAGTTCTATTGTTAGGTTTAAGGACACTAGAAGACAAAGCTAATTGTTATGGTAAAGGACTCTGTGGTGAAATAGCCCTTTTTTAATCTCACTGCTTGGCTCTTCAATGGTCTTAGCTGACAAGAAAGTCTCCTTATGCTTTCCAGACATTTCAGAAAACCAACTGCAGACACAGGTGTCAAATGATGATATCCCAGCACAAAAGTCAGAGGAAATGAAGAAAAGGGCTGCAAGAGAGCTGTAGACACTGAGAAAAAGGATGCCCAGTCTGTTGAGACATCGAGATAAAAACCCACATGGGAATGGAAGGAAACCCCAAATAACCCTCAGTGTTTTCATGCCAACAGACTGACTGCAGAACTGTGCCAGCTCCTGGCACAACCTCTGCCTTTGGCTGCTTCCTTGTGAAACCTAACCCAGCAGTAGCTCAGCTGAACTCAGACAATGTCAGAGCCTGTTGTCTCATACAGCCTTTGTATAAACACTCACAGGTAATTCCTGCTGTCTGCTAAAACTCTTAGAGAAGCCAGAGCCCCTGTGTTGAGGTCTCATAGAACCAAAACAACATCCTTTTCCCTTAGACCCCTGGGGTTAAACCAGCTCCAATCCCCTCTCACAGCTCCAGACACAGCACACAACCAGCAGCAATCAGCTCTGTGCAAGGAGGATTTAACTCCACCTGTGGAGACCTAGAGAGAACATCTGCAAAATTCTGATCAATGCTTCTAATGTACCCACAGCATGGTTTTTGTGATTGCTTTATAACACTAGTTTTGTTTTATTAGTCAAAGATGGTCAAACATTTAGATCAAACATGGTTGGTTCACACCCACTTACCTACTGAGATTATTTACCTCTGATTAAGAAAATGAGTAATTGAACAATGAGAAAAATGTTGAGCACCTGGACCCTACCTTATTTCTCCAGACTAAGAAAACAAATGTAAGTTTAAGAGCAAAAAATACCAGGTGGACAGTTGGCAATGACTTTTTCAAGAATGGGAAGGATACAAAATCCCTCACAGGTCCAGCCCTGCTGTGAAGGCTGAGCAACAGCTGCTTTATGGATATTTTCAGTCTGTTCCAAAAGTCATATAAACATGATTATTCCAGCAAACTACCAAACAGAACCAGGTCCTAATAAAACTTATGCAAATGGGCCCTTAAAGACCAGGGAAACACTCCAAACAAGACTAATCCCTCCAAGCATGACCCACAGAGAGCCCTGGCAGTCAGGACTGTCACCTCCTGGATGGATGTCACACTGGGGAGGACTGGGGGACTATTCTCTTGACAGGTGAAGAGTGGGATGATTATAATTCATATAAATGTATCATCTTCAATACACTGAGTAGCCTTCCATTGCAACAAGTAACCAGAGAACACAGCAGGCATAGAACTGTAGATCATGGAATGGTTTGGGTTTGGAAGGACCTTAGACATGATTTCATTCCATTTCCTGGTGCAGGGACACCCCCACTGTCCCAGGCTGCTCCAATCCCAATGTCCAGCCTGGCCTGGGACACTGCCAGGGATCCAGGGGCAGCCACAGCTGCTCTGGGCACCCTGTGCCAGGGCTCCCCACCCTCCCAGGGAACAATTCCTGCCCAATATCCCATCCAGCCCTGCCCTCTGCCACTGGCAGCCATTCCCTGTGTCCTGTCCCTCCATCCCTTGTCCCCAGTCCCTCTCCAGCTCTCCTGGAGCCCCTTTAGGCCCTGCCAGGGGCTCTGAGCTCTCCCTGGATCCTTCCCCTCCCCAGGTGAGCACCCCCAGCTCTCCCAGCCTGGCTCCAGAATTCAGATTATCTCCATGGCTTTCCCTGGGGTCACTCCAGCAGGTCCATGTCTTTCTTGTCTGAGGGCTCCCAGGGCTGGAGACAGCTCTGCAGGTGGGGTCTCACCAGAGTAGAGTAGAGAGACAGAATCCCTCTCTCCCCTGCTGCCCACACTCCTTTGTTTCCTTACAAAGCATCACACAGGTTATGGGTTTATGCACTGTTTGAGAACAGTAACAAGGAATTTTAAGTTACTTATATACAGGATAAAACCAAACCCAAGTCGCAGCACTCATGGACATGCAGGAGTAAAAGGCACCACGTGCCCTGGGTCCAGCCCCTGGAAGCAGAAATTGCTAACACACACAAGCTCACATTAAAAACTCTTATATTTCTGTGGCACTGTGACTGAAAGCACATTCTACAGTCTCCAGCCAACACTCTCCTTCTACAAACTGAGGTGTACATATTCTGTGTCCACTTGTTCCTGTACAAGTCCAATCCTGGACCTTAAACAAGTTTCTCCTTCCAAGTGTCTGTCCCTAAAGTACCTTCACACAGTGACTGTATCCTTTTGGCCTTCTTTACTGTTTCTGTCAGAGTTAAATTCAGCATCTTTTTCACTTCCAGTTTTATACAGCTTCCTCAATGACTATTCCTTATCCAACAGGGAAAGGGGGGACAGGGATACAATGGGGTTTACTCAAACAAACACTGATTTAAAAAAGAAGGCTCTCATAGTGGCAGGATCACAAAGTTTCATTCTCATATTCCCTCTATGCATTTGACACTAAGTTTGTACTGAACCCCAATATTACAATCCTATTAACTTTTACCTGACAATAGGTAAGAAACTGTCAATTACCTGTATTTCTCTACAGTAACCTAGAATGCAGATCATCCCTCTTAGTTTGTAGTTACCACCTTTAAATTACAGTCCTTAAATGCTAGAAAAACCCAATCCATGCAAAACTGACAGCATATATTAACTTGTCTTGCTCTAAAATACCCCATGGCATCAGCCTCAGCCACCTCCCCACACAGTGCCCAGAGCTCACCTCTACAGAGGCTGGGCCAACACACACCAGCCCTGTCACTGCAGGAGACATTTCCACCTCACCTGTGCAGGAACGGTCTCTGCTTCATCATTTTACTCCAAAACCATACAATCTACCTATCTACTAGGGATGCCAGGAAATATATAAGGAATTGGCATTTACACATCACTATGACTGCAGTCAGGTGTTTACCCCAGGCAATGAAAGATATTTTTTGCTTTCTCCTGATATTCCCAGCCTGCTGTAGAAACCTGCAGCACAAAGGAAATTGGTGCTGTAACAGTTTTTAAAACATTTTAGTGGATAGGAATTTGAAATATTTTTTAAAGTTTGCATATACGTAAATATAAATTTACTCTAGAGAAAAAGCTAAAAAAGAGCAACAAGTAGGTCCTTATATGGACAAATAATTAACAAAGTAACAAAACCTAGTTTTAAGCAAAATACTACAGTCCTTCAGCAGAAAGAATCAAGTTTTGTTTCCATGCTAAAAGGCCCTTTCAGGAGAGAGGGCACTGCTTTTCTTTCCGTGCATCATTTGGGTTTCTGTCCATGTCCCTGCTTCCTTTCCCAGCTCCTGAGACACATGGCTTCAGTCAGCAGCTCCTTCCTTATTCCCAGCCCAGTGCTGACAGCTCCAGTTTCAGAGGAGTCTGATACATACCAGAGCACTTCACTGAGAGCAGCTCACTCACATCCTCCCATCCTGTCCTCCCTAAGAAACCCCAAAATCAAACCTGGCCCCTGTCATGTCAGTGCACCTCAGCATGATGGCAACTCAGTTTAGATTTTGTTTTCTGAACTGGCAATCAGTTTTTGGAGGACATGAGCTGGGTTTGAGTTTTTTGTTTGGCTTTACAAACTGTGCCCTGAGTGATAACCAGAGAGCCTAAATAGGTGTGAATGCATCAAGAAGTGCCATGTAAAATATCAGGCAGCAGCAGAGTTCAAAGCAGTGGCTGTCATTTCTGAGGATAAGAACTGATTAAAGTGCTCAGATCTGCCATGTGTGGGCCTCTTCAGCACAGTTACACTGCTGTGCAACCAGGGCTACACAATCATATCAGCCAGGAGAAAAACACAACCATCCTGCATCAAACTTCCTGAAAAGTGTTATGCCAATGGAGAAGTGCAGCAAGATAGGACTGGCAGAGCAGGTGACCAAGAGACGAGTGAGTCACAGCACACAAACAGCATCCTCTGCTTCCTGAAACCAGGAAAACACACAGATGTGTGAGCAGAGCAGACTGGCTGAGCAGGGAGCCATGGCAGAGCTCCAAGGGAAACAGAGAGCACAGGAGAGAGAAATGACAGCTACAGAAGGAGGAATTTGGAAACACTGTCCACTGTGTCTGAGGAATGGCAGAGCTCAAATGCAGTTCAGATCTAAAAAGAATTGAAAGAAACAAAAGAATAACAAGGGCAACAAGAAAATGTTCTATTGCTGTCCCAGCAGCACAAGGCTGGAAGTATGGCAGCAGGTTTAACATGTGATCTGAGCAGAGGGGCACAGGATGCTTTCTGTGCCTCACTTCACCAGCAGAGTCCAACAAGCCTCTGCACCTGGGAAAGAGCTCCCTGAGAAAGGCCAGTGGATGAACACTGAGCCAGGGACTGACTGGTTGAGTGAACTGGTCCCAATCAATCCGTGGGGGGGATAAAATGGGCTCTTTGGAAGGGTGATGAGGCACCAGGCTCATGTCCCTGCCAAAACTGTTTCACCTTAGAATGACCAGGAAATCAGAAGAAGAAAGGTAAGCATCACATCCATCTTCAAAAGAAGACAAAAACACACCCACACACCCCACACACACTCCAGCTGTGTGGAGTTTGCAAGGTTTCTACTAGAACCTGCAGTTTACCTCCTGATCCATGTCATGGAGGAGGGGATGGGAATGTGCTCTCACCAAGACTGGAGATATCCCCAGCTGGGGAGGAACAGCTCAGGCTGTCACAGGAGACAGACCAGCAGCACCTCATGGAATGCAGCAAGGACAGAGGCAGAGCCCTCCCTGATCATGGGGAGGAAAACACCCTGGCAACAGACTGAACATTTACTGGCTGGAGACTGTTCTACAGAAATGAACTGGGAATGAGGGTATGGAGAATGAACCAGCAGTGCCTCAAGGGAGAAGGGTAACAGCATCCTGTACAGCCAAAGACAGAACTCTTGACTCTGGAGACAAGCACTTGCTATTTGTTACATCCTTAGCAGGTTTCATTTTCACACTGTCCTTACATCAAAAAGAAAGAAGCTTCATGAAGGATTTCTGTCAAAACATATTTTTGGATGGCAACAAACACCTGAAGCATTTAACAACCAATTTTAAAAACTAACAGTTAAGTGCGTGATTTTCCAATCCATGTCTATGGTGACCAAATTCCATCATCAAAACATACACAGTAATAAACAGAGTAGATTCTAGCATATAATTCTTAGTATGTTTTTTAAAATACAGGAAAATACGGAATCATGGAATGGTTTGAGCTGAGAAGAACCTTAGAGACCATTTCATTCAACCCTGTGCCCTGTGCAGAGACACCTTCCACTGTCCCAGGCTGCTCCAAATCCCAATGTCCAGCCTGGCCTGGGACACTGCCAGGGACAGCCACAGCTGTGCCAGGGCCTTACCATCCCCTCAGGAAACAATTCCTACCCAATATCCCACCTAACCCTGCACTCTGCCAGTGGGAAGCCATTCCCCTTTGTCCCCAGTCCCTCCCCAGCTCTCCTGGAGCCCCTTTAGGCCCTGCCAGGGGCTCTGAGCTCTCCCTGGAGCCTTCTCTTCTCCAGCTGAGCACCCCCAGCTCTGCCAGCCTGTCCCCAGAGGGGCTCCAGCCTTGCACTCAATCCTTCATTCATGGTAAAGATGATGCACCTCAGCTACTCTGGAAACACATGAAGCTGAAGCTAAAACCCATAGTTTGAACCAAACATTTTCTCTTACCCCATCCCCTAGCCAACAGCTCAGCAATGTCCTCACATCTGCCCCACCAGTGTCACTGAGCAGCTGCTGTGTTTCAGACACAACCATTTGTGCTGTGGTGACCACAGTCAGCTCCAGAAAACACACTGCTGGAGACAGAACTGAGGACAGGAGCTCCAGTGTAGGTACTGAAGAAGTTAATCATAAATTTCAGTTTTACTTTGCCTACAAATAATATTCTGTCATCTCCTATGCAGATTTTGGGAAATGGAAGTAAGTTGGTTTTTTTTACACAAAGAATTTGCTGAAGCAACAATTAATTGTTCTGAAATACTTTCACCTGCCTCATCTTCACTTAAGTCATCAATGCTTCCCCAAACTATCATTCAGTCCCTGAAATACCAAGAGAGCAGCAGAACCCCCCAGACAGTGCAGTCTGTGCCAGGCTGGGGCTGTGCCTGCCCTGGGCAGCACTGTGCTGGTGCAGGGCTGGGTCACTCAGAGCACCCAGCACCAGCAATCACTGCACTGTGCCCACAGAAAGCTCAAGTTTAGGTTTATATTTAAACCATTCCATGATGTTTCACCCTTTATTGTGCCAGTCTGTGCAGCAGCTCAGGATCTTCCTTCAACAGGATCTGAACCCAGTTTTTTTGCACAGTTCCTGTGACTAAGTCTCACACTGCTCACTGAACCAATTCCCACTTCTGCTCAAGACTTCAAACCAGCACATCTTACTGAAGAGACACTTGATGGCAACAGGAAGGAACTAGCAAGGAAAAAAAGAAAATATCTAGTTATATTGATAATGACTTTCCAGTCCAGAACGTGTCCCCACTGCTTCCCCTGGCTTTAGGACACAACTCTCCTTCTGGTCACAGCTAAACAATGAAGAATCTCATTTAGAGAAGTTTAAGGACAAAAGCACATTTAGCTGGTTTGGAAAGCCTGACCTCCAAACAACTCAGCAAAACATTACAAATTAGAAATAAAGCTGCCTCTCCTTCTTATGCAAAATCAGTGGTATTTTCCTTAAAACAAAAATGAATACAAGCAACTCAAACAGGCACCTCTTTGGGAAAAAGTCAAGAGCTACAAAGCTAGCTTAACAAAAGTCTGTTGTCAGCCCTGGTTCAGAGAGCTCACAGGGATCTCATCTCCACAATATTACAAAAATTCAATCATAATAGTAACAGCTTTAAATCCTGTAAACATAAGGGTGGGGTTTTTTTAGCAATTATTTTTATTTCACAAAGACCCTCTACATAATTATAATTTCTATATGTTCTCTTTTCACTTTTCCTTTTCTCTCAGTTCCAGATAATTTCTGAATATATTGAGATTTAATTTCAGTTGCTCCAGGGCTCCTTTCCCAGATGAACTGCCAGCATCCGAGATTCTGTGAAGTGAAAAGGATTTGTAAAGTGAACACAGAAAATACCAAGCCCAAAACTGTGCAGAAATACCACAGGCTGGATTTTTGAGAGCATCTGGGATGAAAATGCCTGCCCACTCACTGCAAGACCTCATTTCTTTAAACAGGACAGAATTTGTTCACCTGTTGTTGGAACAAAAATCTGACTGTTCAACATGCTGAGGGCTCAAAAATTCAGTTCTTCCTTCTCCTGAGGAAGAAAATTCAACTTTCAAATAATGACATTTCTTTAGCTGCAAACATTACAGTACAGAAAGCTCAGTGAGTACTCAGTCACCCTGCTCACAGCTGAGCTGAACCCAACTTTTACACTGCAGAAACACAGCTGCTCCACTGGAAGAGAATGAAAATATTATAAAATGTGGAACAGTAACTCACATGTTGAAAAATATTAGAACACAACCAAAGACGTTGCTGCATGGCTCATTTGTATGACTTGACAAGGAAAAAAAAAAAAAAAAAGCAAAGGAAGCAGAGCCATGGAATGGTCTGTACAGTTCTCTTGGCCTTTTCTACTTGTGTATTATAAGGAGGGATATATCCAACTCTTCAGTGTACCCAAAGAGATTACAAGGACACCCATGACCCCAAAAGAGCAGGGAGTCACTGCCTGTTGTGCCAGCCCTGCCTCAGGCTTTCAGAGAACACTCTCAGGGTCCCTGTGAGTGGGACCAGCCACTGCTCCCAGTCAGGCATCACTGCACACACTGAGTGTTAACTGGAACCATCAGCCAGCTCAGTCACCAACACTTCTAACACACTTGGCCTTGCACCTTGTGCTGATGATCCCCAAACTCAAGGGTTGGTTTTCAACACACCCATTGGCCCTTCAGGGGGTGACACAGGTCCTCCTCACTTGCAGACCTAAGAACAAATCTGCCCAGCCTGAGTGAGAGGCCCCAGGCACTCCCTGCACAGCTCCACCATCCTTTTCAGTCAAGGCAGCTTTGCTTTGTCCAAGACCTCTGCTGTTCCAGGAATAGGTGCTGCCACAACTGCTGGAGACCACAGCACAGCATCACCAGCCCTGAGTGCACATGGGCTGAACACAGCAGAATGCCCAGTCTCTGCCCTGCTCTGCCTGCTCACAGTGCCCCAGAAGCTCTACTATAGGCCAGACTGGTACATAGGTCCAGCCTAAGGAACAGCTAAACAAGTGCTTGACTGTCCCCAAGCAGAGGTCAACCAGAACAAAAACTCTACCCTCCTTTTGGTCAAGTACACCTGACAAAGCTCAGAGCAACCTGCTCCAAGCCCAGGTGTCCTGCAGCCACCCTGTCCTGACAGCAGCCAACACCCTGGGTCACAGCAGGGGCACCAGAAATCCACTGACAACCCCAGATATGCCCCAAATACTGACAAGCAGAGCCCAAGAGCTGCTGCTACAGCTGCTGCTTCTACTGGCTGTGATCTGATCACTCTGAAAGAACACAGGCAACCTTTAGGGCTAGAAAGATGGGGAAGGATCTGGAAGAGAAGGAGCAGCTGAGGGCACTGGGCTGGTTCAGCTGGAGCAGAGGAGACTGAGGGGAGACTCCTCGGGGGCTGCAGCTCCTGCCCAGGGGAGGCAGAGGGGCAGGGGCTGAGCTCTGCTCTGGGACAGGAACAGGAGCCCAGCAAGGGCTGGAGCTGTGTCAGGCCTTGGCATGGAGCTCAGGGAAAGGTTCTTCCCCCCGAGGGTGCTGGCACTGCCCAGGCTCCCCAGGGAATGGTCCCAAGGCTGCCAGAGCTGCAGGAGCGTTTGGACACTCTCAGGGATGCTCAGGGGGGTTGTTGGGGGTCTGGGCAGGGACAGGAGCTGGAATTGCTCCTTGTGGGTCCCAACCAGCTCAGGATATTCCAGGATTCTCTGATTTAGGTTAACTGCATTCCTATACCCTTGAGAAAACTCAGCTACTACCTCCAAAGCAGTTTATGTGTCTGCCTTTATGACAAAGAGAATTAAGTGGAGCTGGCAAACTTGGTGTTCAGTACATTTTCAGTATTTAGGCAATCTGTCTGCAAACCATTTGCACTTCTCATTAAGTTAACCATTGCCACAAGGCATTCTTGAATGCACATTTAGAGAAATCACAAACTACCAAATGTGATTAAAGAGCTAGGGAAAAAAAAATCCAGAGGTAATGATGCATTCCAATTCCACAGTTAACAGTAAAACTGCATAAACAATTTCATGGGTGTTTCACATGCAAAAGGAAACTATTTCAGCCAAAGAGAATACATAAGTATTTTCCACAAACAAGAACACTTCAGAATTCTGTTTCTAGACTGAGTTCACTGCACTGGTGAAATGAGTAGCTGCCCTGTCACATGAACTTGAGCTACTCACCACCCTGCAGCACCTGACAGCTGGGCAGTAAAATCCTCCTCCCCTTTCTGCTTGAAAAGCTCACATAGACAGGACATTAATTTCTTCTTTAGCTGCATAATTTCTGAGACTGAGTCTTCCAGAGAAGACATGAAAAGAAAAAGGCAGGGAAAGGGTAAAGCTTTATGTCCATTCCTGAGGAATTGCAACTAGCTGAAAGTGATTTCTTTTGGTCCTGTAAGTAACGTGTCCCAGGCACACCTGCAGAGAGTGAGCCTTTATGACAGCAAGGTTGGAGATGGACCCCAAATTCCTACATAAAGCCTAACCAAGTCACCCCAAAACATCCTTTCTGCTCCACACTTCCCAGGAGCAGTGGAGAGATCCCTTTGCCCTGCCAGCTGCTGATCACAGAGCTTGACCTTAGTGAGTTCCATCAGAACTCACACTGACACAAGCAAATGCAGAGTGCAGAGGATGCCCATGTGTCCTTCCCAGCCTCTGCACAGAGGGGCCATGTCTGGGGAGCTGACAGGTACAGACAGAGCCTCTGGAACCCTGAGGAGAATCATATCCTACACTTCCTAGAGTACAGAGGGAAAACATTCCCTGCTCAGGCAGTACAGAAGGAGTAAGGGAAGGAACAGGAAACCTCAGGAAGTTGGATGCCTCCTTTACAAAATCAATCACTGACAGAAGGAGCCCTCAGAGAGCAAGGTGTGCACAGCAACCTCTGAGTCACCAGGGACTCAGAGCAGGGATATGGTGACAGGAGCAATAAACAGATCCCACAGACGTCTCAAACCATAAACACATGGGGAAAAAGATTCAGAGAATCCTAGAACAGAACCATACAATATTCTCAGTTGGACTGATGGTCTTTATCAGGCCCTTCCAACTCCTGTTCCTGCCCAGATCCCCCAACAATCCCACCCTGAGCATCCCTGAGAGTGTCCAAACGCTCCTGGCAGCTCTGGCAGCCTTGGGGCATTCCCTGGGGAGCCTGGGCAGTGCCAGCACCCTTGGGGGAGCACAAACTCTTCCTAACATCCAGTTTAAACTCCCCCAACACTGCTTCCTGGTAGTTTTGCTGAATTCTTTTCCCTTGCACTCTGAGGACAGTTACAGTATCAGAGGTGGGAACACCCCACAGCTCACACAATTATTCCAATAAGCAGGGATATTCTTTTTAGTATTACCATGTGTTGCCATTGCACATGAATTTGGCAGCTTTTTGTTTTTAGTAATTCCACAAAAAGCAGTTTAACTTGACCTTTTCAGAGCTTTAGGACAGTCACATTTGAAAGTACTAATACTTTAGCAGAGTAAGGGGAAGACAGAGAAATTAAAACACACAGGACCAACTAACTTTCAGCTTCAGGATTTGGTCCAGAAGAACTAACAGCCTGTATACAGCTGCATGGGCAGCAGGCTAAAGATGACCAGGCTCTCTTGGAAAATTTAGAGCTATTGAGAAGAAGCATCTGTACTGTGCACAGTCAGACATCCTGGCACAATGAGCATCCTGACACATCAGCATCTGTGCTGCAAGAAACTGAGCAAGCCCAAAGGGGCCCAGAGCCCTGGATTCCTGCATTAACTGGTACTGAAGGAGAAATGTTTAAAAAAACCTCACCTGTTAGAGGAGCCCAGCACAATGGCTGGAAACCCAGACCCCAGAACCTGGATGTCACAGCAAAGTCAAACACCCCCAAACAAAATACAGCATGAGACAGATTTCTTCTCTTGGACCATCTCTGGCATGAGGCAGTTGCTCCAAGGAACTGGGAATTTAAAATCACCCACATCCCTGGTGAGGGAATCAGTGCAGAGTACAAGCCTGCTCCTGCTGTGCCTGCAGTCAGTAGTGCAGGGCTGCCATCTGATCAGTGCAGGCCAACTGGAGCAACCCCAGACTTCTTGCTCTCAGTCTCATGAGCCAGAGCCACAGGAAGAGAGGATTTCATGGATGGAATCAGGTCAATGGCTACTCACAGATCTCTGCAATCATCACAACAGGCCAGGAGATGCACCAGTGAAAAGTTACATTGGAAGCTGGACACTGTGCCATATTATATTGGGAAATGGGAATCAGCCTTCTAACATTTCCCTAGGGCTCAAAGCCCCAGTGCATGGCTGGTGTTCAATTAAAATCTGACAGAAGGAATAGTGTCTAATGAATTGTGTAATTCTCTTATGAAAATCCTGGATGTCCAAGACACAGTCACCATAAACACAAGTACAGTGAGCAGCACAGCAACAATCCAGAATTTGCCTGCTGACCTCCAGTACTGACTCACTCTTGACAAGCCAAGCAAAGCCATGTCTGGAAGTGCTGAGGAATGCACTACACCAACTGGGGAATGCAAAGCCCAGCACTCTATTCCTCCAGTAGGATCAGGAGCCCTGCATCCCTCTAGTGCTCATCTACTGTGCACAAGTTTCTCTGTTCAGGTACTGAAAAAAAAGAAAAAAAAGGAAAAAAAACTGAAAAAGAAGCTGTCACATCTCAAACTACAAACGAGATACACAGTCACACCTTTATCAATGGTTACAACCCATATATACACAAAGCCAAAAGTCTGTGGTAAGGAAAATCAACTAACACTATGGTTTCCTGCTACTTTCACCTTCCTCACCAGTGAGATAAAGGGCAAGCAGTCTGGAGGCTTCAAGGAATTCCTCTACATTTTATAACCACAATTTAACACACATTCAATACTCAAAACACAACAACGTATGTAATGATCATAATAAAATACTTTGCTCAAACAAACCCAAACTTTGGATTTCAAATCAATTCCTGAATCCCAGTAATCAGTTTCCATACAGCTTATGTTAGTTCAATAAGTAATGAAAAACTGCATTCAAGGCAGAAGTCTTTTCTGGCCCACATTTCTTAATAGACAAATTGAAAAAAAATGTAGGTATCATTCAATGTTTTGCCAAAAGCTTGCATTTTTAACTAAACATTGATTTTAACTCTTCAAACACAAACAATAAAGGGAACTTCAAAGACAAAATACTCTGATTATTGAAAATTTATGGGGGCACCAAAAGCTATGACTTCATTGAGAACTAAACTGATCCAACAAGTCTAATTCCAACAAAAGCAAAGGGTTCCCTCCCCTCCCTCCTGTTCAGGAAACTCAACTCACTCTAACATGCCAACATTATAACTTATCTGACCAGAAACCAAGGTCAGGGAGCTGAACAGGTTTTTCTGCAGCTCTAGTTTCCTGCTGTCTGCCACAGGGTCAGAGAAATGCAAGTGGAGGCATAAGAAAAGCAGAACTATGTCACAGGATTTTTCTGTTCAGGGACTGCTGTACATCCATCTGTTTAAAGAGAGTCTGAAAATAGAGAATATAATGTGAACATCAAGGGGCAGAAACAAAAGCAGGAGGAAAAAAAAGTGCTCAGAAGAAGCCAGTTCTTTGGCACTGCTATTCCAGAACTATCAGTAAGCATGGAGATGACTGGTAACTGCTCCTAATAGTGCTGCAAGCAAATGACAAATTAGGTAGTAACAAAATTCTGTGGCATGACCACAGCAGCCACACAATCCAGCACTCACAACCACTTTAGAGAAAAGCCAGTGTTCTGTCCACAGGCACTCAAGGACTGTCTGTAACAGTAACAGCAATTTTACTTTTGATTCTTGAGGTTAAGAACAACCTCAAAGACACAAGTGTGTGTTTTGGACTTTAAACTACCCAGCACTGTCAAGTTCCAAGTTAAAGTTAACCAGACTTTGAGTTTTTAATGCTACAGGTAACTGTGAAGCAGGTTCTTGATTTCAGGCACTGATCAGTCTCCTGCTTCCCACTGAAAATATCCTCCCCTCCTGTGCAGGTGGTTCTGTGCTTATTTTACAGTCTAAGGTGGGGTCAACTATGACTTGTTATCATTAAGCAAGGGGTCTTATTCCTTGTAACACCAGTCTCCAGAGTAAGCCTCAACTTCTCATTGCCACAAAGCACATGACAACATCTGGGATGAACACTCACCTACCAAAATATTCAAAGAAATCAGTATTTATGTAACTATTTTATCACCACTGAACATACACATCCCTTAAGCACACATTGAGACAGACAGACATTGTGAGATGCCTCATCTGTAAGGTATCAGGAAAGCCAGAGACATGGAAATCTGAGAGGCTGCTGGGAAGGGAAATTCTGAAGTTTTTAATTATTCAGCTCTCCTGGGTATTCTCAAGCAAATAAAGCACTGAAGATGACGCACAAAGAGCTCTCATGCATTCCAGCAGCTCCCATGCAGCTTTGACAGACCCAGAGCAGGGTTAGATAATGATCAGTACTGCTGCATCCTGAAATACAACACTGAGCATGTGCAGCAGGGAATTCCACAGGCACTGAGCTGCAGGCTGGGAGCAAACACCCGGGCACAGATAGTTAATAGCACTTTTTTTTTCCCCTCCAGAAACAACCAAATACTCTCACTGAATCCAACATCAATCAAAAGAATAACTAAAACTTGTAAATTAAGTATTTTAACATTAAGTAAATTAAGTATTTTAAATCTGAAGGATTAGAACCTCTTCAGAGAACAGCTAAAACCTCCTGCAAACAGATATGGAAACAGTTGCTCTGTCAGCATTTGCTTTGCTTCAAGGAAACATTAAGTTTCCCAAGTCAGAACAATTCATTCCTCTCATATTTTCAAGTTACTACTACCAATCCTATTTAAGGAACTCACATGTTAAATTCCACAACAGTGATAAGAACTACAGCCACTCCAGAACCTCAGCACACCTTTATTTTACTGATCAAAATCAGAACAAAAGGTTTGTTTGCATATTCAGAGCTCTGGTGGAGTCAAAACCACACAGACTGTAGGAAGAATAAATCAACTGTGGACTAAATATAAACCACTTTTAGACCTGTCTATTAATGTTCAGATTTGGGAACTGTACTACTTAGAATTCTTAGCCATACACACAATAGTCATTAACTTAGCCTTGAGCATTTCATCCTCCCAATACCCAATCCTGGCATTATGGGAGCTCCAGGCAAACTTGTCAATAGTTTGATTACACACACACACACAAATATTAAGTATTTCTACATTAAGTTGTATTTAATCAAGTATTTCCTCAAGCAGTCTAGCACAAGGTGACAATTTCTGAAATACTAAATCATACCTGCAACTTTGTCCCGAATAAGTTTTGCAGATTCCACTTCGCCAATGCTGCTGAAAAGACTCCGTAACTCATCCTGTGTCATGTTCTGAGGGAGGTAGTTCACAATTAAATTTGTCCTACCAATATCATCCCTGCAATCTTCAGCCATGTGATCTTCATAACCATTGGACATTTTACAATATATCTGCAAAATGAAAAAATACTCAGTGAGGTTTAGATCTTCACATTTCCATAAACCAAGCTTCCTCCACCTGAAATAAGTTTGAATGTTTATTTTAAAAAACTGAGAACAAGTCACTGCTTCAGTAATGCATTTTTTCAACTCAGAAAACAAAACATTATTTGTTAAAAATTCCAGAACAATTCATTCTTTCAAAAGCATAAACACTACATTTTACAGAACTATGTACTCAGGATTTCTGGTTTTTTACATTAATAAAAAGCATCAAAATAGATTTTGAAGACATTCCTGTAAACACCAAAGTATTTCCAACAGCCAAAATACAAATCAGGTCCCCATGTCCAGCTACTTGACCAGACAAACCAAACTGTCACCTCAACCTGAATTCCAACCTTATGCCCAGAACAAGAAGCAGCAAGACCTGACCCAGTTCAGTGGTTCAACTGGGGACTATTCATTTTTTGAATGTTTTCCCCTGTAAACATTGTCCATCCTGCACCTCAAGGCCTGTTACTGTTTAATGCTGCCTTTGGTGCTGCTTAACTGTGTGTATGAAACCTGTGAGTCTGTGCTGCACACTGACTTGAGCACACACTGAGTATTTGACAAGTTTCTATTTTTGCTGTTTTTTAAAGAAAGCCTGGATAAAACATCCAGAATTCCTATCACAGGAAGATACTCTCTGCCTCAGTCCACCATCAGGGATTGAATCCTGATGTTTTAGTTGACCTACAACTAGAACTCACACCAGCCTCAAGCTGCTCATGGCTTGCCATAATCCTAGTTTTTCAAGCACATCAACTACTTTGAAACAGTCAGAATCAGGATATCTAAACCATGTTTCTGCAACAGGATCCACAGATCTAGATCTGCTAAAGGATAAGCCTTTCCAGGGACTGCACCACTACTGACAGCCAGAAGTTGAGTAGCAGAAGTCAGAAACAGCAACCAGAAATCCTCAGTCTAGAAAGGGAATGCTCCCTGCATGAGACTCCCAGGCCCTACACCAGCAGCTGTTGTTAATTCAAGTCTGACAGTGAAGGTCAAATTTTTAAAGAAATACCTGAGCACATTACAGAATAAACCATGAGAAGACTCATGCTAATTTGAGATTTAACACAGCATGGATTTGAACTGAACCTTTATCTTTTCAATATGTGTTGAAGCATTAAGAGCTGGCAGCTCTTGCTCCCCTTCACTCACAGATCAGGTTCTACCTCCATTTTTGTGTTTCAAGTGGCAACACGAGCCCATTCCAGCACCCTCTGCCCATGGGAAAACCAATCTGTACTGTGAAAGCAATGGAAAACCACACAGGAGGGAAGCCCTTTTTGTTGTGTCAGCAGTTTTAATCTGCTTTCCTTGCAGCAAGATAAGCACCAGTTAATGCCCCAGGATAGGAGAACATGGAGAGCACTGCAAAGCTGGAAGCAGGGCAAGGGACTCCCCTCAGCAGACAATATTTAAGCTGCCAGGTCACCTCAGCTGTACTGCAAATTCTGTCATTATACACATTCCCTTCTGGCTCTGTCAGAACTTGCTGAGCACAATCTCAGATAAGTTTCCTGTTCTGGTAAACAACACTCAAACAGCTGAACTGTCTCTGGTCACCGTGTCTAAGTTATAAAACCATGTAACACACATTTTCAGAATTATTTGAATAAAAGGAAACTTTGCTTGTCTTTGCCCTCTACAAAATTCAAGCCCTACAAGCAGAACATACCAATATGTTGATGAATGCAAGCTGCACAGCACAACTACAATACTTAGTAAGCAAAGGAAGAAACGTTGCCATTTATTTATGATACAAATCCTTGTTGCTGCCGAGATTAGGACACTTCTATATATTGCAATGATTTCAAGGATTGGGGTTTTGGGGTTTTTTTAATTATCTGGGGTGTATCTGTTGCCTGAAAAGGTGGCACCATGGTAAGATACCAGCATACCACGATGGCAAGTTACCACACTTCTATTTGGCACAAAGCAGAATTGACAAGAGTTTGGCAAGTGGCTACTGATTTTGCATCATTGTCCCACATCCTCTAAGCTGTCTGCAATACAGTCTGCACCTTCCAGGATACTCCAGCAGTGCCTGGGGCAGTGCTGATTCAGAGCCATTAGAAGGTGGGAAGGAAGCTTCCACCTGCTTTCCTTCATGCTTTTGGAAAGCAAACATAGGAAGCTCTTGTATACAGGCCTGGCAAAGGTTTCCATGGGATACCAAGAACAAAACATGCAGGAGCAATAAAGACACAAGAGAGCTAAAGGAGCAGAGCACTGAGAGAGAAGATGCTTCTTTCTTCCTGATCTCTGGCTGAGCACTGACACAATCTGCTGCAGGACTAACACTGTCCAGCCTGGAAGTTAGTGGGAAACCACTTCCCCTGCTGGTGAGGCATTAAGGAAACCCCCATTCCACCAGTCTGATGCCACTCTGGGGTCCCCCTGGCACAGCCCCAGACTGGCACTGCTGGGTCAAGGCCCCTTCGCAGAGGTGGCTCCAGTGAGCTCACAGGCCCTGTGTGACTCCCTGCACACCCCACACTCCCCAGTCAGACCAGCTCTTCTCACTGGCTCAGCCCCAGGTTTCCCCCAGCACAGTCCCAGGCTCTGGTGTCTTTGTGGTGCAGTGACACACAACAGCTCGAGCTGGTGTCCTGGGGAGGGACCCTGGAGAAAGCCCCCTCTGGGCTGTGCCCCCTCCCAGTCCATGCCCATCCTCATGCTGATGTTTAGTCCAGGGTCTCTTCAATGTGTCAGGGGAGGTTTAGGTTGGCTATTAGGAAAAGGTCTGGAAGAGGTTCCCCAGGGAAACAGTCATGGCCCCAAGTCTGTCAGAGTTGCAGAACCTCCTCCCAGAACAACCTGCAGCTCACACTGCTGCTGCCCACCTGCAGCAGGTGTATTCCTCAACAGGTGAACAGTTCTCATGCCAGCAAAGATGAAGAGAACCCCTGAAGAAGTGCAACCTCTGAATACTGAAAAGACTTTCAAAAAGAAAAGGAGCTATAACATAGGATGGATGGATGAAACAAGCAATGCTACACTGGAAAACAAGTCTTTATTCTACTCTTACTGAAATATTCTGAAGGAATGTCTTGATCTTTCTTTACCAAAGCAATAACAATCAGTTTCTATCAGTAAATATTCCAGATTTGAGAACCAGGCCTAGACACTAATTTGCATCTAGAACTTCATTAAATGATGTTTCTCTTTTTGAGAAAGTCAACAGAAAGGAGACTGGTAGTCCACAAACTTTCCAAAACAGGCCTTCATTTTTATGCCCCAAAAAACTAAAACTTTAAGACTAGGTTCCACTGCACCACACTTCCTGAAATTACATTAAAAAAAAAAAAAAAAAAAAACAACCAACCAAATGCTGCAGAAGCTTGCTTGAAAAGGCAGCAGCCACCTTCTTCCTTGGGTAAGATGCCCTAAAACTTACAATGCCAAGGGTGCTATATGTGCTATGTCCCAATCTTCCACTAATTCCAGAGGTGCTCAAATCCAGTTAGCCCAACACTTCACCACCTGTGCCAACAACAGCCCAGGCACCCTCAGCCAGGCCAGCACTTCTAGGACTGCACTGAAAAGCTCCCATGGCCATTATTTGCAGGAATGTTGCTCTGACCACGACAATCACCCTCTCACAAAAGTGCACAAGATCCCACAGGTTTAATGGTTCTGACAACAGACTAATAAAAGATTTTTTCCCAATGACACTCTGTATCTCCATCCAGAATTCTAGGAATCACTGCTATTAACTATTCCACTGCAAGATGTTTGCCAAGAAGGAAGACACGTATGGATCTGTGGAGATCATGTGAAACAAGAGCACTGGCAAAAAGAACTGTCTGTCATTAACATGAGGCAAGAGGCTTTGTCTACCTTCACCTTGTTCACAGGACTAAAAAGGCACCAGACCACTAGTGGGGTCACAAATTGTATACAGACACCTAAACAGGTGCTCACAAAATCCCAGGATAGTTGGGTTGAATAGAACCTTAGAGACCATTTCATTCCACCCCCACCACAGGGACACCCCCACTGTCCCAGGCTGCTCCAGCCCCAATGTCCACCCTGGCCTGGGACACTGCCAGGGATCCAGGGGCAGCCACAGCTGCTCTGGGCACCCTGTGCCAGGGCTCCCCACCCTCCCAGGGAACAATTCCTGCCCAATATCCCATCCAGCCCTGCCCTCTGCCACTGGCAGCCATTCCCTGTGTCCTGTCCCTCCATCCCTTGTCCCCAGTCCCTCTCCAGCTCTCCCTTCTCTTCTCCAGGTGAGCACCCCCAGCTCTGCCAGCCTGGCTCCAGAGCAGAGGAGCTCCAGCCTTCAGAGCATCTCCATGGCCTCCTCTGGTCTCACTTCAACACATCCATGTCTTTGTTGTTCTGGGGTCCCCAGAGATGGAGGCAATCTCTTCAGGTGGGATGGATGATGGAGCAACAAGTGCAGAACTTAAAATGGGAAATTCTTCCTGGACCAATGAGGTCTGTGACTTAGAGCTCACAGCACGTTGGCTGGAGCACTGGGAATGTGCCACAGTGAGCACAGAATAGTCCTTAAACCACAGCAGACCTGAGGCTGCTGACTCAGCTACTCACCCAGAACCTCCATCTTTCTTTACAATGCAGTGCAAGTCAGCATCACCCAGGACATTCTATGGCTTCAGTGGACAGTGCCTGACAAAGTCCCTGAACTGGTGAAATCTCCTTGTTGGTGTTGTCAGTGAAAAATGAACAAGAACCCCAACACCAGTGATGCTGCAGATTTCTCCCCATGAGCTGCTTCATCAACTCACACCTCAGTCTCATAAGTTTATTATTGAGCTCTGCCTGTGTATTTAAGAATGTAAATGGGATGCCTTAAATAGAATCTCAAGGCTGTTAGAGTCCTTATGTTTCTCCAGCACAAGGATATTTGTTGTCATGCCTCCCCCATAGAGTCATGGCTAAGAGGCAATCTTGTCTTACTTAAGCTGCTGAGCCTTGGAGATCACACCTGAAACAGAACAAAAAGGACACTACTACATTCAGGCAAGTGCCAAACCAGAAGATGCCAGGAAGCAGGTGCAGAGGTGCTGAGATGTCTGGATCACATGTCAAAACCAATGCCACACATGTAGAAGGGCATGAAGAGCCTCCATGAATTTAAACTGCTTCAGGAAAACAGTTTTCAAGAATTATCCAACACAGTGTTGTCATGCAAAAGCTTGCTTTGCAGACAGCTGTCATGCCAGGATTGAGAAGCAAGAGTTTAATCACAATAGAGAAGGATAGACACTGGGGAGGAAAAAAGCAACATACTTTCTTCTCTGAAATCACTGTAAAGAACAGAATAAGTTTCACCTGAATAGCCACACCAGCAGAAAACTCCCCCCTAGGCCTACCTGCCTCCCAAGAAAATTTCCTACTGCTCCACAGTCAGAACACATCTCTCTCAATAACTTAATTCAGACCTCTCTACATCAAATTCTTTATGTCCCTAAGAGCTCTGCATACTGCACCCCACGAGCACAGACCTCTCCATGAACACAGACCACAGGACAAGGGCAGCACACTGCAAGCCCTGCTGGTATGTGACTTACTGTGCATTCATGCACTATTCCTTCAAATTTCTGTCAAATTTTGACCAAACATCAAAAGCCATTTGGGGGGAGGGAGAAATCACAAAATCCAGATTGCCTGTTAAATTCAAGAACAGCATTTATATAGTGTATGAGGGAAAACAGCATGAAGCTGAGAATCAAAGGTCACCCCAGTGCTCACAGGTCACACACTTCAAAGCCTCAACTCAGACCCAAGCAAAATGTCTAAGTCTTGCAACAAACTATTTCTGTACACTTGTGAGGGCAGAGGGTAATGCTTTTCTTCTTAATAAAAACAAATCAGGTATGAGGAGTGTGCCCATGTTTGAGAGGTGCCTGATGCTGTTTCCAAAAGTCTGTGACCAGACTAAGAGTCTTGATCTCACCTTTCCTCACTCAGACTGACTGGCAGCATGTTTCATGAGCATGAATCCTAAATTCTATTGCAAAAACCATCTTCCTGAACTGTGAACATGATGATAGGATACATATGGAAATTTAAAGGTAGAAAGTGAGGTGCCACAGATTCTTTCCCCAAGTAGTTACCCTAGTTCTCTCCTTCTACAGTCCCAGAGCAATCAATCAGGTCAATATTCTCTGGCTCATTTGAATTCCTCTGCTCTGCAGCCATAGTATTTTAAATCAGCAAACAGGAAAACTTTAAATTCAATATTCAGTTTGATTCAATTGGTACTCTAACTCTCCCCTCTATCCCCACAAAAATGAAACTAAATCAGTGCTGACATATGCTAGTGAAGGTCACTAAAAATAGTTTGTCTTTAGACAGGAAGATTCTTTTACCTTGAAACTCTGAATGTTGTCACAGATGCTGTATATATTTGATTCTTCCACACTGATATGTAAATTCTGCTTGCAAATTTGGCAACCAAGCAATCCCTTTCTACCTGCCAACCCTTTGGCTTTTCCAGAAGTAACAGATCTCATTTCTTTTAATCTTTTCCCCTTTGCACACCTGAAATGAGGACACTACCCTTGTTCTCCTCAGCTTGACTGCACCTAAGATAATGGCAACACTTTTGCCATTAAAAATAGCTCAGCACCAGAAGCAGCCATTATTAAAATCTGCTGCTGCATTTCCACAAATTCTATTTCCATATGCTGAATCACTGATTTCAGTACAACATATTTTAAGCTCCTTTTTTTGTTGTTGTTTTATAAACACTGGGCATAAACTTAGTTTTGAGCACATTTTAGGTCTAAGAAATCTCAACCATCATAATTTTAATATTTCACAAAAGCGGTTTTAGATGTTCCTTAGCAATCAGATTTGTCTGGAAGGGTTTTTAATGCCTCCCTTAGTTGTTTTTATTCATATCCATATAACAATATTATCAAGGTGTTTTTGTCAATGGTTGTATTGCCATTTAGAGACAAAAGCATTGGAGGCCAAAAAATAAGCTGCATTCTGCAGACCAATGACCTTACTTTACCAGTCTGATGAACTACACTTGACTCCTTGAAACAAAATTAATCATCACTGGGATGCTGTCAGAAATCAGATACAGGCTGGCCATAATTACCATCCACTGCTGCTGCAGCACAGGGCAGGGATCAGAGCCCCTCTCAGGAACAAGGGCAACCAGAAACCTGTGGCTGAGACACTGAGCATCTGCTGCCAGATGCAGATTTCCCCATCTGCCCAGGTTATAGCCAGCCCTGACACATAGAGGATATCAGGCTCTACTCAGAGCTTCACATCAACACCCTCCAAGCAGCACAATCCACCTCTCAGCACAGAAAGACCTGGAGCTGCTGGAGCCAGTGCAGAGGAGGCCACAGAGGTGCCCCCAGGGCTGGAGCCCCTCTGCTCTGGGGACAGGCTGGCAGAGCTGGGGGTGCTCACCTGGAGAAGAGAAGGCTCCAGGGAGAGCTCAGAGCCCCTGGCAGGGCCTAAAGGGGCTCCAGGAGAGCTGGAGAGGGACTGGGGACAAGGGATGGAGGGACAGGACACAGGGAATGGCTGCCAGTGGCAGAGGGCAGGGCTGGATGGGATATTGGGCAGGAATTGTTCCCTGGGAGGGTGGGGAGCCCTGGCACAGGGTGCCCAGAGCAGCTGTGGCTGCCCCTGGATCCCTGGCAGTGTCCCAGGCCAGGCTGGACATTGGGCTTGGAGAACTCTGGGACAGTGGGGGGTGTCCCTGCCCATGGTGAGGGGGAAACAAGATGATCTCTAAGGTCCCTCCCAATTCCCACTGTTCTGGCATTCTCTGATTCCACAGTTGTTTGCCCCTGGGTCAAAGATTCTGCCAGTTAACACCTCCAAGTTCTTACACAGAGAAGAGACAAAGAACTTTTTGCAGCCTGGACTATCTCACCTTCTGCACTGGTATTTTTTTTTAAACAGATATTAAAATAAAATAAATAATTTATTATCTTCCTTTTTCCAGACAATGTCAGACTGTCTATAATTTGCTTTTGGCAATTTTTTCACCTATACAAAAGACATCTGGAGACAACTGTACAGTGAGGGAATGATTCCTTCCTGAGGGAGAGAGCAAGAGATGAGAAGTGGACATAAGAACTGTAGATCCCAGACACTTTCTGGTAATGGCATCTCCACACATTGATCCAAGGTTGGATGATACTGACCCATCTTCAGATACTTTCACCTTGATGGGGCAGGAATCAAGTGAATAGAAGGAGGAAAAGAGAGCATCCAACTTGTTCACCAGCACAAAACAATTAGGAAATCCATCTCTGGGCCTGGTGAGACACCATGGTTTGCTGCTGTGCTCCTACATGGAGGCCATGGAAGTAGCAGAAAATAGGAAAATTATACTTTTGTAGTACTATGTCACTGCAACTAATATTACAAACAAAATAAACAAACCCCCCCCCCAAAGGCAGCAAACCCACACACATGAAGAATGTCTCTGCCTTCTCAGTACAGCTTATTTCAACCCTATCTCCTCAGAAAAAAAGATTAAAATCTATTTTTGCATACATCACCTACATATAATGAGGTTGTATAATCAAATGGATCATGTAGGGCAGCAGTTTGAAGCTTGCAGGTATCTGAATACAGAACTGCACATCAGACAGTAAAGTGCCCTGATGATTTTCAGCACAAGCCAAAATTTATCTCCTCTCCTTTGCTGAACTCTTTCATTCTCCCTAAATGCTTAAATTGGCAGGACTTTCCTGCTGCTGCCTTCCAGGCTGCTTCTGGAGTACAGAAACAACAGGTTCTCCAAACTTCTTGTTGAAGTCTGAAAACACAGCAAGTTTAAGCTTTCCAAAGTTGGTGACTCAAAGTCCACCAACTTCACAGGAAGCTTATCCACATGTGGTCAGAGTGACAGCCAATAAGTTTGGGAATCAATTCAGAGAGCTCACAACAAATAAGCAAGAAGCAAGACAGAGACCAAAGCTTCAGCAGAGAAAGTAGGCTGGTACAACAGCTGAAAGAGATGGATTCTGAAAGTAAAATGCCAGGCCTCAGGTCAAGACAAGAAGAGCTTTTTCCAGAAAAAATAAAAGTGATAGAACATACAAGAAACAGAAAGAAAATAGTAATTGAATTCGGAGCATAGAGTACATTTCACATTAAGCTCGTGTCAGCACCAGACACTTTTCTACAAACACAGATAAGTAAACTGCTACACACATTCACATTTCTATTCAGATGTGCTTACTGCTGCTGCTGTTTTCACAAACTTGGTAATGCTCAAGACAACTTTCCAAGGAGTTCATCTGGTCCTGCAGAACCACCCACAGAAAGGCTAAAAAACTCACTGTACAAGACATTTAACAATCACACCAGCTTAAGATATTCCTTCCAATACTTATACTCCAAAGAGGCCTGGGGAGAGCCTATTGACTCACAGCTGTAACTCCGGAGCGCTGAACGCCTGGAATCATGGAAAGCACAGAAGCACTGGGATCATTATACACACAGTTACTCTGCTTCAGAGCAAAAACCAGGACACTCACAGTAACATCTCAAGCAGCACAGACTTACAGGCTCAGGACTCTTGATTTTATTATTCATCACGGACACAGACATAACCCAGGACTCAACAGGAATCTAAGAAATCCCATCAACTCTATCAAGGTTTGATAAAGACTATGGAACATGTGCATCGTTCTTGTTGTAATGAGGAATACAAAAGTCACAGAACTGTTCACACAGCCCCAGAAAAAAAAAAAAAAAAAGTGGTTAAAACACGAGTACAGGGAAACAACAGCTCGCAAAGAGGTGAGAGCCGAGCAATATGAGCAGTCAACACCCACAGTCAGGGAGTAAAATGAACAAAATACAAAGACCTCAAAAAGTGATCAAGTATAACAGGCGTTAACAAAAGGAATTGATCCTTACCCTTCCCAACACTTTACTCTTTTGTTTTCCACAGATGCCTCATTGAGTGATTACAGGATCCCAAGTCCTCGTGCAACAAACCGCGCATCCTTTCCCAGCCCGTGCGGGCTGCAGCTGCGCCCAGCGAGCGCTCCCGCACTGCCGGCAGCGCAGGGCCCGCAGGAGCCGCCGCCTGGGCCACCCCAGCCCTCTCGCGTGCCGCCGCCAAACGGCCCCTGGGACAGTCCTGCCTCTTCCAAACAATAACACGGAGCAAACCTCAAAACTGCTCCCACCAACACCAACAGTGATTGCTGCTTTAGCCGTGATTCCTGCGGCCCCAAGCAATCGCCACACCGCCACCGGACCCGCTGCCAGGATTGATGCCAACCGGGACTGACCGCGCTGGCAGACACTGGGATACCGCCAGTCAACGAGCACCTACCAGTCCTACCCAACGTGGGAGATTTAAAAGCTGCGGCCGCACAGAACGGGAAAAATAAACATGAAAGATGAGGCCATTAACCGAACGGAGAAAGGCCCGGAGACGCGGTGCGGACCCGCAGCGCATCGCGGCACCGCGACCCGCGGCCTTCCCGCCGCAAGCGTGGCGGACTCGGGACCCGCTCCCCGCCCCTGCCCCATCCGGTCCCCGCGGGCCTCGCAGGCCGCGACCCCGCCGCCCGCCCGCCGCCCCGGGCCCGCGCTGCCCAGCGGCCCCTCCCCCCACAGGCCCAGGCTACCCGCCAGGCCCAGGCCTCGACCCGGCCGCCCGGGCCCCGCCGCCCGCTCCCTCCCGCGCCGGCCCCGCGGCTGCCGCCGGAGCTGTTCGGGCGCGTCCCCGCGGCCCCGCGCGCGGCCTCACCTGCGGTGGCGGCGGCCGGGCCCGGGCAGCGGGAGGCGATCGGTCCGCAGCGCACAACGAGCCGCTCCAGCGCCACGGCCCCGCCCCCGCGCCGCCCGCCGACACCCATTGGCTGCCGCGCGCACGTGCCCCGCGCGCCATTGGCTCCTTCGCTCGTCTGTCAAGTGGCGGCCGGGGGCGGAGCTGCCGCGCGCTGGGGGAGGGGAGCGGGGCCGGGAGCGTAAGCAGAGCGATCTGCCCAGGACGGCTCGGGGCTGCGGAAAGGCCGGCTGCGGGTCCGGCTGCTCGTGTAGGATGGAGCCCGGAGGAGGAGGTGCCTCCCGCGGCCGGCTGGGCTCTTGGAGAAGGAGGAACGCGAGTGGTGCCGTGCGCAGGGAGCCAGGCTCGGGTGGAAGATGGAGCTCGGCAGCGCTGGGCCCGCCGGCTGCGGGCAGCGCTCCCGCTAACCTCGCCTCGCCTCGCCTCGCCCGGGGCCAGTGTCAGCGGCACAGGCAGAGCCTCCCTGGGCACAACCCGCGGGAATGCTGATGACTGGTTAACTGATTAAATGCTTCCTGTGTAAATGAGATGCAAATGATGATCTGTCAAAGAAATTGGTGGCCAGCGCTTCCCTGTGCTCTGAGAAATTCTGAAGTGCCCTGAAGGGACCAGCTGCCCAAAAGTTTTCCCTCTTCCGTTTCCACCTTTCCTGGAATACCTTTGTATCTGCATCCTACTGCACAGGAGTCAACTGTGAGAGTAAAATTGCACTATTCTGCAGAAAAAGAAGTCATTTGGTCATTGCCAACAGTACTCTGCAATAATACCCTGGTAGAAAGCAGCATGCTTAGTATGTGACATGTAAGCTTCAGGTCTGTAAATCCTGTTTTAAGATGCTCAACTTCGAGGAAAAAAAAGTCAGAATACTTCTGCATTACAATACATGATGTTCATTTTTATTCACAGACAACTCATGATTTGAGTTTTACTTAGTTGAGTGACATACTTGAAAATCAAATTTCCCCTCTAACTCCTTTCTCAAGTCTAGAAGAGTGAGATCTCACCTGAAGGATGGGAATTGCAGCAAGAGAGGAGTTTGTGTTCTTTAGCAGTTCCGTGCATGCATGTGCAAATACTGTCTGCTGGAATACATGGCAAATTACACAATGAAAATACAAGTATCTTTTCTCTGCCTGTCCTGATGTGGCCTCTAGCAAGACCTTGTCGGGCAAATTCTCACCATGTTTTATACCGATGTTTTCTGGTTTAACTGTCCAGAAACCTATTCCAAAGACCCCTTCAAGTGGCCATGTCCTTACATTGGTCCATGTCCTGATCTTCCTTATGTGACAGCCAGGGACAGTCCAGCCTCTGCCCTATCCAATGGGCACATCATGACAGAGATCCTCATGTTCAGCTCACTGAGGGTGTCAGATTAAGACTGACATTTAAAACATTGCCATTTTCCTCTCTACAACAGTGCTCAGTGCCAGATGGGGAATCCTCACATGAAAATTCCAGGCCTGACAGGTTTGGAAATATCCTTCAAGGCCTCATAAAACATTAAAGACGTTTGTGCATCTGTTATTTGCTCATCCTGCCAGCCCCAAAATCACAATACTGTCATTCACATCAGTGGCAGTTTTCTTTTAACATAAATCAAATATTTTCCTTTGGTCATCCAGGTATTAATTAACAGTCACATTCTTGGACATGAGGTGGGTCTCAAATCTTAAAAAATTCAGGTCATAAGCACGACACTGCACAGAGCATTGATGCCTTTGTCATTTGACAGCATATTCATAATCTCATCATTTCATCTATTACCATCAACACTTATTTAAGATGTGCTGGCAACTAAAAGGTGTTGTCCTTTGAAACAGTGTGCCAGTTTTTAAAGGAATTATCTTTATTTTGCTGAATATGGTTTGTTACAGTATTTCAGTTCAATAGAAAACATCAGCCTGACGGTTTCATGAAAATGTAGAATTTTACCAACATAAAGCCAGGTGTAATGTCTCAAATCATCTCAAGATGATGCAACATGAATGCCACAGGTATGTTTGGTCATGTCGTTTCTTGGGAGATCTTGAAACCTGAGAAAAGCTCTGTGCAAACAGGGTGATCCAGGAAGCCCTTGATGAACGTGGTTCTGACAAAGGAGGGAAACTCACAGCAGGATTTCACAGATGGAAGCAGCAGCACACAGACAAATGGTTGTACCTGTCTGTAAATAAAAATGGAATCATAAAATCACAATGTTCTGGATTGGAAGGGACCCTCAGGGATCATCAGTGCAGCCCCTGTCCCTGCCCAGACCCCCAACAACCCCCCCCGAGCATCCCTGAGAGTGTCCAAACGCTCCTGCAGCTCTGGCAGCCTTGGGACCATTCCCTGGGGAGCCTGGGCAGTGCCAGCACCCTCGGGGGGAAGAACCTTTCCCTGAGCTCCATGCCAAGGCCTGACACAGCTCCAGCCCTTGCTGGGCTCCTGTTCCTGTCCCAGAGCAGAGCTCAGCCCCTGCCCCTCTGCCTCCCCTGGGCAGGAGCTGCAGCCCCCGAGGAGTCTCCCCTCAGTCTCCTCTGCTCCAGCTGAACCAGCCCAGTGCCCTCAGCTGGGCACTCCGGGCTACAGGAGGAGGGATGGATGGAGTGATGGATGGAGGGATGCAGAGTTTCCTAAGGGCGCAGACACCACACAGAGAATAGCAGGAAGGCTCCAGGAGCCGCCCCACCTCGGATACACTCTCCCGGTTCACAGCCGTGAGCGGCCACCCCCGGACACGGCCGCAGTGGGCAGTGCCGGCTCCGCAGCCCTTGGGGCCCAAGCTCGGGCCGCTCAGTGAGCGCTGCACGGCCCCGCAGAGCGGTTCCGTCAATCCCCGCAGCACCGCCCCGCCGCCGCCGCATGGCCGAACGCGCGGCCCCGGCGCCGCTCTGAAATGGCGGCCGGCAGCGCCAGGAGCGTGAGGTGGGCGGAGCCTTCTGTGACTCCGCCCACGCCCCGCCCCCCGAGCCCTCAGGGTGAAATGGCGGCAGCGGCAGAGGCCTGGCCGGATGTTGGGTGTTTTGGGCCTTTTTTGTCTGGCCCTGCACATACTGCTGAGCCCAGCGCAACAGGGGCGCTGTGGGTACTGCGGCTGCTGGAGCGTCCTGGGCACTGCCCTCACACTGCCTTCATCTCCTACCCTGCTCCAGTATGAGGCAGTTTAGGATGTTCAGTCTGGAGAAGGAGAGACTTCAGAGCCCCTTCCAGTACCTAAGGGACACCAAGAGAGATGGAGAAGGATTTTGGGCAAGGTCCTGGAGTGCCAGGACAAGAGGGAATGGCTGCCAGTGCCAGAGGGCAGGGCTGGGTGGGATATTGGGCAGGAATTGTTCCCTGGGAGGGTGGGGAGCCCTGGCACAGGGTGCCCAGAGCAGCTGTGGCTGCCCCTGGATCCCTGGCAGTGTCCCAGGCCAGGGTGGACATTGGGGCTGGAGCAGCCTGGGACAGTGGGGGGTGTCCCTGCCATGGCAGAGGTGGAATGGGATGGGCTTTAAGGTCCCTTCTAGCCCAAACCATTCCCGATTGTGTGATCCACTCTGGAAAGGTGCTCTGGCGCCTTCCAGCTGTCCCTCGGCTCCCCAGTGTCTGGATTTCTTCCCTTCTTCAGGGTTTCACATGTTGCTCTCTGATTTCTCTCCTCTATGCAATCATCTTCACTCTGCTGTGTCTTCCTCTCCACAGGCTTTTAGCCCCTATTCTCCATTATCCTGTGGTTCACCCCTGCCTCTCTCAGCCCATGCCCCAGCTCTGTTCCAAGGTTTTGCTTATCAACACTTTCTGACTTTGGGTTTGTAGGTCCATCACCCAAACTTGAGAGCTCCTGTATTGCTCTGCTGACAGCATGCTTCTAGATAACCCTGCTTTTTCTTTCCTTGGTGTTCCCTTGTGCTCCCTTCCATCTTCCTGGTGTCCTGTTCCTTGATGCTTTTGTCTTTGTTTCAAGTGTTATTTCCTCCCCTGGGGAGGAATAGCATCCACTGTCTAGATCGGTTTGCCCTCTCTGGAATTTGCTTCTGGCTATTTGCAGAAGGAAGGACTCACCCCTGCCACTTCACTCCCATGGGAGTCACCTTCCCTGGCCTTACCTGTAACTGTTGTTCTGCCTCTGCTGTCATTTCACTTGTGAGGTGAATTATGTCACCTGGAGCATGTTTGTCTCTAGTTGTGCTGCAGGTAGATCATCACCATTTACATTCCCAGTGATCTCAGCAGCACATTGGCCAAGAACGTGTCAGTTCAGCTTTCTCTGCACTCAGCTGCTCTAATTAAACCAGCCACACTTAATCATTTGTGGATAGATGTGGAAAAGTTTTAATTTTATTTAAGTGTGCAGTTATTATAAGCTGTTATTGAAGCTGATTTTTCTCTCACTCTTTCTTTTGTTTCTGTTTTCCTTCATGTATTAATAACTTCTCTGTATGTTCCCCCTTCGATGTTTGTTGTGCAGCACTATCTATTAGCCCAGTTTCTGAAATCATCTCCTTTAAAATTTATCAGTAGGTAAAAGATTTAACAGAAAAACAACAAAATGTAAGGAAGCAAGCCAGAAGCTTTCCTGGTTGCCAGGAGTCATCTTTATTCCAAGCTCATAATTTATGAGGCTTGTGGTTGTGTGTGGTTTTATTTTGGTTGTGAATGAATTTGTAGCATAGTTGTATCTGTCCAATGAGCTGTTGGTGTGGGAACTGTAATGAATGTAGCAGGGCCAAGGCCTTTATTAAACAGCTCTTTATTAATGGGGGGTCACAGGGAGTAGGCCCTACGCCTGCTGCTGCTGCTGCTGCTGCCAGGCAACGCCGGGAGGAGGTCCTGCCGATCCCGACGAACGTAGGGATGGGAGTCTCAGCCTCACGGACACGTCCGAGATCTCAATAGTGGCTCATTGGTCTGGGGGTGTCATTCTTCTTAACTGCCCTTTAGGTTGCGGTGATTAAACAGTTACAAAGGACATATTGCAGGTGACTTGGCTTGTTAGTTGAGATGATCTGTGAACTTGGGTTTGGTGTTGGTTGACTATTTTTGTGAATCTTTTCTTCAACAACAACTTCCAGTAATGGTGGTACTGGGAAACTTCTGGAGATTTACATATAGGGTGTGGCTAACTTGATAGGCAGGCAGCAGCAGGCCGGAAATGAGGTAAGGGAAAGGGCGGAAATGGTAAGGCCGGAAATGAGGTAAGGGGAAGGGCGGAAGGAGGAAGTAACTGGGATAGGGGAAATACAATAAACCAGGGTTTGAATTACATAGGGACTACATTTAACTGGGGAAAAGAACATAACAACTTGATCAAAGAACCAACAAACGAATGAGTGGATAGAATGATAAGGTAAGCAACAATCTTTTTAACTCTTCTAGCAATGTTGTTTTATGGTTTTCAGCTAAGACTTTTTACCACAATCCCCCCTCTTTCTCTTTGATCGGGTCTTTGACCCGCATCAAATCACAATTTTCGGTTTCTTGGGGGTATAATTTTTTTGGTTTAAAATTTCTTTAGCTGAATCATGTTCTGGGTTTTGGGTTCCGATCATCAAAATTTTAGCTCTCGTTTGATCAGTCATATTCCTTATACTGGTTTGTATAGTGGTATTTATAAGCCTAATTAGGCATGGGAGTAGGCATGGTAAAAATAAAAAGCTTATGACTGCACTTGCAACTAAAAAGACTACTTTTTTCCACCATTTATTTTTTAGGGACCAGAAGTCATCCCACCAGCTAGTGTCCATTAGAGGGGTCCATTGTTGGTTTCCTACATATGCTATTTTTCGGATTTCTTTAGATATGTTTCGTATTACTTCGCTTTTATCATCAATTTCCAGGCAGCATTCGGATGTATTAAATTTTCCACAAATACCTCCTTCATCGGCCAATAAATAATCTACTGCAAGCCGAATTTGATAGACCACTGCTCGGGTCTGAGTTAACTGTTCGGTAATGTGGTCTAATGCGAGGGCTGTTCGATTAGATATTATTTCTAATACTGCTTGGAGTCTGATGATTCGGTTCAGCATATAAATGGGAGTACGGTATCCCCACGACCCATCCTGTGCCCACGTAGCTGGCCCATATACTTCCATGATGCGTTCAGGTGTCCACACTTGTCCCTTCCATTTTTGAGTACTTCTTAAATTAATCATACTCCTTTTCTTTCGGTTAGCCCTTTTCAAATCATCGTACAAGGGAATTCCTAATTTAGACCCCGAATTTTTGGGAAGTAGGAAGAATGAAGGTTTTATAATCCCAATTGTACAGCTCCCGGCCCAATCTCCTGGAAGATTGGTATATGCAGTGTCTCCGCATATCCAGAATAGATACTCGGGTGCTGTCCAAAAGGTTTGGTTGGTTTCGGTGGGACATGACCAATACTTGGATAATTCCTCTAATCCCCAAAAGGGATTTATTTTCTTTCCAGCACATTCATGTAAATCATATCCTTCGTGATAAACACATCCTTTTTCCTTTGGTGTATTGTCCAATATTTGTTTGGCTCCTTAGGTATCCACCTTATAATTGACTTTTTTATAGTTAGGTACCTTTTGCAGGGCATAGTTCCTACAAATGTTCTATATGGGTTTCCAACTCTTTTAATACATTCTTCTCCAATAGGTTTATATTTTAAATTCCATTGTTCTTTCTTTCGTTTTTGCTTAGGTAATTGAGATGTTTGGTTAGTTTGCTTCCATTTTAGAATTTCCAATGGGCTTAAACTGATCCCTTCCCATGGCCAAATCTCAGACATTTGTGTATTACCGCATACCCAGCAATTGGTTATATTTAATTCTTTACTAATTCTTTCAACTAAATCTATGAATAAATTTTTCCCTAAAGGTATTTCCAATTCGTTTTCCTTTTTGGTATTTATTACTAATTGTTTTTCTTTGATCAAATCTATTAATTCTCCTTGATTATTCTCATGTTCAAAGCAAAACCAGGCTTCCCCTATAGGACATTCTCCGAGCAACCGCTGCCGAAAAGTGGCAGTATTCTTAGCAATCCAATACGTTTTTCCACTTTCTTGACAAGTGGAGATCTGGGAATGATTGAAACAGCTGGGATTCACGTTGGTGTGAATTCTTATTAGGGACTCTTGGGTCTCCCCATTATATATCCGATGGTAACACTTGCTGCATTTAACCTCTTCGCTGCTTATCAGGTTATTTGTTAGCAAGGCCAGCAACACTCCTCTCAAGAGTCCGGTATGAACTGCTTTCAGTCTCACCCGGGCTTGCCTCTTGGAGGTGGGGGTCCCCTTAGGTAAGATTTTACTTTCCCAGAGTTCTCTCATCCCCTTTTTATACTAATTTAGATGTTTTTAGAAAGTGTTCTGTAGGGGAATTGGTCTTTATGGTTTGGCAAACTTCTAATTTGAGGATTTCGACAGAGGATTGAATGATACTTACAATCGGAGAAGGATGTATGATACAGCAATTTTGTAACAACAAGAACTTTAGTGAACTACTGGGAACTTGAAAGACTACTGCAGGTGTGCAACAACAACGTTATAACAACAACTAGAGTTAACATAAACTGCGTACAGTAACACTTTGCTTTCAAATTGGAACTGTCTAAGTCTTTTCAGCTGTCTTTTTCTTTTCGCTTAAACTTAAGTTGGAGGTCTGTAGTTCCTTTTGTAATGGTCCATTCAGGTGCCTTTGGCTGAAATACTGTGGAGTCCGATTCACCAGGGGGAGGTGGAATTGGTCCTTTAATTTGTGATATGTGAGTCCAACCTTTTTCTTTTGTTCTTACAGCAGTGTGTGTAGTTAGGAGGACTAGGAAGGGGCCTTCATACCTAGGAGATAGAGATGTGTGACTTAAGGATTTAACAAGAACCCAGTCCCCAGGGTTGATCTGATGAGCATTTGAATCTAAGGGAGAGGTTTGGGGCAGGTATCCTTTTTTCTTTAGTTGCTCTATTGTTCTTCCAATGATTCTTAAATACTCTTGGGTGGCAGCTTCTCCTTCTAGATAGTTTGCAGAGCTAAAAGGGGTAATTAAAAAGGGAAGCCCAAACATCATTTCATAGGGTGAAACTCCTATGTCTGCACGCGGTCTGGTCCTAATGCGTAATAGGGCAAGAGGTAGGCATTTGAGCCAATTCATTTGGGTCTCTTCAATTAATTTTGTTAATACATTTTTCAAGGTTTTGTTCATTCTTTCTACTCGGCCGGAACTTTGGGGATGCCATGGAGTATGCAACCTCCATTTCATTCCCAGTGCTTCAATGACTCGATGTAATATATGTGACGTAAAATGTGGGCCTCTATCAGAATCGATGTGATTAATTAATCCATATCTAGGAATAATTTGTTCAAGGATTATTTTTATGACCACTTCTGAGGTTTCTTTAATAGTGGGGAAGGCCTCCACCCAATGGGTAAGATGGTCCACAATAACTAATAAATGTTTATATTTTTGAACTGGGGGCATTTCGGTGAAGTCAATTTGAACACTTTGAAATGGTCTTAATGCTAATTCCCTTCCCCCATATTCAATTTTTCGCATAACTTTTTGATTAGCTTTTTGGCAGATTAAACACCCTTTAGTTATTGATTTAGCCAGATTATATATCCCAATACAAAAATTTTCTCTGAGGAAGTGGTCACATAATCCTTGAACACCCCAGTGGGTCAGTTCATGGATTTCTGCCAATACCTTTTTGGCTAGACTTTTGTTTAAAAATTTGCGCCCATCTTTCATTACCCATTCTCCTTGATTTCCTTGATGTATTTTTAACTTTTTTATTATCTTTAACTCTTCTTCACTAAAAATGGGCTTTGTAATTTGTGATTTCTCTGGTGTCTCATTTAATTTAAAGACTTCTATAGGCCCTTCGGAACTTAATGAGACTTCTTTGGCTATTTTGTCAGCATGTACCAAATCTTTCCCCTTTGAGTTTAAATACCCGCGTTCTGCCCAGATTTTTCCAAATGTGTGGACTATTCCAAATGCATATTTTGAATCAGTGTAAATGGTTCCTGGTTTTCCTTCTAATGAGTCTAGACCTCTTTTTAACGCATAGATCTCACAACATTGTGCAGACCAATTGGATGGTAGCTTCCCCTTTTCTATCACTTCTAGCTCTTTTCCTTCTGCTCTTTTTACTACTGCATACCCAGATACCCTTTTTCCATCTACTACTCTAGATGAACCATCGGTAAACAATACTTCTCCATATGGCAACGGTGTACTTTGTAGATCTTCCCTTACTTTGGTTTGGAAATTTATAAGCTCCAGGCAATTGTGCTCTAGCTCTGGCAAGGGTTCCCCTGAGAGAAATTGAGCCGGATTAATACTTTTAGAGGTGGCCAATTCTAAATTACTTGCATTCATTAATATAATTTCATATTTTAGTATTCTGGCTTCTGTTAGCCATTGCTGGGCCCCTTGGCTGAGGATAGTCTTAATATCATGTGGAGTATATACTTTAAGTTTTCCCTGAAATGTCAGTTTTTGTGCGTCCTCTATCAAAATTACTGCAGCCGCAATTGCTTGGAGACATAGTGGCCATCCTTTTGCTACTGGATCTAGTAATTTAGAGAGGTAAGCTATTGGCTTTCGACAACCCCCCCATTCCTGAGTTAGTACACCGTAAGCTACTCCCCTTTCAGTGTTCGTGAATAGTTCAAACTCCTTTGTGAGATCTGGTAAACTTAGGACTGGGGCCGAAGATAATTTCTCTTTTAATTCTTCTAATTGTTTTTCGTCTTGTGCAGTCCAATTCATGGGTTCAGGGTTTACTAATTTTTCATAAAGAAATTTTACACTTTGAGTATATTTGTCTAACCATAATTTACAGTATCCAAACAAGCCTAAAAGTTTTCGAATGTCATGTTTAGTTTTTGGGGTCGAAATGGCTAGTATGCCCGAAATTCTTTCGGGGCTTAACTTTTTGTATCCATTTCCAATTATATGACCAAGGTATGTCACTTCTGGTTCAACGAACTGCAATTTGTTCCGGGATACTTTTAGACCCTTTTCTCCCAGAAAGTTAAGGAGTTTTATACTAGTTGTTCTAACTAGCTGTTGTTCTTTTCCAGATATTAACAAATCATCTACATATTGGAGGATTCGTGTCTCATTTTCAGGGGTGAACTGGTCTAATAGTTCTTCTAGAGCCTGTCCGAAAAGATTGGGGGACTCAGTAAATCCTTGAGGTAGACGGGTCCACCTTAATTGTTGTTTTCTCTTCCCTCCTGGGTACTCCCACTCGAATGCAAACCAGTCACGGCATTCTTCTGCTAGCGGACACGCCCAAAAGGCATCTTTCAAATCTATGGTGGTGAACCATGCATGTTCCCTGGGAATTTTACTCAACAGAGTGTAAGGGTTAGACACCACAGGATGTCTAGCGATGATTTTTTTATTAATTTCTCTCAAATCCTGGACTAATCTATATTTTCCCTCTGCCTTTTTGACTGCTAAAATTGGGGTGTTATGGGGGGACATGCATGGTTCTAACACACCTTCCGCCAGAAGGTGGTCTATAATTGGGGCTAGTCCTTCTCTACCCTTTTCTGATATTGGGTACTGTTTTACCTTGACTGGGGTAGTTCCTTCTTGCATTTGCACTTTTATTGGCGTTATGTCTAAAAAGCCAGTTTTCCCTTCTTCTGCCCATACTTGGGGATTGATTTCACTTATATCTTTTTCGGTCAATTTCATAATACGCACAACCATCCTCCCATTTTCTGGAATAACTGCTATTCCTAACTTAACTTGTAAATCTCTCCCTAACAAATTCTTTTCTAAATGTGGTAAATAAATCATCTCTGCCACACACTGTTTAAAGTTTCCTTTTAAGTCTACTCCTTCAATTATTGGTGCTTTGAAGGGTGTCCCTTCAGCTCCTATTACTTCGCACGTTCGATTACTAATATGGACTCCTACTGGAAGATCTTTCAAACTGGACCGATCAGCTCCCGTGTCAACTAAGAACTCAAAACTTAAATTCTGGGGACCAACATTGAGGTTTATCAAGGGCTCATCTAGATGTTTCATTGGGTCCCCTAAAGGGAAGAGCCCCTGACACCCCTAATCTTCCCCTCTCAGAATCTTTTCTAAATTTTCCTGTTCTTTTTCAATTGCTTCATCGATGGCAATCTTTTTACAGTACCTTTTGAGATGACCCACTTCACCACAGTAATAACATCTGCCCTGAAATTTTCCGACCTTCTGCCAAGGGTTGGCATTAGAACCTCCTGCGCCTGGCGCAATCTTAGGTTCTCCTTCTCTAGATCCACATGGCTTCTCTAGCTTATTTCCAGTTGCATTTATACATTCTCTAGTTATCGCTACCATCACTCGGGCGTTCGATTTCGCTTTCTCCTCTTCCCTTCTCAGATACACCCTTAGAGCCTCTTTAAGTAGTTCATTTATCCCTTTTTCCTGCCAGTCTTCCATCTTTTCTAATTTCCTTCGGATGTCAGGCCAAGATTTGGTGACAAAATGTACTCTTAATACTGCTTGGCCATCTGGACTATCAGGATCTATACTAGAGTACAGCTGAAAGTTCTTCCTTAACCGATTTAACCACGCGGATGGGGTTTCATCTTTTTCTTGTACTGCTCCAAAGGCCAATTTGGTGTTACTTTGGCGAGGAACAGACTCTCTTATTCCCCTCACTATTAAAGCTCGATAGTCAATCATATTCCGCCTCCCCTCTTCTTGGTTTGGGTTCCATCCCGGGTCTGTGAGAGGTAGTTTATAGTCACCCGGTGGTCCTTGCCGGTTTTCCCTCTCCCATATGCGTAGGCCGGCTTCTCTAATCATCCTAACTTCCTCTGGGTTGAATAGTATATTTATAACTGAATTCATTTCTCTCCAAGTATAAATGCTAGGTCCTAAGAACTGATCTACCTGTTCGGCAATGCCTACGGGATCTTCCACTAAATTCCCAATTTCTTTTTTAAATCCTCTCACTTCTGAGGCCGTCAACGGTGCGTCTACAAACCCAAGTCTGCCCTCTATTCCTCCCATAGGGACTTCCCTGAGTGGAAACATCCTTTCTGCTTTTGCTGCCCTTGACCTCGTATTATAATATGGTCCCTCTGCTTGTGCCGGTACAGGGTTCTGTTGATTACTGGAGGAAGAGCTACTGTTGGATGGAGATAGACTCAGTTCCCAATTGGAAGGAGGTGAAGGGACACCTATTGGTGGAGGGGCCTGAACCAAGGCAGGAGGAATTGGGGTTTGTGGAGATACTAGGGGTGAAGGCAGGTTGGGAAGTGGGCACATAGGTAAAAAAAGCTGATTTGGAATAGGGGTACTAAGGGAAGGTGGTGACAGGGGAGTTATGCTAGATGCTTGAGGAGGAGGAGGAGGAGAATTGACAAGTGGAACAGAAGAAGGAAAGTAAGTGGGGGTGTTGGTGGGTGGAGAGGAGGTAGGAGGAGAATTGACAGATGGAGCAGAAGGAAGGTTATTGGAAGCATTGGTGGGTAGAGAAACAGCAGGGGGTTCGAAGGAAGTAATGGACGGAAGAGGAGGAAGAGGAGGTTGAAGGGGAGTGACGGTCGGAGGAGGAGGAAGTGGGTAATCGGGGTTATTGACAGGCGGGGGAAGAGGGGGAAGATAATCAAGGGGGTCCCATTTACTTTTATTTTTCTCTTCCTCGTTCCTTTGTCCCTTTTTCTCTACTACTTTACATATCTTTATTGGTTCTTCTTTTGCTCTACTCCCTCTCCAACAAGCTGCGTATTCAAGTTGTTCCACATTTGATCCTCCCCAAGTCTTTAAATATTGATTCAGCATTGTACACATCCATGGATCTTGGGTACCGAACCATGGCCATGCTCCTGGTAAATCTAACTTTGGCCATACTTCAACACAATAATGGATCATTTTTATTTTATCTAACTTTTTAGTAGCTTCACAAGTATCCCACTTATTTAACATTATCGCCAAAGGGCTATCAGGAGGGATGTTCTTTACATTTTTGTTCTCTTTCGCTCTACTCTTTTGACTCATACAAGACCCCATAGTGATTTTTCAAACGGGCCTAACAGAAACTCACTGTGCCTCTACTCGAAAGGAAACAACTGGCAGGCAACTAAAGACACACTCAACAAAAAATTTGGCCCTTTCTAACTTAACGTATAATTTCTTTCTTTAAAAAAAAATATACGGTGCCCCTACTTCAAAGCAAATTTAATGACGGGCAACTAAAACAGGGCAAAGGAAAGAGCTGGTCACTACTGGGGTTTACCTATATCCCCCTCCCTATGCTCCTTCCTGGCCCACAGTTAAACTGAGATAGAGCCGGTCTCTAACGGGGCCCCGGTCGCCCCCTCCCTCTACTCTTCTCAGTTCCACCAGTGGGAGTCAGGTAAGGTCCCAGCGGGGCCCGGATACCCCTTCCTAAACCCTCGTCCCTGGGGGGCTCGGTCCCAGCGGGGCACCGGCTGCCCCTTCCTGCACCCCCCCTTCTTTGAAAATAAACACAGTGGTGGGTCCTAGTGAGGTTCTCTCCTCTTTCCCAACCGACAGAAACCTGGGTCCTAGCGAAGGTTCTCCTTCTTCCCCAAGCAAGAGAAAGCTGGGTCCTAGCGAAGGTTCTCCTTCTTCCCCAAGCAAGAGAAAGCTGGGTCCTAGCGAAGGTTCCCCTCCTTCCCCAACCGACAGAAAGCTGGGTCCTAGCGAAGGTTCTCCTTCTTCCCCAAGCTGGGGCCTAGGCCCCAAGGAGGCGCCTCTTTCACACTGTAGGCCTTGGTAGGCCTCACTCGCTTCCCCCTTTTCCCGGCCGGCCCCCTCGCGGGAGTCCGGAACCGCGGTACTCAGGGGTCCACACTCGCTTCGGGGGTCTGAGCTGCCAGCCCCCGTCTCATCCACACCACACTCGCTCGCCTCCCGTGCCCGCCACCGGTCTACTTACCGGTGCTCCAGGCGTTGTCCTGGTTCCGCGCAGCTCCGGGTCCGGGGTGGCCAGCTGTCCCAGAGGGCCTCTTCGGGGTGGCGCCTCCCCCTCCGACGTCCTCTTCTGGGCGTGGCCTATCCCGGACGAGCCCCCAAGTTGTAATGAATGTAGCAGGGCCAAGGCCTTTATTAAACAGCTCTTTATTAATGGGGGGTCACAGGGAGTAGGCCCTACGCCTGCTGCTGCTGCTGCTGCTGCCAGGCAACGCCGGGAGGAGGTCCTGCCGATCCCGACGAACGTAGGGATGGGAGTCTCAGCCTCACGGACACGTCCGAGATCTCAATAGTGGCTCATTGGTCTGGGGGTGTCATTCTTCTTAACTGCCCTTTAGGTTGCGGTGATTAAACAGTTACAAAGGACATATTGCAGGTGACTTGGCTTGTTAGTTGAGATGATCTGTGAACTTGGGTTTGGTGTTGGTTGACTATTTTTGTGAATCTTTTCTTCAACAACAACTTCCAGTAATGGTGGTACTGGGAAACTTCTGGAGATTTACATATAGGGTGTGGCTAACTTGATAGGCAGGCAGCAGCAGGCCGGAAATGAGGTAAGGGAAAGGGCGGAAATGGTAAGGCCGGAAATGAGGTAAGGGGAAGGGCGGAAGGAGGAAGTAACTGGGATAGGGGAAATACAATAAACCAGGGTTTGAATTACATAGGGACTACATTTAACTGGGGAAAAGAACATAACAACTTGATCAAAGAACCAACAAACGAATGAGTGGATAGAATGATAAGGTAAGCAACAATCTTTTTAACTCTTCTAGCAATGTTGTTTTATGGTTTTCAGCTAAGACTTTTTACCACAGGAACCACTTTGTCAGACTGTCAGTTAGACAATATTAATTACATTTATCATGATTTTCCAGTCCCCATTTCCCAGGAAGATACTAACCAGTACTAAAATGCACAGTAAACACACTGATTAATTTTTTTTGGTTGTTTCCCCAACAGCCTAGGGGAAGCACCTGTTTTTTCAGTACTTTTGAATGTTTGACAAAACCTACCACTCACTGTGGTACTATGTGTGGCAGTATGAATTAGCAGTAGAGAGTTTTGAAGAGGCTGATGTCTACTTTAATAACATTATTGGAGAGTGGTTTGTTAGTCTTGATATCAAGCATTCCAAGCACAAACCCAGAGAATGGACCAGAAGCAGCCCTGGGGAGGATTTGGGGTGTTCGTGGGTGAGAGGCTCAAGCTGCCCCAGCCATGGGCACTGACCCAGAAACCCCCCTGTGCTGGGCTGAGCCCCCAGCGTGGGCAGCAGGGCAGAGGGGGATTCTGCCCCTCTGCCTGCTCAGGTGAGACCCCACCTGCAGAGCTGCCCCAGCCCTGGGCAGCAGCAGCAGGAGGATATTGTGCCGAGCTCTGTGTGTGTGGCAGTACCGGGCTCTGTGTGTGTGCGGCTGTGCCGGGCTGTGTGTGCGGCTGTGCCGGGCTCTGTGTGTGTGCGGCTGTGCCGGGCTCTGTGTGTGTGCGGCTGTGCCGGGCTCTGTGTGTGTGCGGCTGTGCCGGGCTCTCTGTGTGTGTGTGGCAGTACCGGGCTCTGTGTGTGTGCGGCTGTGCCGGGCTGTGTGTGCGGCTGTGCCGGGCTGTGTGTGTGTGGCTGTGCCGGGCTCTGTGTGTGTGTGGCTGTGCCGGGCTCTGTGTGTGTGCGGCTGTGCCGGGCTCTGTGTGTGCGTGCGGTTGTGCCGGGCTCTGTGTGTGTGCGGTTGTGCCGGGCTGTGTGTGTGTGCGGCTGTGCCGGGCTCTGTGTGTGTGCGGCTGTGCCAGGCTCTGTGTGTGTGCGGCTGTGCCGGGCTCTGTGTGTGTGCGGCTGTGCCGGGCTCTGTGTGTGTGCGGCTGTGCCGGGCTCTGTGTGTGTGGCTGTGCCGGGCTCTATGTGTGTGTGCGGCTGTGCTGGGCTATGTGTGTGTGTGCGGCTGTGCCGGGCTCTGTGTGTGTGCGGCTGTGCCGGGCTCTGTGTGTGTGGCTGTGCCGGGCTCTGTGTGTGTGCGGCTGTGCCGGGCTCTCTGTGTGTGTGCGGCTGTGCCGGGCTCTCTGTGTGTGTGCGGCTGTGCCGGGCTCTGTGTGTGTGTGCAGCTATGCCGGGCTCTGTGTGTGTGGCTGTGCCGGGCTGTGTGTGCATGCGGTTGTGCCAGGCTCTGTGTGTGTGTGTCTGTGCCGGGCTCTGTGTGTGTGCGGCTGTGCCAGGCTCTGTGTGTGTGTGTGTCTGTGCCGGGCTCTGTGTGTGTGTGTGTCTGTGCCGGGCTCTGTGTGTGTGTGTGGCTGTGCCGGGCTCTGTGTGTGTGGCTGTGCCGGGCTCTGTGTGTGTGTGCAGCTGTGCCGGGCTCTGTGTGTGTGGCTGTGCCGGGCTGTGTGTGCATGCGGTTGTGCCAGGCTCTGTGTGTGTGTGTCTGTGCCGGGCTCTGTGTGTGCGTGCGGCTGTGCCGGGCTGTGTGTGTGTGTGTGTCTGTGCCGGGCTCTGTGTGTGTGTGTGTCTGTGCCGGGCTCTGTGTGTGTGTGTGGCTGTGCCGGGCTCTGTGTGTATGGCTGTGCCGGGCTCTGTGTGTGTGCGGCTGTGCCGGGCTCTGTGTGTGTGCGGCTGTGCCGGGCTCTCTGTGTGTGTGCGGCTGTGCCGGGCTCTGTGTGTGTGTGTGGCTGTGCCGGGCTCTATGTGTGTGTGCGGCTGTGCTGGGCTATGTGTGTGTGTGTGGCTGTGCCGAGCTCTGTGTGTGTGCCGCTGTGCCAGGCTCTGTGTGTGTGGCTGTGCCGGGCTCTGTGTGTGTGGCTGTGCCGGGCTCTGTGTGTATGGCTGTGCCGGGCTCTGTGTGTGTGCGGCTGTGCCGGGCTCTGTGTGTGTGTGCAGCTGTGCCGGGCTCTGTGTGTGTGGCTGTGCCGGGCTGTGTGTGCATGCGGTTGTGCCAGGCTCTGTGTGTCTGTGCCGGGCCCTGTGTGTGTGCGGCTGTGCCGGGCTGTGTGTGCGTGCGGTTGTGCCGGGCTCTGTGTGCGTGTGGCTGTGCCAGGCTCTGTGTGCGGTTGTGCCAGGCTCTGTGTGTCTGTGCCGAGCCCTGTGTGTGTGCGGCTGTGCCGGGCTCTGTGTGTGTGGCTGTGCCGGGCTCTGTGTGTGTGCGGCTGTGCCGGGCTGTGTGTGTGTTTGCGGCTGTGCCGGGCTGTGTGTGTGCGGCTGTGCCGGGCTGTGTGTGTGCGGCTATGCCGGGCTCTGTGTGTGTGCAGCTGTGCCGGGCTCTGTGTGTGTGCGGCTGTGCCGGGCTCTGTGTGTGTGGCTGTGCCGGGCTCTGTGTGTGCGGCTGTGCCGGGCTCTGTGTGTGCGGCTGTGCCGGGCTGTGTGTGTGCGGCTGTGCCGGGCTGTGTGTGTGTTTGCGGCTGTGCCGGGCTCTCTGTGTGTGTGCGGCTGTGCCGGGCTCTGTGTGTGTGCGGCTGTGCCGGGCTCTCTGTATGTGTGTGGCTGTGCCGGGCTCTGTGTGTGTGGCTGTGCCGGGCTCTCTGTGTGTGTGCGGTTGTGCCGGGCTCTGTGTGTGTGCGGCTGTGCTGGGCTCTGTGTGTGTGCGGCTGTGCCGGGCTCTGTGTGTGTGGCTGTGCCGGGCTCTGTGTGTGTGGCTGTGCCGGGCTCTGTGTGCGGCTGTGCCGGGCTCTCTGTATGTGTGTGGCTCTGCCGGGCTCTCTGTGTGTGCGGCTGTGCCGGGCTCTCTGTGTGGCTGTGCCGGGCTCTCTGTGTGGCTGTGCCAGGCTCTGTGTGTGCGGCTGTGCTGGGCTCTCTGTGTGTGCGGCTGTGCCGGGCTCTGTGTGTGTGTGGCTGTGCCGGGCTGTGTGTGTGTGTGGCTGTGCCGGGCTGTGTGTGCGTGCGGTTGTGCTGGGCTCTGTGTGTCTGTGCCGGGCCCTGTGTGTGTGCGGCTGTGCCGGGCTCTGTGTGCGGCTGTGCCGGGCTGTGTGTGTGTGCGGCTGTGCCGGGCCCTGTGTGTGTGCGGCTGTGCCGGGCTGTGTGTGTGCAGTTGTGCCGGGCTCTGTGTGTGTGCGGTTGTGCCAGGCCCTGTGTGTGTGCGGCTGTGCCGAGCCCTGTGTGTGTGCAGCTGTTCTGGGCTCTTTGTGTGTGTCTGTGCCGGGCTCTGTGTGTGTGTGGCGGGCCCTGTGTGTGTGCGGCTGTGCCGGGCTCTGTGTGTGTGCGGCTGTGCCGGGCTCTGTGTGTGCGGCTGTGCCGGGCTCTGTGTGTGCAGCTGTGCCGGGCCCTGTGTGTGCGGCTGTGCCGCGCTCTGTGTGTGTGCCTGTGCCGGGCTCTGTGTGTGGCTGTGCTCTTTGCTGTGTCGCATGTGTGTGGCTGTCTGGTGGTACTGCTGATGGTTGGGGCATTTTGCTCTCGTTTTGAACAATGTGCTTTGTTTTTACATGCTGAACACTTTTCTGAATAGGTGGGGTGTCTTAAGGATATCTGCTCACATGACCACATTAGTTGTGTCCCTCAAAGTCAGAAATTCCAGTCACCCAGCCATGGGCATGCCAGGTGTCAGAGCAGTCAGGAGGTCGTTATCCTCAGCACCTGTGCAGGTGCTGCCCCCAGCAGGGACCTTCGACTGGCCTGAGCTGTGCTTGGCTCCAGGGATGAATCACTGCCCACTCTGTGCAGGCTGGACCCCACCACATTTCAGAGGGGCTGTTGTGGGCAGGTCAGAGTCCGCAGGGAGGGTGAGCATGACCATAGGTCAGATCTGACTGGGCTCTGGTGCAGCCCTGCCTGGGCTGTCAGAGAGGTCAGTTCTCCTTGGAGCAGCAGGTCTGCAGCTGAGGACTCTTTCTGTGGGTTGGGATGCCCAATGGAACTCCTGGAGGCTGAGAGCCCTTGCCTCAGTGTGTGAGGCATTCCATATCTGGACTAAGTGTTCTAAAATCTTCAGAGTTCTCAAGTCAGTTGGGCAGCACCAGCTCCATCTGACATCATGAATTTGTATTGAAAGGCTGGCCATGCCTTAATTGATTTATCTGCGTTAAATGGCTTACAAAATAAATTTCATTTGAGTATATTATTTCATAGCATCATAGATTCATAGAATCTCCTGAGTGGGAAGGAACCAAAAGAATCATCTAGTCCAACTCCTTGCCTTGCACAGGACACCTCAACAATCCACTCTTTGGGGATGGTTGTCCAAATACTCCTGGAGCTCTGGCAGCCTTGGGCCTGTGACCATTCCCTGGGGAGCCTGGGCAGTGCCTGACCACCTGCTAGGGGAAGAACCTTCCCCTAATATCCAGTCTAAACCTCTTCTGTCAAAATTTTATAAGGTTCCATTACAGAAACCAAGCACAATCTCTCAAAAATCCCTGACAAGAACAGCTTGGATATGCTGCAAAGCACTGGAGCTCCTGGGGAAAATCCATTTAATTTTGAAGCTGAGGCATATCGGCCACCATGGTCATATGTGAGCACTCAGCTGTGGCCCAGACTGATTCCAAATGGCTCCAGGCACCTCCAGCAGGCCCTTCAGATGGTGTCACATCCCAGTGTTGATGCTGAGTGGCTCTTCCCATCCTTCCTCTGCAGTTTGCTGAGCTGGTTGTCATGCAGGTAACTGTAATCTGTCTTATATGACAATTATATAACAATTAATTGTCCTGTACTATTGGTCTGCTGTGTCCCAACATGACCTCTTGTGTTTCAGAGTTCAGCAGTGGATCTGGGTGTTGCTGCTACTGCTGGAGGATGTGGGGTGGGAAAAGGTGCAATGCAGTTTGCACCAGGTGAGCACTGGGCTGCTGAAGAAAGTCAGACTCTCTCCTGTGGCATCACAGTGTCTCAGGACCTGCCTGAGAGCAATAAAGAATAATTTTCCCTACTTTATAGGTTAAGCTCATGCATTTGTTGTTTGTATCTTTGCTTCTTACCTAGCTATTAGATAAAGCTCTACAACAGCTTGCAATAACAGTGGTGTGTTACAAGGGGGGTGGAGGGTGGCAGGGAAGCCAATGTGACTAAATAATTTCTCTTTATAAAAGTGACAAGATCTTCTCCTCTGCATTGCTTTATTTTTTAAGGTGTTACCCTGCTCATTAGAAGATACCTATTTCAAGATTTGGTTTATTTGAAGAGCTGAATCTGATCATAAACTGAAGCCAAGGCCACAATGTAGACCCAAATTGCTTTTCAAATGACTGAGTCCTATATCTGGGGAGAATGAAAACCCGTCAGGGTTTAAAGATTTACAGCACAGTGCTTCTTGAGTTCATGGATTTTTGGGTATACAAATACTTCTGTACCTTTAAAAATCTCTTTACAAGGTATGATGATTCTTCTTTCTGTCTTCAAGGCTCTTCTCATGAATGGAAACTAATGCTTGCAATTATTACAGTAATACTAGTATCATTTTTTTAAATGTAACTTTTTCCTAGAGATCCAATTTCAATAATTTCTGAAGCTGGAAGAAGTAACTTTTGCTGTAATTTCACCTTTGCAGTTAAATAGCTAAGCATGGAAAAAAATGGCATTATAAAATATTTGTAAAATTTTTGCAAATGCTGACTTTTTAAAAACAAAAGCTCTGTTATTTGAAAGTTGAGGTGAACCGTGGCCTCAGCATAGAATGTGCATGAGAGATGAAGGTACAGCAAGAGGAGGAATGCTCTGATAAATTTCTGCCTTCCTTGGTAAGGAGAGACTGTGTGATGTGATAAAGGCTTTTACAGCAGGTCCTTACATCAGTTTTCCTCATGCAATTTAACAGCATCATTTTAGGGACATTGTTCTGTTGGCTGTTACAACTAATGGACCTTAATGCTTTTCCTTCTTCAGTTTTGTGTTTCTCCATGAGCTTCCCCACTGCCATGACCTGGCTGATCTGCATGGTGTGGCTTTAATTTAGATCTAACAGCAAACTAGAGCTGCTGAATGCAGAAGTAGAGTTCTAAGTTAATGACTTAGAGGCACATGATAAGATCATTTATTGGCTTTCTAAATTAGGTCTGACACAAAATTTCCAAGGTAGCAACTGCAGGGTTATATTTTCTTTCAGGAATGCTCAGCATAGCTGTGGTAACTCCTGGGGTCTCAGCTGCGGCCAGTTTGTTCACACAGACAAAGTAGCAGCTTTTTTTTTTTTTTGTAATTGTGGTGAGGTGATTTTATGATTTTACTTGTGCCAGTTTGAGGGACAGGTGTGTGCCAATATAGGCAGAAGCTTCTCTTTGAAATGGAGAATGTAAACCCCCTCCCTCAAAATTATTATTATAATTTTGAAATTAAGGGGCTCTCAAGCAAAGATATGGGAATTAGGAATAACAGTTCTTTACTAGGAAATACAGTATTACAAAGAACAATCCCAAACCCTGCCAGAGTCAGAATCCAAGCTGACACCTGTCAGTCAGTCAGTCAGGGTGGTGGCAGCAGTCCCATTCAATGGTGGCTGCATCCTCCTGCAGGGGCAGATGTGGTTCAGCTGGAGCAGTGCTCCTGGAGAAGGTGTAGTTTCCTCTGAAGGTCCAGGGATGATGTGGAAAGGTCTGGCTTTCCTCTGGAATCCAGTGGAAAGAAGGTACCTTGCTGTCCAAAATCTCAGTTTTTATCTGGGTAGGAAAGGCTTGGCTCCTCCCCTGGCTGGAGCATCTCCCAGTGGGATGATGGAATTTTATCAGTCATGCACTGGGACTCAGTGGCCATGAACAGGAGATATCTCCTGGAGGGAGGATGGGCTGTGGAAAGATAAAGATGATTGCCTCAGCTGGTTTAAAGATGGCCCATTAGCAGATAATGTGTGCCAGGAGATAAAGATCACTGCCACACCCAGTTTTTAACAATGACCCATTAACAGGATATATCTCCCACAGAGATAAGCATTGCTACCACACCCAGTTTTAAACAATGTCCCATTAACAGGAGATATCTCCTGGAGGGAGGATGGGCTGTGGAAAGATAAAGATGATTGCCCCAGATGGTTTAAAGATAGCCCATGTGCAGATAATGTGTGCCAGGAGATCAGGGTCACTGCCCCACCCGACTCCAACTGATGGGGACAGAATTCACATTTCTGGCCACGTACTATATTGCAACCCAAGACAATATTTTATTCCTTAATCACCTGCTTTATGCCCAAAAACTGCTGCTGTAGCTCTAAGATGGACCCGGGGTGGTGCGGGGAGCCTTCGGCTCCTGCACAGTTTGGTTCAAACTCTCTCTGGGTGCTTGGGCTGTGACATGGACTGGGACACTACATTGTTCCTTTTGTTGGATTAATTTTTTGCCATCTTAAAGCAAGAAGGAGTTTTTTTCCTTAGCCTGGAGGCTGTACCAGGAATCCTCTTGGCACCTTTTTTTGGTTTGGCTTTTTTTTTTTTTTCTTGAACTGTTTCAATTTTGGGGCTTTTTTTCAGTCCATTGAGGGAGGTGGTAGAGGGCTGCCCCAAACTAATCTTGGAGAAGCTGAATCAACACAAGAAAGGAACCTAAAAACCACCAGTTTTTCTTGCTGTGAGGCAGAGACTAATGCCAGAAAAGTTCCCATCTATTCCACCTGAGTGGCTGCGTGAGCTCCTGCTCTTCCCTCTCCCTGAGACAAAGGGGGGCAGCTGCCACCTCTGCCTCCCAGCCAGTGCTCTGGTCCAGGGTAGAGGTTAAGGTTTTGAAAAGTCATCTAGCATTTACACATTTATAGTCCTTTCCCGTACCTTGCAGGCACCCTTTTGGGGTTTTTTTCTGCATTAATAAGCAGTTTGGGTTTTTTTCACTTTCACCCACTGGTATTCATTTCTCATTGGCAAAAGGGGTTACTGGAGCCCTACACCTGGGACAGTTTTAGTTGGCAACCAGTATTGATGGTATTTGCTTATCATAGAATCATTAGCACTGCAAAAGACCTTCAGAACCATCAACTCCAACCTTTAAGCTAATCCCCCCATGCCCACTAAACCACATCCAAAAGTGACATATTGACTCATTTTTTGAACACTTCCAGGGTTGGTGTTTCCACCACTGCCCTGGGCAGTCTGTTCTAACCCTTCAGCACTCTTCCAGGGAAGAAATTCTTCCTGATGTCCAGCCTAAACCTTCCCTAGCACAGCTTCCTCTTGTCCTATCTGGGAGCAGACCCCAACCTCCTCATCTGTCCCCTCCTCTCAGGGAGTTGTGCAGAGCCAGAAGGTCCCCCCAGCTGCTCCTGGTGCTCCAGACCCTTCTCCAGCTCTGTTCCCTTCTCTGGTCACGCTCCTGCCCCTCAGTAATTGTATGCCAATTACACACTAAAGATGGTAAAGACTGAGATCCTCTACAATTTGTGTGGCAAATGTTTAATTGAAAAGACTCAGTTGTCACTAACTGCAGTGTTCTCCATGCCTTCACAGTTCATCCTGACATTTCAATGTGGATTTAAGATTGCAGGATAATGAAAAGAAAACCCCATTTTGGAACTTCCTTTGCTATACCATAGTTTCATGCAGTTTGAATTTTACTGCTGCATATTTCTCCTCATGTAACTCTGAAAGTAATAGTGCATCAGGATTAATAAATCTCAGTGTTTGGTCTAGGTTGTTCCAAGTAATTCCCTAGGACTCCTGGCAGGAATGCCTCACCAGCAGCAGTGCGTCCTTTGTGGCATCATGGTTGTATTTTTGAGCTTTCATCAACTATGTTTATTTCCTGGATTAGAGTCAGGATTTTTTATCATTTTATGAGAAATTGATTCCCTGTGGCTGTCTGATAGAGCAGATAAAACAGACCTGTCCAACATAAGTACTCAAGCAGCTTCAGGAAGCTTGTGAGCAGTAAGAGCTCTGGGTGGATTAAATTAGAAATATCCTGGTATGGCAAAATGTCAAGTTATGAAGATTTTGCAGGTTTTTATTGCTTGTAATGTGTTAGTTTTGGAATGTATTGAACTAATCCTTGTGATTAATCTAATCCATAGAAACAATTACCACGTCCCACGGGTTCCTTTCCTCTGGCCACCAGAACTTTTACTGCATGTTTGCTCCTCAGATCTGTGCATATTTAGTTTTGAGACTTTAAATTTCATTTGTGGGACTGTTCCTCAAAGGAGCCCTTTTGGAGCTGTAAAATGAGTGTGTATAACACAGAAATCCAGACTAAAATCCTGTAATCTCTGCAGTTCTGTTTTTGCAGAGGTTTATTGGAATTGTTTTCTTGTTCCTTGCTGCCACCAGAGAGCAAAGTGCAGCGGGTATCAGCATTTCTGAGGGACTTTTGTCTCAGCAGAATATTTTGTTCTCCTACTTTGAAGATAATGAAGTGAGTCATTGTCTTTACATCTCATGTGATTTATTACAGACATACATTGCTAATGCTTTCCAAGGAAAAAACAGACCTTTTGTTCAGACTTGTGCCTTTGAACTACTAGGCTGGTTGGGAGTTTGCTTAACTAGGGAGTTGCTTTGATTTGCTCTTTTAATCTGTGTACTGAGAGCACTTCAGCAGACAACGGAGCTCATAGAATGTTTTTCATCAGTTTCATTGGAATATCTCTGCTTTGCCATGAAGGATGAATAAATTCATCAGCAGCTTTTAGTCTATGTTTTGTTCTCTTTCTGAATGCCTGAAGCTTATCTGCACTGGGTGCAGGTCAGGAGCTTTGATAAAGGAGTAGAGAGAGCAGAATACTACCTAGACTAACCATCAGTATACACAGTGCTGTAACATCTCCAACCCATTCTGCCATCAGCATTTCCTGGAAACAGAATTGTTTAGGCTGAAAAACCTCTAAGAACATCAAGTCTGTCCCTAAGTACCACATTCCAATGTTCTTCAGACTCTTCCAGGGATGGTGACTCCATTGAGCAGCCTGTGTCAGTGCTTGACAGCCCATTGTAGGCAGAACTTCCCTCTAATATTGAACATGAACTTCCCCTGGGACAAGTTGAAGCTGTTTCTCTCCTGTTGTCCCTTGTTCCTTGGGAGCACAGCCTGACCCCCACCTGACTGCACCCTCCTGTCAGGGAGTTGTGCAGAGCCACAATGTCCTCCCTCAGCCTCCCTTTTCCCAAGCTAATATCTCCAGGCTAATGTGATGTATCTACTAATGATCTACTTCATCTTTTGTCATGAAGATCACAAAGTGGAGTTATAGCAAGAATTAAAACAAAAGGAAAATACAGGTTAAATATTTGTCTTAAGCCAAAGGATTTATTTCTAAGGGCAAGTACCAAATTACTGCCAAGCATAGGATGGGATGCTTGGAGGAGGAAGGACTCCTGTGAGCTGCCAAGGAGCTCCAGTCAAAGGTCAAGGTACTTGTGCTGAAAATGCTTTGTTGGATGCTCCATGGTCACAGCAGTGAGTTGTTCTGCAGGAGGACGGGAGGAACTGAAGCACTATCCAGCTCCCATCATAAGCACACTCCTCAATAAGCCCTCCTTGCCCAAAGCAGCAATTCTTACCTGGTCCATGTTCAATGCCACTGATAGAAGTCTGTAGATCTGATGTGCCAAACATAATGAACTTTGTTATTCTTGCTCCAAATCAAGATTGTCAGTAAGGTTTTAAACTAGGAAAGCTTGTTTGAAATGCTGCCTGTGGCTGTGTAGTGTAGAGAAAGGTAAGAACCATGGGGTCACCAGATTACCTCTTGGAATAAATTGTGTGGTTCATATAGGGAGAAATCCCTTCTAGGACTGGAGACTGGAATTCCCATAGTTTTCATGGACCACTAGGAAAACAGAGTTGTACATATTTTGTTCTTGGAATACATGTATCATTTACAGCTTACAGTATGATATTAACTGAATCTTAATTTCTTGGCTGTAAGAGGTGCTGGGATCCAGCACACAATTGGCTCTATGCATTAATTTCTGTTAGAACCACAGTGAAATTTGGAATGAGTTGGTTGGAGATTGATATATTTGGGTTGTTTCTGATAGGTTTTATGTTGAACTCTCCCTCTTGTGTGAGGAGGTATTTCTGCTAGATTATAGGAAGTGATGCTGGTGACATGGCGTGGCATGAGTCACACAGTGTGTTTTAAACTTCACAGTGAGGTCTGGGTCAGTATATTCATTATCTGAAAAACAGATGAGCAGGGAGATGACATAACCCATGGTTCTGTAGGGCAGATGTGAGGAGTTACAGGAAGCCATCATGCATGACTGAATAGTTAATATACAGAAGTAAAGCCTGGGGGGAACTCCTGGTTTCCACAAGATGAAAAGCTATGCTGACCAACACCACTCAGGAGCAAAATATTGGAGTTTATGATGTTGCAGAACATTAGCTTATAAAATGATAAAAATTCACACATTAAGAACAAAAATAGAGGACAGAGAAGATTATGCTGCTATTTTGTAATGATAGTGATTCACCTGTGCTCAGGATACAGATGGCATGCAGTTCTGCTCTTCCTGTCTTCAAGACATTTCCCCACAGAAGGGAAGGCCCTGGCACAGGGTGTCCAAGGCAGAGGTAGGGTCTCCATCCCTGGAAGTGATCAAAAAATTCGTGGATGTGGCACCTGAGGACATGGCTTAGTATTGAACATGGTGATGGTGATGGATAGGTGGTTGATCTTAGATGTCTTTTCCAGCCTCATCAATTCTGTGATTCTTGGAGAAGAGATGTAGGAAGTGGGGAGGGCCTGGGGGTGCTGGCAATAACAAAAAATATTTTTGATCCTCAAAAACAGAGCAGAGCTGCCGTTGCACGAATGACTGAGCAGGCTGGAACTCTTCAGCCTGGAGAGATGATTTAAAGCAAATACTGGATCTGAAGTGGCACAAAGCCACTGAATAGGAACTGATTGTCTGCTGTCTCTTCCTGTACTGCACGAGCTTGGGCTGCCAGTGAGGCTGTGAGGAGATGGCTGAACACAGGTGGAGGGGGCGAGGATCCTGGGAACAGGCTCTGTATCCGTGGGATGCTCAAGGATGTTACACCTACAGAAAGTTAAATGGGACAAAAAAAAACCAGGCTGAGCAAGTTCTGAGATGTTCTGAGCTTTACCAAAGGACAAATTATGACAGGCTTGACTTATTCTGGTTCACAGATGAACCAGAGGGACTTGCTGCCTCTTTTCTCAGCATTTTGCATAGGCATCATTGGAGACAGGGTATCCTGCTGGACAGACTGAATGTGTGTCCTGGTTTGGAGGACAGGTGTGTGCCAAGAAAACACACAAGCAGCTGCCACAGGCAGCCGGGAGACGCTCCCCGCTGAGGGGGAGGCTCGGGGTCCCCTTGCAGTGAGGTCGGGTGTTGGACGGGTCCCAATTCCACGGCTGCTCTTGCGAGCAGGAGCTGACTGGCGGTAAGGACAGAGCCGTGCAGGACAGAGCTGGAGCTGTGTCTGCTCCAGTGCCGGTGCCCAGAGCGAGCGGGAGCTGAGCCCAGCCCTCACACCCAGCCAAAACCTCTGTCCTTCCATCCCCAGATACGGGCAGCAAACCGCAGCCTCCCCCCTGCTCCCAGCACAGCTTTGTCTCTAAAGTATCGGCACTAACCGTCAGGCAGCAAAAGGGAGAAAATTCCCTGCGGAAAGAAAAATGAAAGGAAAAACCCTAACCTCCAGCAATGTGCTTATTGCCAATTAGCTCCTCTGTGACAGGCTTGGCGCAGCTCCATCGCCACCGCGCCATTCCCCCTCCGTGTGCGCCTTGCTGCGGTTCGGGGGCTCCGGTGCCAGCCAGTCCCGACCGCCTGTGCAAGGTCCTGGCAGGTCCTGGCAGGTGTGTGTGGCTCCCGTGCGGACACTCGGCTGGTGTTGGTGACTCCGATGTTTCCAGGCTGGTGGCCAGCGGACTGTCAGGGTGCCAGGGCTGTGCTTTGCCTCGGCACTGCAGCCGGTGTGAGGCCTCTGGCTCCATGTCAGCTGCCAGGGTACTGAGTCACAGACCCACAGCATGAGCTGGAAGGGACCCTCAGGGATCATCAGAGCAGCCCCTGTCCCTGCCCAGACCCCCAACAACCCCCCCCCCCGAGCATCCCTGAGAGTGTCCAAACGCTCCTGCAGCTCTGGCAGCCTTGGGACCATTCCCTGGGGAGCCTGGGCAGTGCCAGCACCCTCGGGGGGAAGAACCTTTCCCTGAGCTCCATGCCAAGGCCTGACACAGCTCCAGCCCTTGCTGGGCTCCTGTTCCTGTCCCAGAGCAGAGCTCAGCCCCTGCCCCTCTGCCTCCCCTGGGCAGGAGCTGCAGCCCCCGAGGAGTCTCCCCTCAGTCTCCTCTGCTCCAGCTGAACCAGCCCAGTGTCCTCAGCTGCTCCTCAGCCCTTCCCCAGCTCCCTGTCCCTCCTTTGGACACTCTCCAACAGCTTTGGCTCCTTCTGACCTTGTGGTGCCCGAGGTGCCCCAGCACTGGAGGTGGGGCTGCCCCAGTGCAGAGCAGGGTGGGACAATCCCTCCCTTGACTGCAGGGATGAAAGGAGTTGCTGTTGTGGGACTGATCTCAGACCCTTTTTTTTTTTTCTTTTTCTGAGGGATGAACTTTTTTCAGTAATACAGTGGGTTTTAGTCCTTAATAAATATCTTTTGGCATTGCCATAGGTAGTGAGTGATAATGAGTTAATGAATCAGCTTTGACTCTCTAGTAAATGTCAGAAGTGCTTCTAGACTTCAGCACCTCACCTTCCTGTGAATGGTGATGTGATGTGTTTCTTTTTCATCAGTGTTCCAGACCTTGTTATTTCTAGAGAGACAAAATTAACAAATCTTTCTCTTTTTTAAACCCCATTGCAAAATAACCTATTTTGAATTGGTACCTGTCATGCTGGCAAGAACATTGGATTGCTTAAGTTGTAATGAGGTGGTATATCTTGCTTTAGAAGTTTGTGACATAGTCTAATTTTGGATTGACTCAAACTGGAAACTGTTTGGAAATGGAATGGGCCTCTTATGAATTAAAACTACTTTTTTGCTCAGAGTTGCTGTCAGTGATTCCTCCTGTTCCCCTGCTCCCCTGGAGTGAGCACAATTATCCTGTTCCAGCTCCACACCTATTCCCTCCTAACACCACAAAGATGTCCTTACGTATTTTTCTAGAAGCAATTATGCAATATTTGAGGCAGAATAAGAAATTGAATTTATTAATTGTCTGCTGTCTGCCATGACAATCAAATAAAAACAACTAATTTTTACTACAGTTGGCTTAATTCCTCCTTTTTTTGTTTTTCTCTTGGAATTCTGTATACAGGATAATTAATTATGAAAACAACCATCTGTGAGCAAGTGTGAAGAGTAAGCAGGACCACTGCTGCTGGAATCTGTATGTCCATGTTTTACCTGAAAGTTCTTGCAGTACAGGTAGTTGGTTCTCAATTCAGACACTTCAAACAACATCATTCACAGAAGAGGATGAGCTTCCTGCCCTGAGGCTCTTTCTCTGTAAAGAGAAAAAGAATTTATTCAGTGTGAAATTACAACCTCCTTGCTCAAACACCAACTTCATGTCAGAAATTCAGTTGTCATAAATAGGTTGTGTTTAATGCATGCTGTGCAGCAAATCTGCTGGACAGGGCTTGGTCCAGTGGAAGGTGACCCTGCCATGGGGAAGGGGATGGACTTGAGGGTCCCTTCCAACCCACACCATCCCATGGTTCTATGATTTGGTGATAATCATGTCTCCAAACAGGATTTGAAGTACCTTGAGTGCATAAGCAATACCTTTCCATGTCTACTTGTTGAGAGAATTGATGAGATGAACTGTGAACTGTAAGTATTTCTCATTAATTTCTTGAAATTATGCTAGAAAGTGATATTCCTGTAGCACTGAATTTGAGAAATTAAACTGTTTCAGAATTAGTATTTCTCCTTTTTAAGGTGTGATGTGTTTTCTCTGACTCCACCACTGATTTGTTTTTGATATGGAGAGGGCAGGGAAGGGAAGGTTTCAATAGGTACAGTCTTTGAGGGACTATAAAAATATTGTACCTTCTCCACGTGTATATATTGAAAAAACAGGAGATAGTGAACAGTGTATTTGTAACTAAAATTGCTGTATTTGTCCTGCTGAGGAAACAAGAAGTGCTAAAAACTGGTTCACATTTCTCTTTTCCTCTGAGATTTATTTTCAGTAAATTAAAAAAAAAAAACAAAAAAACAAAAAATCAACCAACCAAACAAAAACAAACCAACAACAAAACTTTCCTCACCAGGCAAAATGTAAATATTTCTATGATAAGTGTAGTTTTGTGGAGTGATTATGTGCTGTTTTGGAATTTACTGTTACATAACTTTTCTTTTTTCATGCGAATTCTTATGATTTTTGTTAAATAACCTCCTTTTGTTTTAAGAAGCAATGTATATTGATGTGCTAAACATGTCTTTCCTAATTTAATTTATATGAGAGTATGGGAATGGATCTTCTGGGATGCCTTCAGTCCAGCAGCTGGTTATTCATGTGTGCACTGACACCTGCAGCCAGGGCCAGCCTCCCCCTTGGAGCCAACTGGAAGACACAAAATTCAAGGGTGGATTTTGTCCCCATTTGCCACCTGAGTGACAGCTGGTGGTTGTGGTGGGACAAAAGAGATTTATTCCTCAAAGGGCTGTTTGCAAAGAGCTGCAGCACCTCAGAAATGCTTCACCCCCAAGTTACCACATCTAAAAATGAACATTTTTCAGAGCAAGTACATGATGTACCAGTAATTTCCTGGCCTTCTTGAACTTTGCTTTATGCTTTTTGTAGTGTTCAGTCTGTCCCTTATTGAAAACTTCAATGACAAACAGGCTGGGGCAAAAGGGTCTTTAGTTCTTCCTACTTGGTAAGGTCAGTGCATCCAGCTAAGCCAACAATGTTGTCACCTGGTTCTAAACCAGGTGCCTCAGGTGTCTCTGCAGCCAGCCAGAGGTGATGCCACAGGTACACAGGACATGGGAATCACACACCCCTGGGGTATCCTGAGTGGGAAGGGACCCATTCAGTCCATGCCTTGTGCAAGTCTTTCAGCCAAGATGGACTGGATGTATAAGAAGCTTAAAATGAATGGGTTCTATGTGAATTCTTGCAATAGTGATGTCAGAAGAAGTTTAAAAATTCATAGAAAGTTCACTGCAACTTGACACCATGAGAACAGCATGCAGAGCAATGGAGGCCCCAGGAACACAACACGAGAAATTCCTGTTTTGTTGACAATTGTTCAAACAGATTCATGCAGAAACTGTAATCAAGTGTAAAGTTAAATATTAACTTGGTGGTAGCTGATAGGATGAAAATATAGCCTGAAGTTACCTTAGATTATTATAATGCTAGAAAACAGCCCCTCAGGGAAATTTGTGTGTGTGCATGAGGGTGTAATGAGCTGGATTAAGGCATCAGATGCACATTAGGAATTACATGATGGAGGTGTGAGTGACTAATCACCCGTTTCTGTGTCATTTTTCTGTGTTACCTTTTGGCATGCAAGCCTGGGCTGGTTTCCCAGGTGTGCCAGTGTTGTGAGGGGCCTGGCACCTTGTTCTGCAGAGTGGTGATAAAACCCAGCCCTGACTGGGGCTGTGGGTTGGTTTTGCACCCAGGGTGACAGAACCTGCTATAGGGACACCAGCAGTGGGAGGCTGGGAAGGAGAAACTCATCAAACCACCAGTGCTTGCCAGCTTTTTATACATTACAGGTTTGAATGTGACTCCAAAGGGTGTTTTTTGTTTTTTTTTTTTTTTTTTGGTCTGAGTGTTTAAGAAAATCTTCCATTTATATTCAGAGGACACAATGTTTTATAGAAAAACAGTACTTTCATTGAAAGGGAAATGAATATGTTGCCCTGTGGCACCAGGGGCACTTGGAATGAAGAAGTGCAACAATGCAGGCGTTGTTCAGCAGGCAGGAAGCCGAGGAAACAGGTTTGCAGGATGCAGATGGCATCAATGTGGGCTCTGTGGTGTCTGCTCTGCCTCACAGCAGCAGGTGCCACCCGAGGGGAGCCTCGGGAGGTGGGACACGTCTGCAGGGCTGTGGGCACCACAGGAAGCTGTGCATCAAGGAAAAACTCTTTCAGAAACATTTCTGAAATGAAAACTGTGGTACAAGTGTGTGCTTCAAGTCAGTTCACAGCAGTAAACCAGCTCTTGGGACAGCCTGGCATGATCTGTGTTGAGCTTTGCCAAAAGTTCCTAGCTTAAAGTTGTCATCTATGCTATGAAATCAAAACATTTCACAAAGGTTTTCTATCACATTTTTCTCAAAAGTTAACAGGTAAATGAAGTAAACACTTCAGAAAAACCCAAGAACTTAAGCAGAGCACAATCAAACCTCAATTAACCTGAAAATAATTTCACAATTAGTTTTGGCTGTTCAACCTGATGTCTCTAAAAGCCTTTTGCTCCAAGTGTTCACTCATCTTTGGACATTGTACTTAATCTCTTCTCTGAGTTATGGCTTTGAAAATGTCTGAGTGCAAGAATTGTCAAATTTTTCATGTGGTCTGGAAGAAGATCATGCACATGATCACACTGTGGTTGTCTTTACTGTAGTTTTTCCCAATGTCTACTTCTATCCCAAAGTACTTACAACAGAGTGCCAGTACTTACTCCTCACTCTCAGGCTGTGGCAGATCTGTTTTTGTGGGACCAGCCAAACATCTGAAGTTACTTAGCAGTTAATGCTCTTTGCTGAGGCTGAAAAAATGGCATGAACAGAATCTTAGCAGCAGCTGATCCTGAGAACTGCACAGAGAAGGGATGCTAAGGGTGGAGAAAGTGGTGTGAGCTATAACCTATTCAGAAATATTCTGCTATATTGAAAGCATTTAAAGTATGATATCATGGAGACATTAATGTCTGCTTGTGATAAAAAGTTTAAAATCTCTCAGACCTAACTACAGCTTTGTGGTTGATATAAACACCATCAAAGAAATAACTACAATATAATTTCTATTTGCAACGCACAAAGATGCTAGGAGAGTCTTGAATTGCCTGTTGTTTTGAAAGATTTCTTACCACTGGAAAAATTTGGAATCATGGAATGGTTGGGGTTGGAAGGGATCTTAAAGCTCATCTTGTTCCACACCCCATGGCAGGGACACCTCTCACTGTCCCAGGCTGCTCCAGCCCCAGTGTCCAGCCTGGTCTGGGACACTGCCAGGGATCCAGGGGCAGCCACAGCTGCTCTGGGCACCCTGTGCCAGGGCTCCCCACCCTCCCAGGGAACAATTCCTGCCCAATATCCCATCCAGCACTGCCCTCTGGCACTGGCAACCATTCCCTGTGTCCTGTCCCTCCATCCCTTGTCCCCAGTCCCTCTCCAGCTCTCCTGGAGCCCCTTTAGGCCCTGCCAGGGGCTCTGAGCTCTCCCTGGAGCCTTCTCTTCTCCAGGTGAGCACCCCCAGCTCTGCCAGCCTGTCCCCAGAGCAGAGGGGCTCCAGCCCTTGCAGCATCTCCCTGGTTCCTCTGCACTGGCTCCAGCAGCTCCACGTCCTCCTGCTGCTGCTGCCCAGGGCTGGGGCAGCTCTGCAGGTGGGGTCTCACCTGAGCAGGCAGAGGGTCAGAATCCCCCCCTGCCCTGCTGCCCACGCTGGGGGCTCAGCCCAGCACAGGGTGGTTTCTGGGTCAGTGCCCATGGCTGGGGCAGCTTGAGCCTCTCACCCACCAACACCCCAAATCCTCCTCCCCAGGGCTGGTCCTGATCCATTCTCAGCCCAGCCTGGGTTTGTGCTGGGGGCTGCCCTGACCCAGCTGCAGGAGTTGTGCTTGGCCTTGGTGACCTTGAGTAGACTGGCACAGATCCACCTCTGCAGCCCATCAGTGCAGAGGTTCTGCCTTTGCCAGCTGTGCCTTGTGAGCCTCTCCTGTTGGACCCTGGGGAGGTCAGTGCCAGCCAGCTGCCCAAGCTGAAGCTTTTGCTTCACAAAGCAAAGCTGTTAGCAAAGGCATGGCTTCAGTGTTGGGTTAGAGGTGCAAATGTCAGTAATAAATTTAATCCACTGCTGCCAGCTGCTCTAATAATTGCTCTAATGAGAAGCAATAGAACAAATTGGAGAAGATTTCATAGGAACAAACAGCCAGCAATAGTATGAAGGATTTAACTCAAATGCTATTAAGGATGTCTTCCTAAATAGCTAAGAATTGGGCTACTAAGCCAGTTTTCTTCATTCACAAACTGCTAAAAAAGAGGAAGGAAGCAGCAAACTTGTGAAAGAGAAGGTGACAAAACTGAGGCAGCTGACAACTGCCTCTGAAAGTGCACCTTGAGGCCTGCTGGGTGTACATCCTCCTTGACACGACTGAGTAGGAGAGCTGACACTTTCCTTGTGGGATAAATTGTTGTGTGAGGCTTTTGATTTCAGATATATTCATCATGATTTTAAACTTCTTTACAACATTATTTTTCAAGAATGCTTGATCAAGCTGTTGAACTTAAGCCATGCTGGTTTGTTTTGTGCATAATCACCTTACTTTGAATTTTCATGTATTTATTTATGGGCTTTCATGTAGGGTTTTGTATTAGTCAGGCTTTTTTTTTTTTTTTCTGTGTGCAAATACTGTTTTCAATGCTGGGACAGATGATGACTCATTTAAATTATTTCAATTGCTATTATTTTGTGAATTCCTGAAAATGTTACTTTGTTTTTCTTAGGAAATCATACATTAACATTCAAAATCTAAATTAAGTCTTCATTTCCAGTGACATCAGGTTTTATTCTTTCCATTCTTACTATAAACAGACACAGATAAAAAGAAACAAATTCCAAATGTAAGTATTATTTATGCCTGGAAAATGCCCATAACACAGGCAGGTGATTGACTGGCACCAGGAAGGGGTGATAATCTTCAAGAGAACCTACCTGAGTGCACAAAAAAATCTGCTATAAGAAATTCTTTCTAAATGATTGCTGCTTCCCATAAGCTTTAAAATTAAGACATGTCCATTGTGGTGCCAAACCTTGTCAATGTATGTGAATGAACTGTGCTCCAGGTAAATTTCTCTGTGGGGTTTTCAATTGGCTCTTTCTAGAGCCCTTTGCAGATTCAATGGATGTTGCTTTTCCTTCCTCTCTTGAATTGCAGGGTAAGGTGGCTGGGAGCTTTTAAAGTCACTGTTACTCAAAATGGTGGCAACATTTTATTCAGGAATAAATATGTACAGCTTGGGAAAATACATTCTGGTGAGAAATTCCTGCTGTTGCTGTCATGGTTAGTTATCCTGAAGGATGTGCTTTGTGCCTCAGACTGGAAATGGTGAAGGTTAAAATATCCAACTTCCCTGTGAGCTCTGAGTGCAGCTGCAATGGGTTGGTGTTTAGTATTCAGAGAGTAATGCCACATTCCTACATCCAGATAAAAGATGTGACAGGAGGTGGGGAAAAACTTCTCCTCTTGCACACAGCTGTCAAACTGCAGCAGGTGAGTGATGGGAAAATGCCAAGAAAGAGCAGGAATATCCATGGAGACCCCCAAAGACCCAGTCTAAGTGACAGAGGTGATGTATGCAGCTCTTGATGTGCATTTGAGGCAGAATTTCTGGTATGATTACTGCAGTTAAGAAGATTACCAGGCAGCTGTAAAATCCTGCATGCACTCAGTTGCCTGAGATCATTAACATTTTTAGAATGGAGCTCTGAAATCAGCTCTTGGTTCTCCTGACGTTCATCCCAAGGAAGCTCTGCCACCAGGGTCAGGTGGGAGAGTTGATTTGTTGGGGGTTGTGTGCATTTTGGTGATAAGAGAGCAAATATGATTGCTTACCTAGCTATTTATGTCATCAAAATCCCCACAGAAGTGGATACATTGCTGGCAGTTTGATGACCTGTGACCAAGCTGTCTGGTAATTAATTTCAAAGCACTGCAAACCTCAAGGCAGAGTTCCAAGAATGGGCAAATATCCAGAGAAGTAGCTAGATTTGGAAAAAGGGAAAGTATGTTTGTCTAGTTTTTTACTTATAATGTGTCACTTTAATCCTCTCCAGAGACAATGGGACAAAAGAAGGTTTCAGGGACACCAGAGAGCCCCTGGCAGGGCCTAAAGGGGCTCCAGGAGAGCTGGAGAGGGACTGGGGACAAGGGATGGAGGGACAGGACACAGGGAATGGCTGCCAGTGGCAGAGGGCAGGGCTGGATGGGATATTGGGCAGGAATTGTTCCCTGGGAGGGTGGGGAGCCCTGGCACAGGGTGCCCAGAGCAGCTGTGGCTGCCCCTGGATCCCTGGCAGTGTCCCAGGCCAGGCTGGACATTGGGGACAGTGGGGGTGTCCCTGCCTAGGGGTGTGGAATGAGATGAGCTTTAAGATCCCTTCCAACCCCAACCATTTTGGGATTCTATGGATTTTTCAGAACTGTATTTCCAGTCCTAGGCACTCCCACTTGACTTCCACAAAGCTCATGTTGCTTTTCAGAACACTCACAGTTGTTATTTATAGAAAAGCTTTTAAGGGAAGTCTCATATGCTGTACTGTTGGCTCATTCCAGAGAATCTAAAGCTCAGTTGATCAGCTTCTCATTTTCTTACCTCAGGTAAAGCAAGATTTCAGAATTATTTAAACAGTTTCTAAACATGTTTTTAATTCTTTGTCTGCTGATGTTTGCTGTTAAAAATCTGACTGCAATATATTTACTTTTGCAATGGGTTTCCTTTCTCATCTCTTGCATTGACAGATGAACCTGGACTGCAAGATCCCTGCTAGGAAGGTAAGTTGGATGCTTGAGAGACTTTAAACTGCCAGGAACTCTTAACTGTAAAAGAAGAGATTCTTCTCTGGGAGGGTGGGGAGCCCTGGCACAGGGTGCCCAGAGCAGCTGTGGCTGCCCCTGGATCCCTGGCAGTGTCCCAGGCCAGGCTGGACATTGGGGCTGGAGCAGCCTGGGACAGTGGGGGTGTCCCTGCCATGGCAGGGGTGGGATGGGATGGGCTTTGAGGTCCCTCCCAACCAAAACCATTCTGTAATGAAATGATGCTCAGGTAGACAAGTACAGTTAATACCAGTTTAGTGAATGTCCCTGTCAGTGGGATACTGGAGATTCTCACTGCAATTAACACTTTTAAGCTACTGAGCCATCTGGACATTTCATTTATGTACATTCCATTTATTATTATACTTCTGTCATTAGCAATACCAAAAATTGTGTTGATGTTGCTAAGATTTAACTAAAGGCATTCATTAAAGTGAGAGGAGCATGGAACCATAAAAAATCCTGAGCTGGTTGGGACCCACAAGGATCAATTCCAGCTCCTGTCCCTGCCCAGACCCCCAACAACCCCCCTGAGCATCCCTGAGAGTGTCCAAACGCTCCTGCAGCTCTGGCAGCCTTGGGACCATTCCCTGGGGAGCCTGGGCAGTGCCAGCACCCTCGGGGGGAAGAACCTTTCCCTGAGCTCCATGCCAAGGCCTGACAGGAGGGTCCTGGTTAATTTGGTTCTCCACACTGGCAGTGAGAGGTTGGGGTGTCCCACTGTCTGTAAGGAAATGCTTCATGTCCTCACTGTTTCTCTGTGCCATTGACTCCTCTGTCCCATTTTTTATTACCTGTGTGGAAAACCACAGAATTTATTGTAGCACATAAATTTGTACAGTGTGTGACTCAAGTCCTCTCCCATCCTGTTTGCTCAGTTGTTCTTGGTTTGATACACAGCAAGAAAGGTCATTTACATGTAATTACTTTTTTTCATTAAGAGTTGCAATTTTCTTGACTGTACAATGACAGCACTGAATTTCTTGATCAATATCAAATAAGCAAACATTAAAATCCTACAGTTACTCATGTTAAATATGATGAAAAGGAGCCCAGTTTGAGATTAAATTAAAATTGCAGTAGCCAGTTTTGCCTGTAGTCTCTGTGGCTCAGGGCAGAAGGATGATGAAGAAGGCTTCATCTTGGACACCAAATTCTTGGTATTTGTATTTTCAAAGATTCTGGCTACTGTAGCTTTAGGTGAGGATTTGCAATAATAGCTTAATTTCTGAGTATAGTGTGGTGGTGGTGAACTTCTAAAGAACTTAAAGTTCCTTCTTCCTTAGTATGTGGGGAGAACTGCAGATTTCTGTGTATTTCTTCCATGTAGCTGCCTTCATTTCAGTTGGGTTGTTACCATTTTATCTCCTTCTCCTGGCATGGTTTTAAAATAATGGCTTTGAGGGGAAAAAACATAATCAAGGCATTAAAATCTCAAAAGAATATATTTGTTGCACACAGTAAAAAGAAGAGAGACAGGTAGAAAAGCAGAAGGTGAAGGAGATGGAAAAAATTGCAAACAGGAGATGCTGCATAGTAATGATATTGAATGTATGAAATAATGCTCATATAATTGCAGTTTTTACCTATAGTAAGTCCTGAGTTAGTCCAATATCTTGAATTTTAAATAGTCCATTTCAGGTAGTTTGTTGTATTGTAACTCTCCAAAATTGTACAACCCCTGATGGGACAGGAGAGGCGGGTGAGGGTCAGTACCAAATGACAGGACAAGAGGAAACAGCCTCAAACAGCAGCAGGGGAGGTCTGGGGTAGATACAGGGGAAACTTCTTCTTGGAAATGGTGGTCAGGTATTGGAACTGCCCAGGGCAGTGGTGGAGTCACATCTGTCTAAGTGATGAAGTTAGTGGTGAACATGGAGGTGGTGCTGGGCTGATGGTTGGGCTTGATGATGCTGGAGGTCTTTTCCCACCTTAATGATTCTGTGATTCCATAATCACTACAGAAATTGCACTGTTGTGTAAGAGTTGAGTTGCCTGTAGCAACAGTTCCTTTCCTTCTGTTATGTTTCCTTCCCTCCCACTCCTTGCTCTAGAAGAAACTCTTCCCACAGCAAAATATATAGAGAGAGATATTAAAGAAAAAAAAAATCCTCCACACACTCTGGTATCATGTGTATCCTTTAAACATTTCATCACTTTAGATTTCTGCCCTCTGGCCTGAAGTGCCTGAAGCTGCCAGGTTTGGTGTGTGGGTTTGGGGTATCTCCCCACCCTTTGGAGCAGAGATCCTGGGCTGCTGGCTGGGGTAGCAGTGCACAGTGTGGCACAGACACATGGACACATTTCCATCTTGGTGGTTTTGAACAAAGCTGACCAAGCTTTGGTGCTGTCATAGTGGTACCCAGAGAAAGAGTGCAAAGAGAACCAGAGCTGGACATTCAGATTTTGGATGGGACACCAGCAGACAGCAAGAGAATTGCCACAGGCTTTAGCTTTATGTATTTGTTGAAGTCTGAGAGAGCTGGGGCTGTTCAGCCTGGGGAGGGGAAGGCTCTGGGAGAGCTCAGAGCCCCTGGCAGGGCCTAAAGGGGCTCCAGGAGAGCTGGAGAGGGACTGGGGACAAGGCATGGAGGGACAGGACACAGGGAATGGCTGCCAGTGGCAGAGGGCAGGGCTGGATGGGATATTGGGCAGGAATTGTTCCCTGGGAGGGTGGGGAGCCCTGGCACAGGGTGCCCAGAGCAGCTGTGGCTGCCCCTGGATCCCTGGCAGTGTCCCAGGCCAGGCTGGACATTGGGGCTGGAGCAGCCTGGGACAGTGGGGGTGTCCCTGCCATGGCAGGGTTTGGAAAGGGATGCTATTCAAGGTCTCTTCCAAGACCAACCATTATGGGATTCCATAATTCTGTATTTCTGGGTGGAAATAGATATCTTTGCTCTGATAAAGCATGTTTTAACTCAGTGACATTCCCTTTAAATGCTGGAGATTGGATGTAAAAGACATGTCTGCTCTTATGACTTACTGCCACTTTCTGCTTCCCTTTTTGAATGTTTGAAGTGCAGGGCAGACTCCTGAGGCTGGAAGGAGCATTTCTGGTGAATCAAATGATATTGTACAAGAGGGAAAAATGGGCTGAGTGGGCAAAGAGAGGGTTTGGAACTGCTGATGCCCAGATCCAGCTGAGATGACAGGAGCTGTTTTTTTGTGGGCTGTTCCTGATGAATGTAGCCTATCTCTCCACCTCCAAACTCTGCTGCTTTGGATAACCTTGATTTTGCCAGGAATGGCACTGCTCAGTAATTTGCTCAGTAGGATGTTGAGTCTCACTCTCCCAGGCCCAAGTGCAAGATGCCAGGAGGAGGATTGGTGAGTAGGCAAAGCCCCAGCCTAGAATGTGAGACAAACACTCCCATACTATTGCCCATTTACTCAGGGACTTGGGAAGGCTGCACAGTTCGATATTTTGGCTCTGTGGCTTTTAGAGGGACCTGGGCACGGCGTGGTTCAGCTGTTCCCACTCAGCTGGGGTTGTCTTTGCTGCAGCAGAGAAGGGAGAAGGCAGTGCTGGGGTTGTGTGAAAGGCTCAGCTCTGTGTGGGTGTCATGCACCAGCATGTAAAGGGGACACCAGCTCAGGCAGAAGCTCGTGGGAGTCTCTGCTGGCTGTGCAGCAGGACAGGGAAAGGTCATTTATTGCATCTGAGGGAGTGGTTCCCTGTGTGTGACACTGAGTTCTTCACGGTCATGTCTGTAACAACAGCCGGATGTGGCAAAACCCAAAGGTACAAAACATTTCTGCTTGTCACAGGGAGCCTTGTGCATATCCTGGGAGGGCAGCACAGAGCTGTAAGGATGAACTCCTGTGTTTATTCTCCAGCCTGAACAGACCAGGTTTCTAAGGATCCATCCCTACAAGTACAGGGACTGCCCCTGGGGAAATCCACCCCAAAAATTCTATAAACAGTCTGACTTGAATGACTTGGGGAAGTTGTTTGTGGATCAAAAAATATGACCAGGACCTGAAAGTACCAGAAAGTACCAGCTAGTTCGGATTAATTTTCTTCTACAGTGCCTTTGCCCTTGAATTGCCAATATTTTCTGAAGGCTTAAACACCTTCTAAAAAAAAAAAAAAAAAAAAAAAAAAAGTAGACCCTAGAAGATCCCAAGACCCCTGAATGAAATCTGGCGTTTTCCTTCAATTGCATTTTCTTCTTTTTCACCATTTTACTCAGAATATTGGAAATGCTGAACATTAGTGCAGAGCTGGTGTGTAGTTTTCTGGCTGGGATGATGAACTGCCGAGGGGGTTATTCCCTCCTGACTCGTTGGGGATGCTGCAGAATACAGATAAGCTGCTTCTCTTCCCCAGTGGCACTCATGGAAAGGCTCTTTGCCATCCCACCATGTCTCTGGACTATCACCCCCAGAGGAACAGCAGAGTGACCATGCTCCCAGACCAACCTGCTGGGAGGCTCACAGAGCTGATGCTGAGACAAGATCACACTTGGGGATCCCTGGTCCCAGCTCCTCCTCTCCTGCATCTCAGCCTCCCTGGAGAGCTGCTGCCACCACAGACACCCACTCCACTGTCCCTGCTGTGGCCAGGCCACAGAACTGTCCCTCATTTCAGGGGACACTGATTCCCCCCAGGGCCACAGGGTGAGCTCCAGTTCCCTTCTAGGGAGGGTGTGTAACTGTGCCCGCAAAGGGCAGAAGTTGCTCTGAGTGTTGTCAAATAATGAGTCATTTCTGGTGGAGGTTTGAGGGCGCAGGCGGCGCCAGCACAGGGACCGCCCGGCTGCATCAGCCCCAGCAGCAGAGAGATCAGGAAACTGGCCCCGGCTCTGTCTGGAGATACCCTTGAGCGTAGTGCCTGGCTCTGTGTGGGCAGGGGACTCTCCAGGAGTTCAGGAATCCGAGTCCAGGCTCAGCTGTGAGCTACCCTGACATTGCTGCCCCCGGCCCCATGGGCACGGCTGAGGTAAGAGCGAGGGGTGGGAGGTGTTGGGGATGGGTGTGGTGCTGGGCAGGGGGATGCCCCGGGCTGTGCCCGTGTTCCAAAGAGCAGCTGGAGCTGCCCTTGCTCCGAGTGACCCCCAGTGCAGAGGGGTGTTGGTGCTCGCAGCCCCATCACACCAGAGCTGCAGCCTCTGCAGGTGCTGTCCCCTCCTGCCACAGCGCTGTCAGGTCGGCCCCCTTCCCAGCTGGAGTAACTCTGGGCACTGGGAACAAGCTTGAGCTCTCCAGTCTAGCGCTGGGACAGCTCTACCAACCCCCACTATGATTCTGTGCCTCAACCTCATTGCAATTACTCGGGTTTACCAATTCATAAAAGTACAGAACTGCCCCAAAACAAAGAAGGGGCAAATATCTCCCCTTGAGCTTTCTGCCTGCCCCTCTGCTTGGGGCAAAATCCATTCCAGTGATGGGAACCTCATGGATCAAACAGCTGCAGGAACAGAGAGCTGCTTTAGGACAAGGCATGTGAGTGTCACCAGGAGGGAGGTGATTCACAGCTGTCCATGCTGGTGCCTGGGTGTGGCACTGGCTGGTGCCCAGGCTCTGCCAGGTGTCCATATGGGGAGTGTGTCCATCACCCTGAGCCCCAGGCCCAGCTGGGCAGAGGAGAAGCTCTTCCCTTTGGTGATCAAGTGGAGGATCTGTCCCTTCCCAGCACCAACTGCTGTCTGCACACAGGGGCAGGACTCAGCAAACAGTCCCTTCTTTTCACCTGAAATTTCTGTCCTGGAGCAGCAGGAAGTGAAGGACAGTTGTCAGAGCTGCCATCAGCCCTCCTGGCTCAGCCAGAAGGTCGCTCCTTGGGCCAGGATGCAGCATGGCAGGGGAATGGACAGCTCTGACATCCTGTGCTCATGAGCTCCTCACTAACCTGGAACTGATCTGAGCTGCACCCAGCCAGATCAGCCTTTGCACACAGTGGAAAGGGGAAGGCACACAGTGGCTGCCTTTGCAGCCCCAACTTCACCAAGACAGTTTCCATGGGTGGGCTGTGAGGTGAGGGCATGGCAGGGCTGGGTAACAATGGCTTCTGGTAGAGACAAAACTGCTGCCTTCTGGCACTGACCTTGTAGCAGCTGCAACTGTCCCTGTTTTGCTGCTGTAGATATGGGCTGGGATAATCAGATAGTCCTTGGATCCACACTGCCACAGAGATGAGTTTACCACCAGTGATGCAGAGCAGTGATTGTGACTCACCTTCCAAAGGAGCAAAGTCATCTCTGCTCCAAGGAGCTCATCCCCCAGTGTGGGCAGCAGGGGAGGGCGGGATTCTGACCCTCTGCCTGCTCAGGTGAGACCCCACCTGCAGAGCTGCCCCAGCCCTGGGCAGCAGCAGCAGGAGGACATGGAGCTGCTGCAGCCAGTGCAGAGGAACCAGGGAGATGCTGCAAGGGCTGGAGCCCCTCTGCTCTGGGGACAGGCTGGCAGAGCTGGGGGTGCCCACCTGGAGAAGAGAAGGCTCCAAGGAGAGCTCAGAGCCCCTGGCAGGGCCTAAAGGGGCTCCAGGAGAGCTGGAGAGGGACTGGGGACAAGGGATAGAGGGATAGGACACAGGGAATGGCTGTCACTGCCAGAGGGCAGGGCTGGATGGGATATTGGGCAGGAATTGTTCCCTGGGAGGGTGGGGAGCCCTGGCACAGGGTGCCCAGAGCAGCTGTGGCTGCCCCTGGATCCCTGGCAGTGTCCCAGGCCAGACTGGACATTGGGGCTTGGAGCAGCCTGGTTGGACAGTGGAAAGTGTCCCTGCCCATGACAAGGAGTTGAATGTGATGGGTTTTAAGGTCCCTCCCAAGCCATACCATTCCCTGATTCTATGATTCTCCCAAGGAGGTGACAGTGGGATGAAGGACTCCAGGAGGAAAAGACCCACAATTTTAAATTGCAAAGCTGTCATATGCATGCCAGCATGACCAGCTGGTGTCAAGGGCAGCACAGGGACATTGTGCAACCATCCCACAGCCAATGCATGTGACAGTCCCACCTCAGCCCAGCCTCACCCATGTCCCAGCTGCCAGGCAGCCCCCACACTAGCCCTGCTGCATCCCACATCATGGGCCATGGCTGGTGCCTCCCGGAGCCCTGGTGACTCAGAGCTCCTGAAAGAGGAGGTGAAAAAGCAAGTTCCTGGTAAAACCACATTACCCCTGCACAGCCGTGGTGCCAGCAGAGCTGGTGGGAGCTGGGCCCCTCTCTGATGGCAGAGGCAGAGAGCAGGAGTGCTGGGTCCTGCTGCCATCCGTGTGTGGGGCAGGAGTGTCCCCAGGACACAGCTGCCACACGCAGAGGCTGCAGCCTTTTCCTCCATCCTGTGCTGTGAGACTGTGTGAGGGACAGGAGCTGCACTGGCCAGGGGACAGCAGCGGTGGCCTGGGACAGCAGCTGTGACCTGGGACATGCCAGCCCAGCCCTGTCCCTCCACAGCCCCTTTGGTTTCTTCTGCAGGTGGCAGCAGGAGAGGACAGGCAGCCCCTGATGCGCTGACGGTTGGCCATGCCTGGGGTGAGCAGGGCTGCACAGGGACACCCCGATGGCAGCTGACACTGGGGGACACCTGGTGTGCCCCCAGGACTGCAGTGGGGTGGAGGAGGGCTCATGGCCATTGCCCCTGGTCCCCAGCCAGGGTTTCAGATGGTCCTTGGGGCTGGCCCTGGTGCCCGTGGGGAGCAGAGGGATCCAGCTCTTGCTGTCCCTCCTGAGGCTGCTTTCTCCTTGCAGAAGCACTGGCCCCCCGGGACACAGTGTGTCACCAAGCATGACCACAGCAAGCCCAAGCCCCGGGAGCTGGCCTTCCGCAAGGGCGACATGGTGACCATCCTGGAGGCTGTGGAGGTGAGGCTGGGGTGCTGTGCTGACAGCCCATGGCCAGAGCGGGACTGCAGCGCCATAGCTCAGCTGCAAAGCCGTCCCTTCTCTCCCAGAGGAATCCCCCCTTCCCTCCGCTGCTCTGAGACGCTCTTGTCCCCAGGGCAAAGGCTGGTACCGCGCCAGGCACAACGAGACGGGGCAGGAGGGGCTGCTGGCGGCCAGTGCCCTGCGGGAGCGTGGGGCCATCCGCGCCGACCCCAAACTCAGCCTGATGCCGTGAGTACGGGGGGTGGGGGGCCCCGGGGGACCCAGCTGAGCCCCTGCGAGCTGCAACAGCAGATGAGTCCCTGTGCTCCCCCCCATCCATGTTTTGGGTGGGCAGTTGGGACAGAGCATCCTCTAGCCGTGCCCTAGCGATGGAGGGATTTTCTGGGGCCAGTACCCGGCTTTAAGGACCCCCAGCTGTGCCCACCCCGCTTGGGGAGGGGTTTCATGCAGCAGGGGCTGTGTAGCTTTGGCAGGGGCTCTGCTTTCCCCACCTGCTGTCCCTGGGGGAAGCCCCCTGGCTCAGCCCCCTCTCCAACGCCCCTCTCCCCAGCTGGTTCCACGGGAAGATCTCGGGGGTGGAGGCAGTGCAGGAGCTGCAGCCCCCTGAGGACGGGCTGTTCCTGGTGCGTGAGTCTGTCCGGCACCCCGGTGATTACGTGCTGTGTGTGAGCTTCGGCAAGGAGGTGATCCACTACCGCGTGGTGCACGAGGAGAACACGCTCAGCATCGACAGCCAGCAGCACTTCTCCAATCTCATTGACATGATCGAGGTGAGACCCCCGGGCAGAGTCCCACCAGTGCCAGAGAGGGGCAAGGACCTCGTGGGCTCACACGGAGGGAGGTCCTTTTCCTGCTCTCTGTGGTTTTCAGTGGTGTTTGTTTCCTGGTTGTTCCCACTCAGTTTGGGGTGCAATGGGTGGATCTGAGATATCCCAAGGATGTCTCTGCAAACCAGCTGCAGCCCCAGTCCCTGGCCAAGAACCACATTACCCCTATCCCTGCTTATTCAGTGCTTCACACGGCAGGAAGACCCTGGTGGCCCCTGCCTCCGCTGGACTTTGAGGCATTTTGCCACGTTTCCCTCCGCTCAAAGCCCACTCACACCTGCTGACCCCACAGGCTTCCCAGGCTCTTGTGTGAGCTCTTGCCCTTCCAGTGAGTTTTTCCTGGTGATCCTTACCTCATCCTGTCTCCTCTACTGGGAGTTGCACACTCATGTTTTCCCTTTAGACACAATTTTGGGTGGCTCCTTTCCTTTCTCAGCTGCCCCAGCCTTACTTTAAAACTCCAAAAGTCCTGTCCCATCCCATCCTGTCCCATCCTGTCTGGCTGCTTCCACTCCCATCACCTCTGCAAACTGTCCTCAGCTGCTGCAGCACCTACAGAGGTTTCAACCACACTGGTAGCATCCCATATTCCCTGTGGTCCATCGTGTTGTTCCTCTGGCTGTGCCCAGAGGAGAGCAAGCCTGAGACATGGGCTGCCCTCGAGAGTGGTGATGGTGCTGTCTTGTGGAGCATCCCAAAGCTGTTGGACTCACACCCCTGAGGGTAAGAGCTGGCATTACTCTATCTGTTCATCCTTGGCAGCATTACATGAAGGAGCAGGGAGCCATCTGCACCAAGCTGGTGAAGCCCAAGCCAAAATCTGGGATGAAGTCAGCTGAGGAGGAGTTGGCCAAAGGTAGGGGATGGTGGGAGAGGGTTGTGGTCTGCATTTTAGGGACAAGGCCCCACAGGTGGCCCCTGCTAACCTGCCCTTGTGCCCATGCCCAGCTGGCTGGTTGCTGAACCTGAAGCACCTCACACTGGGAGACCGAATTGGGCAAGGCGAGTTCGGAGGTGGGTGAGAGGATGGGGCTGGATGTTCCCCAGGTGCAGCTTCCCCGGATGGCACCACCTATCCCCCTCCCCATCCCCTGGCATGGGGGGCTCAGCCTGACTGTCCCACGCTCTCCCAGATGTCCTACAGGGCGAGTACATGGGGCAGAGGGTGGCTGTGAAGAACATCAAGTGTGATGTGACTGCCCAGGCCTTCCTGGCTGAAACAGCTGCCATGACGTGAGTGCTCCACGGAGCTGTGGCCCAGCCCTGCCTGTGGCCCGGGATGAGCAGGCGTCTCCTTGACTCAGATCCCCTCCATTCCAGGAAGGTCCGGCACAAAAACCTTGTGTGTTTGCTGGGAGTGATCCTGCACAATGGGCTCTACATTGTCATGGAGTTCATGAGCAAGGTGAGAGCACCTGGCTGCTCCTCAGCCCGTGGGACCCATCACCACTTAGATTTGGGAACAATATCCCTGTCTGGGGGCTGAGTCACCACAGATGCCAGGCACTGCAGCACCTGCAGAAGGCAGAGTCTCCTGGCAGTCTCCTGTTGGTCCTGACTCATTTCATCCCCTCTGTCAGGGCAACCTGGTGAATTTCCTGCGCACGCGGGGCCGAGCGCTCGTCCCAACCCAGCAGCTGCTCCTGTTCGCCCTGTAAGTCCCTGTGTCTCCTCTGGGCTGGGATCAGGCTCTGCCTCCACCTGTGCAGCCCAGGGGACACACAGTGACAGGGCCTCTGTCTCACTGGGTTGTGGCAGGGATGTGGCTCAGGGCATGGACTACCTTGAGTCCAAGAAGTTGGTGCACCGGGACCTGGCTGCCCGCAACATCCTCATCTCCGAGGAGAACGTGGCCAAAGTGAGCGACTTCGGCTTGGCCCGGGTCAACCCCAAGGGCGCAGATGCCTCACTGCTCCCGGTGAAGTGGACGGCACCAGAGGCCCTGAAACACAATGTGAGGAACAGTGAGAGGGAAGGGGCTGGCCAGGGGGTCCTTCCAAAGCATCTCACCCCCTTGGCTTGCCCCTGCTTGGTCCCATCCCCACTGACCCATCCCTGCCCCCAGGGGCCTCTGGCACAGCCAGCCCTGCATCTCCCAAAATGCTGTCTCTGGGCTGGGCAGGCGTGCAGTGGGAATTGGGGCAGGATGATGGGACTGGGGGGTGCTCACACCCTGGGGAGCTGGGGGGGCAGGGGGCAGTCATTGTCCTCTGCCCTCAGGGAGCAGCAGGGCCCCAAGGCAGCCCTCACCTGCCTTCAGCCTCCCCCTCTCCTTCCACCACAGAAATTCTCCTCCAAGTCAGACGTGTGGAGCTACGGGATCCTCCTGTGGGAAACCTTTTCCTTTGGACGGGCACCCTACCCCAAGCTGGTGAGCACTGTGCCAGGGAAGAGCCCAGGTTGCACCCCACTGGCACTCACAGGACAGGCACATCCCAGTGCTCCCTGGGCAGAGAGGGAAGGGGGTGCCAGCTAGCTTCTCCATCCTGGCAGGCCCTGAAGGAGGTGACAGAGCTGCTGGAGCAGGGGTACCGCATGGACCCCCCCGAGGGCTGCCCACCCACCGTCTATGCCCTGATGAAGAGCTGCTGGGAGCTGGAGCCAGGCAAGCGCCCATCCTTCAAGAAACTCACAGAGAAGCTGCAGAAGGAGCTGAAGCACCTGAGGGATATTTAACCCCCGTTCTGTTACCAGGACTCAGGACCTGAAGCCCCTAGAATGTCCAGGGTTGGGAGTGGCAGGACAATAGAGGCCAGGAACAGGATGGCCTCTGGTGCTGCTCTCTCCCTATGGAGATGGGGCAGCAGCCTCCCTCCATCCCAGCATGGTCCTTCCACTCACCACATAGCCCAAAGACTGTTGCCATGGGATTGTTCTCCCCTGACCCACCAGAGTGGGAAGTGCAGACCCTGGGGGAGCCATGCCCACACCCTCTGTGCTCAGCCCCAGGAGCAGATGCTGCATGTGGGATCCCTTCCAGCTGTGACTCTGAGTGATAGGAGACAGGACTGGACATCACTCACTGGTGGATGAGGCCCCACCCTGACTCAGCCGTGCTCCTGCTCCACACAGGAATGCCAGCACAGCCAGCTAAACCACATGGATTTGGGCTTTTTTGATTAAACCAAAGAAATTAGTTTAACAGCATCTTTAAGCCTCTGAGGTGAAATTAGGCCTATCTCTCACTTGGGGCCTGACAAAGCCCAGTGAAAGGCTTTGGAGAGGCCAGGAGCTCTGGCCCTCAGAGCCCCCCATGCCATCCAGCTCCTCTCCCATCAGGTCTGTGTGCAGCAGGGGATTATGCTTTAATCAGAGGTTGTATGGGAATTGCTTTTGTATAGATTACAGGCATGGGGCACATCCCCAGCAGTGGGGAGCCCCCAGCCCTTCAGGCTCCTGAGCAATCTCAAGCCCTGGTGGAGCAGGGATTAGCGGGGGCAAGAGGCTGCTGCACGGGTGGGTGTGCACCCGCCACCGCCTCGTCTGCTGCCACCCCTTTGACCCTCCACTGGGTTTTTTCAGCTAATCCTCTTGTGTCTCCTCTGTGCTGAATTCCTGCACCCCCAGTTCCCCTGCGTGCATGGTTCTGGGTGCCCACAGCATGGGCGTCTCACCAGGCTTGTGCCAGCCCCATGGGTCCATGTAATGGGGTATTTCAGCCTGACCCAGTGTGAGCTGCAGTTTGATGACCCTTCCACCTCCCCATTACTCTGATGTGGCAGCATCTGCTGTCCACCTGCACTGCCACTGTCCCCTGCAAGCACCCTTGGGTGCAGCAAAGGGAAGGTCTTTCCACCCTGGCTGTGGCTTCCCCTCCTAATGCCTTAATCCGCCCCTGATCCGCGGCGCCCCTGGGGCTGGTTCCACTGACCTTGCAGGCACTGGGACCTGGTGGGCACCCTGGGGCAAGAGCTGCCGCCACCACCCACCATGGCCTCCTTCTTCATGGCCTCCCTGAAGAGCTTCCAGGGGGGCAAGGACGAGTCCCCCAAGGGGCCCCCCAAGGATGAGAAGGCGGCGGCACTGCCCAACGGAATGGCCCGCGAGGAGTTTGAGGAGTACCAGCGGCAGCTGCTGGAGGCCAAGTAAGGCTTTGCTGGGCTGGGCGGGTCACTAGGGCCCCCCAGCACACCAGAATCAGGATCCCACCTGCTGTGGGCTTTTCCCAGGGTGGCACAGGACAGGGACAGGGACGGGGACAGGGAGGCAGCTGGGCCAAGAGACAGTTTGGGGCAGGTGCCTTTCAGTGTGTATCCTCTATAGCGTGGGGGTCCAGGGAGGTGCTGGCATAGGGCTGTGAAAGCAGCCTCATGCACCATAGGGAACAAGGGCAACCCTCAGGTGTCAGAGCCCCAGCATGGGGCCAGCCCAGCACCCTTGCAACCAAAGGATGGGAGTCAGCTTGGGATTGGATTAAGGTCCCTCTTCCCTAGGACTGGGTGCTGTGGGAACCCAGTGGCTCAGCACCAGGGAGATGAGAGGCTGCAGGAGGAGCGAGTCCCTGCAATGGGCACCTTCATCAGGCACCTCTGAATCTGGGTGCTGAGCTGGGTGGACAGGATCCCCATTTTCACCCTCTTATGGGTCTCAGACCTTCTCCCTCCTGCCCTAGACCGGCTCTGCAGGAAGAGCAGGGTGATGTGGGGGTGGTCCTGGGGGGCTTGGTGAGGTAGGGATGATGGTGTGGCCCCTGCTGTAGGATCGAGAGGGACAAGATGTTTGCACAGAGGAAGGCAGAACGGGCCACGGTGCGGATGCACCTGCGGGACAAGTACCACCTGTCCCAGGTAAGAACCAGCCTGTCTGCGGGCCTGGGGGGCTCCCCTTGACCCTACATCACCCGGAACAGCCCCAGGCCCGCGGCTGCCGTGCTCCCCTGGATGGGAGGGATTCCTGAAGAGGGCAGCAGACGGCCACTGTCTCCGTCTGCCTGCCGCCCACTGTTCGAGTCTGGCACTGGACAGTCCTGGAATCCCCCCGTGCCCCCAGTACCCTGGGACTGGCTGTTCTCTGTCCCCCGTCCCTCGCTCCACCGTGGCAGGCGCCGTGTCTGTCCCCACCCGACACGCTCTCCCACCCGCGTCCAGGACGAGCGGGACGACGCCCAGGTGCACGTGGCGGGAGGTGCGGTGGAGCTGCCGCAGGACCTGGCGGCCATGGTGCACAGCGAGGAGGAGGAGGGGGAGGAGGAGGATGGCAGCGCCGGGGCCTTCGCCTTCCTGGCCAAGCTGCGGGAGGTGGAGCTGCCGGCGCTGCGGGACCGGGCGCTGGGCGGCGTGGAGCAGGTGAAGGAGAAGTGCGCCCTGATGTAGCACCGCTGGCAGGGGACACCGGCAGCCCCTGGCCCCGGGAGCCACGGGATGCGCAGGCTCTGGGTGCCTTTACTTGGGGTGCGGGTCCGAATACACCTTAGGCGTGGGTTTTCTTCCCCAAAACCATTCCCAGCTGCTTTCCCAGGGTATGCAGGGATGCAGGATGCCTGGGTCCCTTCCAGCCGTTATGGTCGGGTCCCTCTCGTGGTGCTCCTGGTGTGAGCCCCCGTATGGGACAGGTCCCTGACACTGTTACCCCTCTCACCAGCCTTGGCACCGTGCACCATTTGGCTCAATAAATACAGCATTTGCTGGCACCATCCTGATCGTCCTGCCGTATCCCGCAACTGCACAGTCCCTGTCCTGTTTGGTGAGGGGACATGATGAGACCACTAGAGCCGGGCTGCCGCTGTTCCCTGAGCCACCAGCCAGCCCAGGGTGCTTGGCCACTGGGTCCGTCTCCCCCCTTCTGCAGCAGCCCCCACTGGGACGCAGTGATGACCCTGGCTCTGCCTTGGGGACAGCACCGGGAGGAGGTGTGGAGCATTTACTCGCGTGTTCGAGCATCCCCTGCCAGCGCGGGCAGCAGGGACATCCCTTTGCCTGGGCCAGGGTGCCCGGCTGCCTCTTGTCCGGCCAGGAACTCTGTCCTGGGCGCTCGGCAGCAGCGCTGGCTTAAATGCCGCCGCGCCGGAAGGCCGGGGGCTGCTGAGATCACTAATACCTGCCTATTTTAGCGAGGTCTAATCTTCCTGAGTCGCCTGTCCCCGAGGACTAAGCTCGCTGAACCCGTGTGAAATGCACGGCCAGCGCTGGCCCCAGCGGCACCTCCCGCCGGAGCCGGAGCCGCCGGGAATCACGCTGTGTGTGCATGAAAGGAAGGACGCGCTGAGCCGCCTCCGTCCTCCCCACGCTGCTGCCATCTGCTCCGGAAAGGCTGCGGGCCCTGCCCGGGCTGCCCACGGCCCGGGGCCGGGCTGCGAGGGGGCGGCCGGATCCAGCGCAGGTGGGCTGGGAGCTCTGTCACCGACGGGACGCTGGCCGTGGGGCTCAGCCGCTGTTGAGGAGCTGGAGCACACGGAGCTCCCTGCATGCACGAGGTGCCCAGTTCCCCCCGGAATACCTCTGGGTACCAGTCCGGGGGCTGGTGGCTGCTGGAGCATCCCGGGGAGCGTGAGCCAAGCTCGTCTGGGCCTGACACCGGGGAACCGCCCGATATTCGATGGCCCCACTGCCCCTGCTGTCCTCATCATCCCTGCTGCCTCTGCCACCATTCCCATCCCCGTTCACCAGCTTTTCTTCAGAACTTAGGAAATCCCCCTTTGGCCACAAACCGCCCCAGTGGGATGGGACCGTGTGTGCCACGCCCGTCCCTCGCCAGGTTCCTGGCAGGGAGCAGCTGTGGCACCAGCACAGCGCTGCTCCCACCCCACATCGCTGTGCTCTCCCCGGTGCTGGGCTCGCCACCAAGTGCCGGCTGCTGGGATGGTGGCACTGAGGTCCCCTACGAGCTCTGTCACCACCCCGCTCCACCTCTGTCACCACCCCGCTCCACAGCAGGGCCTATCCTGCCCTGATGGGCAGCCTGCTCCCAGTGCTCCCAGTGGGGCTGCATGGGGTCTCCCAGCGCCAGCTGGGATTCGGGTCAGGACCCTCCGCCAGGTCTCCTTGGCTAATCGGCCTGCCCCCCCGCCCTCCCCGTGCTGCCACCTGCCTCCCGCTCAGCACCCTTTTGGGTCACCCCTGCTGCCTCCCCGCCTGCCCAAGGCCTCTTAATGAACTAAAAAAGTGATAAATCCCCGGCCGAGCTGGTCACGTGAGGCCGGTGGCCCCCGGCCGCCCCCCGGCCCGACCCCCGCCTCCGGCCCCACCGCCCCGGTAAGCTGACGCAGCGTCTCTAAGCGTTAGCAGCTTTGCGCGCTAATAGGATTAGGGAGGTTTAAAACTGTCATTTGAGTGAACTAAACCCCCTGATACTCTGCATTGCACCTTCTTAACCAATTTGCCTTCAATTAGGGTAATTGGGAAACTAGCAAAGAAGTATAGCATTAATATTTTAAAGTGATGAAGCGATTACGGGCCTTGGACAAGGAAGCAAATCAATTTGCTATCTGCTCCTAAAAGGCAATTATAATCATTTGGCAAATCAGCCTGCTGGCTCCCCCCGGGCGAGGCAACACCTTGCGGCGGCCGCGGAGCCGGCCCGGCACACACAGCGCGGGGGCCGGGCAGCTGGGCACCCCCCGGCCCCAAAGCGCACCCTGGGGACCTCCCGAACCCAAAGCGCACCCTGGGGACCTCCCGAACCCAAACCCGCACCCTGGGCACCCCCCGCCCCCAAGCCGCACCCTGGGGACCTCCCGAACCCAAACCGCACCCTGGGCACCCCCCGCCCCCAAACCGCACCCTGGGGACCTCCCGAACCCAAAGCGCACCCTGGGCACCTCCCGAACCCAAAGCGCACCCTGGGGACCTCCCGAGCCCAAACCCGGCACCCTGGGGACCTCCCGAACCCAAACCCGCACCCTGGGCACCCCCCCGCCCCCAAACCGCACCCTGGGGACCTCCCGAACCCAAACCAGGCACCCTGGGGACCTCCCCGCGCCCAAATCCGGCACCCTGGCACCCCTCGCCCCCAAACCCGGCACCCTGGGGACTCCCCGCGCCTCCGGGCCAGTGGGGCACCCTGGGGAAACCTGTCGAGGGCCATCACTGTGGGGTACAAGGCTCCAGCACTCGGCACACAGCGTGGGCATCTGGGCGAGTGGGGTTCGGTTTGCACCCCCTGCCCCCCATATTGCCCCTGCCCCGGGGATGTCCCCAGTGCCTCGGCAGGCAGCTCCTCCCTGCTCTCCCCGCACTCCCTGCATGGCACGGGGGTGTCACCCATCCCAGGGGCTGCCCGACCTGTCTCTGCCTGTCATGCCATCCCTGGTGTGTGGTTTTGCAGTCCCCGGGGCAGTGCCAGCCTGTCCCTGGGGTGGTGGCACACTGTCCCCAGGGCAGTGGCGTGCCATCCCCAAGACAACATCACACTGTCCCCAAAGAGGTGTGAGACAGGGCAGAACAGCAGGATGGCCTCTGGACCCACACCAGGACACAGAGGGGGCTGTGGGGTCTCACCAACAGCAGCTCTGGGGGGGGACACAGACCCACTGAGGGCCAGCAGCCACCCACACAGGGTGCTGGGGTTCAAAACCCCCGCAGTGACATTTGCCATCTGAAAGGGGAAGCGTGGCAAGGAGGGGAAGGGAGTGGGAGGTAGCCTAGACAGGTCCGGGGGCGGCAGCGGTTGCAGGTGGCAGGAAGATGGTTTGGGGAGAAAGTAAAAGTCAGCAAAGAAAGAAAAGGGCAACATCCACCCTACATGATGGGGGCTGTGAGCAGCACCAAGCACATCCCCCAGCACAGCCCAGGACTCCCACCATGATGTTTCCATCATTCTTTGTGGCCCAGGGGCTGCAGTGGGAGTGGGCAGGAGAAGAATGGCAGCCCTGCCCCTCAGCCTGGCTGCCTTTGTCCCATGCCCCCTTAGGCCTGGGCCCATGGGCACTCCCCAGGGATTGTCCCTTTGGCTGGACCGCAGCTGGTCCCCACAGGATGTTCCCATGCCTGGCCCCAGTGCTCAGTCCATGAGTCCATGACTCATCCCCATGCCTGGTTCCATGGCCACTGCTCTGTGGCTGCTCCCCACACTTGACCCACTTGTCTTGACCCCTCTTTGGTCCCTGTGAGTGCTCCCCACCTGGTCCTCATACCAGGTTCCCAAGGTTGTTCAGGGGGCTAGTCTCCACGGCTGTTCCCTACATCTGGGCCCACAAACAGACCCCAGAGCAGGTCCCCAGACCATGTGCACACCCTGGGTCCTCATAGCTGGACCCCATGTCTGGCCCCCATCCCTGTCCCCACACCTATCCCCATCTCTGCTCCCCGCATGGGCAGGGCTTTGCAGGCAGCATCACTGGGAGCCACAGGGCCACCCACGTTGTCACAGGGCCACCCCCAGGCTCACCATCCCTATCCAGGGGGGACAACACCCATCACTGCAGCATCCCCATCCCAATGAGACTTGGGGCATCTGCCCCATACCCCATCCCTGGGGCAGAGCCTCCACAGCCCAAGGAAATCCTGCCCCCTCCCCCTCCATCCTTTCTTCTCCTCTCCCCCTGTTTCTAATTCTTTCTCCTCGCCCGTAATGAGGGGATTACACGGCAAACTCCAGCAGGACGCCTTTGTGGGGAGACAATCCGAGTGGGGAAGGCAGTTCGGGGCTTTGTCCGCCGCTGCCCCCCCGGACCCGTGCTGGGGGGACATTTAGAGCAATTACTTGTCCAGAAAGTAACTGTCAATCATTCTTAAAGGGGAAGGCCTCCAATTAATAACCTCGTCTTAATCCTTTGGACTCATTTCCAATCTGCGGTGCCTTGGTGACATCTGCAACACTAAATAAAGATTCTCCCGAGCCTTAGCACGGCGGTTCTGTGACAAATAAGAAGACTAGAGGCAACTTTGGCTGCCAAAGCTGCGAGATTGGTGAGGTTGAGCCGCTTGTTTGGTTCCCGGGAGGGACCAGCAAAGTTAAATACTCCTGGAAAAGCCGAGTTGGGCCCAGCAGGTAACGCCGTTTTTTTCCAATTCGGGACAAAGTGCCGGGGGAAGATGCTGAGAAGGGGAGTGGGTGTCCCCAGGGTGTGCCAGGGTTGGTGTTGGTGTTGGGGATGGGGATGGGGCTGGCACCATTCCCTGGGGACACAGGAGCGGGTGCGGGCGCCCGCCAGTGTCACTCACCCCGAATCACACAGAACCAGGGGCAGGAGCCACCCGTGCTCCTACTGCCCTGCTCCTACCAGCCCAGGGAGCCAAGTCCTGGCACCCAGATGGGCTTCCAAAGGCAAAGAATGGGGTCTCAGTGGCAGCTGGGGCTGTCCCTGAACTGTCTCTTCCACATTCCCTGCTGCCAGGGGAAGCCACTTGTCCTCACTGATGATCTGCTGCTTTGCAATACTCTGGAAGTGAGGATTTTTATCCACTTTGACCAGGGTTCAATGTCGTTTATGTTGTTTTTTTGGGCGTCTTTACATCTGGGGGGAGTCATCCCCTCCCTCCAGCTAGCAGCCCCCACAGGAAAACCATGGGCTGGGGCATAGTGGGGGAAGAACTCTCCTGAGGTATCGGGTCCTTATGTTTCCCAGCATAGGTTTGCAGCTTAAGGGCTTAAACCCAAAAATTCCTGCTAGCTTGACAGTGGCTGCAGGAAGATGTCCTTTGGGAGCCAGAGTTGAGCAGTTCCCCCACCCCCAGCTCAGCGTGGCCTGTTTCCAGGCAGGATTCCCAAAACACTGGTGGCAAAGGCTTGGGAGTCCTGAGGTCAGTCCCTGGGGATGGGGAACATGGGGCGGTTGGTTGGTGCTGATGTCCCCCCAGCCTGCTCTGTGATCCTCCCCCATCCCCACTCAGGGACTGTGCCCCTGGCCAGGCTGAGGCAGATCGGTGTGGGGGTCCCACAGATCGGGATGGGGGTCCTGCAGATCGGGGTGGGGGTCCCGCAGATCGGGGTGGGAATCCCACCCTTGCCCCCATCCCACAGCTCCGGTGCTGCTGCTCTGCTGCCCGGCCACTGCTGCTCCGGCCTTTTGCTGTTCTTGGCTCATCTGTGCTCCCAGCTTGGGATTTGCTGCTCTCTGGGGAGTTTTTGGCTCCTTTGCTTTCTGATGGGGCTAGGGGGTGAACCATGGGGCTCCATCTCTGCACCTCACCCCTGCCCCCCACCTTTGCACCACTTCTTCTCCCGCATGTCCCATCTTCTCCCCAGCCCCCCCAGTCTCTCTCACTCATCCTCCCCAGTGCCCATCTCACCCACCCCCATTGCCCCCACTTCCCCCTAGCTCTGGCTCCCCTCACTGCTCCAGGGGAGACATGACTGGCAGGGCAGATGGGGATCCTAATGTTCTGGGTCCCTTGGGGGGCTTGTGCCCCAGGAGGGTGCTCTAGGTGCTCAGCCTCCTCTCTCCTCTCCTTGCAGGTGTGGAGCTGCGCAAATGAGAAGCAGGTAAGTGACAACAGGATGGCAGTGGGTGACCCCATCCCCTCCCTGTGTCCCCAGCCCCAGAATACATTGTGATGCTTACACAGTGACCACAGGGCCCCTTACTTCCCCTACCCCATCTTCCCCTGCTGCCTTGGGGCACCCCAGGGTGCAGCACTCAACACCCCTGCCCTGACTTGTGGCTCCCCTGAGGCATCCTAAGATTGCCTGGATGCAGAGCTCTGAGAGCTACAGACAGTGAGGGGCTGTAGGGCATGGGGGGGCTTACAGCTGCTGAGGGCACACACAGCATGCTGCACTCCCTGCACACACAGCACTGCATGTGCACAGCCCCTCTGTGAGTGCAGCACCCACTGGGTGTGCAACACACACTGCACTCCCTGCACTCCCTGCACACTCTCACACACTGCACACACTGCACTCACTGAATACACAGCACACACTGCACACACTGAATACACAGCACACTCTCACACACTGCACACACTGCACACACTGCACACACTGAATACACTGAATACACTGCACACACTGCACATGCTGCACTCACTGAATACACAGCACACACTGCACACACTGAATACACAGCACACTCTCACACACTGCACACACTGCACACACTGAATACACTGAATATACAGCACACACTGCACACACTGCACACACTGAATACACTGCACACACTGCACATGCTGCACTCACTGAATACACAGCACACACTGAATACACTGCACATGCTGCACATGCTGCACTCACTGAATACACTGCACACACTGCACATGCTGCACATGCTGCACTCACTGAATACACTGCACACACTGCACACACTGCACACACTGCACACTCTCACACACTGCACACACTGCACTCACTGCACACACTGCACACACTGCACATGCTGCACATGCTGCACTCACTGAATACACTGCACACACTGCACATGCTGCACATGCTGCACTCACTGAATACACTGCACACACTGCACACACTGCACACACTGCACACTCACACACTGCACACACTGCACTCACTGCACACACTGCACACACTGCACATGCTGCACATGCTGCACTCACTGAATACACTGCACACACTGCACATACTGCACTCACTGAATACACAGCACACACTGCACTCACTGAATACACTGCACACACTGCACATGCTGCACTCACTGAATACACTGCACACACTGCACATGCTGCACTCACTGAATACACTGCACATACTGCACACTCACTGCACTCACTGCACACACAGCTCCTGGGCATGCACTGATTGCACTGGACACTCTGCCCACACCTCACACCCACAGCAGCACCAGGCACATGCTGCTTGTGTTGGGTGCACTGCACACAGACAGCACACACTGCACAGACACTGCACAGACACTGCACATTGCCACACACATGCAGGCACTGCATGTGCTGTACTGCATGGTTTGTGCCACAGGCTCTGCAAATGCCTCTGCTGCATGTGCCAGGTGCACTGCACTCACTGCACACGCTGCACTCACTGCACTCACTGCACACTCCGCACTCACTGCACTCCCTGCACTCCCTGCACACTCTGCACACACTGAATACACAGCACACACTGCACTCATTGCACACTCTGCACACATACTGGGTGCCCAGAGCTCCTGTGCCACTGGCTGTGTGTGCCCCACAAACACTGTGCTGCCTGCACCCCCACGGCGCTGTGCACACTCACTGAGCCCTGTGTGCAGCAGTGCAGGCACTGCACACTGAGTGCTGCACACATGGCACACAGGCACTGCATCCTAGCACTGCTCCCATGTGGCACAAACCACCCTGCACAGCCCCACCCCTGTACATACACACCTGTACATACACACCTGTGCTGTGCACACGCTGCACACCTTCCACAGCGTGCTTCCATCACTCCACATTCCCCATACACACCTGTGCCTCACTGGGAGCCCCCCTGAGCCCAGGGACAGGCACAGACACAGGTGCCGTGGGCACACTGTGTACACCCCACTGCACACACAGCACCCCAACACAGACACCCCTATGTGCACAGCCTGGGCAACACCCAACACCCACTCCCTGCCCACTGCCCTCTAGGACCCTCATTTTCCCCCTCCCAGCATGAACCCACTCTACTTTTCCCTCCCCTGTCTTTGCTGGCAGGTCTGGGCAATGCAGTGCCTTCCCCCTGCCCCAGGATTATGCTTTTCTGCCCCATTTCCATGTCTGCCAACATCCTCACGGTGGAAAGAGACCCTTAATCCCCTGCAAATACTGCAGGAAGATTTCAGATGCCGGATAAAAAGCTTAAAGATGAAACATTGCCAGGGTTGAAAATGCTTATGAGAGTCACCAAAATGGTTATTAGCCGAGGGACAGTGCTGGGTCATTCCCACCCAGCCTGGGGACTGACACTTGGTCCTCCAGCGTTCCAGGGCCAGCCTTCACCACAGAAGAGGCTGGACAAGAGGAGCTGGGGAGGAAGGAGGCAATTAACCCAGGCTTGGTCCCCTCCAGGCCAGGGCAGAGAGAGATCAGGTTGGTTCTCTGTGATAGCACTTTCACAAAATCCTCCATTTTAGAGGAAATCTGACTTTTAGCACCAGTGGGTTCACTGGCCTGGTGGCATCGGACAGCAGAGCCAAGTGCAAGGCATCCCTTGGATTCTGGGCCAGTCCTGAGGACCCAGGGTCAGTTCCCTGACTGTGGATGAACCCGCAGGACACCACAGCCCTGTGGCAGAGAGGATTATGCCTTTGCATAACCTGTTCCTAGGGCCACCCTATCTCCCCATCCCTCTGTTTATTGTCCGTCCCTCCCTGGGCTGGGGACACATGCAGGGTCCAAAGCCCCCACAGGCTCTGACTGTGCAGTGCCCCGCAGGCGCCACCATGTTCCTGAATAAGTGCGAGGGGGAGCTGGGGGAGCTGCGGAAGCCGGGGGACAGTGAGGGGACCCCGCCGGCCGCCGCCGAGGAGGAGCAGCCCAAGAAGAAGCACCGGCGGAACCGCACCACCTTCACCACGTACCAGCTGCACGAGCTGGAGCGCGCCTTCGAGAAGTCCCACTACCCCGACGTGTACAGCCGCGAGGAGCTGGCCATGAAGGTCAACCTGCCGGAGGTCCGCGTGCAGGTAGGGAGGCAGCACCTGCTTCTGTCCCTGTGCCACAGGCACCCCAGGTGCTGCAAGCTCTGCTCAGCTCTCGGCTCTAGTGCCAGTGGCTCTCTCCATGTCTCAGTTTCCCCATCTCTTGAGGCAGGAGCGGCATCTCTGCAGAGCCAGCTGCTTCTGACAAAGCCAGGGAGAGGGTTCAATGGCTGAGCCTTGTTCCTCCATGGGGTCCCAGTTTGACTCACAAGGTCTCAGTTGGGCCCATAGGCCAGAGGCTCTGTTAGGGCACAGGGATGGTTTTCAGAAACTTTTCCCCCTTCTGGTAGTGGCTGTTCCCATCCCTCCTGCTGCTTGTATGGGAAAATGGCCAAAAAACCCACCTTGGCTGACTGCAGCCCCTTCCAGGTCTTTTGGGCTGGCAAAGCACAAGATCTTCATGGATTTGAGGGTTTTAGCTTGTTGGAGCAGAGCAGATTGGCAGGGCAGTGGGTCTGGGGAGGTTCTGTTCCTTAGACTGCAGCAAAAGGCTCATGGGGAGACAGCAGAGCCTGGGAAGAGCCTGGGGTCCCACCAGTCCTCTCCCCACTATGCCTGGACTGATGTAGTGAAATCAGGGAGGGAGAAAGGGTCAGGGAACTGAAGTAACAAATCCATTGTGAAGTAAGAGTAAGCCCCCAAAAACTGAGCTGAATTCCCCAGGCCTCAACCCCAGTCAAGACAATGCAGCCTTTTTTGTGGGGGTCCAAACCATAAAGACACTTCTGCTGAGCTCTGTGAGCAACAACCAATTTCATAGAATCACGGAATCGTTCAGGTTGGAAAAGTGCTCTGAGACCATAGAGCCCAGCTACTCTCCCAGCACTGCCAAGGCCACCACCAATCCATGTCCCTAAGTGCCACATCCACATGTCTTATAAGACCCTCCAGGAATGAGGACTCCACTGCTGCCCTAGGGAAGAAGTTTACACTAACTTTCCAACCTAACCCTCCCCTCGCACAGCTCGAGGCAGTTTGCTCCTGTCCTGTCCCTTGCTCCCTGGGAGAAGAGCCCGATCCCCAGCTGGCTCCACTGTCCTGTCAGGGAGTTGTAGAGAGTCAGAAGGTTCCCCCCTAAGCCTCCTTTTCTCCAGGCTGGGCTCCTCCAGTTTCCTCAGCTGCTGCTTTATCCGACTCATACTCCAGCCCTTTTTCCAGCTCCCTTCTCTTGACATTCTGTTTGCACCAGTGCAGCCCAGTGACAGTCCATGGAACCCTCCCCTTCCTCACTCAGCCATTCATCTTTCCTCCTCTTTGCCTCCTGCAGCAGACCCCTGTGCCCTGTGCTGCTCTGGGGACACAGGGACCAGCATTTTAATGAGCAGTTCCCACGGGGCCAGACGTCACTGCTGGATTTGGGTTGCTGGTCCCTGTCGTTCCTGCTGGGTTTTGGCACAACTGTGACTGTTTAACTTATAAAAGCTGTGACCAAGGGGCTGGGAAGGTCGGACAACATTGTCCCATGGACTGCTGGGAGTCTGCAGGGCTAGGGTACATATTCCCATGGAGCAGAAGGGGCCGTGTGCTTACACCTCTCACTTTCCACACCTTGGAGATGTCCTTGGTCTCTGGGGATTATGGGAGAGGTGCTGGGATTGCTGTAGGACAACCCTCGTGGGATGGGGTACCTCGTATGGGACACCCTTGCCTCGATCACTCCCTGTGGGGCACCCCCCATGGGATACTGCAGAATGGGGCACCCTGCCTGAGGCAGAGACATGGGGCACCCTGCATGGGACACAGCATGGGGCACACTGCAAGGGTCCAGCTGGGCACAGTGAGCTCACCTTGGCTCTCACCCTGCAGGTCTGGTTCCAGAACCGACGAGCCAAGTGGAGGAGGCAGGAGAAGATGGAGGCCAGTTCCATGAAACTCCACGACACGCCCGTGCTGTCCTTCAACCGGCCCCCCATGACTCCCAACGTAGGGCCCATAAGCAACTCCCTCCCGCTCGACCCATGGCTGACATCCCCCATCTCCAGCGCCACCACGGTCCACAGCATCCCTGGCTTCATGGGAGCCCCCCAGGCCCTGCAGCCCCCCTATGCCGGGCACTCCTTCCTCAACACGCCCCCGCCGATGGCACAGGGCATGCAGCCCATGGCCCCCGCACCCTACCAGTGCAGCACCCCCTTTGTGGACAAGTACCCGCTGGAGGAGGTGGACCAGAGGAGCTCCAGCATCGCCTCACTCCGCATGAAAGCCAAGGAGCACATTCAGACCATTGACAAGACCTGGCAGCCCATTTGATGAATGCTGCCCTCCGAGCTCCCGGCCGCCGTTCCTGCCCCGGTGCTGGCTCGGCCCCGCGGTGGGTGAGGGAGGACAGTGGGTGCTCAGCAGGACCAAAGCTGGCACCGGGCAGGGATGCCAGCTGCATCTTCCCCACACTAGCCCAGCACTGGTGGTGTCAGGAGAGCGAGTCAGGTGCTGGCAGGACCCCATGGCAGGGGGAAGCAATCCAGGAGAGCCCCTTTGCCTCTCTGAGGACCTGGCTGAGGCTCTGGCATCCCACTGTGCCACCGGGCCACCCACCACACCCCAGCTGGACACCTCCTTTCTCTACACTCCCTTTCCATTATTATTAATTTTTTTTTAATGCTGCAGATTTAAACAAAACTGAACTGAAAGCTCTAGTTTTGTAGGAAGTACTTGGGGGGATGTTTTAGCTGCGTCGGGGCACGCTGCTGGTTGTGCCAGGAGATGCAGCAGTGCCGAGAGCACGGGTGTATTATCAGTAAAGAGATAAGCTGCACAGCTGCCGCATGCTGGAGTCGGGCGCTGTGGGGCCTCGGTCGTGCCGTGCCCTCCTTTGCACTGGGTGGCTCCCAAGCCTCTGCCAGAAAGGAGCTTTCCGTGCAGGGCATGGGAGCATCATCCCTGCACTCTCCTGTCCTGCTCCCTCGGGTTGCTGCATGGAGGGCTGGGCCAGCAGCAGGGCACAGGTGACCTGATCTGGCTTACCCCTTGCCAGTGTTTCCTGCCAGGTGGGATCTGGGTGGTGGTGACAAGGTGACAAGGCCGAGCCCTTGTGGGTCCCCAGAGTGGCTTTGCAGCTCTGGGGGACCCCATCTGTCCACCTGCTGGAGCTTGGGGCACAGCCAGTGCCACCAGCACCCTCACCCATAGCAAAGGCCAGCATGGCCCCAGGGCACGACTGAGTCCACCGTGGCTTTGAGGTGCTTAAGGACAGCTGGGACAGTAAGACAGAGGGACTTATCCCTGGGTGAGCAGGTGCCCCAGGTCCCTGGAATCTCCACAGGAGTCCTAGATTCCTAGGGTGCCCCAGTCCCTGGAGGAGCCAGATGAAGGACAATCCTCTCTCCACCAAAATGTTTCACCAGAAAATCTTCCCACTTCGGACCTGACACCAGCCCCCAGCCAGGACTGTGCTGGGGCAGCTCCATCCCCACCGCGGCCCCCGGCCCAGACCCCGCTCACTGCCAGCGCCCCGCCTGCAGCCCCCCAGCCCGGGGTCTCACCCCGAGCCAAACCCCCTGGGGCCGGACTCTGCCGTCTGCAGAGCCCCGGGGTCGGGCGGGTCTGGCCGGGATGCCAGCGGGCCAGGCGAGGCACTGACCCCGGCAAGACCCTTCTCCTTGTGCCCCGTCCCCCGGCTGCTGTTGCTCGTCTGTTTCGTTAGCGGCAATTAAACCTTTAACAACCCATTAAACGCATAATCGATGCTCCCCGGCTCCCCGGCCCAGCTAATGGGGTGAAGAGCCCCGGCCGAGGCGAGCAGATAATGAAGCAACGGCTGCGGAAGTAATGGGGTTTGATCCGGGGGACGGGACGCGCTCAATGGGGGCTGCGCTTTTCACATGACATAATTGCCGAGGCTGGCGCCAGCCCGGGGCACCCCTCGGCCTCCCGAGCGCCAACAAAGGCCGGCTGGCGCTGGGAGCGGCAGCGCCGCACCCCCGGCTCGTTTGATCGGAGCCTAATTGGGGCGAGGGTGCTCCCCCAGCCCGGCCCCGCAACCGCCGCCCCAGAGCGGAGGGGCCCCGGGACGAGGATGCTTCTCCCCGGGTCCTTGGAGTGGGGGATTGTGCGAATCACGGAAATGAGCTGTATTCCACGGGGTGGCACAGGGAATGTCGGGGTACCCTCGCGTGGTGTGCCCCTTCCCTCCTGTGGGTGCACCCAGTGCTGCGCTGCACCTCCCGCAGGAACGGGCAAAATTTCTGACCCCAAAAATACCATTTAAGCGCGGGGTGGGCGCAGAAGCGCCGAGGCGCCTGTCCGGACAACTTTATTGGCATTTTCGTCGTGTTTACCCGCTGGAGCCTGCCCCAGCATGTGGCGGTTTGTGTGGGAAAAATCCAAGCAAAAAGGCATTTCTCTCCTCCTTAGATACCAATCCTGTCCTGAAACCGCTCACTGCCCGGATGGGGCCGGTTCCTAGGGACGTACAGTGAGGAGCAGGCGCTACTGGGAGCACCCCCTGGTGCCCCCACACCCTCGTGGCCGAACAGGAGCCCTCCCGCTCCCACCCCCTGTAATCTCCTCCCGCGGGATTTGCCCCCTAAGCTGCTTATTTCTCTCTATTTCTCCCAAGCCTGAACGAACCTAGCCCTGCCCCGGCACGACGCCTCGAGCCCGCTGAGCCGTGGTCCCTGGGCACTGTGCCCCAGGCGCTGCCTGCTGGTGGCCTGGGACATGGGGCTGGCACTGCCCAGGGATGTGGGGGTGACATTGCCATGCCAGGGACGTGGGGTGGGGCCCACAGTCCCAGTCATGCTGTGCTGTGAGACTGCACCCCTTGGCACAGCCCAGGAGGGAGCCCAGCCTGCGTGCATGTCACCTCCACCCCCTCCATCCCCCGGCCCCCAGCAGGACAGAGGGATGGGGGGTGTGGGGGTGCCTCATTGTCCCTCTACAGGGTGTGGGAGCTGGGGCCCTCCGGGCTCAGGTTCTCCTCAGGGGTGTTGACCCATGAGCTCTCCCCCACGCCCCAGCTCCCAGGGGGAGAGGAAAAGAGGGGGCTGTGGGGTGGTGAGGGGGAGGCTGCCCGCTGCAGGTTGAGCTTGGCGATGAGCGGCCGCCCCACGTTCACCCGCTGCCGCTCCTCCACAAAGTCATCCATGCCCTGGTAGCGGTACTGCAGGTACACGGTGAAGGCCAGCTCCTGCTGCAGGGACACCAGCATATGGGCTCCTGTCCTGCCATGGCCAGGGTCACACTGTGCCCCCGGCTCCACCAGCCCCTGACCACCACGGCTCTTACCCGCAGCTTCTGCAAGCCACAGATCCGGCTGTAGAGGCAGCAGGAGGGGCAGCCGAGGCTCCAGACAGGCGCCAATGGGCTGCCCAACTCCTCTGGGCTCTCCTTGTTGGTGCATTTGAGGTCCACATCCAACTCCTGCCATGGACAGCATCCTCGTGAAAACCACCACAGCTTCCCCCCCGTTCCCCAGCATTGCCCTGATGGGGGCTTCAGCAGCTGCTCCCACCTCAGGAATATCAGTGAGCCGGGCCTCACACTTGGTGATGTCCTTGGGGGCGGCGACCACACGTGTGTAGATGATCATAATGTTGGAGAACTCGGCCGCGAAGCCCAGCTGGACGGTGACACCGCACTCGAAGCGGAGGTGCCGGCTCTCGGGCAAGACTGGGGAGGGGACAGGGAGCACAGGGCTGGGACCTGCAGGGGCTCAGGGCTGGAGCTGTACCCACAGGTGAGGTCAGGGGTGCCAGCATGGTGCTGCTGTTTCCAGGCTGGTGGCTCTGTGCCAGCAGTTTCTCCTCCAGGTGGGAGGAACCCAGCAGATGTGGTTCACAACCTCTCTGCTCCTGGGCTGTCCTCCCTCTAGATGCCAGCTTGGGACAGGGTGGCCATGACTCACTGTGAGCCTTGGCCCACTGCAGGTTCCTGGCAGAGGACTCATCCTGGCCTGGAGGGCGGATGGGGTCTGTCAGAGCCCGTCTCTCGGAGAGGTTGCTGCGAAGCTCCAGGGCCTGCCGTCCCCGCGTGATCTCCAGAGTGCCCATGTCTGCAGGGGCACAGAGGGTTGGCAGGGGCCACCAGGGGGATCCTTGTTCCCCACTGCTCACTCACCCTCGGCCACCTTGTCCAGTAGCACCGTGATCTTCTCATCCTCCAGCAGCCAACGCTTGAGGAAGGTGACGAAGATGCCATTGGAGAGCTCACCCTGGCTCAGCTCATAGGCTTCAGCATCCGCACACCTGCGGGGACAGGGCAGTGGCTGGATCTGGCATGGGGTCTGGCACTCCCTGGGAATTGGCTCCCAAAAGGATGACAGCTCTGAGGAAGCCTGAGCTGGGTGTCCAGCGCTCTTCCTGTTCCCACCACACTATCTGTTCACTGTGCTGGGGACAGGTGAGAGCATGGCTAGATGCTGGATGCTTAAAGCATCACCAACCCAAACCCCTGTGCCCTGGAGGAGTCTTGGAGCTTCATGCCAGAAGGTGCTGTCAAAAGCCAAGCAGTGCCATGGGCACCTCCCTGCTCTGTGAGGGACTAGGGACTGCTGCTCCCCAACCTCTCCAACATCAAGGGTGGAGGGATGCTGGCGTGGGGGTCTGAGCCCCTGCCCTGCCCTGAGCTAGGCAGGGAGACTCAGCCCCACTGCCCATGCCAGGGGATGGTGGGAGGGGACCCACGTGGCATAGCCAAAGACGATGTTGGCCGTGACCTCCAGTGCCCCAACCTGCGGAATTATGTCATCATTGAGGTTCCTGCAAGAGAAAAAAAGAGAAGCTGGACAGAGTGAGAATATGTCCTCCCTCAAAACCCACCCCAAAGCCACCCACACCAGACCTTGAGGGCCGCTCTGTGCCCCTCTGCCCACCCATTATAGCATTTGCTAGCTCATAGGGGCAGTGAAGTCTTGGGGAATTTAGACAAAGACAATTAGTTTAGATGGGACCCTAGGGGTGCCACATTCCCCTCCCCCAGGAGCCACCACCCCCAACCACCGCCCCCAGTTCCCTATGCTGGCTCTCCCCGACTGGCAGCCTGTCCCCAGGCTGGTGGCAGGGCGGGTCACCTCTTGCGGCACATGTCAAGCAGGAAGATGTTGAGGCCGGTGCGGCGCTGCTGCATCTCCCGCAGCACCCGCTGCACACACAGGCAGTGCTCTGACGTGTAGGCGCTGGGCGCATCAATGGGCACCATGAAGCTGTTGCCAAAATTTTCATACCCGTGCCCAGCATAGTAGAGTAAACCTGCTGGGGAAACAGAGGGCAGGTGACATAGTGACATCTCCTGACGTGCCAGCACCGGCTTCTTGCCTGGCTGCACCCCTAGACTCCACCAGCATAAAGCCACCCAGCTCCCCTGCGCTGGAGCCAGCCTGGCAGGTGCTGTCGCACCGTAGACACCCTTGTCAAGGAGCAGGAGGAACTCATCGACAGCCATCTGCATCTCGGCCTTGCGTAGGTCCAGCAGTGACACCACCTTGAAGTCGAGCTGGCGGAGGAGGGCACCGAGGGCGTGAACATCCACGATGGGCGCCTGCAGCTGCTTGTGGTGCAGGTAGTGCATGTTGCCGATCAGCAGCGCCACTTTGTCCGTGGCTGCAAGGACAGGGGAGGGAGGTGGTGTAACAGAGTTGTAACAGACTGTTGTAACAGACACACCTGCTCTCCATGTTGCCCACAGAGGTAACACCCAGCTCTGGCCCACATCACTGTCCCTGGGTACCAAGGTACCCATGGCATCTCTGCCTTGCTGATCCCTCGGGTTATGGATAAGGGTTAGGGTTGGGGTTTTGGGTTGAGGGTAAAGGTGCTGATCTGCTCTCCTAATTTGGGTTGGGGCTGGGCTGCTCTTCCAGTATGCTGCACCCAAAGCATGGCCAAGTCTTATGGGGTGACAGTGATAACAGTGGCAACAATCAGAGCCCCCCAGGGCCACCAGCCCCTTCTGGGCAGGCTCTTACCATACAGCTGTCCAGGGCTGTCATGCTCTGGGGAGCCTGGGAAGAGAGAAATGCTGTACCATGGCTGTCCAGTAGCAGGGGAGCAAGGTGGGCAAAGTAGCACATACCTGTCCACTGTGCCCCTACCTACCTCCATCCCCCTCCTGCCAGGAGCCTCCAGAGGTGAAGAGCCGTGGGCCTGTGGAAGAGGAGATGTCAGGGACCCTATGCATCACCTCCCAACATGGGCTGCAGTTCCCCCAAAACTGTGGAGCAGCCATGAGGGCTTTACTGGGAACAGAGCAGGTGGAGGGGTCACAGAGGTTTGTCTGGGGCCCTCACCAATCTCTACATCCACCTCCTGGCTCCACATCTCATGGAAGAGGTTGAACACACGGCAGGAGTAGCTGCCCCGCTCGGCAGTTGTCACCAGCTTCACCTGCCAGCAGGACGGAGCAGGAAGATGGGGCAGTGTGCCAGACCATGCTGCACTATGCCACACTGTGCCATGCTATGCCATGCTGTACCATGCCAGAGGTCCCTCCATACCTGGAGCTGAGGTGCCTGTGCCCCTTCCACGGGGCGCCGGTTCCTGAACCACTGGTACTGGGGTGGGGGGTTGCCAATGGCTCTGCACTCCAGCACCAGCGTGTCCCCCTCGGCCAGGCAGCACGGCCGCGGCTGCCGCAGGATCTGCAGCCCTGCCATGGTCGGGCAGTAGCCACTGGCTGGGGAAGGAAGAGTGGCAAATTAGGCACCTAGCCTAGCATTCTGCAGAGCTGCCCCAGGCTCCACATTCTTCATCCACAGGCCCTAGCACCCATGGATGGCAAGAGGCAGCAGGCATAAGGACATAGGGCATGTGGCTCCTCTGCAGACACCATCACCCCAGCAAGCCCAGAGACTTTCACAGATGAGCCAGGGCTTTACATGGCAAATGGCATCACTCAGGACTCATCCATGTCCTGGTGGGGTGAGAAGTGCCTGCAGATGTCCCCATCAGGCAAGTGGTTCCCCATAGTTGCCTGCCCAGGGACAGAGATCTTGAGACCCACCTGATCTGGGGCTGTTGCTCTTCTCCACCTGGACATGAGCCCACCTGGAGAAGGTGAAGGTGGCCCCACAGTTCACCCGGCAGATATACCACTCAGGCTGGCCCCCTGGGCTGGCTGTGTCGATCACCAGCTCTGGGGATGTGGCTCCAGGCACCTACAAGACAGGAGGAGGCCAAGGAGTAATGAGCTCCCTTACCCGTGCGGGTCCCTCACCGTGGGCAGGGTGCAGGGGCCCTGCTCAGGGTGGCACAGCAGGACCTCACCTCCTGCCTCCCACGGAACCACTGGTACACAAGCCCAGGTGGGCCAGTCGCACAGCAGGTCAGGGACACCTGTGTCCCCTCTGCTGCCACCTGTGACTCCGGCTGTACCGTGATGCGAATCACATCCTGGACTGCAGGAGAGGAGAGACCACTCTGGGCTGGCTGAGTCCCCTGTCCTGCACTACCCCATACCATCCAGTCCCATCCCCACCCACAACAGATTCTTGCCCCCCAGCCCATCCTATCACATCCCACACCTCTGTCCTGTCCCAACCATCTCATCAACTTTGTCCCATTGGCATATTCAGTACTATCCCATCTATGCATGTCATCTTGTTTCAGTCTATTCCATGCCACCCTATCCTATCCTATCCTATCCTATCCTATCCTATCCTATCCTATCCTATCCTATCCTATCCTATCCTATCCTATCCTATCCTATCCTATCCTATCCTATCCTATCCTATCCTATCCTAGTCCATCCCATCCCATCCCATCCCATCCCATCCCATCCCATTCCATCCCATCCCACCACATCCTATCCTATCTCATCCTGCTGCATCCATCCCACCCCACCCTCCCTGCCCAGGACCTCTCTACCAGAGCAAGACCCCCAGCAGGAATTGCTGTTCCTCCCCCATGCCCATTTCCCCTTGCTGAGGCCGTGCCCCCGGCGCTGCCCCGGTTCCCGCGGTCCGTACCGGCGGCGCTGAGGACCCGGCAGGCCTGTTCGTGCCCCATGCGCTCCAGGCAGCCCAGCAGGTACCTGAGGGTGCAGTCGCGCTCGGCCAGGAGCTGCAGCAGGCACTGTGTGGGGCTGCCGCGGGGCTCCAGCACCTTCAGCGAGCACATCTCCAGCTCCTCCGCGCTGCAAGCGCCGCGGCCGTCAGCGGCACAGCCCGTCCCTGCCGGGGCCTCGGCGGGGCCCCAGCCCGGGGGGGCTGAGCCGTGCGCCCCTCGCTCAGAGCCGAGCCCCGTGCGCTTTGGAGCGCCGTGGGGACAGCCCCGGCACGGCTCCCCAGCCCTACCTGCACTTGAAGCGCTTCTCGGCCCCGGCCAGCTCGGCCAGCTTGCGCCAGCCCCGACCCGCGTTATCCAGCAGCTCACACAGCCGCGCCACCACCTCCTCGCCCAGCGAGCCGATGGGCATGCTCCAGTCCCCCATCCCGCCTGGGGACGCCCAGGGGACCGCCTGTCGGGGGGTGACGGGGTGACAGGCACCCGTGCCCCACCGGACCCCTCTGGGCACAGGGTGACTTCCAGGGGAGAACAGTGAGAGCCCTGATGTCAGGACACCTCCCGGCAGCAGCCTGAGGAGGTGCTGGAACCTGGCTGGGCTGGATCTGGCCACCAGCAGCCGGCCAGGAGTGACACACACTCCCATTCTGGGAGCTGGGTAGGACAGGGGACCCTGCTCACCCCCACAGCCTTGGGCATGGAGCCTGGGTACCTTAGCCCAGCCCCATGAAAGGGACCTTCATGGAATGGGGGGGTCCAAAGAACTAGAAAGAGGGCATGGCCCCCATCACCTTCTTTGCCCTGTAAAGTGACACAGAGAATGCGGCCCCAGTACCCTTCTCCTTCTGCCAGAGGCCCCAGTGGGCCAGCAGCAGCCCTCTTGCTATCTGTACGGTGGCTCTGGAGCCATCATGAGGGGCCTAGAGGGGGGTCAGCATAGGGTACATGGGGATCTTGGGACTGGGACCCAGCTCAGCTTGCCTTGAATCCCGGGAAAGGTTTCAGTGTGACATGAACCACCCGGACAGGGCCAGCTCCCTCCTCCTCCTCCCCTCAGGTCACTTTCCAACAATCCACCCCAGAAAGGCCCTTGTCTCCAGGACTGAGTAGCCCAGAACAGCTGAGTGACACTTACCCAAGCAGGGGGCTCCAAGACAGAGGAGAGGGACCCAGGTGCTCCGTCTGCTCACCTGCTGCTGGATTTGGGATCTGGACACACCACGTGGCACTCACCACGGGGTATGGCCGAGCCCCATCAGCCCCGAGGGTGTGCACTGAGTCCCACACAGAGGAAATGAGCGTTCAGCCCAAAATCTCCCCCAGGCCCCCGTGCTGCATGCAGCACAGCACTTCTGCTTCCCTCCCTCTTCCTTCCTGTTGTGCAGTGTGTGGGAGTAAAGCTGCCACCCCGCCCACAGCCCCGGGGGAGCTGGGCACAGCCTGGGCCTGTTACAGGGCACACAGCACTGGGGGACACTGGGCACAGCCTGGGCCTGTCACAGGGCACACAGCACTGGGACACTGGGCACAGCCTGGGCCTGTCACAGGGCACACAGCACTGGGACACTGGGCACAGCCTGGGCCTGTCACAGGGCACACAGCACTGAGGAACTGGGCACAGCCTGGCCCTGTCACAGAGCACACAGCACTGGGGGACACTGGGCACAGCCTGGCCCTGTCACAGGGCACACAGCACTGGGACACTGGGCACAGCCTGGCCCTGTCACAGGGCACACAGCACTGGGACACTGGGCACAGCCTGGCCCTGTCACAGGGCACACAGCACTGGGGAGCTGGGCACAGCCTGGGCCTGTTACAGGGCACACAGCACTGGGGGACACTGGGCACAGCCTGGCCCTGTCACAGGGCACACAGCACTGGGGGACACTGGGCACAGCCTGGCCCTGTCACAGAGCACACAGCACTGGGACACTGGGCACAGCCTGGCCCTGTCACAGGGCACACAGCACTGGGGGACACTGGGCACAGCCTGGCCCTGTCACAGAGCACACAGCACTGGGACACTGGGCACAGCCTGGCCCTGTCACAGGGCACACAGCACTGGGACACTGGGCACAGCCTGGCCCTGTCACAGTGCACACAGCACTGGGACACTGGGCACAGCCTGGCCCTGTCACAGAGCACACAGCACTGGGACACTGGGCACAGCCTGGCCCTGTCACAGGGCACACAGCACTGGGACACTGGGCACAGCCTGAGCCCTGTAACAGGGCACACAGCACTGGGACACTGGGCACAGCCTGGCCCTGTTACAGGGCACACAGCACTGGGGGAGCTGGGCACAGCCTGGCCCTGTCACAGGGCACACAGCAGCAGGGCCAACACCAGGCCAGGCAGAGGCTCCACTGTCCCTTCCTCACTGCAGGAACCCCACAGGTGCCTCTTTTCCCCTGAGCCTGATTCAAGCTCAGAAGGAGCTGCAGGGCAGAGTCCAGAGTGGAGGTGGACTGAGGCATCTCTCAGCCAGGTGTGCCAACACACTTGTAGAACCAAGGCCAGTGGAAGCTGCTGTGCTGGGCTTTGCCCAAGGAGAAGCAGAGATAGGTCAGTGAGGCCCCCACTGCTGTGGGGAAGACCCTGCCTTCACCATCTAGCCCAGCCAATCCCTGGCATCCCAGCACCACTGCTCCTGCTGCTGGAAAAAAGGAGAGCTTGACGTCAGATGGCACTGCAAAGGGCCACCATGTTCCCTCCCTCACCTTGCCTGCTGCCCCACAGCACTGCCAAAGCCTGCCCCTCCTCCTTCCAGCCCCGGGGAGCACAGGCTGCTCAGGGCCCAAGATCCACCGGCCAGGGACACAGTGACATGGGTGTGTCATTTCCCACCCCACATCCCTACGGAGCCCTCAGCCCCATCTGCTGTGGCACAGCTGGTGATGGAGCAGGGAGGTCCCGTGTGCAGTGTGAGCTCTCTCTACGACCAAGAACCTGAGCCTGTCTTAACAAACACATTGAGACCTTGTGGCCTGTGTTGCCTCAGCCCTTGGCATGGAAGGGACCTGCACCAAGTTTGCACAGTGTCTTTGTTTGTCACAGCCTTTATAACAGGTATCAGCCTCACTAGAGATTTATTTTTTATTTACAGAAAGGAGAAGAGATCAAAAGCCAGGGCAGGTCCCAGTGCCATCTCTGTGCTGGCACACGGAGAAGCCCCAAGCTCAGCAGCACCTACAGCTTCTTGCCCTTCTTCAACCTGTTGCGCTGCCATGTGTTGTACTTCCGCAGGCGCCTCCAATACTCGAGCGAGTCAGGGTCCAGCTCCTCCAGCTTCTTGGGGGGCCCGAGGTGGATCTTAAACAGCCTGGGGGTGAATGCAGAGGATGTGAGGCCGCAGCAAGGAGGACAAAGGGACAAACACCAGAAGGAACAATGGACATGAGTGACCAGGATGTGCAGAACCTTCACCCCACATCCACAGTGCACCCACTCCTGTCTCCTGATCCTGGGGAAGGTGTTTGGATTGCAGAGGAGTAGTCTGCCTCCTCACAGAACGCTTCCCTGTCCCTCTTACACAGCTCTGTGCCCCTGGAATGGCACCTCTGTTGGGACACAGAAGGGAATGGGCAGCACGCACCAGTCGGGGTACTCGGACTCGGGCTTCAGGGCCACCTCCGGACCCTCCTTGAAGTAGTTGACCCCCATGGCGTGGGTGGCGAGCATGGTGGGGTCCGTGCACACCTCCGGCCCCTTCAACACCTCCTTCGGCGCCCCCTTGCCCTTGGGCTTGGCGGCTGTGGGGGAAAGGGCAGGGTGAGGGCAGGGTGAGGGCAAGGGGTGTGCCGGGGCACAAGGACGCAGACAGGGGAAGGGATGGGGACTCGAGGGCAGCGGCATCGCAGGGCGCGAACAGGGGCCGGGGGGGCGTGGGGGGCACGAGGAACGGAGCTGAGGCGGCAGCGCCACCGGGGAGGGCGCGGAGCCGAGCCCGGGGACCAGGACGCGGGGAGAGCCGATATCAGGGGCGAGAAGCGCGGCACCAGGACACGGAGGGACAGAGCGATACACGGGGGGACACATTGGGCCGGGACCGAGGAGCGCGGGCCGGGGCCGGGGCCGGTGCTCGTGCAGCCTCACCGGGTTTCTTGGCGTAGGCGCGGGCCGGGGCGCGGAGCGCAGCTCCCGCCGCCCGCAGCAGCCCCCGGGCGGCCATGGATGGGCGCGGGGCACGGCGGGAGCGGGGCGGGGCCGCGCCTGCGCGGGGCCGGCGGAAACGACGTGGGGACCGTCCCGTCCCGTCCCGTCCCGGGCGGAGGCGCCGGTGGTGCCTGAGTCCGGCTGGCCGGGTCCCTCCCGGGCTGCCGGCTCATGGAGAGCGGCACCGCCATGGACTGCCAGGGAGCCGCGCTTCCCGCCCCCGGCGGCGGCAGCGATGACGCCGCGGAGCCGCGGGCCATGGACACGGAGAACGGGCCGGACACCCCCGGGCGCTGTGCGGGTGGCGGGCGGCCGGAGGAGCCGTGCCGTACGGCCCCGCAGCCCGGCAGCGGCTCCGGGCCGGAGGCGTCGGGGCCCGCCGCAGCCCCGGAGCTGGCGGGAGGCGCGGGCGGACGGACCGAACTGTGCCGGGGCTCGGGAAGAGCGATGGCAGCGGAGGCGGTGCCCGAGTCGCCGCAGGACTCTGCCCGCTGGGAGTCCAGCGCCGGGAGCGCCTCTCGGGCCCCCGGCAGCGCCGACCCCGCGGGCATGGAGCTGGATGAGACCCCCGAGCCCCGCGCCCGCCCGGGCAGCACCGAGTGGAGCGAGGATGTGGAGGACGAACCCTCGGAGATCCAGGGGCTGCTGGCTCAGCTCGAGACCCTTGACCCCAACCTCCGCGACCGCTCGTCCGCCCCAGAGCAGGGCTCGCCGTGCCCCTCGGGCGCTGGTGCCCGCCGGGGCCGCGGGCAGTGCCCGGGCAGGTGCCGGCCGTGCCCGCTGCACGTGGCCACGGGCCGGGGCCTGGCCATGCCGCCCTGCTGCCCCCAGCACTCCGCCTGCGAGCGGCCCTGCCACGGGCTGCTCTTGGCCGAGGCTGGCCGGGAGGACTTGCTGAGCCTCCTGTGCTACGAGGGGGGGCTGCCCGCGGCTGATGCCGAGACCCCCTTGGCCCACTCCGATGTCCTGGCTGGGACCAACCTGGAGGTGCTGCAGGCTCAGGAGGAGCCAGCCACTGTGGAGAAGCCCGAAGGGCTGAGGAGGCCAGAGAGCTCGGAGGGAGAACATTCTGGCAGCTGCTGTTATGGAGAGGGGCTTTGTGAGGACGAATCTGCCTGCGAGGGTGCTCAGGAAGGGTCCCCGGAGCTGGCGTGGGCAGCCCTGCCTTCTGCTCTGGCCCCCGGGACAGAGCAACCGCCCCAGGGCGCTGTGACTGTGAGTGCACTGTGCCTTGGGCTGCGATGGGGCAGCAGGAGCCAGGACACGCCCCTTGGCTCTGATCCCTCCTGGGTCTGGGATGGGGACAAAGGAGAGCCAGGGACGACTTCCCTCAGGTCTCACAGGGCCTTGTGCTGCGAGATTGCCTGGACAAGACCCTCGATACCAGCTTTGGCCCTGAATGCATGCGTGCATGGCTGGCTGATTCATGTGTGCCCTGGGGCAGAGGCCGGTGGGTCCAAACAGCCCCTCTGGTCCTGGGATCCTATGTCATCCTCTCCTCCTCTGCACTAGCACCCCCACAGGCCTAGGACCCTACTCCTCCCTGTCCAACCCTGGAACCCTATGCTGTTTCCCCCATCCCCAGGGACCCTCTGCTCTGGCCACTGCTCCAGGGCCAGGCAGGCTCAATCCCTGAGGTCCTAGCCACAGCCCAGCCTAACTCTCTCATTGCTTTGCAGAACAGGAGATCCTCATCATCCTGCCCAGCCTTCAAAGAGGGTGAGTTGTTTCTGTGCTTGCACAGCAAGAGCTTTCAGGAGTCTTGACCCAGCTACTCTGACCCTGAATGGGGATGCTCGGGGAGGGAACAGCCAGCTCTTCACCCATCCACAGTGGGTGCACCACGCTCCACGTGGCTTGTTTGAGCCTTTGCTGAGGAAATAAAGGTGTGCCAGGGATCAGGGAGGGAGTATCCTTGGGGGAAAGGGATGCCATGTGTTCCCACGGGAAGGAGGAAGCAGCCCTGGTCCCCAGTGATGCCAGGTGCCCTTGTACCAAGCACTGAACTGCTTCATCATGTGTAGGACTGGCAGCTAACAGGGAGCAGGCGTTGGTACCCCCAGTTTCAGAGGTGGGGGAGCAGCCTCTGCTCAGTCCCTCCCAACACCTCAGTTCCAGGCCCTTGTGACCCAGAAGACTTGCTGGATGGTGTGATTTTTGGGGCCAAGTACCTGGGCTCCACGCAGCTGGCCTCAGAGAGGAACCCCCCAACCAGCGTCCGCATGGCGCAGGCCCAGGAGGCGGTGGACAGGATCAAGGTGCAGGAGGGATGGGGGCCATGGCAGCCCCAAGCCTTGCTCCCTTGTGGATGTGGGGTGGTGCTCAGGATCTGCCTGAGGGCACCTGGCTGTGGGGCTGGGCCCCAGCAGGGTCCTGTGACCTCTCCCTCATTCTGCAGGCACCTGAGGGGGAGTCCCAGCCCATGACAGAAGTGGATCTGTTTGTCTCCACACAGAGGATCAAGGTGCTCACAGCTGACACTCAGGTGAGCAGGAACAGTGGTAACCACGTGGCTCTGTGGCTGTTTCGACATTCCTGTTTGGTCTCAGGATCTCAGCTTTGCTCCCACACCAGGTGGGTCTTGCCTGTGATGGCCTATGGATGAGGACACCCATGTGGAAGGGGACATGTCACTTCATAGCCATCCTGTGTCATGTCCTTGACTCTCTGTATGGCTGCACAAGGCTTTCCATGCAACCTGTACGCTGTGGAGCTGCTGGGTTCCCCGGATCTGGGGAACCCAGGCTTGAAATCCGGAGAGCTCTTTGCCTCAGGATTAATTTATGCATTACAGCAAGAGGGAAGAGCTGTCTTGCCACCTGGCAACATCAAGGACACAAATGAGTCCTTGATGAAGGATCTGTTTGTAGGTTTTGGTACAGCCATGGTTTCTGCCCACCAGCACCATGGCCAAACCCTTCCTGCTTGCAGTGCCAGCAGGTTCATGGCTGCCCACGTGGTCTGACAGCCCCGAGAGGGCTGAACTCTGTGCGTGTGTTCCCTTGCCAGGAGGCCATGATGGATCACTCCCTGCAGACCATCTCCTACATTGCCGACATCGGCTCCCTGGTGGTTCTCATGGCGCGCCGGAAGCTGCCGCGGCGCTCGGAGGCGGCGGAGGAGAAGCGGCTCTACAAGATGATCTGCCACGTCTTCCACTCAGCTGATGTGAGGCAACACACGGATCCCCAGGGTGGGGGGGTGGCCCTGGGGACCTGAGTGCCATTCCACTGTAATAACTGGGTGTTATGGGCTGGGGCTGCAGCAGAGATCGCCCCCTCTCCACAAAGGAGAGGGCAAGATCCCAGCCTGAGCATCTCTGTGTCGTGCAGAGGCCCAGTGAGCAAAGTGGAGGGGAGGGGCCCATTCAGGCAGGGAAGGAGCCAGGACACCCTGGAGCTCCCAAGGACGATTCCTGTCCTGGAGTCATGCCTTGCAGGGCACTGGGAGCAGTGTGCTGCAGCCCTGAGCCATAGGCCCGTTGTTCCTCAGGCCCAGGTCATTGCCCAGGCCATTGGGCAGGCGTTTGGCGTGGCTTACCAGCGCTTCCTGGAGGCCAACAGCATTGACCCGAGCGAGCTGAGCCCACGCCAGTACAGCCGTGCCCTGGAGGACCAGGAGCAGTACAATGCAGAGCTGACCCACTTCTCCCAGCAGGAGAACTGCAAGGACGTAAGAGCTGCTCCGGGGGGTGGGGACTATGTGGGGAACCTGCTGGCACCTCTGTGGCTCCCTGTGCAGCTGAGGTGCTCTCTACAAAACCAGAGCCCATCCCAGCCAGCTGTGAGCCCTGTGGGCTGGGACATGTGCTCCACGACTCCGGTGGAGGTTATGACCATAACCCAGCTGTTCTCCCCTCAGGTCTGCATCCGGAAGCAGAAGGGGGAGATCTTGGGCATCGCCATTGTGGAGTCGGGCTGGGGCTCCATCCTGCCCACCGTGGTCATCGCCAACCTGATGCACGGGGGCCCCGCGGAGCGCTCGGGAGAGCTGAGCATTGGGGACCGCCTCATGTCAGTCAACAGGACCAGCCTGGTGGGGCTGCCCCTGGGCACCTGCCAGAGCATCATCCGGGTCAGCCAGGGCTGGGTGACTTCCTGCCTTGCTCCACGAGGGAGATGGGGACTGGCCTGATGATGAGGGAGTGTCTGTGACACTGGGATTCCTTTGGGACCCCCAGCTTTGGAGGCAGGTGTGCAGAGGTCATACCTGCCCTGCAGACTGTGACAGTTCCTGCTCAGAGTGCTTGGAGGAAGGCAGGGACAAAGCTGGGGACTGTACTTGCTGTGGCCCTGCCTGAAAAGGAGGGTGGAGGAGGAGGCAGGCACCTGTCCTGAAGGGAACCTGTTGCATCATTTACCTCTCATTAGGATGGGAAGGAGCTAAAAGCAAGGACAGCATAGCCTCAGGGGCAGGAATATCTTGGGCTGGGTTTGTAAGTTCTTGTCCCTGGATTAGTATTCACAGTATCTCTTTGTGTGCCTGAGTTGCCCCATTGAAAACAGGTTGCTAATCCTCAGCCCTCATGTGCTGCTTTGCCCCTCAGACAGTCTGAATAGCTCTCCAAAATCTCACCAAGCCCCATCCCTCCTTCCAGGAGCTGAAGCACCAGACCGAGGTGACACTGAACATTGTGCACTGTCCCCCTGTCACCACAGCTGTCATCCGACGCCCTGACTCCAAGTACCAGCTGGGCTTCTGTGTTGAGAACGGTGTGGTGAGTGCCCATGGGATTGGAGCTGGGCCAGGCTCTGCCTGAGGGGCAGGCAGAGCTGCCTGTGTCCAGGAACCAGCACCCAGCTCCCACACTCCCTGTGCTTGCCTGGGCCAAGGGGTCACACAGCTCTGCTGTACACAGCAAAAAGCTCCTCCTGTCTGCAGCACTGATGGTTGTATCCCTCTACTTGGTGCTCTGTAGCTGTTTGCATTCAGGGTGGTGGCTTCTTCCTGGCTTTCTGGGTGTGACCCCAGTGGCAGTTGCTGTTGTCTCCTGTGCCCAAGCCACTCTCTGCCCTGGGCTTTCCTGTCACCCTTTTGGGAAGGCAGAGGTGCATTCCTGGGCTCAGTGGTGGGTGATACCTCGCACACCAACTGCTCCCCCTAGGACTGGAGATGTGGGTCTCTCCTGATGACCCAAGGAGAAGCTCAGTCTCTGCAGCCCAGGCCTGGGGGGGGGGCAGGAGGGTTCAGTGGGTGGGGCACCACAGCCTTGTCAGCCAGGGGACAAAATCCTGGGGGCTGCCCTGGCCCCAGCTCAGCACATCACTCTGGTGGCAGCAATGCCCAGGGAGGTCCCTGCCAGGGACTGGAGGAGGTGTGCACCCCAGGCAAGAGCTCTGGCCAGGAGCCCATAGGGGGTGAGGGTTTGGAGCAGTGGTGGCACAGGGCTGGGCTGTGGGCACAGCCCTGCCCTCACAGCACGCCCTGCTCCCAGATCTGCAGCCTGATGCGCGGGGGCATCGCGGAGCGGGGCGGCGTGCGCGTGGGGCACCGCATCATCGAGATCAACGGGCAGAGCGTGGTGGCCACGCCGCACGACAGGATCATCCAGATCCTCACCGAGGCGGTCAGCGAGGTGAGCCAGGCCCCAGGGAGCTGCTGGGCTGAGAGCTGTGCACCAGCTCCAGCTGGGGTCTCTAATCTGTGTCTCTGCCTAGGTACACATCAAGACCATGCCAGCCTCCACGTACCGTCTGCTGACAGGGCAGGAACAGCCCATCTTCCTCTGAGCCACCGTGCCTGGAGCAGGCAGGAGCGAGCCTGGGGCTGCAGGGGCAGGACTGGCTACCTTCTGCCCCAGCCCTGCATCAGAGCCCTCAGCAGGGCCTAAGTCTGCACCTCTTTTGTTTTACTCAGGACACAGTGGGACACTGGGGGCTGATGCCAGCCTGAGCAGCATCAAGGCCTGTGGTGCCATGCTTTGGGCACCTCTTCTCCCCCTTCAGTCACCTCTCACCACCTCACAGTGCCTGAACAGTGCCTATCCTGCTGCTGCACAGGATCCCTCACCTTGGCCTTGTGCTAGTGCGGGGGGGGGTCCCTATGTGAAAGTTTCCCCCCCCCCAGTCACTGACTGTTGTACTTTTACACTCACCAACCGTGCCTTTCCCAAGGCAGGGACAGTGCAGGAAGCACAGCTCAACTCCAGAGCTCAGCCAGCAGAGCCCCAGAGCAGCACTGACCCTTCACACCTGTGTGTGTGGGGTACACTGGCACCCCTGAGGAATACCCAGCAGCTCCCAGACTCGGCCTTGGAGGCAGAACACTCCTGGCACCTCCTCCCATGGCTTGGCCAGAGGCCTGTTGGGGTGCAAACTCTCCATTAGACACGTTGCACCAAACTGGGAACCTGCCTCAGCTTTTTCCTGGTGCTGCCTTGAATCGCTCTGCAGGCACAGCCTGGCCCAGAGCCACAGCCCTTGGAGCAACAAAAGGGAACATGGCATTGCCCAGCCTCACATCCCATGAGCTTGGGGCTGTGAGCCTTTTTGTGAGCAGCCCTCTGGGCCCCCAGGGCTGCAGCAGTGCTGACCTGGCTGTACCTGTGTGTGCTTGGTTGCTCTGAAAATAAAAATTTTGGGAAATATGGGAGGCTGCATTTGAGGAGCTGCAGGGAGACTGCAGCAGAGGAGACTCAGCTCTGGGGGGCTCATCCCAGGCCTGCAGTGGTGCCAGGCCCCAGTTCCCCCTGTGAGGCTTTATCATAATCAGAGCCACTGGCCAGGGAGGTACTTTACCATTGTACACAAGGCCACCCAGCACCTCCAGAAACAACCTGTTCTGATCCAAACATCCCTTTTATTCCAGTAGCAGTGGCTGTGGCCAAAAGGGAAGGAGGCACATGGCAGTGCAGGCACTTTGTGATGCAGGATATAGTAGGATTGGGCCCAGCCCAGCCTGGCCACAGGGGCACTGCCTGAGCTGTCACCTGCACCCAGCTGTGCAGGGCTGTGGGAAGGACAGGCCAGCAGTGCCACTACACATCTGTGGCTGGGCCCCACTCATAACCTTCATCCTGGTCCGAGTCATCCCTGGCCCGTGTGAACCTCCTCCTGACCGCCTCGTGCTCGTATTCCCTGGGGGACAGAAGGGTGGTGATGGCTCTGTGTGACAGGGACAGTCCCCTTCCAGGCCTGTCCCCAGCCCTGCATGACTGCCATCCCCACCCCACACGGCTGTGATCCCATCAGGTACCTGATGCTGTCATGGCTCCTGCCCTGCCGTGGCACCTGCGGAAGAAGAGGTGGGAGGGGTCAGGGGCTGTGCCCCAGCCTGGGGCATTTGTCCCTGGACACCCAGAGCTGGGCACAGACACACAACTGGACCCTACAGCAGCCAGAGGTGACACCCTGCCTGTGCCATGGGGGTGGGAATCACACTCCAGAGTCAGGCACAGTGTCCTCCTCTTCTGCCCCATTAGGCTCTTGTAGCAGTCTAGGCCAACCCACCTGTTCACTCTGGCTGTGGCTTGGGGCCAGCTGTGCTGGCTTGGAGGAGTCCAGGCCATGGCTTGGGGCCAGCTGTGCTGGCTCAGAGGAACGGGCCAGCCCAGGCTGGTCATAGGCATCCTCTGCCTCACCATCAGTGAAGGCACCTGTCTCCCCATCCGTGTCGTCGTAGTCACTGTTGGCGTGGCTGTCACACGTCAGGTAGCCTGAGGCCACCCTGCTCGGTGGGTTCAGCACTTCCAGACTGTCCTCGGGTGCTACATCTGCCTGAGGGGTGGGGACGACAGAGACATGGGACCCCAGCCATGGAGGGCCATGTGCAGCCCTATCACCTGCCTGGCTGCAGCCCCAGGAGGCCAAGCCTTGCCACAGAGAGCCTGTGCCCCCTACCTGGTCTGCTGTTGTCCAGACAGGCTGGTTTTGCTGTGTCCTTATGATGTCCTGGATCTGCTCGTACCAGGCATTGCCACCTCCACTGAGGCTGATGGTGGCTGTGAAGAGGTGGCTGCAATTCTTCTTCATCTTGTTGGCCTGGGCATAGAGACGCCGGGAACTCTTCCTGGAGTCGGGCGCCAGCCACTGCCGCATGGCCTTGATGCCCTGGCGGCTCTCGGGCTGGCAGAACACTACCACTGGGTAGTACTGCACGTAATTGAGGCGCTCCACGGCCGAGGGCGTGATGTCCAGCAAGGCGTGCTTGTTCTGGGGCAGGGCACAGCTGTCAGCCCTGCTGGGAGCAGGGATAGGCACCAGGGGCTTTCCACAGGCCCCAGCTGGCTCCAAGGACGTGGGAAAGGTCTCACCTTTTCTGCAATCTGCCGCACCGAGTCCAGCTTGATGACCTTGGACGATGCCCCATCTCGGGGCACACTCGCTGCAGGACACAGAGGTGGGGCATGGGAGGGGCTGCACCTCCAACAGCCCCAGGTTGGGCATGGCCATGCCCAGTCCCAGGGCTGTGCCCCTCACAGAGAGGGCAAATGAGCCCAGGAAGGTGTTGGGGGAGGTGTCATAGGGAGGGAGCCAAAGGTAAAGAACTCTCCCACTGTCTGGCTGCTGGATATCATTTTCTCCTCAGAGTGGGGGCACTTACGGGCAATTTCGAATAGCTCGGGCAGCTCCCTGCTGAGCTTCTGCACAGCGATGTCTGCGATGGGGCCCAGGATCACCACTGGCCGCTTGAAGCTGGCTGTGGGAGGACAGAGGTGCTCAGGGTGAATGGGGCCAAGGGCAGAGGTCTCAGCACCAAAGCACCCAGCCCTGCTCCTCATGGTGCCCACAGGCCTGCAACTTGCCCTTCTTCCCCCAGGAGAGGGGGCCCATCAACATGTACAGCAGGGCAGCCCCAGGACCAATGTCCTCAGGGTGGGTCAGACTGTCCTGCTGCCCACCTTCCTTGAGGACCACCCTCTCATAGGGTGGGTAGCGCCCCTGCTTTGTGAGGGCAGACAGGTCCTCCCGGCTCTTCCGCAGCATCTTCTTGGCTCCCCGCAGGCCCCGCAGCTTCCAAAACTCAGCCCTTGCCCCAGAGGGGTTGGTACCAGATGTGGCTTTCAGCACCGACTCCAAGCTGGCAATCTGCTCGGCCCTGGGAGAGGAGAGGGCTCAGGACCTGCAGCCTCTGGGTTTGAGGAGCAGGTCAGAATCTGGCACCGCTGCTCGGTGGCACAGCCAGCAGAGGTAGATTTCTTTCTGTGGTAGACTTCTCTCTCTGGCTCTTTCATCAAGCTAACTTGACCATCAGCTGCCCCACCACCCTGTAGGGATTTTACCAGCTCATGCTTCCCACCATTGCCCCACCAGCCCTTGCACTGCCTCTCACTGAGCCCACCATCCATGTCCCCAGCTCACTTGGGAGCCTCCTCTGGCTCTGCTTGTCTAGGGGCTGTTCCTGGCTCCATCCCTACCTGCTCTGGTTGGGGATGATGCCCCTCTCCTGCTCCTGCAGGTCCCTGCCCATGCGCACAGCAAGCCAGCTCCCCAGCCTGCCCCGGTACATGGTGTCCAGCACGTGGAACACGTCCCCACGGACAAAGCTGAGCCCTGACGGTGTATCTTTCTCAAAGTCAAAGTGTGTCCGGATGTAGAACGAGTCACCCACGTTGGACGAGATCATCTTCCTGTAAACTGAAGCCCAGAGCAAGAGCGACCATCAGGGGAAGAGGTGGCTGAGGAAGAAGATGCTGGAGAGATTTGGGAAGGCACTAGGCTGGCTGGGAGGCTCCACAGCAGCCCTTGCTGCTAAGGAGAGTATTTGGGACACCTTTTCCTCCCATGGCATTCTCAGGCATGCTGGGGACAGTAGGACTTGACTCCCCAGCATATACTGGCCTCTCCAGGCTGAGCCATGGTGCCAGAAAGCCCCTGTGCATGGGGAAGCTGAGGCAAAAACAAGGCTGGGATGGTCTTGTCTCCTCCCATCAGCTCTCTGGAGGAGGAGGAGGGGGGAAGAAGGACCACCCTGCAGGGATGGGTAGGGCCATGGCAAGTCCAGCATGTCTGATGCTTGTCCAGAAGAGACAGAGGTTGGAGAGGCACAAGCCCAGGATGAACCTGGTCACCACTCACTGTCCTGCTTGCTCTGGATCCACAGCGTGACCTCCTCGCCTGGGGGCAGGGCCATGAGATATTCCACAGCCTCCTCACGGGTCAGGTTCTGGAAACTGGTGTCATTCACCTGCCACAGAAAAGCACTTGGACATGGTCCTGCCAGCAGGACAGAGGACATGGGCACCAGCAGGGGACCCAGGGACAGCAGTACCCAGGGCAGAGTGGGAGAGGGAACGGTCACCCTGGAGGCGATACCCTGGGGAAATACTGGACCCAAAATGGCTGGGGCCAGTCCAGGTGCAGCAGCATATGGAGCATTTTCAGCCTCAGATACCTGCAGGATCTGGTCACCTTCCCGAACGCCCTGGCTGTCAGCCAGACTCCCCTCCTGCACGCTCGACACGAAGATGCCCACGTCGTTCCCGCCCGTCAGCCGCAGCCCCACGCTCTTGGCCTTCACAAACCGCACCACCCTGGAGCTGGTGCTGTACCTGCCATGGGGAAGAACAGTCAGCCCAGTGTCATGCCCAGGGGACATGCAAGGACAGGACAGGGAGGCGCTGACCCTGTCACCCAACCCTGTGACACGGCAGCTCTCCATGTCCTCCAGCAATCCCCCCTTTCCTCTTGCAGACATACCCATCCTTGTGGGCAGCTCTGGCAGTGGGGCTGGTGTGGGGGCTGTGGCCATCCCTCTCCACGGCTTCCAGAAGATCTGCAGGAAGGAGAGCAGGTCCAGGAGCAGGTCCAGGCTCTGCCAGGGCCTTGAGCAGTGGAGATGCACAGGAGCCTGAAGCCCCCTCAGTGCTCCACTCACCTGGGCTGTGAGCATCAGCTACAGTCACCTCAGCCACAGACTCCCTGTTCAGTCGTCTCCTCTCCCTGGAACAAGGTCGAGCAGGATTTAGGCAGGGCACATGGGCAGTGGAGACAAAAGAGCAAGCTGGGAATAGCAGTAGCACCTCCAGGGATATTAGCTTAGGAATGGAGAACCAGCATCCCCAGGCTGGTGGAGAACACAGCAGGATCTCCCAGGGGACAGAGGGGCTCACAGGGACAGTGTGAGCCTTACAGTGAATTTGTCCTGGCAGCAGCTGGAGCTCGTGGGGAGGCCTCCGGTGATGCCGAATGGGACAGCTCAGAGTCGATGTCTGAGATATCTGCAGCCAAAGGAGGGGAGATGTATCGGTGGCCATGCAGCCCCTGGCTGTGTTTCTGACCCTGGCTGTGCCACCATGTGTCTCACCGTCCATCCGGGAGCTGTCACTCTGGCTGTCAACGTCAGGGATGTTGACCAGGAACTGCCGGTGGTCACGGAGGATGAGCAGGGTCAGGATCCCCTCCGTCTGCTCAATGAGCTGCTGGGTTTCAGCCAAGGACATGTCCTGGCTGGCTACCCCATTGATCTGGAGGGGAAGAGTGGGAGGCCTTAGGGCACCTGCTCCTGGGAAAGCCACGCCCAGGAACACCCCACTGGGATGGGATGCTCTGACTGCCATTTTACTGGTCCCTTCCCAGCCCCTCCAGCCCAGCCCCAGATCCTGCAGCTTCACCTATCTGTGTCCCTCTTCCTGGCTGCTTCCCAGTGTGACCCCATTCTGTACAGAGGAAACATTAGCATGGCTCATTAACACCCACTTCCACTTTCCTTGGGCTCTGCCCAGAGGCAGGATTGCAGATCCCTCAGACACCTGAAGCTCAGTTTTCCTTTGCCCTGGGCCCAGCACTGTCCCTCCATGCTCTGAGCTGGTGCAGGGAGTCAGGCCCAAACCAGGCCCCAAGGCTGGGATCTCCCTTAGTGGTAGCTGCTTTTCAAAACAGACTATGGGATGTAATCCCTTCTGTTTACCCCAGAGTCACTTTGGCACCAGTTCCCAGCAGCTACGGGTCTGCCTGGACCAGGTGTGCGAACAAAGGGTCTCCCTCCCTTCTATTTCCTCCTCCCCAAATACTTAAAGCATTGTTTTATCTGACAAACACCTGTAACTGTTATCCAGTGAGGACATGGACACACAATGGGAGACCACACACTGTGGGGACAGTGGGGTGGACATGACCCCACTGTGACAGCAGGACATGCCACCAGCCCTGGCAGCAGGGAGCAGGGTGTGAGAGCCCCTGCAGGGTCCCTGGGACAGCCAGGGGTGCTGGGACAGGGAGTAGGCACAGACAGAACTGCCTCCAGCACAGCCATGGCTGTGTCCTGCAATGACACCAGCCAGGGATGAGCCCTCCAAAGAGGGGCAGATGAGACCCCCAGAGAGTGCCCTGCACCCCAGGGCCCCCCTACCTTCAGGATGAGGTCTCCCTCCTGCAAGGAGTTGCCCTTGGCTGCCAGCCCGCTCTCCACTATGTGCTTGATGAAGAGCTGACTCCCCAGCTTCACGCCATACTCTGCAGCAAAGACAGCCGTGATGGCAGCAGCATCAGGCAGATGCAAGACCATCTCAAGGTCCCCCTTGGCACCAATGCCACAAGCCCCAGCTTCCCTTGGGTTACTGGCAAGCCCCAAAGCTGAGCTCTCCATTCCCCAGCTGAGGGCAGGAGGTTCAGTGCACCCAGCATGGCATGCACTGCCCGTCTGTTGCAGCCAGGCCCTGGCACCCACCCAGCTATCATTGCCTCCCTAGAGGAAGGCATGGCCAAAAATCAGGAAACGAGACCCAGGGACAGCAGCAGCAGGAGGACCTCACCTTCATTCTGCTTCTGTTTCACCAGGACTGACTTGATGGGCTTCATTGGCACATCCTGGCGCGGCAGCCGCTTGAAACCTGACACCAGGGCCAGCCCGTTGGTGTCCCCATCCTGGCCAAAGGCATTGGCAGAGCCATGTCGGCCGTGGCCTCTCCGATCTGAGCTACCCTGCATCCAGTGGCTGCTGTCCTGGCTCCGCCTCCGGCTCCGTGATAACGGCTTGTGGTGGCGACGGTCATCGCGGTGGTGACCAGAGCTCCTCTCGCTGGATGAGTCCCCATCGTAGCCCTGGCTGTGATCCAGGTCATCCCGGGAGCGCTGCAGCCTGTAGTCCTCGTCTGAGTCATAGTGCCGGGGCACAGCAGGAGACCCAGGGCTGCTCTTGCTCACAGGAAGGTGAATCTTCTTTGGTCTTTTCAGCGTCTGCAGGTGCAAAGTGAGCAGGAGAGGATGGTGGATACAGCTGTGTCTGCAAGGAAGTGTCCCTGCAGCAACTCCCAAGCCCCAGAGTCTGGGCATGTGTGGACAGGGGATCTGGGATGGGGACAGGCACAGCGTGAGCATGATGCCAGCGCCCATCCCACCTCAGGGCACACTCACAATGTTGGCAATCTTGCCACAGGTTTTAAGTGTCTGGATGGCGACAGAGGATGGGACGTTCTCCATGGAAAGGCCATTCACCATCACGATGTGATCCTTCCTCCTGGGAGGGAAAATGCAGCTGTGACTCTGTCCCAGGCACAGCTCCCAGCCCGGAGAGCTGATGGGGTGGTGAGTGTGCCCCAAGGGATCCCGTTCCAGCCAAGCAGGGCAACAGTGCTGCTGGCCCTGTCCCAGCAGGAGCAGTTCCCCATCCTTCCCACCCTTGCTGGCAGCAAGCACTCCCTATAGCCCTGTGTACTCACTGGAGCTGACCCATTGCTGGTCCCCCAGGCACCACATCTGAAACAAACACCGCTGTGTCCCCAGTTGTCCTGTTGGGATGGTCACGGCCTCCAGAGACAGCAAACCCAAAGCCCCGGTGAGGGTCCTAATGGGTGTGGGTAGAAGGGGGGTCAGGCAGAGCTGACCCCACAGACCCCATCCCCTTCCACAATGAGGCCACTCCAGGTAGCACTCACCCTGCTCAGAGTCACTGTGTGCTGCTCCCAGATCACCATCTCCTCCATGGTGGGCACCCACCAGCACAAGCTGGGGACAGTGCCAGTGGCAGCCGGACGGCCAGGGGGCTCTGACCGGCTCCGGCTCCTCTTTGCAGCTGCTGGCCCCTTCCTCAATCCAACATCAGGCTGCAACAAAGAGTAGCAGCAAAACTGAGCCATCAGCACCAGGGGCTGTGACAGAGCCCCTCGGTGCCAGGGCACTGGCATTGGCAGCTATGTCACATCCCAGCTAACCCTGCATGGCTCTGAAGCCAGAGCTGCCTCTGTGCACCATGAAATCACACCCTGGGGATCCACTTCCATCACCTCAGGCACGTGTCCATAGAAGGGGAGTTTTTACGCAGGGCAAGGAAGGACTCATCTCCCTAGCTGGTGGTCTGACTTTGCTCTGTCCCCCTGGAGCTGGCAGACCTTGTGGTCCTGGTCTGGATGGTGTTTCAGTGCCTATGCATCCACTCCAGGCTCCAGCAGCTCTGCCAGCTGGTTTGGTAGCACCACTGCCCCAGTTTCACCATTTGTTACCCTGGGTTTTCCCCAAATCCAGTGTTTCCACCTAAGGCAGATGGGCCTGACTGACAGAATAATGTCCCTTTGAGGTGAAACTCCTGGGGTGGGCCCTGGGATCTCCACTCCTCGGCTCCTGGCTCCCTGGAGGGAATGTCAGCATGAACCCAGACAGACCTGGGTTCCCCATGATGGTGGGAGACAACAGGAGCAGAGCCTCCCACCAGTTCCCATGGGGTGGGACAGGGAAAGGCCACTTTGATCAGGGCCTCACAGAATCATCAAGGCAGGAAGATGCCTTCAAGATCATCAAATACAACTGGGACTCCAACACCACCACAATCACCCCTAAACCATGTCCCCAACAGCCACATCCATATGCCTCTTGAATGCTTCCAGGGATGATGATCCCAGCACCTTCCTGGGAAACTTAATCCATTCCCTGACCAGTGAAAAAATTATCTAATATGTAATCTCAACCTCCATTGGTGCAACTTGGGGCCATTCCCTCTGGTCCTGACACTTGACAGAAGAAGCTGATCCCCACCTCACTACAATCTCCTTTTGGGAGCTGTAGAGAGCAGTGAGGTCCCCTAAGCACCCTTCTCCAAACTGAACATCCCCAGTTCCCATGGCACCACATGGCTGTGGTGTCCAAGGGCTCCGGAGTGGCTGTGCCAAGGCTGTGCTCAGTCCCAACATCCCCCCAGTGCAGCTCAGCCACCCTCAAGCCCAGCCAGCAGTGCCCACATTGGTGCCACAGGGAGTTCAAAGTCTCCACGAACCCTTTGGGAATTGGCCACGGGGAAGCTTTGGTGGGACATAGAGACACTTCGTGGGCAATGCTGGGGTGATGCCACACCAGGGATCTGGCAGTGGGCAGCCAGCTGTGGGCAGGTGATCCAGCTCTACCCTGGCACAAGGACATCCCATAGGCAGCCCTGGCTGGAGCAGTGTTGAAGCAGATGGCTGAGCCCCCAAAATGAGACCAACCTGAGCCCCTGAAACGAGACCAAACTCACTGCAGCCCTGCAGAGGGCTGGGGGAGGCCTGGGGTAATCATTCACCCAACAGGCAGGCTGCAGCCTCGGGTGTGGAGGGCAGAGTCCCCTGTGCGTCACCAGCTGCTGAAACCAGCCCAAGTGCCTTCCAGGGACACGTGGGGGTACTGGGGCAGGGCAGGACCCCAGTATGGCAGCACCCACTGTCCTGGCACTGGGAAAGCTGATAACAAACAGGAAGTCCCAGTGTGATATTAGGGTGGTTTCAGCTCTGTCACCCATGTTGCTTGTGCTCCCTGGGCACATGCAAGTGACATGGTGTGACCTGGAGCAGCCAAATCATCCTCCTCCCTAGGGTGGTGAATCTGCTGTGCCAGAGCCACCCCTGATGCCACCCAACACAGCCCCTCATTGTCCCTAGCTGGCTGCCACTACAGTCCCACCACCACGGTGCCACAAACTTGCATTCCACTGTTGCCCATGGCTCTCCCCAGACAGTGGTTGGAACAGCATGGGGATGGCAGCAGCTCCAGTGGCACAGGCAGTGTGCCCCCGGTGCCACCAAGCCCTGTCCCTGTCCCCAGTCTCCCCCCAGGATCTGGCGTAGGGCCTGCAGCAGCCAAAGGCCGAGGCTGGCAGCAGGTGGAGCCGGCTCAGCCGGTTTCCGACAGAAACCAGCGCGCACCTGGAACGGCCCCGCAGGGAGAGGCAGTATCTGGGCAGAGCTGACCATGGCCCAGCCCGACACACCCAGCACCGGGCACGGGCAGCACTGCGAGCCCCACACCGCCCCTGCTGCCCCACACACCTACCGTGGCGGCACCTCCCAGGGCTCTTGAAGCTAAATAAAGCCAAGATGTGCTGGGACAGCTTCATCCCACAGCCAGGTCCCCAGTCCAGGGCTGTACCTGCCCCCGGGTGACACCACCAAAAATGCTCGCCATGGGGACAGCAACGAGTCAGGGGGTCATTTATTGGAAAGTGTCACACACTGTCCACCTCAACCGTGCACACAACCAACCCCGCACCCATAATGCTTCCCAACCTCCCTCCCCCCTCATCCTGACAACCTCAAAGCCTTCCTTGGATCAGCGAGGTCCCTGCTCTCCGCCAGTGCTGCAAAACCACTTGTCCCTTGTCTGGTCCTGGCCATGCAGCACTGAAGTCCCGGATCCCACCAGAAGCTGCTCTACCCCAACCCACCCCCACACAAAGAGCGATGAGCTGATCCCAACCCCCTGCTCTGGGAAAAGGTGTCTGGAAGGGCTGCTCCGGACCAAGTGTAAATCAGCAGCAGAGAGGCACGTCCTCCAGCGCTGGGGTGCGGAGCTCTGATCCTCCGGGGTATGTCCCTGCTACGGGACAGAGCTCCAGAAGGGTCACTAGGTCCTGGAGCCACCCAGAGAGGGACAAAGCATGGCCGGTTCCCAGGTGAAAGCACGGCTGAAAGCCAGAAAGCACAACCGACAGATCCCGGGGGACAGAGTTAGGCACTCACCGAGCCTGGGATCCGACCAGGAAGGAGCTGAGCTCCCGGGCTGGTGGCAGTGGTGTCACTCCAGGGTGCCTTGCGTAACCCTTTGTGGCCCAGACTCTGCCTGCAGCGGGGAAGGAGCAGGAAGGGGGTTCCGGGGCAGCTTCCCGGGCACAGCAGGTCTCCCGGACGGTGTCTCTGGTGTCCTCCACCGTGATGGAGGATTTCCTCCACCCGCACCCATCGCCCTCCCAGTGCTGCACCAGGACAGGCTCACAGGATACCGGGCATGGACAGCCACATGCCTGTGGGGTTCCTCCCCGCAATCCTTGCCCTGTCCAGGGAAGCGTTGGGACTCTGCCCCAGACTCCCAAACTCTCCCAGCGTTATCCACTGTCCCAAGAGGGGACAGACACGGGGTCACAGCCTGGGGATCCCTGTCCTGGCAGGTGTAGGAGAAGCTGGTGATGGCTGCTGCCCCCTCCCCTTCCCTTGCCCCTGTCCGCACCTGAGGACCAGGTCCTCGTCATCCCTCGTCCCGCGGGGCCGCTTTCCGGCGGTAACAGCGATCAGGTCCACGCCGCGGGTCTCCACCTCCCGCCGGGGCCGGTACCGCTCCCAGCCCAGCGCCGAGGCGTCGTGGGGGGACCAGTTTCTGCGGAAGCCCCCGGCCCGCAGCCGCCAGCCCAGGGCCGGGGCCATGCTGCCGCCTGCCCCTCCGCTCACTCCTCGGCACCGGCTGCTCCCGGCCGAGCCCCACGGGGAGCCCGGAGCAGCTCCCGCCGCTCCCCAGGACCAGCCGCAGCCGGGAGCCCCTCTGGCGGGGGCCGGCGCCGCCGAGCAGCATCATTAGTGCCGGTGGCCCCAGCGTTGCCTCCCAGCCCCGGCTTCCCATCCGGGACACGCGTGGCCCCGGGGCTCCGAGAACCGGCGGGGCCGGCCCGGGCTGACCCGCGCCCCGGGGCTGACCCGGGCCGGGCGGCGCCACTAGATGGTGCCGCGGGGTCGGGAGGAGCTGGGACCCGGCCGGGCTGGGAACCGGCGGCGCTGAATGGAAAGCAGCGTGTCCGGGTCCCGGTGCACCGCAGGCCCGGTCCAGTCCAGCGGATTGTGCAGCTACAGGGAGTTCTCGAAGACGGGAAGGGGGGGCGGATAGGGGCCGCCCGCGACCGGGAAGGCTCCTGGACGGTCCCGGTGCAGCGGGGGCAGCGCGGTGGGAACCGAGCCGCAACGGGACGGGGGCCGCGGGCTGCGCCGTGCAGGGCCGATCACGCCCCCGGTCACGCCCCCTGAAACCACGCCCCCGCATGAGCCACGCCCCCACTGTCATGGGCATCCACAGGCCACGCCCCAATTGCCATGGCGACCGACATACTCCCCGCCCCCGGGAGCCCCGCCTTCACTGCCATGGCAACTGGCCGGCAGGCCCCGCCTCCAGCGGAGCCCCGCCCCGGTGCCATGGCGACCGCAGGCCCCGCCCCCCGACCCTGTGGTGTTTTCCCCTCCACCCGAGGTGTCGCGGCCGCCGCGCCGTGAGGGACCGGGGGCAGTTGCTGCGGCCTTCCTTATCCCTCCGCCCCCCCCTCCCCCTCCGTCGAATCCCACAGCCCGCCGGTTATCGCGACAGCCCTCTGCTGCATCGCAATTAACTCCGGCGGAAAAGCCCAGCTGTGCTTCCGGCACTGTTCGGGGCGTGTCTGGTCGCGGCGCCACCCGCGTTCTATGGTCCGCGGCGCTCCCAGGGTCCCCCGCGCCGCGGCCGGTACCCGGGAGGAGCGCGGCGGCGGGCGCTGGCCTGTCCGGGGCCTGTCTTGCCCCGGGGCTGCGCCTGCCCGCGGCCGCCATGGAGCTGGAGGTGCCTGAGGAGGCGGAGGGCTCGGCCGCGGCGAGTGGCATCACTCCGGAGGCCAGCTTAGGGGGACCGGACGCGTCAGGAGGTAACGCGCCGCGAGCACCGGGGAGCGCCCCTGGCTGTCCCCCACCCGGCCGGGCCCCGGCGTGTCACCGTGTCCCGCCGGTTCGCAGTGGTTCAGCCCAGCGGGTCCCTCCCGCGGGGCGCTCGGAGTGGTTCGGTCCAGCGCCCCCCCCCTCCCCGGAGTGCGCCCCCCCCAGACACGGCGTGGTCCCGTCCAACTGCTGCTTCCCTTCTCCCCCGGCCCCGGGATGGTTCCGCCCCCGGCACGGGATCCCGGGACACCGGGGGACACCGGGATGGGGCTCCCCCGTCTCTCCCCTCGGGAGACTCGGAGCCACGAGGGGTAGCGGCGACGCCTGGACCACCGTGCGGGCCACAGGCCGCCCATCTCCGGCACTGCTCCCAGCCCCGGAACTGAGCCCGGCTGGGCCTGGAAGGCCGTGGCGGGGGCGTCCTGCTCGCTCCCTTCTCGGGGGCCGCTCCCCGGAGATCCCAGGGTCGGGCTGGAGGGGGTTGCTCGGGGGGCCGGGCAGACCCTGCAGCGGAGGCCGGGGGCTTTGCCGCCGGCCGGGTCCCTCCCGCCGGAGGGGCCCGTTTGTCAGGGCCCAGAACGAGCCCGAGCCCTGCAGCGGCATTGGCAGAAGGTTTGGGGTTCCTGAGTGGCAGGATGGATCCGTGGGGCTGTGCCTGTGCACCTGCCCCCGCCTCCGCCGCTGCCTAATTATTTCTAGTTCATTAACAGCCTCAGGATTGCTGGCTGAGCCGTGCTCGTGATGCTCGGCCCCGCTGCCGCTAGCCTGCCGGAGTCCAGGGTGCTCAGAGGTTTTAGCTGTGTGATGACAACCATCTCCTGTAGTTAGGCTTTTAAATGAGCATCATTAGATCTCCTAAGAACCAGCTAATTACAGTGGAAGCTGTGCTTGTTTCGCCGATGTCATCTGCTGTGCCGGGGTGTGGGTGTCGTGTGTAACTTTGGGTAAGGTGCCGAGGTTTAGCCGGGGGAAGCCATCCCCAGCTCTCCTGCTGCAGTTCCTCGGTGCTGCAAAGAAATGCAGGGGCTGGCAGCATGCAGCCTGCCTTCCCAAGGCTGCTTGCTGTGCTCCCACACACCCTTGGACCTCTTTTTGGGAGTGTTCTCCCAGCACAAGCAGAGTTGGCAGGTGATGCCAAGGGAGAGAGAACCTCTTGCTGATCAGAGTTACAGAACAGTTTGGTCTGGAAGGGACCTTAAAGCTCATCTTGTTCCACCCTTGTGCCATGGGGAGGGACACCAATGAACAATTAAAATACCATTTATCCTTCTGATTTCTCTGTCACATATCTGGTTTTTGGGGAGGGCAGAGGGTTGTTGCTCCAAACTAGGCAAAGCATCTATGGAGACTCTTGCTCAGGAAGGGTTTAAGCAGGGAGCGTGTATTTTTCCTCTTCCATGAACAAGTAAATCTGAATTTATGAACCTGTAGGCTGTCTTACCTTATGCTGATAGTAAAAAAGATGAAACAGAGCCAGTAATCTCACCGATGCTTTGATTTCTCAAGTCAAGTTGCTTACTCCTCACTTGGGTAGCGTCCAAATTGTGTCACTTGGCCTCAGCTGTTCTTGCAGCTGGAGCTGCTGGGGGCTGGGGACAATGTGCACAACAGCAATTGAGTTTTTGCTGGAGAAGAATAAGCCCTGGGGGATGGAGGTGGCCTTAGATGGGCTGTGGGATGGCATGGCTGCACCTGCACAGGGTAGGCTGTGCTGCAGGTCTGGGGCTGGCACTGTGGTCTGAACTGGGGGACAGATCTCCATGATGCCTTTGGTGCTGTGTGGAGGTGTTGAAGTGCCCATGACCCACTGACACTGGTGCTTCATGCTGCTCCCCTTGTGCTCATTGCTCTGCACGTGCTGTTGCTGAAGGATCACCAGCATGGCTGAAACTGCTGCCTGGCTCATGGCTGGAGGGGGTGCTGTGCTCTGCCTGAACAACATGGCAGGGTTAATCCAGGCTGTGGGCCAGGCCAGCACAGGTCTTCCCAAAGCCCTCAGCAATTATAGAAAAATTACCAGTTAGTCTGGTACAGGAGTAAAATTCCGTGGAGAAGGGCTGGAAATTGGGAAGGCCTTGGCAGTAGGTTGACTAAAGTTACAGAGTGTTCTAAAGGGAACTTTGGGAAATCTCATGCTTTGAGGGAGAAAATCTTTCTCATTGGCTGCAGCAGGGCTCATTCATGAACACACAGGCCCAATTTGTCCCTTCCTGAGACCTTGGCTTCAAAGTTTTAGAAAGTTTTGTGACCAACTGGTTGAAAGGGAATTTCAAAATCTAATGGCTGTACCTTCTCCCTGAACCTGTACCCTGATGCCCTAGGGAGACCCTGCAGGGAGTGTAAGGGGCTGTTCCAGGGTTCTGGTGAGCTGTGGGCAGGAGCAGAGGTGTGGGGAGGTACAGTGCTGTGAGGTGACAGGTGAGTACTGGGCTTGCTTAGGCTGGGGTACCCTGATCCCACGGATGGTTGGGTAAGCAAATGGTGCGTCACCATTCCTCTACCCAGGTGCAGTCTGGAAACCTTTTATTCAAGGGTGGTTGATTTGTTGGAGAGCCGTTACTACAAAAGAACTGGCATTGTCCAATGTTGGACAGCAGAACTGGCCTCCACCATCCCCTTTCTAAAGTGGGAATTACCAGTGTAATAGGGAAATAGAGTTGACATTGGATTTATTTCCGTTAGTCAGGTCTCCTATTACAAGGGATGCAGTCTGCCCAGAGCTGGAGCAGAAGCCTCCAATGTTTTCTTCAGGGTTGGATTCTCATGCTTTGGAAAGCTGATATGATTTAACAAGGTTTTACACTCGTGTTGGACTGCTGTCTTGACCTCTGGCTGAAGGAGCAAAATGAAGATCCCAGCCCCAGCCAGGTGTGCTGTGTGCTGGTGGCACCTGTGTGGCTGTCTCCAAAAAGCACTGGGAGAGCATTGATTGCAACAGCCCAGGAACAGTATTGCAGCTCTTCCCTCTTAGCAGTGATAACTTTGAAGTGACTTTTGAAGGGTTGCTGGAAGCAATTTTTTCAGTGAGCAGATTAGAGATAAGAGAAGAATTCCACCCTGTGGGGCATAAGCAGTTCAATTCATACCAACTTGATGGAGAGGGGAAATTGAAGAGAGCTTATCAGCTTGAGGAAAAATCAAATGTAAACATCATCCCCAGCATGATTATGGTTCACAGCTTAGCTGGATGTCACATGCCTCTGTGGCGTGAAATGGTGCTGGCGAGGATGATTACAGAGGGAGTCAGCCAGGCAGGAACAGGCAGAAAAACACCCCGTGCCTTGAACTCCTAGAGACCCTGCAGTTACTTCACAGTCAATAAGTCACAGCTCAGCTGCAGGGAAGGAGGAAGGCAATGAAAATAGAATTCAGGCTGCTCTGGCAAATTAATTGTTCTTTAAGATATGAATTGGCTGGAAGCGAGCAGGGAAGCTGGAATGGTGGGAGCTGGGAAGGGCAGTGTGCACAGCAGGCAGGTGTGGGCAAAGGATGCTGAGCCCACCTGTATCAGTGTCAGGGCAGGCTGGAGAACGAGTCCCTGAGAACACACAAGCTGGGGAATGATTAGTCTCATTTTCATTAACCAGTGTTTGGCATTGACCTGTGTATAACAGCCCATTACACCACTGCTGGGGCCAAGGCTGGCAGAGCTGCCACTGCCTCGTCCCACTTGGGAGGCACATGGGCCTCTCTGGACAAGCTCCTCAGGGAATGACCTAAGTGGATTCAGTATGAACAGTGTATAATTTGGGAACTATTATTGAAGTGATTCATTGACATGACCATTATGGGCTCTTGCCAGATGCACAATCTTAATAAATATGGTTTTCCCATATAAGGTGGTTATAGCCTGAAAAGCAACAGCAGGAATTCCAGCACTTTCTTCCTTCATGGACACATGTTTCAGTTAGCACCAGTTGACTCCAGAAATAGTCCTGCCTTGGCTGTGTGATACCCTGACAAAGACTTGAGAGCTCTTCTCATCACTCTCTGCTTCAGTTTTATCAGTGTTTGATTATTCCCATCCATCCTTTAGGGCTGTTAAGCATATTCCAATTTACCATAATTAATTTCAGGAGGCCTGGCAGGTTCCTCACTCCCAACATGGATGCAGTACCATATTCTTGCTGTGTCCTACTGGTATGAGATCTGTTCATCTGTGTGTGTGGGAGCTGTAGGTGTTATGGGGGGGTCATTAACATGTGACTCAAAAAGCAGAAATCACTGCACCTTTTGCACTGCACAGAGAAATGTCAGAAGCAGAGTGGGAGGGGGAAATATTTGCTAATCCCAGTGCAAGGAGAGTTGGCTTTGTTGAGGTGGAAGTGATTGCTGAATGCTCCCAGCCACAGCTTGGGGAGGGAACTGCTGGCCATGTCATTAGCAGGAGATGCTCCCTCTAGCATCCTGGCTGCAGGAAAGTGGGAGCCAAAGCATGTCCTGCCTTCCCCAGATAGTCTGATCCCATGGGTGCACTCTCACAGATCCCCCAAGTCCCAGGGATGCCAGTGGGGGCAGCAGGTATCAGAGCAGACTGCCAGTTTGGGGACACACTCTCTGATTTGACACAGAGGTCTTGGCACCTCCTTTTCTCAAAGATGCTTATGTTGGGAGAGAAGTGACTCAGAATGTTAGAATTGTAGAATGAAAGAATGGTTTGGGTGAGAAGGGACCATCTCATTCCAGCCCCCTGCTATGGGCAGGGACACTTTCACTAGACCAGGGTGCTCCAAGTCCCATCCAGGCTGGCCCTGAAACTCGTAAATAGCAGCAGTACAGCAGGTGCCAAGGTGGGGTGGGGTATTTCCTTTCATTAAGTCTTTCCAAGTCTCTGACTAAGATCTCAGATAGTCCCCCTTGATTTGTTTGGTAACCCAGTGACAGTGTTGCTGTCCTTCACCCATCTCCCAGGCCTACCAGCTGGGTCACCTCATGAATGTGCCCAGGAACATAATTTTTTAGTCACATCAGGCTGATTGTCTGATCATGTGTGTGGGACCAGGCAGAAACATTGTGCAAACTAGGTGCAAAGCTCTACTTGTTTGGTGTGGGTTCCCTGTAAGTATTTACCTCTGTGGTATTTCACAATTCCTAAATCAGTGATGAGTGCACAAACACAAAGTAGAAAAGTACTGTTGCATTCTGTAAGTCTTTGGCAAAGCAGAATTCCTGGCCAGGCATGGTCTGGATGTTTGCTGCTGGCTGGGGGTGCCTGTGCAGCCACTTGTGTTTTCATTTAATTCTGGGATGAGGACACACCATTCTGAACCCCTGCTGCTGGCTGTTCTGCCGGGGGAATGCACTCACAGACAGGAAAAGACATGAGCACAGCAGAGAGGGAAATCAAGGCCCTGGGAAGACCTGAAAGCCAAAGACTGTTCAATGCTGAAATGAAGCAAAAGCACAAGGAGGAAGAGGATCAGGTAGAAAACCAAACTTGTGGCCTGCATGAAGTGGGCTTGGTCTTGATTCCCATCAGCACAAACCTCAGCAGAGCCCAGCACTGCTCACCTGCCTGCCTGGGGAGTATGTGCCAAAGGAAGAGCAGCTGCTGGCTCTGTCAGGCTCTCTCACCACACAGACTCAGTCTGTGGACAGCAGCCTGACTCCTCCAAGGGCCCTGCACAAGCCTGTGATCATATGGTGATGTTGGGGCTTTTCTTTCTTAGGTAGGTCTTCCAAATACTCAGTTCCTAAGCAGCCTGGCTCGTGTTTGACTTTTATCAGTGGTGCCAATAGCTGGGTTGACCTCCAGACTTTCTGGAAAGCATCTTTTTGTAATTAAAAGGCTAGAAGTGATTAGAGAAGCTTTTCTGCTACTTTGTCTCCTCACCCACGTATTTAGCAGAAAATGCTGTCAACCCCTAATTAAGTGTCATCGTCTTCCATGTTGTGTTCTTGTGGCTTCCCAAGCTTACATGTGGGTTTTGGCACTGGCTTGTGGTGAATTACCAGGCTGAGTCAGAGGACATGCTGTGGTGGGGAAGAAATCTGAAGCTGCCAGTATGCTGGACTGTCCCAGTGTTCCCAGCCCTGCCCATGCAGCTGGTCATCACAAAACGTGTCACAGTAAGCCATGCTTCTGTCTCAGCTCTGGGGAGAGGCTGCAAGTCCCTTTGCTTCTCTTCCAGCTTTTTTTGAAAGCTGCAGGCTTTCAGCTACAGCAAGCCCTACTGCTCTTTCCTAATTCCATTGAAAAAAATACAAATGTGTACAGCTAGGGAGTCAGTGTGTGATGTGAAGGGCTCTCTTAAATATTTACTGTAACACAGAAGCAGGCTGGAATAATCTACATGTGCAGAAGAGCTGTGTTATAGCATAGAATTGGCATGTTCTTTACAGTTGCACCTCTGTGCTGTCCCTGTGGATAACTGCTTGACTTTGGATCTTGAGTTGCAGGGAGCAAACTTTGATGTGTCCAGCCACTGCCTGTGCAATTTGTATTTAGTGTGAGGAGTGTAATTATTTTGCAGACTCATCAAGGGGGCCAGTCCTCATATGCTTTGTAATCAGCAGAATCTGCATGTTCTCTTTGCAGAAATTACTACTAGAGAGGATGGGGAAGACTTCCTGGGAGAAAAGAGAAGTTTTAAACCAGCTGTTTTCCTTCATCCTTGAAGACCTGCTTGTTGCATGAGGAGTGTTTGAAAGGCAAGGGCCCCCATTCCAGGAGCACAACTATAGCTGCTCCTGCTGCCCGAGGCACTCCTTGATCCAGGAAAGGGAACCAGGTCATGGCCTGGGGTTTGTCACAAGACCAGCCTGGGCAGATCCACATCCATGACTGAAAGGGCCTGGAGATTAACTGGGCATGGGAACAGCACAGGCAGCAGCTCCTGTCTTTGTTCTGGGTGAAACAGCTCAGTCTCCTGAACTGGGAGGAATTAATGGATTACAAGATGAGGGCAGCTTTGCCTTGTTTGTGGTCATTAAAACACAGCAGCTCTGCTGGGACGGTGCCACTGGCGCCGTGGCTGGTGGGGAGCTCAGTCACACTGGTCAGACTCCACAGGGCTCAAATGCTGTTTTTGCTTTACTGCATAATGTTCCACATCTCCCAGCCAGGGGAGTGAGGTTTGGTTCAGCTTCTGCCATGTGCTCTGGCTGCCACTGTTAAAGTTTTCCTGCTTCTGCTCTCCTGTGGGAGTTCTTGCACGGGTCTTGGTGGCTCCTGCAAAATGAGTTTTGTGCTCTGAGGGCCTGTTTAGGCACAGCAGCTGTTAACCCTTGATTTAAACTTAGTAATGCTTTTTCAGACAAAGCTCTGTCAAACTGCTAACTCTTCACATTCAAGCTGTCTGCATTCCTGTATCGTGGCAGACACCTCCTAATTTCTTTTCCAGAAGATCTGGTAGTGCTTTGACCTCAGCCATCTCCTGGAGGAAATGTAGCTCACCAGAGGAAGGGAGTGCTGGGCTGGGAGCCAGTCAGGCCTCTACTCCTTCCCTGAATTTAGTAAATCAGAGTAATTCCCCAGCTGTTTTGTGGTTTTTTTCCATACGAGAAGAGTTCTGCTTTTGGGGCCAGGGATCTGAGTTCACAGTCATTCAGCAGAGCTGGTCTTGTAAGCCTGTCTTTACTGTGACACAAACTTTGGGCACATCAGGATGCTGCCCTTCAAAATGGGTGTGTTGGATGTGTCAGATTGTGCTGGTGACCACCTTTTGCTCCTGCAAGTGTAGAATTAGTCAAGATGGTTTTGCCTGCTCATTTGCTGCCTGACAAGATATTTAAATTGCTGGTTAGACTTTTCTTTCCCTTAGAGTTTGCTGTTCTCAGTTGCTGCTTTATATTCTGTTACCCCGAGTAAGTGAAGGTCCAGATTTCCAGTGGCAGTGACTGAGACTGGTGAAGTGCAACCTGGTAGAGTTGAGGACTGACACAGAAACATCTGTCTTCTCCATTGAAAGAGCACTGTTTGCAAAGTCAGTCTCTTGGGAGTTCCAGCTTGATGCCCAAACTTGCTTTCTGCCTCCCTGATTAAGGTTGGGTTCCCCCCACCTGGGCAGAGGGGTCTTGGCAGCCCTATGTGGGACAGGAAGGCCAGGGAGGAATGAAGTAGGTAGAATAAAAGCAACTCTCCTCTATATTTAAAGCAGGAGTAATGTAGGTCACCTTAATCTGCCTCCCTCCTCCCTTTCCTGTGGGATGGGAGAACATCCCGGCCACGTGTGCTGCAGGGTGATGATGAGGGGGGACCACCTTTCTTTCTGCTCTCGACCTGTGGAGCATCCTGAGGTCTTGGAAGGCTTCTCTACCTGTTTATTACCTACCAAAAAAATAAAATATAGTTCTCCAACAGTTAGGCAGAACTGTCATGTTTCTGTGCATAAGATGAATGACTTGAAGGTGATTTAATTCAAATATTTTTTGGGGTGCAATTCCTGATTTGTGGATGGAACTGTGATTCTGTTTTAAGGGCAAGTTAACAGCATCCTCTTGAGCTCTGGTTTTTCACCAGTTACAGTTGGGCAGCAGTACAGTCACAGCACTGCTTCAGATGCTGTTCAGTGCTGGTCCTGTCAGTCCTCCAGTGATGGAATTGGCTCAGAATGGCTGTGTATGGAATTTTTATCTCATTCAAGGCTGGCTGAGCTCAGGTAATTCAGGCCACTTGGCACCAATTTGAGCAACTTGAGTGGGAGCAATTTGGGTTGCATTGATACAACTCACAAAGGGTTCAGAGCATTTGAGTATTTTTATGTAATTGTCAAGTTTTGAGAGGTTTTGTGAAGTCCTTTCAAAGCTAAGGACTCATCTCCTCAGTCCCGTGTGGCTCTCAGCAGACAGCAGTGCCAGAAACCACAGAGTCATAGAACCTCCTGGGTTGGAAGGGACCCACAAAGATCATTGAGGCCCTGCACAGAGGAACCCCAAGAATCCCACCAAGTGCCTGAGAGCATTGTCTGAGCACTTGTGGGCTCTGGCACAGTTCAGGTGAGCTCAGCCACCAGCAGTGGCATATCCTGCTTTGTCAACACAGCTGATAAAATCTTGGGAGTCACAACAGCTGAGATGGGACATGGCAAGTTTCTGCAGCCTGCTCAGTTTTGTTATCACTTTGTCCACAGAGGGGACAGCCCAACTTTAGTCAGTTGTCACCTCTGGTGTCCATTGATTTTACCAAAGGTCCTGGAAAACTGAGGGATTTAAGGAAAGCCTTCAGGCTTGGCCTAAGCCTAGAAACACATGTGCATTGTACAAAGTAAAGTGAAGGTGATGAGCTGGAGCCTGCCATGGCCACTGATTGGGTCTTCCCTTAGGATGTGCAGCTCTCTTCGAGTGCAGGGCTGGAACTGGAGCTCACCGTGGCTTTGTGACACTGATGGCATTTACCACGTGGGTAATGGGGGGAGAGGGGAGCATTCTCTGCAAGGCAAAAGTGATGGACTTTGTTAACTGCTCTTAAAAATCAGAGAAGATCTGCCTGTCTTTGTGCTGCCTTGTCATGTTTGGCACATTCTGTGACCTGGGCTAAGACACGAGGAAATCTTGCCAAAGCCTCTGCCTTGAGTAGGATGCAGCAGCTGAGGACAAAGATGCTGCAGTAGTTTTTCTTTCTGTAGTTTCTCTGCACATCTGATAGACCAGACTTCGTGGATTTTTCAGTATTTCAGTAAAATTGTCCATTATTACATTTTTCAAAAGGAGGGAGCTGACTAAAATCCTCTAGCTGAGTGCTCCTTCCCTGAATGTGCTAATGGCACTTCAGCAGTCACAGTCACTCCACTTGAATGCTGATGTGGAACTTGGTCGTGTCTCTGCATTCTTGGTTCTGCAGTTTCTGTCAGTGTAGCTGGTTGTGCATCCCTGTGCCAGCATGAAGGGGTGGTGTGCTCAGTCCCACATGCAGCTGAGAGGGCAGATGTAATACCTGAAACCATTTGTCTTCTCTTTAAATGTCACTTTTAACTGGGTGTCATCTGCAAAATGACAGTTTTCCTCCTCTCTGTACGTGTTGGGTGCTGCTCTCTCCATCTGGCTGGCTGTGTGTTGACGGGGGCAGTGTACAAAATGCAGAGCATTTCCTGGCAGAAATGCAAACTGGAGAGATAAAAAATAGTCCCTGACTTCAAAGCTGGAACAGAGAGAGCAGAAAATGAAGCTGAAGTCTCAAAGCTGTGCTTGTCACTGTTAATGACATACTCAGTTACAGACACTTGCTGAGGTGGAATTCAGAAATAAGGCCTTGGGTTTCACTCTTACCTAACAGGTGGGGATTATTTGAGGGTTTAAATAGCACATTTATGGGGTGGTTTTTGTTGTTGGTAAGGGTTGTTTGTTCAGTGATAAGAGCTGAAATCTGGAAGGTTAGCAATGGTCTTTGCTTAATGTAGTGTTTTTTCCATCTATAATTCTGACTTACATTACAAGACAATGGAGTTTTTCAGGAAGTGGATATTGTGTTGCATTTTGTAGTTTTTCATAGATTCCTGGAATATCCTGAACTGGAAGGGACCCACAAGAATGAATTCCAACTTCAATCCCTGCACAGACAACCCCCCTGAGCATCCCTGAGAGTGTCCAAACGCTCCTGCAGCTCTGGCAGCCTTGGGACCATTCCCTGGGGAGCCTGGGCAGTGCCAGCACCCTCGGGGGGAAGAATCTTTCCCTGAGCTCCATGCCAAGGCCTGACACAGCTCCAGCCCTTGCTGGGCTCCTGTTCCTGTCCCAGAGCAGAGCTCAGCCCCGAGGAGTCTCCCCTCAGTCTCCTCTGCTCCAGCTGAACTAGCCCAGTGCCCTCAGCTGCTCCTCAGCCCTTCCCCAGCTCCCTGTCCCTCCTTTGGACACTCTCCAATAGCCTTGGATCCCTCTTACATTATAGTGACCAAACTGCCTCCAGAACTCCAAGTGAGGCTGCAGCCTTATACTGATTGATATGCATATGGATTTTTTTAATTCCAAGATTCTTCTTTTCAACCCAGCATTTCTTCAGGCTTAAATTAATTTTGATGGTAGAGAATTGCTGACAGTCTTTCTCCTCTGTAGTCTCAGAGGGTTGGATGTTTATTTTCCTTTTAGTATTGGGCAGGAGTCACTGGTGGATTAACTATCTGGGACACTCTTTTGAGCAACTGGCTTCTGGACTGATAATGCCAGAAAATGCTTATTATAGAAAATGAGACACGTGGCAAGTTGGGAGGAACTTGGTTTAATATGTGCAGGCTCTGGTTTTGTATGGATGGGATGGCAATGCACAAGCTTCCTCAGGGGATGAGACTTAAGGTTTATAACAATCTCAGAGAGATACTGTGGCTGCCAGAACTCCCAGGTTTTAAAACACAAAGATTGGATTTATTTTTAATCTTTTTTAAACTGAAAACTGGGTGTGCAGGGAGGCTGAAAGTGTTCAGCATGAAGAGCAAACTGTGACCTAGAGAAACAAGGTGGGTTTTAACAGCAGCTGAAGAAATTAAATTTAAATGCAAGTTTTGCTGTGAAGCAGGGTAAAAACTTAATCTGTAAGGGTGAAGTGGGGTGAAAAATTACTTAATTCAAGACTTGTGGGAGGGAGGCATAAGATGTATCTGAATGGCGTCTGCCCATCCAAAGGAAAAAGGAGTGTGTTGCAGGCTGGAATAGCAAATGCTGCCTGGTGCTTCATGTTTTCTGTTAGAGCTCTTGCTTTTGACTTGACAAGGAAACAGTCTCTAAACCTCCTTTGCCTTATGATCTGTCTTTAAGTGCTGGCAAAACCAATGCACCTGTTTTGATGAAAAGGCAGCCAAGAAGCCCCATCCAAAACTGCAGAGCTTGGTCAGGCCCATCCTTAAAATGGGCTGTGGTACCTGCAGGATGCTTCTGCTTCATCACACCTGCCTTCTCCTCTTCCCACAGACAGCCTCCAGCTCCTGGCTGCTCTGAGCCTTCCCCTGCCCTTGTGCTGTGCTTTGTGAGAACTCCCCCACTCACACCTGCTTGGCTTGCTCACTGTGGCTGGGGAGCCCCACAGCTTGCTGGGGACAGAGCTGTAGGCTGAAGCCATCTGGTTTGGAAGGAGGCTGCTGCATTGGGAGCCAGGAAATGTAGACCTTAAACCATGAGAGTGCCCATGCCAGCCTGTGGTATCCTTTATTCCCCACTGAGAACTGTTGTGTAAGTGTTGGCCAGCATCACCACACACCTCTGCCTCTTCCTGCCTCCCTGCAACTACCACCATAAACCAGAAAGCTGGTGGTTGGGAGTAGAAGCCTGAGCACACAGCTGGGTTTCCTTCTGGAGATGCTTTTCTGAGGGAATATTTGATGCCAGTGTGTCTGGCTGTGGCTTCTGTTTTTCTCCAAACAGAGGAGCAGATTGTGCTTTTCCCCCTCTCTTGTGCAGGTCAGTGGTATTGTGTGTTTGGCTGATCCAAACCTGTAGTGCTCTGGTTCAGGGGAACAAATGAATTTCTTGTTTTATTGCAGTCTTAGTAAACAGTGTTAAAGAACTCATGAGGTTCTTCTGTGTAGTTCAGAAATGCCAAGAAGTTCACTCTGTGGAGTTCACTGACTTGTGTGGCCAGGAGGACCAGAGCAGTGACCACCCCCTGTGCTGGGCACTGCTGAGGCCCCACCTCAAATCCTGGACAAGAAAGACATTGAGGGACTGGAGCATGTCCAGAGAAGAGAACAGAGCTGTGGAGGGACTGGAGAAACTGGTGGTGCTGGAAAGGGGCTCAGCCTGGAGAAAAGGAGGCTCAGAGGGGCCCTTGTGGCTCTGCACAACTCCCTGACAGGAGGGGACAGACGGGGGGAGTCAGGTTGTGCTCCAGAGGACAGGGACAGGAGGAGAGGGAACAACCTCAAGGTGGCCTAGGGGAGGTTCAGGTTGGACACTGGTAAAATTTCCTCACTGAAGGAGTGATCAGGCCTTGAAACAGGCCTGCCAAGGACAGTGGTGATGATGATATCCCTGGAAGTGTTAAAAAAGCAAATACAAATGGCACTTTGCTATATGGTTTAATGGGCATGATGAGCTTCAGTCAGAGTTTGGCTTGATGACCTTGGATGTCTTTTCCAACCTTAATTATTCTATGATTTGTATGGCATCCCAAGTTTTTCCTTATGTTGGGCAGATGCTGAATAAAGCCCTGAGAAGGGCACGAGTTGTTCATGGTTCAGGGCTCTGTTTGAGAGCCTTGGAGACCAGAAGTTGTTCCCAGTTGCATCTGAAGCTTACAAAGTGATTTCAGTGCACATTTATGAGCCATGTAGGCAGCTAGCCTGGGCTTTTCCTGAGGTAGTCACTTGTATTTGGAGCCTCAATATTTAGTAGTAGTTCTCTCTGTTTAAGGCATGCCTTTCTTCCACCCCCTCAATGGAGAAGAACTGCTCTGAACCCCACAACCCAAGATCTGGAGGCTGTGGAAAGCTGGGAAGAGAGCTGACCCAGCTGGCTGGGGTTCAACTCCAAGGTAACTGGTTGTCTTTCACCTGTTCAGTGTCTTCTATCAGACACATCCTAGAAACCACAACATCACTTCAGAGAGACCTTGACCACTCCTCTGTCCTGTGCAAGTGCAGGAATACTAAGGGTGAGGCACATCTTGTGCCCCATGCAAGCTCAGCCCACACTGGTGCTGCTCCCAGAGGGGTTTGTGGCTATGCTGGGTACAAGTGTGTGCTCAGCCTCAGGGAAAACAGTGCCAGCAATCTGCAGGGTCCTCAACACCTGGGGGCCTGCAGGAGTTTAGGAGAACAAGCTCTGCAACAGCCTCAGTTCTGCCTGAGCAGCACCTTGGGAGCCTGAGTGCTCTTTTGAGTTTTGCTCTTTGTTTGGGCACATACCTGTGCAGTGTCTGGAGATCTGGTTTCCAAATGAATAAATAAATGGGCATTGCTGCACTTGGTTAAGTAGAAGTAATAAATTCCTGGCTCAGCCTCTTCAGTGCAAGTCTTCCAGGCCAGGCTGGAGAAGCTGCTTTTCTGCCCCAGCTCTGAGCAGGCTGCAGGTCTGTGCCAGAACCAGCCTGTCCTTCAGCTGGTGGCCACTGCTCTGTGGGAGCTGTCCCTGATTGCTGGTGTAACACAACTGGGATGTCCCTGTAGCCCAGCATGGGCAGTAGGTTCTCTTTTAATGTCCTCTGTGTGTCTCACCTGTCTGAATTTCCTACTTGGAACTCTAGAAATATTTTTTGAAATATCGTTGTTTTTAGGAACCTTCTTTTCAGCTGTTAGCTGAGTCACTAGCTGCCATGCTACAGCCAGGATCCCAGGGAGAGAAGAGACTTCTTGCAGAAAGTTTGAGTTACAATTTTTGGCAGCACACTCTATCTTTGGAGCTTGTTCTGCTGTGACTTGTTTTCTTCCATCTGTTCAGGTGCCTTTGTGAGAGCAGAGCAGGAGCACCCGACCAAAACACTTGAGTCACAGAGAGCAGAAGGCCTTAGCTGGGCCAGTGAGAAAAGAACATGGTAATGAGCAATAATGTAAATTTATTCTTAACCTCCAGCTCCCCACACCTTGTGTCATTAGCTTTTGCCTGGAGATCATTCCTGAGTCTGACAGCACAGGGTCCTGTCTGTCCTGTCTGGGGGATGTTTGCTCCCAGAGCCCCAGCTGGGGCAAAGACTGGAGGCTCAGGGCCCCTCCTGGGTACCAGCCCCCTCACTCTGAGGAAGAGAGGAGGTGTTGGCATGAAGGGGAGGGATCATGGAATCACAGAACATTTCAGGTTGGAAAGGACCTTAATGCTCATCTTGTTCCACTGCCTGCCATGGACAGGACACTTTCCACTAGGCCAAGCTGCTCCAAGCCCATCCAGCTTGATCACTAAGCTTGATCACTGCCAGGGCTGGGACAGCCACAGCTCCTGTGGACAGCCTGTGCCAGGGCCTCACCACCCTCACAGACAAGAATTTCTTCCAGTACCCAATCTGACCCTGCCAGTGAGAAGCCTCTTGTCCTGTCCTTCTAAGCCCTTGTCCAAAGTTCCTCTCTGGGTCTCTTGGAGTCCCCTTAGGTACTGGAAGGGACTCTGAGGTCCCCATGGAGCCTTGTCCAGATGAACACCCCCAGCTTCAGAGCAAAGGGCCTCCATGGCCTCCTCTGGATCTGCTCCAGCAGCCCCATATCCTGTTGATGTTGGACTCCAGATCTGGAGGCAGCTCTGCAGGTGGGATCTCACTGGAGAGGGGCAGAGGGGCAGAATCCCCTTCCTCAGCCTGCTGGTCACAATTCTTTTAGTGCAGCCCAGGAGGATCAGGTCTGGATCTACCTGGAGGGAAGAATTTGCAGTAGCTGGGATGGATTAAGCAGACTTTGCTCCAGAAGTACTGGCCACCCCTCACTTTATTTTGTACTGTGGGGTCTGGATGAGTGGTGCAGGAGAGGCAGAGGAGCAAGGGTGGTGAGGTGCTGCCAGGCTGGCATAGGGCATGCTGATGAGAAGCAGTAGAGTTGGAAAAGTGAATTTTTGAATGAGGCCAAGAAACCAGCTCAGATGAGCCATATCTGTAGCCTGGAGAGCTTGGGTTTCTCCTTTTTACATCAGCAAAAACTCAGGTTTATTTAGAAGTAGGTCATAGAATCATGGAACCATTAAGGTTGGAAAAGACCTGCAAGATTATCAAGTCAAACCTTTGGTTTCTCAAAGAAGGATGTCACTGCTCTACTTTTCTGAGCATGTTTTTTAACTGTGTGTTTTCATTGGTACCTGGTCAACTTGAAAACCATGTCTGAGTTGTGCAAGGATGTGCTCCTTGAGGGCTGTATCACAAACTCACTTTAAAAACTGGAAATGCAATCTAATGCTTTTGCCTGGACTCTATTTTTGAGACAGAAGTTAAAGATGTCTCTGCCTCCTTTCTCACCCAGGAAAGGAGGCCTTGTCCTCAGCATTGGGATGCAGAGCTCTACATTGCAGTGTTGTCAGCAGCACCTGTGGCAACCTGGGAGTGTTTGCTGAAGGGGTTTGTTGGCTGCTCCCATCAGGCTGGGTACAAGGGCTTGATCTCCAGTGACGCATTTTATACATAACCTTGCTCTGAAATCCCCTTTCAAGTCTCCAGTGCTTGAGCACCCTCAGAAAATCTCTGTCAGGTGACATTAGCCAGAGTGGAATTAAATCTTACAGGATTTAGGCAAGCAGCTTTGGCTACAGAGTAAATCAGGAAATGCCCCACTAGGTAAAAATCCAGGTGCATCTTTGGGATGTCTTGTGAAGGGTGGCCTGCAGACAGAACAGAATTGCTGTTGGTTGGGATGCTGGGATCCCATGGGTTTAAAGCTGTACTGACTGTGGTGACATCTCTATGTCCTGTGTTGTGATAGGTGGTTATTGGGAAACTTCAAGTAGATTTTTCTTATCTTCTTTGACTGTAGTAACTGGATTCAGCATGTTTTTTAGAATGTCAGAAAATGGTGGACATCTTTCGTGGGTTACATTCTTGTATTCGCAGACAAAATTAGATTAGAATAGTTCCTGTGGTGAGTGAGCAAGAGGGCCAGTCTTGTTTGAGGAAAACACTTTTAAATAGTGGAAGTTAGGAATTATCTGTCTGATTGCTCCTGGAGGGCTGAGAGATAAAGTCAGGGGGATAGTTTGTAGCTATCTCATGCAATCCAACCCTCTTGGTATCTGCTGTGCTGCTGCTCCTGCAAGCCGCTGGAATGATTCCTTTGCATTGCCATTGCTCCTCTCAGACAGGCTGAGATCCTCTGCAGGATACCCAGAGAAGGAATACTGGAAAGGGAGCCAAGCTGATGGGCACAGGCATCTTCCTGCTCTAGTTAAACGTGTTTGTCCACTCAATAACAATATCCTGTGCTATTTATCAGCATAATAAATTTTGGGATTGACCACAGTGAATAGATCTTTCTTCCAGCTGGCAGTTCCCTGTCCTTTGCCTGGCACCTGCCTTGCAGGTATCCTCACAGAGACAGCGAGTTCCAAAAGGAGCTTGGCTGGTGAAGAGGCTCCAGCAACACTAATCCCTACCTGACTGGGAGGTGCTGTGGGCTGACACTAAGCCCCAAAGAGCCAAAGCCCTGAACTGTGCCACGATGGAAACCCTGGGTATTTGGGACAGAACAACTGTCCTGGCTGTGGCAGGCAGGGTGTAACCTGGATTAGTCAGGTTGTGCTTCTCCCTCTTTATTAGTGGCACTGGGAGAGCAGCATATTGGAGGATGGAGGTGAGCCTCCTTCCCTGCTCAGAGGTAGGACATGTTAAAGGTCCTGGATTCTGCTTCTCAGCAGGACTCTGCAGGCAGGGGGAAGGGGATGCTTAGAAAATGACGGAGGGAAGTAAATTCCTTCACTCCCTTGTGCTTCTCTGACCTGGGTTTGAGAAGTGGCTCTTGGAGACCTTGTGGCAACTGGAAACTCCATCTGAACACAGAAAATAGAATCCCAAGGGCTGCCTGGGGTCATGTGCTACGTTCAGGTCCCCAGTGGTTTTGCAATACAGCTAGAAAGGCAGCAGGAGGTTCTCTGTGTTGTCTTGCTGCCAAACCACAGCTCTGGCAGGCAGGAGATGCTTGAGTGAGTGGAGTCGGTGGGATGGAACCTGCTAGTAGGGGATTTGAAGCTTATCCTACCCTTGAACAAAGGTAAGGGCAGCTGAATGTTGCTCTGGCTCTTGTGGATGATTGTGAGGAATGTGGCTTCAAAGTCCTTCGGCCTTTTATGGCCCTGCTCTAAATTGGCGTGGTGGTTTTAGTGCTGCACCTCTGTCTGTGCCCGAGTCGACACAGGCATAGAACCAGCTCAGTCCTGCAGAGGTGACTCTTCCTGCTCCATGTTTGCTGTCTCTAATCCTGATCAAGCTTTGTTGTGAGTGCTGGTGGGCAGATTGGACTTGCAGGCTGTAATAAGAGAGAAGCCAGGAGCTGGGATGGGGCCGTTTCCTGACCTCGGGAGCCTCTCCCCTTCCTGCCCCCCCTGCCCGTGGGGACATACTGGGAGCATGTGTCCCTGCACTGCACAATCCTCCTGTGGAGGAACACGCTGTTCAGATAAGGCTGCACCTCTCCATGGAGCAGATGTTTGCCCGAGCATCCCACTGGATTGCATCATTCCTGAGCGAGGACTGCAGCCTGTTCCTCTGCTGGGTGGCAGCTATTGTGTGCTGCTCTCCATGAGACTCTTGCTTTGCTTTTTGTCACTGTGTCACACGCTTTGGGCTCAGCACTCCAAAATTGTGCTTTTTCTACATGCAGCTGATCCAAAGCAAGAAAACAAATCAGTTCTTTTTGAATTTCATTTCCCTGGCCTTGTCCTGCTCGTTCCTCACTGTAATTGGGCTTTGGCACTGTAAGTGCTTTCCGGGGAGTTGTTAGGGAAATGTTGCAGCGTGGTGATGTCCTGGCTCAGCTCCCTGGGGAGGGCTGCACCCCGGATGTGGTGGCACCTGCAGCTGATGATGAGGAAGGGATGTGTTAACTCACTGCTTACATCTTCAGCTTCTGCCTTGCCTCTTGAGCTGGGATAAGCGGATTTATTTTTGAGGCAGAAAGAGTTTCTGCATAAACCCAAAAATAAACCAGGCTGGTAGATGCCTTTACTGCAGAACATACTTTTGTGGCAGTCCCTGGCAGTGCTGATGCTCCATAAGCTGGAAGTTTGCTTTGATCAGCTGAGCTGGGCTGTAAAATACAGGTTCAGTGCTGATCCCTGGGAGCTGGCAGGGGAGCAGTTTCTGGAGATTGGGGATCAGAAACCTGAGGGGGTGGCTGGGGCAGGACTGGGGCTCCCTGTGCCTGTCTCCATTTAATGGAAGAGCATGTCCATGCCTGGGGTGGAAAGGAGGGGTCAGCTGTTACTGCTCTCAGCAGGTACCCCAGCAGTGCCCCGAGGCCCAGCCTGTGCATTAAGTTCTTCCCTTCATTTGTACAGGCCATTTATTTGTACAAGCCTTGCTCTTCTCATCCCAGCATTTCTGCAGAGAAAAAACAAGAGAAAGGCCAGAAGAGTGCAGCACGTGGAGCTGGAGCAACAGAGCCTGGTGTGCAAATGTCATTTTATGTGAAGGTGGCTCCTGTGTGCTTCAAACAAGGCATGGAGCCCATGTGGGTGACAAGAAGGAGCAGGGGACAGGGTGGCTGAGGTGGAGTTCCACAGGGTTATTTATCTCTGCCTACTCCTGCTAGCCCAGTTTGGATGCTGACTGGTGCTGTCAGCATTTCTGCTGCAAATAGCTACTGGATTTTGGATGCTGGCTAAAGTGTCCTGAGGAATGTTGAGCTACCTGTGCTGCAGGTGCACCAGAGGCAGGTCTCTCCTCCCCCTATATGCTTGCCCACAGGGATGGAGCCACTTGCCTGAGCACTGGGATGGATAATGTGGTGAACCAGGTGGTAGACACGGTCAGCTGGATTTGACCAGCACCAATTTTGTGTGGATGATCCCAAAGATTAGTCAGCCTGGCAGTGCTCCAGGGAAAAATATATACATTTAGATGGTAAACCTCTATGTATGTTCTACATAACAAGCAGAGTTTATCTCAGGTTCCTTTGTTTCTGTATTATTTCTTCAAGCTCTTGGATGGCAGGAGCAGTGATCCATGTCCAGGGTGCAGAACAGCTACAGCTCTTTTTGCCAAGAAATGGCACATTTAAGGGCCAAAACCCCCAAATATTTAATTTTGTGCCTTACTTGATGACCCTCATATGAATCAAATTGTGTTGAATTATGGGAAGAAAGTATATTTAATAATCAGATGTAGGTGCCTGGGAAGGGCAGGTTGTGCTCAGCTGCCTTCTCTGGGGGGTGGCTAAGCCAGCTCCTGTTCCCTGTGGTGTCCCCTCCCTTCCCAGGACTGCTGTGTGTGCTGGGAGCTGGAGCCACATGTGTGAAATGCAAGAAGAAATTCAGGATTGCTTTTGCTGTGCTTTGAGACACAGCCTGATAGTTCTGCTGGCTCCTTGGGAAGCCCAGCTGGCTACTGCTCAGGCTCATGGACTTCTCAGCTCAGGAGTGTTTTCTGGCTTACAAGAGAGCTGGAAAGGGATTTTGGACAAGGCCTGGAGGGACAGAAAAAGGGGAATGCTCTGTCAGAGGGCTGGGTTTGATGGGTTATTGCAAAGAAATTCTTCCCTGTGAAGGTGGGGAGGCCCTGGCACAGGGTGCCAGGAGCAGCTGTGGTGGCCCCTGGATCCCTGGAGTGTCCAAGGAGGGGGCTCAGAGCACTCTGGTCTAGTGGAAGGTGTCCCTGTCCATGTCAGGGGGTGGAACAAGATGAGCTTTAAGGTCCCTTCCAACCCAAACCATTCCATGATTTGCTGAATTGCCCTCACCTACTCCCCCTTAATTTTAATTTGTTTTTACCAGCAGTCCCTTACAGGCAGTAACAGCTGCCTCTTTCAATGGATGTGTCTCATTTCCATCCTTTATTTCTGTGTTTTGATAGCAATACATGTATAGGTGCTTTAACTTCCACAGCTCCTGTATGACATTCTTATTTCTTTGCCTTTGCCTGTAAGGCATTGACCGAGTCTCTGTCAGGGGTCTGATAGAACAGGGAATTGTGTCCTGCTTGCATTTTCCACATCCCATTATTATCCAGATGGGCTGCTCAGGTGTGTCACATTGTCTTGTTCTCAATAGAGAAAGTGAAAAATGAGATACAGACACTTCTTTGGGACACCTTCCACCAGACCAGGCTGGGTGTGAGTGGCAATCTGCTGTCTCTGGTGTGCAGGATTTCTGGGGGGGTCATGCTGTTGCAGCCTCCAGCCAAGGAGCTTACGTGGCATTTATATTTTCACATATTTTTAGTTCCAGTCACATTGTATATCCTTATAAACCCTTAAATGAAGTGAAGCTTTTAGTAAAGATGCAGCAGCAGTTCTGGTCAGAGAAGAACCCACTGGTTTATTCAAATTTGTTTTGACTTCTCTAGGGCATCATAAGGCATTACAATTTATAAATAAATGTCTGTGTGTATAGACCTATCTTATAAAGAGAACTTCATTATTAGATGATGTAGGCACTGCCCAGGCTCCCCAGGGAATGGTCCCAGCCCCAAGGAGTGTTTGGACACTCTAAGGGATGGTCAGGGGGGTTCTTGGGTGGTCTGGGCAGGGCCAGGGGTGGGACTGGATGATCCTTGTGGGTTCTGTCCTATTTGGGGATATTCTAGGATTCTGTGATTTTAAATTAAGCTTCTTCTGGGTTTTTGTAAACCTTTTAAGTAATTCCTCTCTGATGGACAGAAGCCTCTAATGCCTGTTTTGATGATGAAGGGTTTTGGCAAGTCAACCTGCCTCGTCTGGTTTGGAGGGAGTGGAAAGGACACCTTCCACTAGACCAGGTTGCTCCAAGCCTCATCCAACTTGGCCTGGAACACTTCCATGGATGGAGCAGCCACAGCTTCTCTGGGCAACCTGTGCCAGGACCTCACCACCCCTACCTTGTGGGGATTTTGTTCCTCTGGCTGGTAGAGCTGAAACTTGAGCCCTTTACTGTGCAGAGGCTTTCCAGGAGGAAATTCCTGCCTGTCCTGCAGAGTGTCAGCTTAGTGGTGGAGATGGCCAATGTGACTGTGAATATGGAAAAAACACAAGTGAAGTCTGAGATGGGAATTGCTGAATGCCACAACTGAGTGTTTATTTCAGAGGCTCCATAGAAACTCAAGGATTGGGACAGGGTCACTCAGAGCCATGCACAGACGAGAAGAGAACTGAAGGCAGCAGGTCAAGCATGCATGAAGTGCCTGGCAGGCTGGAGTCACAGACTGAGGCATGGCAGCAAGTTGGGGGTTTGTCTGGGGGTTTCCCACTCATCACATTTCTGAGCACAACCTCCTAAGCCACACCAAATCCGATCAGAATCCTGTCAATTAGCTTGTTAAGTGTCAGAACTTCCTGCAGCAGTGCTCCCACTCCCCTACACCCCAGTGCTGCCTCATGGCTTGATAACCCCTGGAGCTGGAGTTAAATCAGATTTTACCAGACCATCTGTCAGCTTGCTTGAGCCGAGCACAGCCGTGTGCCATGCACAGAGGAGCCAGTGGAAGATTTTTACATTTTCTGACTAGACAAGTTGATTTTATAAAGCTGATTACTTTTTATTGGTGGTGGGGACAGAGGGAAGTTTTGCTGGGGTTGCTCTTGCCCACATCAGGCATCATTTCTCCCAGAGATCTGTGGTTCCTTCCTCCAATACCTTTCCTTTGTGTGGACAGTTGGTGTTGATTCCACATTTGGTACATGTACAGCAGCAGACACTTAAAAGCTGGGAATGAAAGTGGCTTGTGGTAATTATCACAAAATTAAAGATAATCTCCTGCTCTGGAATTGTGACAAAGTGCAGAAATGAGATTAGTGCAGCAGGAGAGCAGTGACAGCCGTGTGCATTGCCCTGGCCCAGGGCTCTCAGCTGCATTCCCAGCAATTTCCAGTGCTCAGTCTGGAGCAGCATTAACTCCTTTGAATTACCCCATGGTCTGGAAGTGCTGCTGCAGCTTGTGCCCTGGAATTTCATTAGCCAAATGCTCACTCAGAACCTTATTTCCTGCACTCTGGGCCATTGCAGGGTGTTTTGTTCAATGGTCACAAAATTGTGTTTGCTTAGGCAAAAGAACAAATTTTTCAGCACAGTTTGAGCTTGCAGTGGTCCTGAGCCATGTGCTGCTGTAGTCCAAGAGCTGGAGGAGTGATGGGGTTCATGTCACTTGTGGTATGTCACCCACCCATGTCAGTGACACCCCCTCACCTGAGGGGACCTGGCCTGAGTTGGTGAGTGAGGGGAGCTGCTCTGCACCCCTTGGGTTCCCACTCTGCTCACTTCCCTCTGTCTGTTTGCAGTGGGACTGTGTGACACAGGGAGTGAGTGGCATTTTAGTGACTGTTCCTGAGGCAGGAGCTGGGCACTGTTTAAAAGAGAATAACAAGAAGTGGCTCTTCCCTGCTGCCCTGGCTCTGCCCTGCAGGCCAGGCTGTGGGCCCAGGGGTGCTCTGCAGACAGCTCCAAATGCCAAGTGACAAGACCTGTTTCACATGAGGGACTGCCCATTCTGTGGAGATCAGGATGGTGTGACACCTGCAGCACTTCCAAGTCAGAGCAGCTTCAGCTCCCCTGTGATCACCAAGAGTTTTTTGTTGGATTTGTTGTTTATTTGTTTTCTGGAGTCAGAAATATTTTCCAAAATGTAACTGAGTCACACACTTCCCTGGGTGTCATCCCATTTTCATGGAATCTTGGAATGTTTTGGGTTGGAAGGGACCTTAAAGCTCATCTTGTTCCACCCCCTGCCAAGGGCAGGGGCACCTTCCACTGTCCCAGGCTGCTCCAGGCCTTGGGCACTGCCAGGGATCCAGGGGCAGCCACAGCTGCTCTGGGCAGCCTGTGCTGGGGCCTCACCATCCTCACAGGGGAGAATTTCTTTGCAATATTCCATCTAACCCTCCCCTTTGGCAGTGGGAAGCCATTTCCCCTTGCTCTGGCCCTCCAGGCCCTTGTCCTGGCCCTTCCCAGCTCTCTTGCAGCCCCTTCAGGTACTGATGCCCAGGTTCTTGCTCAGGCTCCTTCTGAAACAAGCCCTGGAGCAGCATCACTGCTTTTCTTTGGGGGGTTGAACAGGTACCACAGGGAAACCATCAAAGTTCTTCATTTGCCAAATGGGGGGATGCTGAAGCAGCAGAGGTTGAGTTGGGTGCTCTGGGGCTTTTCCTGCTCTCCAGTGAGGAGGGACACAGGACATCCACTTCCCCCTGGAGAAGACCACCCCCTAATTTGAGTGTAGATGAACTCAAAGCTGCACTCCATGGTCTCTTGAAAAACTAAGCCCTTGCTGAATGGGTTGATAAGGATCTGTGCCTGTAGGAATAGTACAGGAGCAGGCAGTGGCAGACTCCTGCCTGGAAGCAAGGCCTTAAACCTGTCCCTTGAATTGGTGTTCTGTTCAGGAGACTCCCCCATGAGAGCTGGCCTGTGCTCACAGAGGTGCTGGGAGGCTGCTGGGGTGCTGTGAGGAGCTTCTCTTCAGCAGCTCTTGATCCTTCATGGAAGCTCTCAGGAGCCAGCTGGGCTTCATCTCCTGGTCCCACATTCCACACTCCTGTGCTCCCTGCTGTCTGAAATTAAGGAGCTCCTTAATTCTTGCAAACTTGGGCTTGGAGAATCTAAGAAAAACTCATGCTAGGAAATGGGAGATGGCCTCTTGTCAGAGGGTTTGGGCCTGTGTTTCCAGCTCTGATTATATACCTAAAAGCTTGAGGCAAAACTCTGATTTCCACCATTGGCTGTAATGGAGCAGCAGTGGCTTCTCCTGAGGCAGAGATAAAGATAAATGATGTGTTCATTTGTGTGATATATTTGGACATGGGATTCTATAAATACATTCAGTTATCAATATAGTTTGTCAAGTGCCTTCTGAGTGGCTGGAAAACAGCTTCAGGAGTGTCTCTCTGGGCTTCTGTGTGGAGCCAACTCTTCAGTGTAGTGTGGACCCATTGCTTAATGGGGCAGCAGAGATTTGCAAGACCTCTCTGCTGGTCTCTAGGAAATACTATTACTGGGGAAAATGTGCATTTTTGTGCTTCTGAATATGAAATTGTTCGTGTGACTCCTGTACCATTAGATTCTTGTGCTAGTCAAGCTGAAAGCAGAGTAAAACCAGCTGCTGTAAAGGCTGGTGGCTGTACTTGAAAAGACAAAGCATTGAGTTGTTTTCTCAGACTTTTGGTGATCGGGTTGGGGGGTTTTATTTGATGTCCCTATTTTTCCTGATGCTCTTCCCTTTTGTCTGCAGGTCTGAGCTCAAAGAAGACAGTCATCACTGAGGTGAGATGTGTAAAGCTGCATTTGACAATCTATTGTTGAGAAATGAGAACACAGAGCTCTAGGAAACTCTTCTGCCTGCTGTTTTTCAGCAAAGCTGCACTGAGATTATTCCAAAATTGGGATCTGTTATTTGGGAGAAATAAAATTAGTGGCAGGTCTCCAGGGTCCCTTCATGGCATCACCACAGCCACGGAAGGGATGTGGAATGATTGTGCCCATCATGTGGCTGGTTTTGGCTGTGTGATCCACAATGCCTCTGCATCCTGAGGGCACTTCTTCCACACCAGCAGCTGGAGGTGGTAACTGGAGAATGCCAGTATTGGGCATCTCCAGCCCTCTGTGATGCATCTTACCCACTGCTGGGAGCAAGTCAGGAGGCTGTGATTTGTGCAGCTCTAAAAGAGGGGAACATCTTCAAGGACTCATCTTCTCTTGTAGATATTCCAGGTCACAGGTTCTGAGTCACTGTTACCTTCTGGAGCAAAACTCTTCACAGTTGGCTGCAGAGAATCTGGTAGGAAGCTCTGTGCTTGAAAGGTGTTCCCTGAAACACACACTCCTGGTTTAGGGCATTGTGTTCCAATGTTTTTTGTTTGATCAAATTTTTCTACATCCCACTTCTCATTCCTCACCTGGGATGGTGAGCATTGCTATACATGAACAGCAGAATCTTCCCATAAAATTGCCTGATATGTGACACTTGATTCTTTTGTAGTGGAATATGTGTAGTGGGAAGCTCAGCTTCTGTGGAAGTTGGTTGCATTGTTCTGTGCATAAACAGGGCCCCAGAAACAGCCACAGGCAGAGCAGGAGACTGGAAGAGACTTTTGTCACTGCAGTTCCTAGGATGGCAGTCCCTTCCCCCTGCCTGTGTCTGCTCATCCCGTTTGGAGGATGATGGTGAGCCTTTGGCAAGGCAGGACAGCACAGCTTGGGCTTGCATGGAGTAAGATCCAGCTGGTTGGTAGAAAGAGAGGCTGAGCTGTGCTGCTGCTCACAGCTGCTGGAGGAGGAGTGCTCAGAAGCAAGGCTGGCTCTGCTAATAAAATAGAGTAGGAGATGGGATTTTTGAAGGAGAACTCAGACTGCCCCTTAGTATGAGAAGCACAAGCAGATTGACCAGAAATAACTGCAAGCTCTTGATCAAAAGCTAAAGTACAAAGAACTTCTTAGTCTGAGCAAAATTATCCATTGTCTGCTGGAGCCATTGGTTCAGAGCTGGGTCTGTGCAGCACTTGAGGGACTGGGATAGAACAGTGTCATTTGGGAAATGACCTTGGATCTCTCTCTGCATGCTGCTCAAAGGAACATCCAAAGTGTACTGCAGTGTAGCAAACCCCAAAATGGTGCTTGTCTCTCATCAGCATTTCTAGCTGTCTGGTGAGTTCCAGGATCCATGGAGATCCTAGCTGGAACTGGCTGAGAGTTTGGGTGTGGGTGCAGTGTTGTTGACTGCTGGTGGAGTAGAGAGTCCCTAGGGCTGCAAAAGGAGCTGCAGGGAACTTCCCAACCTGGTTACACCAGGCTGTCAAAGGAGCAGCCACAACCTGCTACCTCCTGGGTTGGCAAAGAGAGGCCTAGGCCCACTCAGAGGTAGGAGAGGAGAAGGGGGCAGGAGCAGGTTTATTATCACCCTGAAGTGCTGGCAGTCTGTAGCATTTCTCTAAACTTCAAAATTTGTGCAAGAGACATTCCTGTGGCTCACCCTGTGTGGGCTCAACCTTGGAATTACAAACAGATGAGATCTTGCTTAAATGGATTTATCTCAGTGTGAGTGAGGCTGGGCTGTGGCCAGCAAAACCCGAGGTGTCAGTGTGACACCTGAGGGCATGGGATTTTAAGAATCTCTCTGTGGCTGTTTGATTTAATACATCACTGTTTTAAATCAATGGGCAACTGAAGTCAAGCACCAGAGGAATCTTGGCACTGGATTTTTTCTGAGCTCGGCATCTTCACTGAGCACTGGGGGGTGTCAAATGTTCTAAGTCATCTTGAGGGGTGGAAGAGCTTCAGTTTCACCTGTTGGCACTCTGCAGGGTTTTCTCCAGCAGTACCATGATCCCTGTGTGCAGTACAGTGTGGGAATGTGGCTGTGCTGCTCTCTCTGTGCTCGGTGGCAGCTCAGGCTGAGTGTCCTTGTGCTCTCCTTGCAGGGCTCATCACTGCCAGGACAGCCAGGCCAAGGAAAGAAGATTGGCCATCGAAGTGTGGATGCTTCTGGGGAAACCACCTACAAAAAGGTTTGGGTTTGGGGAGTGGGGGGATGGCACCCAAGTGTGGGTCACAGGCTGAGAGAAGTTATGGCCCAGTAGTTATTAATCTGGTTGAGATTTTTATGCAGCACAATCCTGCAAACAGCAAATCTGAAGCTCTAATTCACCTCTTCAGCAGTTGGGTAAACTTGGTTAGCAGTGTGTGGTGCCTGAGATGACCCCACTAAAGTCACAGACTTGCCTGTGTTGTAATGCAGGGGATGTTACTGTGATTATCTGCTGTGAAATGCTCACTGATTGCTCTTTTCTTTGCCAGACCACCTCATCCACTCTGAAGGGGGCCATCCAGCTGGGGATTGGATATACTGTGGGCAATCTGAGCTCCAAGCCAGAGAGGGATGTCCTGATGCAGGACTTCTATGTGGTGGAGAGCATTTTTTTCCCAAGGTAAAGGAGAAGGAAAAAAATGAATGCATGAATTTTTCTTTTCTTTTCCTCACACCGATTTTTCAAGAGAGCTTCCATCTGTCTTTAGATGAGAGTTGCATGCTCTGAATGTTTTAAATCTCCTCTGTAATATACAAACAGAAATGTTATACAGTGGGAAATATTGGAATCTGCAGTGCACTGGCCTGCAGGGAAACACAGAGCAAGATGCAGTACTGTGCTCTCCAGTTTATTACCCTTCATACATGCTTGTCTTTCTAGCTGTCCATCTAGAATTCCATCTATTCATACTATGTTTTAGATGGAAAAAAACTCCTTCTGGGAGCACTCTAACTGTGAATAAACAAAGCTCATAGAAGTTATGTTCTCTGTGTAAATATATTCTACTTGGCAAGTGGTTGTTCCTTTAATCTCTGGAAATAGATTTTGGCAGATAGCTGGAAACCTGTTTTCCTACCACAGAAGAAAGGTGGTGGTTGTTGTTCCAGAGGTGTCATTTTGCAAGGCTCAGTGCATCTGAAGTACCCAGCAGCTTTGGTGTGACTGTCCATGTCTGGTGAGTGGTAACAGGCCCTGCCCATGTGTGTGTTTGTGCAGTGAAGGCAGTAACCTCACCCCAGCTCACCACTACGCCGACTTCAGGTTCAAGACCTATGCCCCAGTGGCTTTCCGGTACTTCCGAGAGCTCTTTGGGATTCGTCCAGATGATTATTTGGTATGGATATATTTTTGGATTTTTGTCTTTTCCTCCTTTGTTTACCTTTACCATGAGGGTGGTGAGGCCCTGGCACAGGTTGAGCAGAGAAGCTGTGGCTGCCCACAGCTGGGCAGTGTTCCAGGACAGGTTGGACAGGGCTTGGAGCACCCTGGTCTAGTGGAAGGTGTAGCTGCCCATATCAGGGGATGGAATGAGATGGGCTTTAAAATCCTTTCCATCCCAAAACATTCCATGATTCCAAGTTTGCTGAACAGCAGCTGCCAGCCTGTACTGGAGGGAGGCCGGGACCTGCACACAGTGTGAGCTGTGTAAGCCCTGCAATGGGCTTCCCTCTCTGGTCCTTGTGGTAACAATAACTTACTGTGTTTACAAGCCAAAGGAGTTGTGTTCTGCTGGGTGCGACCCTGAAACGTCCCCTGCGGCTCAGGGGACAAAGATGGGAATTTTTTTCTTGTGTACTCACTGGAGAGCTATGTGAGTGTAGTTATTTTAATCATCTTAAAAAGACAGAACTACAGCTTGTTCTTGTGCTTCAAAAGCTCCTCAGAGCTGGAAAATCTGGTTTTCAAATACCTTGGAGTACAAGCTGTTGGGGCTTCGAGTGCACTGTGGTTGAATTTGGGTCCTTGCCTTTATGTGATATCCTCATCTCTGTGAGCTGGAGAAGGAAACACATCCATGAGTGCACAACCTCCCCTTTTGGACCAATCCTTTTTGTGTGACTTTACCTGTAGATGGGAGTGATGGCAGCTGAACACCTGCCAGTGAAACAAACCTGTGCCAGTGCCTGGTGGGAGGGTAGCAGTGATCCCCTCCTGTGCTAGCCAAGGCAGTGGTGTGTGATGGTTGAGTGTTCTGAGCTGAGGACAGGCAAAGAGTTTGCCTCAGTTGCAAAGGTCATGGCTCTGATTCATTGTTTCTGCTTCTCCTGATTGTCTCTTGCCTGCCACACTGGCAAATGCCTTTAATTATGCATGAGATCATTAACTTGATCAAGTCTGGAATTGTTAATCTGTGCAGAGCTGAAAGCCTTTTTCATTACATAATGATGAGTATTTAATTTATTGCTCTGATCATCTCCCTTCCAATGCCCCACCTCCTTTTCCCCATCTCATCTCTCACTGTGCAGTTTTGTGATCCTGCCCTGAACCCACCTGACCCCTGCAGTACCTGGGTGGGCATTGAGCTAAAAAGTGCATCTGCCTGCTTTGCTTTCTCTTTTTGTTTCCTCTGCTGCTCCTTATTTTGACAACCTGTTGTTTGCATCCTGATGACTAGACATATAGTCCCAGTTCAGGTTCTAGTGCAGAACCCTTTGCTGTGCTCAAGCAGGGCTCATTTCTTTGTTTGCACACCTAGGATAAGACTTGTCACATGCTTTCAGCAGGATAGATAAAGTGTGGCTGTAAAAATACAGTCAGGCTGGATGGAGCTTGAAGCAACCTGGTCTAGTGGAGGGTGTCCTTGCCCATGTATGGAATGAGATGAGCTTTAAAGTCATTTCCAGCCCAAACCATTCTGGGATTCTGCAAATCAAGCACTGGCTTTTGCAGGGAACAGGGGAGGCTGCTGGAAACAGCCAGTGTGTTCTGTTCCCTCCAGCACAATGATATGTGGTTCCCTGAGCAGACTGTGGTGTCCCCTGAAATCCCCTGTGTCCATCAGCGTGTGCTGGGCTGTGCCCAAAGAGCCTGAATGTGGTACGTGCGTGCAGGCACAATGGGAACAGATAAGATGTCATTATGAAGGCTGGATGTTCCTGAAAGCGGATGATTAGTTGGATACTGAGCAGTTGGGATGCTCTGAACTGTAATCTTAGTCTCTAATTATAAATTGTCCATCAGTTTGGCTGCTCAGACCTAACCTATAATGAAAATAGTTCTCACTTGAGCTTTGCTACCCCTTAATCTCCCAGGAGACGACATGGTGAGGAAGACCCTTGAGGGCATAGAATTCCAATGTGCAATAAATGGGGGATAACACATCACCTCCTTTTCTTTTCTCACCAGTACTCGTTATGTAACGAGCCCCTGATCGAGCTGTCCAACCCCGGGGCCAGCGGCTCCCTCTTCTATGTCACCAGCGACGATGAATTCATCATCAAAACTGTGATGCACAAGGAAGCTGAATTCCTGCAGAAGCTCCTGCCTGGATACTACATGGTGTGTATTGCCCAGGTCCCAGCTTGGCTTTGTCATGGCAGAGCATCTCACAGGGCATATCCTCCACCTGGTGTCTTGTGGCCTGTCCCCATGCCATGGACAGTGTTAACAGCATGTCATGAAGCCAGTCCCAGAAGTACAAATCCTACTCATTATTTGCAAACTCTGTGGGTAAACATGAGGCAGGTAATTGTGCCATAGTTTGGAGGTATGTTCTGGCCTCAGAATGGCTTCCCAGGTATGTGTTTCTGAGTTTCCTTTTCCCAGAAATAGTTATTCCTCTTCACTTGGCAGCATGCATCTGCCCCAGCCTGTGTTTGGGGGTGGCTGCTGATTGCAGTCATATAATAGTAAAACTCTTAAGGTTGGAAAAGACCACCAAGATCTTCAGGTCCAACCTTCAGCACAGCACCATCATGGTCACCACTAAATCTTGCCCTCAGTTGCCACAGACACACATTATTTGAATACTTCCAGGAATGGTGACTCCTCCACTGCCCTGGACAGCCTGTTTTAATCCTTTACAACCCTTTCTATGAAGAAATTTCTCCTAATATCCAACCTAAACCTCCCCTGGCACAACTTGAGGCTATTTCATCTCATCCTATCCCTTGTTCCTTGAGAGCAGAGCCTGACCCCCACCTGGCTGCACCCACCTGTCAGGGACTTGTGGAGAGCAAAAGGTCCCCCTGAGCCTCCTTTTCTCCAGGCAATAATGCAACCACCTTGTTTTTGTGGGGAAATTGCTGCTGTCCCTGAATTTCTCCCATTCCTGCTGTTTGACCATTACTCTGAGGATTGTCCTGACTCCCACTGACTGCAATTCCAAGCTGGAGGACTCCATGGTAGCAGCCAGCTTTGCACATCAGTCTGGCAAGTCAGGACACTGAGACCCAGAGACATGCATTTGGTCAAGTACATTGGACCCAAAGGTGCTGTTTTGGTTTTAAAACCAGGAGCTGGTCTCCTGCACAACTGTGCTGGAGGCTCCAGCTTTATGGATGGGGACTCTTGACATTCAGTTACAATGACCAAGGGTTTGTTTGATGTGAAGATGCCAAGGAGAAGATGATGAGAAGCCATGCTGCTGCCCTATCTGTGTGCCTGGTGCAGTGGGTTTGTGTGATCCTAACTGGTCCTGTGAAATTCCTTTCCTTGCTCAGTATTTACTGGGGAAAATTTACCCAAGAGAGGCAGGTTATGGGATGTCTGTGTGTTAATAACAGCCAGGCCAAGAAGAAATTCTTCCCTGTGAAGGTGGGGAGGCCCTGGCACAAGTTGCTCAGAGCAGCTGTGGCTGCCCCTGGATCCCTGGGAGTGTTCCAGGACAGGTTGGATGGGGCTTGGAGCAACCTGGGACAGTGGAAGGTGTCCCTGGCCATGGCAGGAAGTGAAACCATATGGTCTTTACAGTCCTTACCAACCCAAACCTTCCTGAGATTCTGTGAATCACTTGCTTTTGCAGGTAACACATTCCTGGACAGGATGAGTTTTCTTGGAAAGCACTGCCTGTTGCCTAATGTGTGTAGTAAATCAGGTGTAGGGTTTTCAGTGGGAATGGAGTTGCACTGTTAATCCTGCCATCATCAGTCAGTGAATTCAACTGAACTTACCTGTCTGATGCAGGGTTCTGAGCTACCTGTTGCAGTTTTCCAGTGTCTGTGTTTTGTGGTGCTACCCTTGATCACCATGCTGATCCTGGGAAACCACCCATATCAAAGCAGTCAGGGAAAGGAAGCAGAGTGGTTTCGTTCTGAGTTACTTTAAAGCCATTTCCATTACCTCCCTCTTACTATTTTTGGCACTCTCCAAGAGGGCTCACTGCTGTGCCCAGGTGGGTGAGCTGAAGGGAATGAAATTTTAATGCAGTCACGTTTCTGCTATCTGTCAGAACCTGTCAGGACTGTCTTTCCTGCTACAGCGTGCAGAGAAGTTCTGTTTCCTTCCCAAATGTGCCCAAAGCTGAACAAGCAAATCCTGCCTGTCATGTCATTCCTAATTATTCTGCTGCCTAAAAAAAGGAGATGACAGCAGAACAGGATATCCGTGCTCTCTGGTTGACTGCTTTATAAAGCAACTCTACAACAGGAGGAGAACATTTATGTTGTTTTGTTTAAAAAACAACCCTGTTCCTGGTTTATTCTGGGCCAGAGAATGGCTCTTGATTCTGACGCTTGTGGAGAGATAAAGAGAGCTGTTATTTTTAAGCTTGAAGTTCCCACTTATTGTGTTTATTTCTCTCCCAGTTTGGTTTCTTTTTTTTAGCTGCTGTACTTGGGGAAAGCAGGGGATTTCCGGACTTGGTTATTTGCCCAGAGAGTGCTGAACATCTCAGTCCCTGTATTTTCAGGTCCTAAAGCCACTGAAATGCAGGACTTTGTCAAATGTGTACACTGAGCTCCTGTTAAGTTCAGAAAACCTCTCAGCAAAGAATCCCTAGTCCAACTGTTTGCATGCTTTGTGGTGAACACAGCAGGAATTTGCTGCTCAAGTGACCTTTCTCCATGCTTTTTTCCACCCTTGCTACAGAATCTGAACCAGAACCCCCGGACACTGCTGCCCAAGTTCTATGGACTGTACTGTGTGCAGTCCGGGGGCAAAAACATCCGCGTGGTGGTGATGAACAACATCCTGCCTCGAGTGGTGAAAATGCACCTGAAATTCGACCTCAAAGGTTCAACCTACAAACGCCGAGCATCCAAGAAGGAAAAAGAAAAGTCCAGCCCTACCTACAAGGATCTGGACTTCATCCAAGACATGCCTGAGGGCCTGATGTTGGATGCAGACACCTTCAGTGCTTTGGTGAAGACATTGCAGCGAGATTGTTTGGTAAGGAGGGGTAGCTCAGGGACAGGGTAAGGAACCTCTGTGGCTCTTGAGCATGAGGAAGAGCAATTCCTGACTGAGAACCTTGCTAATGTGCTGACCCCAGAGCAGGATCAATGCTTTCTCCTGCCCTTTTCCTGAAAGCCAAGCAGTAGAGTTGGATCTCATGGCAGTCTCTGAGGACTGAGGCTGTGCTCCTTTGCCTGGTGCATCACACTTTGGCAGCCTGTTCCACTTCTAGCTGCTCTGCTGGTGCATTTTCCCAATCACTGTGCAGCAGATACAATGGTGTTGTTTGCAAGCCTTCGGGCCTTTGGTGTGATTGTGGGATGGCCAAACTCTGTGCAGTCAAGCCCAGAAGTGACTGTTGGTTCATAAACTTTCAGTCTCTGTCAAAGGAGTTGTTAGTGGGGATGTGAGTGGGATGCTTTGCTTTGATTGCTTTGATTCCAGGCTTTGGGGTCTGTATTTCTGCTGCTGGCTTGATATTTTATCTTTGTTCTTGAACTCCTTACTAATCTGTAGGTATTGGAAAGTTTTAAAATCATGGACTACAGCCTCCTGCTTGGGGTTCATAACATAGACCAGCAGGAGCGGGAGCAGCTGTCGGAGGGAGCGCACAGCACGTCGGATGAGAAGCGTCCCGTGGGGCAGAAGGCTCTGTACTCCACAGCCATGGAGTCCATCCAGGGAGGGGCTGCCCGGGGGGAGTCCATAGACACAGACGACACGTAGGTGGAACCTGGGCTCACTCGTGCTGCTGGGAGGGCCAGAGGTGGAGGCTGGAGTGGGAAATCCTTAATGAGGCCCACAGGAACTGCTCAAGGGAGCAGCTGTCCTGAGGTTTTGGTAGTGCTGCCATTGTCATGGGAAAGGGGGAAGCCAGGGTGGGAAGTAGTTCTGTAAAGCTTTGGCCTCACAGAAGTCTCTTAGGCCAGGTTGTAGGTTGTCAGCTTGTGTAATAGCCTCTGAACATCCACCCATGCCCTGGGGAGGAGACACTAGCTCAGTTCTAGCTCAACACCCAAATACTGGAGCAGAAGTAGGGATCAGCCTGTCCCTAGGAGCAAGCTCTCCCACCTTTGGAATCCTTGGCAGTCCCCTGAGGCCATCCCAGTGGGGTTAGCAGACAGTAGCGTAGTGAAATGCTGGAATCACTGGTGGAGCTGGAGGCTGGGAGTTGCCCCAAGCCTGTGGTGTGCTTGATCTGGGGTTTTGCCTGGTTCCCTGGTTCTTGGGCCAAGGAATGGTGGAGTTTGCTGCTTGCTGCTGTCTGAAAGCAGCTGCTGTGGGTTTGATGGAGGGTCAGTCCTGAGAGCTGAGATAAGACCATGGTGTTACCAGTCCTTTGGGTAGCATCAATAATTGCAGTGGCTACCTGAAGGAGTGTCTGGTACTCCTGTGTTTTGGTTGTGTGCTGGTGCTGATGGTGGCTGCACCTTTGGCAGGATGGCATAGTGTGGATGGGACTGGGAATATCTCATCCTTAAGGATTTATTGCCCTAATGGCACACAGCTCTCACTCACCCCATAAATAACCTGGCCCCCAGAATAAAGGAGGCAGGAGAAAACTCCATGGTCCTTTCTGGCCTGGCAGAGCTGTGCCACATAGTGCAGGTCCTGTCATGACAGTGGTGTTTGGCCATGCAGGCAGTGACCCTGGGACACCTGGGGTCAGGCCAGGTCAGTTGGTGACTCCTGTGGTATGCACAAAGTGACCACATTGCTTTTGGAGTGTATCTGACATCACACCAGAGCCCCTTAGCGTGGCTGCTGTTGCCCTTCCCCAGAGCTTGGGTGTTGGAGGTGCTCTGGATGAGGCTGCAGCTGCTGAAGTTCTGCTTTACCTGCAGGATGGGAGGGATCCCAGCAGTGAATGGCAAAGGAGAGCGTCTCCTGCTGCACGTAGGAATCATAGATATCCTCCAGTCATACAGGTAGGTCACCTGGCACTGTGTCTTTTCTGGCTGACAACATCTCTTTTAGTACCAAATGAAAGCAGGGAAGATGAGTAGATATGGCTGCCTCAAGCTGGCCATGGGCTTCCTTTATGTCCTTAGAACAGCTGGAGACACACAGCCCTTTGTGCAGGATGATGAGCTGCTCATAAAGAAGCAGTTTCCCACTTCAGTGTGGGAAGCATATATCCAAAGGTGGAAGATGCACCTCTTCCAGCCCAGCTCCTCCTTCCCTGTGGTGTTCCCAGGCAGTCCTGACCTGGCTGGGGAGATGCTGGAGAAAGCTCAGTCCTGGTGGCATTGGCAGCTCAGGGATCTTGCCCATAGGGTATGAAAGGGAGCTTGGTACCGAGTACGTGCCTGAATCTGTATCTTTATTTTTCTCTCCACTTCTCCTTGGAATTAGGTTCATCAAGAAGTTAGAACACACCTGGAAGGCCCTTGTCCATGATGGGGTGAGTGCCTGTGCAGAGGCAGGAGCTGTCCAAGCTTCCCAGGATTACCTGGTGGCTGTTTATAGAGACTGACCTGGCACAGCTGCAGTTGATGAAAGGAGCAGTTATTGTCTCTCATTCCTGCACACCAGGGTGGTGCCACTTATTCCCAGCCAGGTTTCCTTGCTCAATCCAGCTCCTCACATGTTGAGCTGTTGTGCTCACAGCTTTCCTCCCGTGCTCCTGTGTGTCCTTCTCTTCCTCCCATCATACCAGGAATGAACATGCAGGTGTGTGTGTTCCTGGGCTGTCAGGAGCCTCTTTGGTGACTGGCTGTTTCCACTTCAGCAAGCTCTAGACCAGCAAATCCCTTTCCATATTTCCCTGCTGGCTTAATTCCTGCAGCAGCCAGGTGTGTGTTTCTGAAAGAGCAACCTTGGATGTGGAAACTATTTTTCAGCCTTGCATTTCCTGGCTTCCCTTAAAGTGGCAAAGGAAATGTGGAGATGCCAAATCATGGGAGTACAGTCAAACATCAGAAGCAGAAAAAGCTTCAGTTTTACTATTTTAAACAAAAAATTTGAAATGTATAGGGCTAAATTTGGATGTCTCTGTGACATGCAAAGGTATCCAGGTGTGCTTGGAATGGCAGCCACCAAAGGCAGAAGAAATTTCATGTATGCAATCAGGCCAGTGTTTAAAAAAAATCCAGGAAGTCTACAAAGGAATAAAATCACCAAAATCCATTATAAAATCACAGCAAGAATATAATCAAGTGAATCAGAGGCAACACTTCAGGGTTATTTATAGCATTAATTAGAGTGTTTCAGTTAAGCCTTTCCATTTTAAGGCTCTGTCAGTGCTAAATGTTGGAATAAAAAAGATTGTGTTGGTTGTTACAGAAATTCTGCCTTGAGGGATCATTTTAAAATTAAACAATTGTTTTTTGCTGTTGTAGGACACGGTGTCAGTACACAGACCCAGCTTTTATGCAGAGAGATTCTTCAAATTCATGACCAACACAGTGTTTCGAAAGAATTCCTGTAAGTACCAGGTTCAGGGGCTGCTGTGCTGTGAGGCTTTACCTTGGCCTTGTTGCTGCAGACCTCACAAGGAGTCTAGCTTGGAGCCTGAGCAGGGTTTTTCACTGTGGTACAGCTGAGAGAGTTGGGGGTGTTCAGCCTGGAGAAGGCTCTCGGGAGACTTTAGAGCCCCTTCCAGTGCCTGAAGGGGGCTTAGGAAAAGAAGGGGAAGGACTTCTTATGCAGGCAGATAGTGACAGGCAAGGGGCAATGGTTTTGAGGTGGCAGGGTTAGATTAGAAGTTAGGAAATCAGAGAGTGGAGAGACTCTGGCACAGATTGCCCAGAGCAGCTGTGGCTGCCCTGTTCCTGGAAATGTCCAAGGCCAGGTTGGACAAGGCTTGCAGCAACCTGCTCTAGTGCCCATGTCCCTGTCCATGGAGGCGGTGGAATGAAATGAGTTTTTAAAGTCCCTTCCAACCCAAAACATTCCATAATACAGAGCAAAACTAAGAACTGCCAAGCCCTCAGATTGTCACAGCTTGCCTTGGTCTGCTCAGGCTCCCACCCAGTCCCTGCAGCTGACCTGGCTTCAGTCCAGGAGGGTTGTGCATGAGGGCAGAGCTTGTGAAGAGAAAAATACCTATGGTGTGACAGTAGCTGGTGGTGGTACTTGGACCTTGTGTCTCCTTGCCTGCATCCCCCAGCCCTGAAGTCGTCGCCCTCGAAGAAGGGGCGCAGTGCCTTGCTGGCGGTGAAGGCGGCGGGGCCCATGGCGGCGTTCTCGGCCAGCCAGCTGGCCTCCGACAGGGACGACACCCAGTACGACCTGCGGGCGGCCAGGAGCTACCCCACGCTCGACGATGAAGGTGACACCCCGCTCGGGGCACGGGCTCCGTGCTTACCCTCTCTTTCCTAGCAGTTCCTTAGGATCCTCCCTTGTTCTCGTCAAGTTCCCCACTGTGCACCGACTGCAGATCTCTCCTCATGGATAGCTCTTCATTGCATGTCTTGCTGTGCTTTGCAGGTGCTAAACCTAACCAGGACAGGGAAAAAGGTAAGAGTGCATCGTTTTGTCGCAGCACCAGCAGGTATTTGATGCAACACCTCTGCATCAAAGGAGACCAAACCCCTTCCTTGCAGCACTGTGGGTTTCTGCAGGAAAAATGGTCACCTGCATCACTGCTACAAGACAGCTGCTTCCATGGGGCACCATAAGTCATAGCCCAAAAACCAACAGAAAGTTGCATTTTCTACCCTTTAAAAAAAAATGGGTGGGGGGGTGGGGGTAGTGACTGAGAACTGCAGCACTCCAACGACTGTGTTTGGGCAGTTACGACAGGCAGGATCTTGCCATTGGAAAACAGGAATGGGCTGCTTCTGTGCTGCCTTTCCTTCACTTCCATCTGGCTGCATTTACAGCTGAGTGCTGGAGGACAAGCTCCTCCAGTGCATGGGTGTTGGATTGTTCCCTGTACACTGGACACTCAGTTCATCTCTTAATTCACTTGGATATTTATCTCTGGTGATCCAAGAGAGATTTGGTCACCAATTAGAAGTCTTCATTGGCATTCTATTTCCTGCCTGTTGTGCTGAAAGTGGTGCTGACTGGCTCTCTCCAAAGGACACCTTGAGAGAAGCTGTCATGTTCATGGACCCAACTAAACTTCCTGCCTGTCTGTGGTTTGAGTGCCCAGTCCTAGTGTGGGTGTGCAGGTTCATGGTGGAACAGCCTCACATGAAGCTGGTGTAGGTAAAGTGTTGGTGTTTGACTTAATCATCTCTTCTTCCTGCCTCTCCCCTCATCCTGCTCTGGGCCAGCAGGCAGGCCAGACCTGCTCCCTTGCACTCCTCCTTCCTTTGAAGAAGCTACCACGGCCTCCATAGCCACGACACTATCGTCAACATCTCTGTCTGTTCCCGAGCGATCGCCCTCGGAGAGCTCTGAGCAGCCCCGGTACAGGTGAGGGAGAGCTCTGAGCAGCCCCGGTACAGGGAGGGAGAGCTCTGAGCAGCCCCGGTGCAGGTGAGGGAGAGCTCTGAGCAGCCCAGGTACAGGTGAGGGAGAGCTCTGAGCAGCCCAGGTACAGGTGAGGGAGAGCTCTGAGCAGCCCAGGTACAGGTGAGGGAGAGCTCTGAGCAGCCCCGGTACAGGTGAGGGAGAGCTCTGAGCAGCCCCGGTACAGGTGAGGGAGAGCTCTGAGCAGCCCCGGTACAGGTGAGGGAGAGCTCTGAGCAGCCCCGGTACAGGTGAGGGAGAGCTCTGAGCAGCCCCGGTACAGGTGAGGGAGAGCTCTGAGCAGCCCCGGTGCAGGTGAGGGAGAGCTCTGAGCAGCCCCGGTGCAGGTGAGGGAGAGCTCTGAGCAGCCCCGGTGCAGGTGAGGGAGAGCTCTGAGCAGCCCAGGTACAGGGAGGGAGAGCTCTGAGCAGCCCCGGTACAGGTGAGGGAGAGCTCTGAGCAGCCCCGGTGCAGGTGAGGGAGAGCTCTGAGCAGCCCAGGTACAGGTGAGGGAGAGCTCTGAGCAGCTCAGGTGCAGGTGAGGGAGAGCTCTGAGCAGCCCAGGTACAGGGAGGGAGAGCTCTGAGCAGCCCAGGTACAGGTGAGGGAGAGCTCTGAGCAGCCCAGGTACAGGTGAGGGAGAGCTCTGAGCAGCTCAGGTGCAGGTGAGGGAGAGCTCTGAGCAGCTCAGGTGCAGGTGAGGGAGAGCTCTGAGCAGCCCAGGTACAGGTGAGGGCACCTTCCCTGCTCCCACTGGCAGGCAGTGGCTGCCATTCCTGTCCGTGCTGCGGAGCCAGGCAGGCTGCCCTACGCTCTAGAATGCTAATGACCGATTTTAATTAAATCTCTCCTGGGAGCAAGCAGACACAGCTTTGATGGGATTAATTATTGCTGGAAGAAGTGTCAGCTGTTAAGTAGAACATCTCCCTCATGGAATGAGGAGGTAGATTTGGGGACAGTGCAGGATTTCTGGCTTAAATTGCTCCTCCAAACTCTTCTGTTTTCTTTCCGCAGGAGGCGTACACACTCCTCAGGGCAGGATGGCAGGTAAGAAATGGGTCTCCTGTCTTCTTATCTCATCTTTTCTCTGCTGCACAGAGACCTCATATTTATCCCTGTGCAAAGGTCTCTTTGAGGGCTGAGTGGGAATTTCAGCAGCTTCAGGATTTTGGCATGGATGCTGAACTGCTTCTGCAATCAGACAATCCCCATTTCTTACACAGGATTTTCCTTGCAAAGTAGATCTCTTGGTACTTTGAAAATACCACAGTTACTTGATAGAAGAGGGGAAAACAGTGTTGTCCAAATTTATCCACCTACCCAGCACCAGAGTCAAGGAAGGACATTTAAGTCCCTTTAAGCAAGTAAGTGAGCCCTGACAGCAGGAACATTGCTCCTCTGAGCATCTGCTTGTGGCCTGGGCAAAGTGAAAGGGCTTAGACTTTGTGAGGCACTGAGCACCCTCAGTCCTCATAGAAGTAGCTTCCAGTGTTTTCAGAAATCTGTGAGGCTTTTTCCCTTCTGTGCCAAGGGCATGGTAGGACAGAAATGCTGTGCTGCAGAGGGATGTCTGATTTTAGAGGCTCATATAATGAAATTGTTGTGCATTATGGTGGAATTATTTTGCACCAGTAAAAATCACCCCATTGCCCATGTCAGCAGGATCTGCATGAGGAGCCAGTGAATGCTGCCCTCGCTTTCCAGGACATTGTGTAGGTGTAGTAGGCTTTGAAATGACATCAGAGACTCAGTCCTGGGATGTGCCATAGCCAGAGGAGCCTGACAGGCAGATCTCCTCTCTCCCTGCAGTCAGTGTTTGGTGCTTGGAAGGAAAGGTCATTGAAAGATGAGGGTTTGCCCCATTTTACAGGCATCTGCTGCTGTTCCAAGCTTTGAGTGATTTGCTGAGTTTTGTTGACATGCCCTGTGAAAAAATCCCTTTCTGTGGTATTTCCCAATGAAAATACCTCTGGATGCTGTATGTTGCTGAATCTTGGGAAATTCCTGTCCTGGCAGGGCATGGATCTGCTCCCCATGTGAAGTGTCAGGGAGTTGTGAAGCACCTTGTATCCTGCAGAATCCAGTGTTAGAAATTGCTGAAAATTGGAGGCTTAAATTCAGGCCCCAGTGTTGGGCCCCATGTGGAAAATGCAGTGACTTCATCCAGAATAGTTCAGACTCAACAGTACCTCATGGAGGGAAGGATCTGTTGTAGTATGTGACTGCTCACCCAGAAATAGGTCAGGTGAATCAGAGTGACCTGGAAGCATTCAGAGAGCTCAGTGGCTTGGTCAGAGTAGATCTGTCTCACAGATTTGCCAGAGCTACACTGACTGCAGGTGTGGCCACCCTTGCTGGTTTTTGCCTAATCTGTCCATTTCTAGAGCCAGTGCCTACATGTGCCCTTCCTGGGAGAGAAGGGACCTGTGAACTTGTAGAGCTCTCTGGGATCCCCTGGTGAAAATCAGTGCAGACATAAATTTATTAAAGCAAGAATTTACATTGCTGAGCTGAGATGGAAAAAACCTTACCCAGTTTACTCAAGAATGTGTCATGTCTCTGGTTATTTTGGTCTGCTGGGGTCTACTCCACATGTGAGGTCCAGCCCTGTGAGAAAGAATGTAGTGAGTTCCTTGGATGGAACTGACCCCAGCTCTGGTCAGAGTCAGCCTGGAGCAGGGCAGTGCTGTCAGTGAACCCAGAGCTCAGCCCTTCTCTGACAACTGCCCCTCACCTTGGCAGGCTCCTGCTCCTCCTTCCCATGGGGACAGTGAATTCAGCCCTGCTGGCACAAGTAATTACTTTAATAGCATGAGGTATTAAAGTGAAAATTGTCAGAAACAGTTCCAGAGTGTGCAGATCAAACTGATCTCAACCTGAGGCAGCTTTGGTGTAGTGGGGGTCTTGGAAGAGGTAAGAGGCTCTGGCCTGGTGCCTGGCTAACTCTGGACACAAGTTTTCCCTGGAGGCCAGTTCTCTTTGCTCCCATGCTCCATCTGACACTACCTGTCTTTCCTGCAGCACTGGCTGTTTAACACCTTTGCTCTGTCCTCTTTTCCCACCTTGTTATTCCTGATTGCTGCAATCTTCCAGGACTGACTCTTTTTCCTGGGAGTTTTGGTTATCCAAACCCTCAATCCTAGGAGGTCTGAGTGCTCCCTCTGAGCTGAAATCAGCCACTGAGTCTGTGCTGGGAGCCCAGTGCCCATGCAATAGCAACTGTGTGCTAGGGCTTTGCTGGCTCTAGACTGATTCAGGCTGACCTAAAATGAGGGTTATGCATAACTCATGCCCAGCTGAGCCTTTGGGCCTGTCTCCTTGGTTTCCAGGTCACACGACGAGGTGCGGGTCGAGGAGGAGGTTCAGGAAATCAGTGTCGAGCTGGAGCCCAAGTGTGACGTTGAGATTGTAGCTCCTGAAGAAGTCAAAGAGTGAGTGTTTTGGAGTGTTGAGTGGGTTTTGAGCTGTGGCTGCTTGTGCTGGAGGCTTTGCTGGAGTCATGGGTGTTTGGTGAGGCTGAGCACAGTGCTGACCTGACCTGCCCTGACATGATGTGACCTTTCAGGATGTGACAGCATAGCATCTTCAGCTCCTCTGTAACAGTTTTGCTTGCTCCTGTCCTGACTGCAGTGATCAGATTGTCGTCTCTTTCCCCTTGCAGAGAGGCAGCTTCTTCAGCCTGTGCCATTGTCACATCCACAGCCACTGTAGAGGTGGAGACAGCCAGCCAGGCCTCAGAACCAGCCAGCCAGGCCTCGGATGAAGATGACGTGCCAGTCACAGACATATACTTTGTAAGAGACCTCCACCTGACCCTTGGGGTGTGATGGGAAGGGTTGGACAAGGCTGTCAGTATCCATTCCAGGCAGTCAGATGCAAGGCAGTGGCTGCCCTGCACCATCTTGGTGTGGAGCACCTTGAAACCTTGGTGCTGGGTGGGTTTTTAAATGCAGGGAACTGGATTAAACTTGGAGAACTCAAAACAGCATCTAGTGGGGCTTACACAGGTGGCACTCCTGCTGTGGATGTAGCTGTAGCTGTGCTGCTCTACTTCCAAGCACAAGTGCTTATCTAGGCCAGCACATTTGCTCCTGGGACAAGCCAAGGTGATGTGGGTGCAACAGAGAGGTTCTTCCTTCCTCAGCCACAGATCTTGGCTGCTTTCCTGACACAAACATGGCCTAGACCCAAAGGGAGGTGGTTGCAGAGGGTGACCTTGGGCTCTGGTGAACTCCGGCTTTTCCTTTCCCTGCAGGCTGCATTAGGTGATGCAGTGGGAGTCTAGTGCTGAGCCAGGGAGTAAGTTGGTGGTTGGCAGCAGAGTGCCGTGGAGCCTGGCGCTGGTCCTCACTCAGCTCCCACAATGGCTGAGCAACTTCTGCAGACCAGAGAAGAGCTTTTTTAGCACCACGTACCTGTCCCATGGATTCCCAGAGCAGAGCTGAGTGCCTGTCCCGTGGGAGCTGAGCTCTCTCGTGCCTGGGCACTGGAACCCTCATTAAAAGAGGTGCCCAGCTCCTCCTGGCTCCGACTGTTGCTGTTGGTTCTGTGGTGCTGGAGATGACCCGAGCCCATGCGATGGGCTCCTTCAGGCTAAACTAAAATGCAGCATTGGCCTTTCCCTGGGCTCTTGTGACTGCTGCAGAGCTGCTCACTCATTACCAAGTCACTCTGAGGCTCGTGGGAGCTGTGGAAGGAATCAGCCCTGTTTTACAGCTTGTTTGGGGTTGGATGCATGCTGTTCAAAATGCAAACGACTCCTTAGTACCGATGGCCCCTCCTTGCCTGTGGATGGCAGCTGTGTGCAGGCAGATCCTGCCTGCTCCCCTGGCAAGTGTCTTCTAACTAGGGTCAGCTGCTCTTCCTATCCCTGGCCATATGACTGCCCCCAGCTTGAGGGGCACCTCTATCCAAGGGAAAATTCTTCAGTGTGTTCACAGAGAGTGTGACTGACTGCTCATCAGCATTTCATACTTCATCTGAGTCGGAGTTTTGCATTAAATGTGTGTTGTGTGCTGTGGAGTGTTTGTCACTGCTGGGATGAAGGGAAAAGCTGATAAGAGTTCCCATGAGCACTCTCCTTGGAAAACCACTTGAGCTGGAGCTCAGGTGGGGCTGCATGCGTGTGCTCAAGTAGCACCACAGCTGCTCCTACAGGAGTGCTCAGGGGCAATGGTGGGTGAAGGGATGGTGTGTGCAGAGGAGGATTTGGCCAGTCCCAGGGGACTGTGCTCTGATCACTGGAAGTCTGCTCCTAGAGAGCACTTCATTCTCCTGTTCATCCCCAGGGAATAAAAGTGCAGAGTGTGGCAGGGCATGGGCGCTGCTGTCCCCTGCACGGCTTTCCCACCTGCTCACCTGTTGAGACCTGGAGTTGCCCAACCCCTTGTTTTTTGCTTTCTCTTTCATCCTCTCTTTCATATCATCCTTTTTTTCCTGTTTCCTTTCTCACCTCACTTGTCCTGGGGCCACTCAGTTCACAGATGGGAGGTACTGGATTTACTCTCCCCGCCAGCGCAGACTCCGAACTACCTCGCGTTCCTCTGGGATTGTAAGTGACCATACCAGCACAGCATGTAGGGGAGCAGAGCTGCAGCTTTGAAACACTGGGGCCAGCACCCCATTTCTCTCAATGGCTGGGGCTCTGGATTAAATGGGCATTAGGAACCAGCCCAGCAGAAATGGGGGAAACATATTAAAATAACACCAGTGGATGTCCTTGTAGGATCTGAGAGAATCATGAGCTCTGTCCTGCTTTTCTGCAGACTGTTGACATAGCTGCTACCTTGGGATGGGCTGTAGTGTCACCCAGCCCTTGGGAAAAGTGAGAGCAATGAGGCCCTGGCACATGTTGCCCAGAGAACCTGTAGTTGTCCTCTCCCTGGAAATGTCGAAGGTCAGATTGGATGGGCTTGAAACAACCTGGGACAGTGGAAGGTGTCCCTGCCCATGGCAAGGAGGGGTACTGGTTGATCTTCCAACCCAAATTGTTCTGTGATTCCAAGAGCCAGATCTGGCCAGAGAGGCACCGGGGCCTGTATAGGTGATGTCAGGCTTAGCTCCCTCAGTCCAGGAAGAGGGTTTTAAAGACACCATTAAGATTTTTTGAAGCTTTTAAAACTCCAGTTGCCAACAGATCTGTTTTGGCTTGTGGGGAGCAGTTCATAAACCACATGAGGCAGGAGCTGGTGCTATTAGGGCTGGTTTCAGTTCTCCGCCCTTCTCAGCATCACCAGTGGGCTCCCTCTTCAGTGAAGGTGTTCTGTGAGCAAGGAGGATTTTCCTTTTCAAAAGATGCAGGGACGCATTAGGGATTTTAGGGGCTCAGTCTAGAGCTGAGATTGTTCTGGGGTTTATAATTTTTAGCTTTGAGAAAGCTGCTGTCCCCAGGGGGTGGTGGCAGTGCTGCTGGAGCCTTGCTGCTGCTCCCATTTGGGTATTTGGGTTACAGGCAGGGTGCATGGGGAAGCAGGGGCAGGAATGTGCCCCTGGCCATGGCTGATGGCATGAGGAAGGTGCTGCACTTCTGTGGGCAAACAGGCCATTCCTCCTGCAGCTCCTCCTGTCCCTAAGCTGGGCTTGGCTGCTCTGGCAGGGGTAATGCCAAGCACTGAATGCTCCTTTATCTCCCACAGCTCCCTGCATGCATCTAAGATCCTAAAAGGCTCTGAAAGAGACTGACTGGAGCATGTAGTTCAGTCAGGAAGGATAAAGCATCATGGATGAAGAAGGATGTGGGACAAGCTTGTGGTGGGGAGCTTTCCTGAAAGAACCTCTGACAGAGCCCTGTGAGAAGCCCCAAACAGGGGTTTCTCAGTCTTTCTTCCTTCCTCCCAGCAGTCTCTGCTAATGGAGCTGCAGTTACTGGAGGGTTCAGTATGTGGAGCCCAGTGCTTCAAAGCTTCTCTGGCTTCTTGTAGTTCCTTGTACATTGTAAACTGTCACATAGTTCCTCGGCTGGGAACACTGCAGGCTTCTTCCAAGCATCCAGTTCTGCTTCTCTTCCTTTGCAAATGTCAGGCTGGGTCAAAGGGGGCAGTTTCTTCTCTGTGGGAGCTCCCCTGGAGACAAAAGAGCCTGTTTGCAATGTAAAAGGGGCCCCCCTTGGGAAGCCTGGAAGCAGAGACCAGCCCTTGAATCTGTGCTGTGTACGAAGCCGTGTCTTCTCACACCAATGCCCAGTGCTGTGATAACAGTCCCTCAAGGCACACCTCCTTCCCCTCATTCTTTCCAGGGTCCAGTTGTGTTTTGTCTCCTGTGTTGTACTTGTTCCTGTCACCCCACTGTCCCCAAGATCTCAGCAATAACTTGTTTCCTTTCTGTGGCCACCATCCGCCATGGTCTCACCCCACCTCCATTGCCTTCTGCAAAGGAGGAAGGCACAGCAAACAAATCCAGTTTCCCTGTAAAAGCCCTCCTGGACATCAGTTTGTAGCATACACAGGACCTGAAATGAGGGTGAGAGCTGGTAGCAGGTAGAAGGAACCCAGAGCTGTCACTGCTCTTAGGTAAGTCACTTCCCAAATCTCCCGGTTTCTCTGGAGCCAGGTGATGCCGTGGCAGGGAGCTGAGGTTCTCCTGACATCTCAAAAGCTCTAAAACTCTGACCCTACAAGAGGAGAGGTTGTACCCCTGCAGCTGGCACAGGTTCCCATTAGCAGGGAGCAGGTATGTGCTGAGGATGAGGAGGGGCTTCTCTGCTGAGAGCTGGCTCAGTGCTCTCCTCCAGTGGACAGCTGTTCTTACTGTATTGTTTCCTACTCTTTTTATTTTCTCCTTTTATTTTTCCTCTTCTCTCCTTTGCTCCCTGCTCTGCTGCTGCTCTCCCTGCATTCTCCCTGCCGTCTCTGGCCACTCTGGCAGCCGACAGACGAGAGGAGTTGGGTTTACTCCCCGCTCCACTATAGCGCCCCGCTCCACTCTGTCTCCGATGAGGAGAGCGATACAGTAAGTGTCCAACAGCCCTGTGCTGGGTGCCCGGTGGGTCAGGGTCAGGTTTGTGCTCCCTCTGCAAGGTCAGCTTGGCCTCTGGCCGTGTGGGGCTCCTGCATGGCTGTGGCACAGCCTGGCTGCCTCTCAGGTCAGCTCTGTGCTGGCAGAGCCCAGGCCTGCTCAGCAAGGGCTGTGGCTTATTCCCAGTTGTTTGGTGCAGGGAAAGCTTTGGGGAGCTGAGTTTTTCCAGACATGTTGCCATTTCTGGAGGCTGTAAAACAGCCTCTTTGGTTCAGCTGGGACTTGCTCAGGGGTTGATCCTCTTTCCCCTCACTGAGGGGCTGGAGCATGTCCAGAGAAGGGAGTGGAGCTGGGGAAAGGGCTGGAACACAAGTGTGATGAGGAGCAGCTGGGAAGCTTGGCCTGGAGAAAAGGAGGCTCGGGGGAGACCTCAGTTCCACAACTCCCTGAAAGGAGGATGCAGCCAGGTGGAGGTCATGTTCTGCTCCCAGGGAACAAGGGACAGGACAAGAAAAACCAGCCTCAAGCTGTGCTAAGGGAGGTTTAGGTTGGATATGTGGTAAAATTTCTTGACTGAAAGGGTGTTGTCAGGTATTGGAACAGGCTGCCCAGGGCAGCGGTGGCATCACTGTCCCTGGAAGTGTTCAAATGACGTGGCTGTGGCACGTGGAGACATGGGTTAGTGGTGAACGTGGTGGTGGTGCTGGGTTGATGGCTGAACTTGGTATTCTTGGAGGTCTGTTCCCATCTTAACAATTCCATGATTCTGTGACTCTGTTCTCTCTGCCTCTTGCAGTAATCTCTATGCAGACACAGAAGTCCCAGAGAGCAGCGATTCCCTCTGCAGGTCGATGTGTTCCCTTTTCGTTGATGCAGCCATTCCAGTGGGATGGGGAAGAGCTTGCTGACACCAGTATTGCTGCACTGCAGGATCCCAGGCACTGCATTTCAGAATGGAGCAAAACTATAACCATGTATTTCTACTTACCCCAGATGTGGGCAGCAAAGAAACCACCCGTTCTCCCGCAGCTCCTGGCAGAGAATTCCAGCTGGGTGTAGAGAATCCTGGGTAGTAACACAGTGTTTTCCAGATGTGCACTACCGTAGCTACCTATCCATGTGTGATACTGTGAACCTTTTTAATTTTTTAATCATGTATTTATTTCTTTTATCTTTGCACAGAGACAGCACAAATGTGCTTTTTTAAACATTTAGTTTACTGCACTTTTTTTTTTTTTTTTTCCATATATTTGTGCATCAAAAAGGAGCATGAGACTTCACTGAAGAATGGGTAGGAGCACGTTGCTGGGGAGGGCAGGGAGCGGAGTGGCTTCATGTGAGGCAGCAGTGTGGTCTGACCAACTGAGGGAGTCAGGAGGTTTAAGGCTGTCCAGACTCTGCCACAGTTTTTCCAAGTGGCCCAAGGTGAGTCACTAAACCACTCTGTGCCTCGGTTTCCCCTGTGCTAGTGGGTGCACAGTACCTGCTTCTGTTACAGCACTTAAACCCTGGGATGAAAGGTGCTATGAAAATGAAATGTATTAAAGGCCATGGAATAGAATTGCTCCCATGTAACCATAGTCCAAAGCATCCACACCGATTCATTTGGATCCAAACTCTCTAGTGACTTCTGTCTGTAACACTGTGCGGGGCAGCACAGTTCCTGGTGACAGTGACATGGACTCCTCAGCTCTCCCTGAAGTCATGATGGGTTCCACCTTCACCCTGTGCTGCACTGCTGTGTCACCCCTCCCTCTGTGCTCGGAGTCTGCACTTCATCCGACCGGCCGCCACCTGCTCCAGCCCACAGGCACGGACCGATGGGAACTGGGCACCTCCCAAGCCTGGCCACGATGGAGGGAGAGTTCCCCAGCCTGCCCAGCCCACGTGGGGCTTGTCCAGACCCTGCATCCTCCTGGAGCCACTCAGCCCCTCACGTGCTCGTGGGTGCACCCTGGGGTCACGGACACTGGGGTGACATGTCCCCTCCGCCCCTCAGGGCAGGCAGGGAGACAAGGGCACCTTCACACACTGGAGGCAGCAATGGGAGCCTGGCTCTGCCATGGAATTGTGCCAACTGCTGTGCTCGGGGACTCTTGGACAGAAAGCTGGGTGACTGGGGTGTTGCCTGGGGTCACGTCTGCTGGTGGAAGTCACTGCTGTGGGTGTCTGAGAGGGTTTGCTTTGCAAGGGATGCATAAAGGTGAGAGAATTTGATGTCACAGGGTAGCATTCAGGCTCATCCATCAGCAGGACGCATACAGCCTAGTCTGGAATCCAGCAATCCCATCCTCATCTCCCAGAGAGAAGCTGAAGCCCTTTAGACCAGAGGGAGACAGGTCTTGTTCATTGCTTTATGAACCTCACTTGAGAAAGGGGGCTGAAATCTCTTTATTCCCTTTACAATCTTCACTGCCCTTGGGATTCTTTGTAGAGGGGTGGGAAAGTGGGATCCTGCTCTCAGGCCTCAGTCCCCACAATCTGTCTTCACAGCAGCACTCAGGAGTGGTTATGTTGGGTCCCAGAAGGTAGCTGGGTTGATGGGAAGCTCTTCCTTCTGTACTGTGCTGAACTTAGTGAGAATCTTCAGGAATTGATGGTTTTTTCTTGCCCAGAATGCAGGATCTGGACTTTACTTCCCTACCTGTAGATGCAGAAGGCTGTGAGTTGTGCTTCTTCGGAGCACAGTCTGGGGATTGTGCAAGTTGCTGCTGTTCATGTATCCATGTATTTACCAAATAGTCTATCAAAAAGTCAATCTCAAGAAATTCTCCCCTTTCTGTTGCTGCTTGGCAGCTCGTTATCCTGGCTGGAGCTCCTGTCCTGTCCCATCCCACCTGGGGGCCTCTGCAGGCTGGGGGGGCTCAGGGGTTGGTGGAGGGGCATGGGAGCCTTGCAATGCCTACAGCCTCACCTACCTTAGGGCTCAAGGCAAGGGGCTTCAAAAAGATAAAAATTCAATCTCTTTTTCCTCCAGCAGTGTGTGTAGAATGGCCAGAGGGAGCCACATCTATGCTGCAGCTGCTGTTGTTGGGTGCTGTGCTGGAGGAGGGGGCTCTTGGGGGGAATCAGGGTGGGCTCAAGCTATTTTGACTCTGCCCAGTCAGGGGCTGGAGGGTTTGGCCTCATCAGGACTTTCCAGCCACCTGAAATCAAGCATCTTTTTTGAGATGGTTTAAGCATCGTTGATGGAGATTTTATTCCTTCCCCTTATTTCTAGGGGGTTTCTAAAGCTGCTTGGCCTCTCTGCAAGGAGTGTCCCAGAAACAGATTTGTGAGCTGGAGCTTGGGTCCTGAGAGAGGGGGTGAACCTAGAGCTCCTGCAGCATGTTCATTGAAAGAATTGTCTTCTCTTTTTGAGATGATCCTTGTGCAATTCTGTAATGCTGGACCCTTTGGAGCAGGTCTGGATGGGGTGGGATAGTCCTGTAAGAGGACAGGCAAAGACTTAAAGCAGCTTTGTCAGGGGGACAAGAAGGAACCTTGTTGTAGGCAGATGTTGATCTGAAATGGAAACTGCCCCTGTTCAGGCTGCACAGTCCCTGCCATGTCACCTCCTGTCCCAGCAGCTCAGGCCTCTGCTTCCCATGGAGGCTGAAAGGACCTTGGATTTTAGAGCTCATTGTCCCCCTCTGCATGGCACTGCAGGGGAGCAGCAGAAGCTCTGGAACATGTCACAGGCACTGCCAGTGCTGCCTGGGCAGGAACAGCACTTGCCCATGGCAAAGAGCACCCTTGGTCTGAGTATTCCTCCATTTGCACTTCAGCTCATTCTGGACTTGAGCTGCTGTTCTCTGCCGGGTCCTACTGAGTGACCCAGCAGGTGCTGCCCGGGCTCTCCATCGTTAAAGAAGGCACCACAAGCCTTGGACTCTGAGATTTGACCCCACAGGACAGCCCCTTCCCACACAGGTCTGTGTGCCACTGCTGTCCTTCATCCCATCGTCCCAGCCAGATCTCGGGCTGTGTGTGACATGCTCTGACCATTGCCTGGTGCTGGGGCTGCAGGTGAGCTCTCCCTGGCAGGTAAGGGGCTGGCAGGAGAAAATGGGCATCTCTGTCCTCGAGTCTGCAGTCAGGCTCCTGTAAAGGCGCTGGGGCAAACCCGGGAGCTCGTAGAGATCCTCAGCACGTGCAGAGGGGATGCAGCTTTTGGCTGCCACTGCCTCTCTGGCCACGGGTGTTGGAATTGCACTTCGGGGAGTTTTTTAGTGAAGCCAGGGCACCCACAGGCCTCAGTGCAAGGCAGGCAGAGGCGCTTGCAAGGTTCCATCGCCCACATTCCCCTTCTCATCCCCAGCCACTGCTCCAGCGCTTCCCAAATGGACAGGGAGAAAACCAGGGCTGAGGCGCCTTGGGTCACGTCGGAGGGGTTTTTCTGTCCGTGTCTGCGTGCGCCAAGTCTGTCCTGGTGGCTGTCCCTCTTCTCCCCCACGTCTGTCCCTGTCCCCACGCGTGTCCCGGTGGATGTGGCTGTTCCCACACGTGTCCGTGTCCGCGCTGCGCGTGCACCGTGTGCCGCATGCACGGCGGAGGGGGCGCGGCCGGACGGGGAACCGACGGTGGGGTGTTAATCCCGTCTCTGTGCCGGGGGCTCCAGGCCTGGGCGTTTTCCTTTTCTCGGTTGTTTTGAGGGTTTTTCCCGTCCTTCTCCGGGGAGCCCCTTTTCCAGAGATCTGTACCCGCTCTGATAAAGCGTTCTGCAGCCTGTGCTGTGCTCTCGGGGTGTCCGCCTCCTGTGTGGGCCGTCGGGGCGCGGCCCGCTTTGGGGAAGAGGCGCGGGGCGGGACGGGCGGGAGCGGCCGCGCTCCGCCCCCGGCGCGGGGCTGCCCCGCCGCCCGCCTGTCAGCGCCACGGCCGCTGGTGCGGCGGAGAGGGTTCAGGCGGACGGGGGGCAGCCTGGTGGCCTGAGGCCCCGCGAGGCCCCGGGGCGGAGCCGCCGCTGCCGATGGGCTCCGAGTCGCGCAGCCCGGCCCGGGGCGGCCGCTCGGAGCGAGAGAGGGACCGGGACAGGGAGCGAGATCGGGGGCGCTCGCGGTCCGGGAGCCGCGGGCGGCGGCACCGGAGCCGGAGCAGGAGCCGGAGTCGGGGCCGACGGCGGGAGCCGAGCTCGGGGTGAGTGGGCCCCTGACCCGGAGCGGCAGCGCCGTGTCTGTGGAGCAGCGGGCCCGGGGGAGCGGGGCTGGTGTGCCGGGCCCGCCGGGCCCGAACCAGCCGCTGTCCCTACCCCGGGCCTGGCGGGGGGCGGGAGGGGGGTGCTCGGTCCCGCCGGCCTCGGGAGGGCTGGGGCCGGGGCGGAGGCGGGCGGGCGGTGCCAAGCGCTGCGCTGGCCCGGGGCGATCAGGGGTGGGGGGTGCGGGTCCCCCGGGCACTGCCGGTGCTGGCGGGAGACGCTCTGTGCCCGGCACGGCTGTGGCGTGCTCCCGCTGAAGCCCGGCTGTGCCCCCCAGCTCGGATTCCGGCGATGAGAGACATAAATGGAAAAAGAAAAAAAGAAGCAGGAGCCGGGACCGGCACCGTAAGGAGCGGAGGAAACAGCGCTCCCGGTCCCGGGGCCGCTCGTCCGGCTCCAGCCCGGAGTGCGGGCGGCACAGGGCAGCGCGGAGCCGCGAGCGGCGCCGCAGGAGGGATGGATCCAAGTCCTCCGTGTCCTCCGTCAGCTCCCCCTCCCCGCCGCGGCCCCGGGGCCGGGAGGAGCCGGGGCAGCAGCTGAGCCTGCAGGAGCGGCTGAGGCTGAGGGAGGAGAAGAAGAAGCAGGCGGCTCTGCTGAAGGCCCTGGAGACACCCGAGGAGAAGCGAGCACGGAGGTTGGCCAAGAAGGAGGCCAAGGAGAGAAAGAAGCGGGAAAAGATGGGCTGGGGTGAAGAGTACATGGGCTACACCAACACCGACAATCCCTTCGGGGACAACAACCTGCTGGGCACATTCATCTGGAGCAAGGTGAGCTCTGTCCTGTCCCTGCAGCCAAATGGAACAGGAGGGGGGAGGGGAGAGTCAGGGGCATTTGTGCCCGAGGTGGGGTCTGTATCCAGGATGGTGAGATAAGCTGGGTGCTGGGCAGCATTTACTGGTCAAGGATATGGGGATGGTAACAGCAATACAGTACTTCTGCTATAGGAATGACAGAGGGGGTATTCAGGGTTAGGGAGAAGAAGAGGCTCTGGAGATATCTTAGAGCTTCTTACAGTGGCTACAGAGTATCTAGGAGAGAGCTAGAGGGGCAGGACAAGGGGAACAGCTTCCCATTGCCGGAGGGGCAGGGTTAGATGGGATATTGGGAAAGAATTGTTGGTTGTGAGGGTGGGAAGGCACTGGCACAGGTTACTCAGAGCAGCTGTGGCTGCCCCTGGATCCCTGGAAGTGGGCTTGAAGCAATCTGTAGTGGAAGATGTCCCTGCCATGGCAGAAAGTAGAACAAGGTGGTCTTTAAAGTCCTTTCTGTCATGATTCCATGATACTGTTGTGCTAGCACTCGCCTTGCCAGGCCAGGTGGGCTATGTGGCCTGAGCCTGAGTTTGCTGGGGGGCTTCAGGAGCACTGTTTGAGTGATTTAGGGACCTTCAACAGTATCAGACCCCACTTGAGCAGCAGAAACAGATAAGTGGAGTAGCATTTGCTGGCCACTGATGGGCTGCGGAGCCCCTTGGGTTCCACAGCTTCCCTTGGCCATTCTGTTCAAGGCACTGGAAAAGAAAGGGATCAGCCATCTGGACGAGAAGGACCTGAAGGAGAGGAACAAGCGAATCCAGGAGGACAATCGCTTGGAGCTGCAAAAGGTGGGATAAAGTGTCCTTTCCATGTCAGTGTCTGACAGAGAGCCCTGTTTACACCCTGGTTCTCTCCATCCCTCTTTGGGAAGTCCCTTTTTTCTTCTCTTGGGTGTGTCCAGTGTGTAGGATCTTCCCTTGGGGTTGAGCCCAGGAGGTCAGGAGGTGCTGAGGAGGGTAATGCCAGGTCATAACATGAGGCAGTCAGTTGTGCCTGTGTCCCCTGTCTCCCACAGGGCTGGCAGTGAGCCCAGGCAACCTGGCCCCACTGGCTCCCCACTCTCCAGGAGCTTGGGCTGATGGCAGGAGCCAAGGCAGCTCAGGGACAGCTTATGTCATGGCTGTGTCCTCGAGCAGGAGCCTGTGGTGTGTGCACAGTGGCCCATCAGCAGTGGCCTCACAGCTCTGTCTCCCTGGGCAGGTGAAGCAGCTACGCCTGGAGCGGGAGCGGGAAAAAGCCATGCGGGAGCAGGAGCTGGAGATGCTGCAGAGGGAGAAAGAGGCAGAGCACTTCAAAACCTGGGAAGAGCAGGAGGACAACTTCCACCTGCAGCAGGCCAAGCTGCGGTAGGTGTGCAGCTGCTCAGAGCCAGGCCTGGCAGGGAGCAGAGGGTGGCACTGCTCAGTGTCCCCCACTGTCTCTGTTCCTCTCCCTTCACCAGGTCTAAGATCCGGATTCGGGATGGGAGGGCGAAACCCATTGATCTTCTGGCCAAATACATCAGTGCAGAGGACGATGACCTGGCCGTGGAGATGCACGAGCCCTACACCTTCCTAAATGGCCTGACTGTCTCTGACATGGAGGACCTGGTGGAGGACATCCAGGTGCCTGCTCTGCTGCCCCTCTGCCTGGGCTCAGGGCTTCTCTACCAGCTCTGCTTTCCTGCTGATGGTGGAGTAGGTGCCTGATCTATGTCCTGCCTGCAGGTGTACATGGAACTGGAGCAGGGGAAGAACGTGGACTTCTGGAGGGACATGACCATCATCACGGAGGATGAGATAGCCAAGCTCCGCAAGCTGGAGGCCTCTGGGAAAGGAGGACCAGGTGAGCAGGAGAATAGAGCTTGGTGTGGGTGGCAGGGACTGTGAGTGGTGGGTCATGTAGGGTGCAGGGTTTGCCATGCATGCTCAGGCTCAGAGGGGCTTTTGGACCTGCTGGAAGGAGGCTGTGGGTCTGGCAGCTGTCCCTGGCTGGGGTCCAGCCTCCTGCTGTTGGCAGAACCCAGATGAGTGCAGCTGAGTGCCTGGAGACTGACTGACTGCCCTCACCTGTCCAGGGGAGCGTCGGGATGGTGTCAACGCCTCGGTCAGCTCAGATGTGCAGTCCGTGTTCAAGGGGAAGACATACAACCAGCTGCAAGCTCTGTACCAGGGCATCGAGAGCAAGATCCGGGCAGGAGGGCCCAACCTGGACATTGGGTACTGGGAGAGCCTCCTGCAGCAGCTGAAGGCTTACATGGCTCGGGCCAGGTAAGAGCAGAGAGTGGGAGCAATGCAGACCCTGCCATGGGCAGAGCTGGGGAGGCATAAACCCAGTTGATGGGAATGGGGTAGGGTATTCTGCCTTTTCTGAGATGGCTCATTTTTAAGAGGGTAGCAGGGCAGGACACCTGCAGTGCCTTCTGCAGTGGTGATGTTTAGTGAGGTCTCTGAGAGGGAACTGAACTGTGGCTTATTCAGCCCAAAGCCATCCAAGCCCAGCAGGTTTCTGCCCATGGAGGTGGGTGTCACAGCTTTTGGGCAGAGCAAGGTGGTTGTGCTGGGCAGCCCCTGACAGCTCCTCTCCTCTCTCAGGCTGCGGGAGCGGCACCAGGACGTGCTGCGTCAGAAGCTGTACAAGCTGAAGCAGGAGCAGGGTGTGGAGAGTGAACCGCTCTTCCCCATCATCAAGCAGGAGCCAGCTTCCCCCAGCGACAGGTGAGCAAAGACCTGGGCCTGTGCCCAGGCACAAAGGCAGTCTTGTGCCCTCACCCTTCAGAGGCAGAGCTCAGGTGAGCAGAGAACGAGGATAACATCCCCGTCCCAGTCCTCTCTTTTCCCTTCCACACAGGCTGGATCCCGAGGAGAGCCTTGAGGCACAGCCAGGGCCATCCTCAGAGCCAGAGGCAGAGCAGGACTCAGAGGCCAAGGGAGATGCAGAAGGGGAGGCCGTGCTGATGGAGGAGGATCTGATCCAGCAGAGCCTGGATGATTACGACGCGGGCAAGTACAGCCCCCGGCTGCTGGGCCCCAACGAGCTGCCCTTCGACGCCCATGTGCTGGAGGCCGAGGAGGACATGCACCGGCTGCTGCTCCTGCGCCAGCAGCTCCAGGTGACAGGTGAGCCCCAGGGCAGGCCCTGCACCCACCAGCTTTGCAGCCTGCATGACTGGCCATGCAGTGATTTGGGGTGCAGGGCTGCAGGGGACACTGCCCTTAGGAAAGTGCAAGAGCTGGATCTGGCACACAGCACTGACCTGTCAGAGGAGTGCCCTTGGAGCAAAGGGCACTCTGGCCTAGAGATGGTGCTCAGGGGGACCTGCTTCGGTACCACCAAGATGTTTGGGTGCAGACAGGCAGGAGGGGGAGTTATGGTCAAGTTTTCCAGCACAACTCAGCCCAGTGCCCACTCTGCAGGGCAGCCCATGCATTCTCGTGTCCAGTTCTGCATCCTCTGCACGGCAGCTCCTTCTCCGTGTGCCTTGGAGCAGTGTGGCATGGCCCAGGCCTGGCTGACACTGCAGAACCTGATGTCACCTCTGGTCCCCTCTAGGCGATGCTTCCGAGAGCACCGATGACATCTTCTTCCGGAAGGCCAAGGAGGGCATGGGCGCGGACGAGGCGCAGTTCAGCGTGGAGATGCCGCTCACGGGCAAGGCCTACCTGTGGGCTGACAAGTACCGGCCTCGCAAACCCCGCTTCTTCAACCGCGTGCACACGGGCTTCGAGTGGAACAAGTACAACCAGACCCACTACGACTTCGACAACCCCCCACCCAAGATCGTGCAAGGCTACAAGTTCAACATCTTCTACCCCGACCTCATTGACAAGCGCTCAACGCCCGAGTACTTCCTGGAGGCCTGCCAGGACAACAAGGACTTTGCCATCCTGCGCTTCCACGCCGGGCCCCCCTATGAGGACATCGCCTTCAAGATCGTCAACAGGGAGTGGGAGTATTCCCACCGCCACGGCTTCCGCTGCCAGTTTGCCAACGGCATCTTCCAGCTCTGGTTCCACTTCAAGCGCTACCGGTACCGCCGGTGAGGGGCTGCTCAGCGCCCTCGGACACCTGCGTGGGGTGGGCAGGGATCTCATCCCACAGCACAGACACTGTTCCATGCATGGCCCCAAGGCCTGGCCCAGTGCTGGCCATGTTCCTGAGGCTTTTCTCTGTCCTTGCAATTATCATGAAGGACCCTGAGACTTTGGTATAAATAAAATAAGGGTTGTTTTAGCCATGAGATCCTGGGTGTGGGCACCCCCACTGCTCCTGCATGACATCACCAGCCAGTAACGCACTGGGCCAGTGCTGGGAACTCCCCTGAGGACTGGGTAGTGCTTGGGGTAGGTTGTTCTCATGCCTATGTCTCTGGGGTCTGTTGCCCCTTCCCCACAGAGTCAGCCCCTTATGCTCCTTGACCCACTCCAGCCCCCTCCCACTCCCAATACCTCCCCTTACCAGTGCCAGACCAGACCAGCCCAGCTGCTGCTCCCCATCTGGAGTCACAGGGCCCTTGACTTCAGCCCAGTACTGCCCTGTGTCCTGCATCATAGAGGGGGCCCCTTACCCTCCCCCGGGCCCCATTCCTGGCACATCCTCCACTGGGATCTGGCTTCTCCAGCCTGGGAGTGCTGCCACATCCCTCAGTCCTGGCTGTGGCATGGGAGGCTTTAGTGCTGCCAGGCGCCTGATCTGGTGGAGTGGAGGAGAGAGATGCTGGTTGGGATATTTCCTTACAGGGGAAATTCCGGATTCCAGAGCCTGCAGTCCCCTCCCACACCGTGGCTGTGAGGCTCTCCCTTCCCTGAGCAAGAAGTGGCTGCACTCCCCAGCATCCTATTGATGAGGTGGGGGATCCTGGGGACCTCTAGTGATGTTGAGATGGGTTTTGGGCACCTTAGGGGCACTTCAAGGTTGAGCTGGGATTTGCTGGTGTTGGTCCCACCAGATGATGATGTGGGCAGAGCCACACTCCTCTGGCATCATCTCACGTGGCTCCATCCCCACAGGCCCTTAAACCCTGGGGTATGCCCACTCAGACAGGCAGCATGGGGTGCTGGTGAGTAGTGCCCAGAGGTGCAGGAAACCCCTGCCCTGGCTTCAATGAGACACCATTTCCTACCTGCATCCACCCTCTCCTCGGTACAGGCCCATGGTGCAGGGACTTTGGGGGCTGCCCAGGTCCCCCAGCACTAGGGCAGAGCCAGCCCTGCTGTGCAGGGGCCTCTAAGGCCTTGGGAGCTGCCCCATGGCTCATGCAAGTTGTCTTGTCCCGCTCCTGGTTCCTGTGGCTCTGCTGGCAGGATCCAGCCCCAGAGCCACGGTGGGAGCTGGAGACTCCCATGCCTGCCCTGGCCACCCACACTTGTGGGGCTTGGCCTGCCTGTAAATGGGGGTGGGGGACCCCAGCTGCCTTGGTCCTGCACACGGGTGCCCCCTCCCCATCCTGCCAGACATCCCCAGGGCCAGCAGCTGCACCGGACACATTCTCTGGCCTCCTCTTCCTGTGAGTTATTTCCAGCTGCTGCCTGTGGAGGGGGGTTTCAGGGCTCAGTGCAGGAAGTAAATGAAGGCCTGGCCAGGGAGGAGGAAAAGGGAAAAAACCAAACCCCAAAGCTGGTGCTTGGTGCCCTCCCTGCTCAGCTGCAAGGCACAGCCTCCCTCCCCATAGCCCCTCCCTTTCCTTCCTGAGCACACACAGAGGTGGGGGAACTCCCCCCCAAAAATGTGCCAGTGTGTCTCCAGGCGGAGCAGGATCTATGTCCTCTTCCAGGCACTGCGTTTCTCTGACTCCAGGCCTGGATGGGGTCACTGAGCAGGCACAGAGCCTAAGTCCCGAGAGCTGCTGCAGCCTGCGGGCGTGTGCCGGGGCCGCATCGGGGCTGGATCCGGCTGAAGCCCCTGGCGGCTTTTCCCTCAGTGCTCCTCCCAGTGCACATCTCCCAGCGTCTCGGGGGAAGCTGCCCTGAGGTGTGCAGGGGGACACAGCGGCTCGGCCGGCTCATGCCCGGGCGGGGCAGTCGGTGGAGCTGCCCGGTGTCCCACCATCCGTGAGCGCAGCTGCTCCCGGGCACACCCCGGGCACACCCGGGCCAGCAGCGGCTGCCGAGCCCCGCGCGTTCGGCTGCCGTGGGGCCGCTGCCAGCACACAGGGCCAGCCCAGCCGCGATCCTGCTCCTCGGGCTGGCCCTGCCTTCTGCCCGGCCTTTCGCTGCGACAATCTTTGCTCCAAACCAAGGGACAGCGGGATGATGGCAGCCCCTTACTGCTTAGCCAGTGCCAGGAAAAGCTGCCTGGGCATCCACCTGAGCGCCGAGCTGCTGTGCCCCTCGCTTGCCTTGACGGGGTGTCCCCGCGTCCCCCGTGGGCTCAGGCGCTCCCAGCTCTGCCCTCGTCGGCGGAGCACGAGGAGCAGCAACGGAGGCTGTAGCGTCCTGATACCATGGGAAGGAACAGTGCCTGGGGACGTGCCACCCCAGCTGGTGTCGGGTTGGGACAGCGCAGCGACGTCCCGGGCCGGGAAAACCCCCGAGAGCCGAATCCCCCCAAGGCAGGGACGGCCGGGGTTGCGGGAGCACCCAGAGATCCTGGCCCTCGGGCACGCCAGTGCCCGGAGCCGCAGCTGCCTCTCCCTTCTCGGGTCCCGGGGTCGGACGCTCCCTCTGTTGGACCCCAGCGCGGTGCGGGTCCCTCTGGAGGGGGCACGGCCGGACCCCCCCGCCCTAAGCCCGGCCGGGCAGCGACTCGCTCGAGTAAACAAGTGAGTAACGGGGCGGGAGCCCAGCCCCGACACGGACCCAGCCGCGGGCGCCTCTGCCGGGGGGGCTTTGGGCGCCAGCATCGGGGGCGCTGCACCGGAGCGACGCTGTCGAGTCGCGGGGGCGCCGCCCGGGCCGAGGGCGATGGGGCCGGGGGCGACCCCCGCCTGGAGGCCCGTCCTGAGCAGGGAGGGAGCGGAGAAGGACGGGGCCGGTTCCGGGGGGCGCGGCGAGCCCGGCCCTTCCCCCGCCCCGCAGCGGAGCTGAGCTGAGTCTGGCTGAGCCGAGCCGAGCCGAGCCGGGTGAGTCCCGCCGGCAGCGAGGTAGGGCTCGGGACTGCGCGGGAGGGAGGCGTTAGAGGGGGGCGAGAGATACCGGGCCAGGGGGGCTGTGAAGGACGAAGAGCCCAGAAGGCTGGGATGGATGGACAGAGAGACCGGGATGGACGGACAGAGCCTGGGATGGGCGGACAGACTGTAGGATTGGAGCGAACGGAGCGGCTGTGCGGGGCTCTGGGACTGTGCGGGGCTCTGGGGTTGTGTAGGACCGTCGGGGCTCCAGGGGCTCCCTAGGCTCTCGGGGCGCTCGCCGCCGGTTCAGGCGCCGGGTTCGCGCACAGCCCCGAGCATCGGGTGCGTTCCGGGAAAGGGGAAGTGGAGACCCCATAGTGGGGAACAGACACATGGTATCCCCGCTCTCCCCACTGTCTGTCTGTCCCCGGGACCGAGGGTCTGCCACGGGCGTATCTTCGGCTTCCCGTCGGAACCAGGATTTCCTTTCGGGGTTCCCCGGTCGGGACGGGTCGTCCCTCCCCCGCTGACTCCTTCGGGAAGAGCCGGAGAAGGGCTTGGAAAAGCTCAGGAAAGGGCTGGGAAAGGAAGGGTCTATTTCGGGCTGTCGGAGTGGGCGGCCCAGCAGCCTTGAAGCCCTCGAGATGCCGCTGCGGGCGGGGGCAGTCGTGGGGCAGGGGGCCCTGGTGCCCCAGGGCTGCCGAGCCCCAGCTGCTGCATTCCAGGGCACCCGGGCTGATCCTCCAGCCACCGCCTGCCCGGCTCCAGCGCCCTGGAGATGGGAATGGGGATGGTGCCAATTGTTTCCCAGTCAGCCGAGAGGTTGGGGACCTCTGCCCTGGGCCACAGCAGGGACAGGCAAGGACAGTTATCATGCCTGGCAGGATCCATCCTGTGTGTCACTGCTTCCCTCAAATGTCCTCTGTCCTGGATTTCCTAGAAATGTCCCTGCTCTAGGCCAGGCCAACTTCTTCAGGAGCAGGTCCTTGTGATGGCTGTGGGCCCAGGGAGAAACACTCATGCCCTGCCAAGTCCTCAATCCCCATGGCTTTCCTGTCCCAGCTGATGGCCTCAACCTGATTTGATACTCCAGAGCCCCAGCCTGGAGGGAGGTGGCAGTGGGAACACATCCATCCCTGACAGGTGACACAGTGTCCCATGGGCCTGCCCGCACCAGGGGCATCAGGCTGTGGAGACAAAAGGGATCAAGCAGGGGAAGTCATTGTCCTGAAGGGGTCCAGCAAGCAGGGACTGGCCACACAAGAGATAAATTGAAACACCCTGAAACATCTTCTGCACAGCTGCCCTGTGGCTAAGCACCACATCCACTGGCAGACCCCATGCCAAGGGTACACATGGGGTGTGGGGGGGGGTCACTGCTGTCTGGTTTGGGGTTCCTTTTGCAGGTGTATGGTGCCTCTCCCCTTCCAGCCCCCACCGCAGCCTGATCTTGCAGGGCTTGCAGCCCTGTCCAGACGCCATGCCCAGTCCTGCCTGGGGAAGCCTGGGGAAACAACGAGCTGCAGCAGAAGCTGATAAGGAGCCGCCTCCCACACTCCCCATCTGCCTTTCCCTCAGTGCCCTCGGATGTGGCCAGGGCAGGAAGCAGTGCCCAGCAGAGGCAGGGCAGCCTTGGTGCATCTGCAGCAGCACCCAAACCCACAGGCTCAGGCACTGCCAGGAGCCCCATTAGTGCCTGCACCCACCTCCCACACCCCACTGCCAGTGCCTCACAGCCTCGAGCAGAACATTTCAGAGCTAGCTCCTCTCAGCTGGGATTTTACCCCAGCACCCCTTGCCAAACACTTGCTCCAAAGGCATGTCTGTTTTGCTGGATCCAGAACCCCAGACCCACTCACTGGGGGTCAGTGAGGACAATCACTGGGCTCAGAATTTCTCTTCTGCATGACCTGCTCTCCCCACGTGCATCCTCCTGCAGTGGTTGCCTGTGATGGGGGGTAAATGCAAGTGGGGACCCCCCAGAGGAACCACTGGTGTGTTCTGGCACACTCCCAGCCCTGCAGCTGCTAAATGGCCCCTTGTAAATATTTGTTTCCCTCTAAGTGCTGGGCCCAGCTGAGGCAGCTCTGCACAGGAGGGTCCAAGCTGCTCAGCCCCTGAGCCCAGCTGAGTCCTTCGAGCCCCCGGGGTCCCTGTCCAGGCCACAGTGAGCAGTGAACAAGCATACAGGTTGTGGGCAGGAGGTGAAGGGAGGGGATGGATGTCATGGTGGGATTTGGAGCTTCTGGGGCTGCTGCTGCTTCCTTGCCTGGCGAGGTACCACTGCAGGGAGATCCCCGACCCCCCTCACAGGGGTCGTAGGGATGGGTCATACCCTGCCACAGTGAGCCAGTGGGCAGCCAGGAGCACCCTGTGGCTGTGAGTACCCAGGTAACAGGGACAGCAGGGCAGCATTGCCCCATGGGCTCTTGAACCCCAGTGGGCAGAGGGATAAGAGGAACATATCTGGGGACAGCGTCCTGGCACTGTGGCAGGTACATGGCAAGGGACAGCTGGAGTGGGACTGGCACACCCGGCACTCATGTGGCATCATTGTGGGGCAGGGGTGACTTTGTCACCTCTCAGAGGATGTAGGAAAGACTGGTGACTTCTCAGGGTCTTAGGATGTCATGCTGAGGCCTCAGCCTGTGTCTGCAGGGCTGACACGGTCCCTTGGGGACCAGTGAGAACAAACAGCAGCAAGTTTTCACTCTTGGCTCATGGAAAAACTGGGCCCACCCTCGCAGTGATTCAGCACCATGCTCTGCCAGCCCCCTACACCGGGACAGGAGAGAGATGGGGATGAGGCACCCCCTCCATCCCTGGCCCTTGCCCCACCCCGCAGGGCTGCAGGTCCCGTGGCACGGGCAGGGCACTGGGGGTGCCGGCTCCATCACCCCACGTGTCACTGATGAGGCCCCAGAGAATGTTGCAATGCCTGGCCCCAGCCCAGCCCAGTGCAATCAGTGCCTCGGGTGTGTGCAGTGGCTCCCAGCCCTGTGCACCAGGGGCCTGGGTGAGAGACGGCGTGGGGACCCAGAGCCAGACAGGGATGGAACAACAGTCAGGGTTGGCAATGACCAGGGCTGGTGTGAGGTTTAACCTGGGGACAGAAGACAGGTGGCAGTGCCACCCTGCACAAGGGAGGGGCGCTGCACTGGGGCTTTGCAGGGGTGGCGCGTTGGGGTAGGGCTGGAATTCCCACTGGGCATCTACTGGGACCACTGGGCTGAGGATCATGCCAGGAGGGTGGGCTGGAGCAGGTGGGGTGGCAAGAATATTCACAACCTGGAGAAATGGGTCCCAGGAGAAGAGGGGTCTGGTCCCTGTGGGGGTCTATGTCCCCCAGGTTGTCCAGTCCCCACTGTTGCCATGTCTCTGTCCTGTCCCACATTATCCCATTGGCAGCCTGGACTAATTTGCAATGGAGGGCCCTGCAGGACCAAGAGTTGGACTTGATGAACCTTATGGATCCCTTCCAACTCAGGATATCCCATGATTCTGCGATTTTCATTTTCTTCCTGGCCCAAGTGAGGCAGAGTGGCACTGACTGGGCTGACCACCACGACAGCCATCCCTTTGGCACCCTGTCACAGTCTGTCCTGGTGACAAACCCACAGCTCCCACTGTGAGGGATGCTAGGAGGGCAGAGCAGGTCTGTCACCAACACTGGCTGTGGTTTGAGTGTCAGGGTGGCAGCACAGCCTCAAACCTGTACCTCAGGTTTCCCCAGCACACTGGGGAAACCTGAGCATTTTCACAATGAGTCTGGGGTTTGTGCTCAGGGATAGGCAGTGTCAGGATCATGCCCTGGTGCAGCCACTCTGTGCCTGCATCCTTCAGAGTGTGTCCCCCACCATGATGGAGGGTGATGGCCCAGGGATCTCTGGCTGTGTCCCCCTGGGCAGGAGGGAGCCAGGCTGTCAATGCTGAGTTGCCCCAGCAGTCACTGGGCTGGGATTCAGCCTCGTGGCTGCAGCCCCACGTGGCTCACGGCCGGGAACAGTTAATCCCTGCAGCTGCGGGGCTGCAGCCCTCGGCACTCCCTGCAGCTGTGCCTGGGGCCAGCAGGTCCTGCCCTGGTGTCCCTCTCCATGGGCTGGGATTCCACCATGGTGTCCCCCTCCACAGCCTCCGGGGAACCCTGTATTCTGCAGGCTCAGCATGGATGATGGGTGGGCTTGGCCGTGGGGAACAGCCCTAAATTCCCTCTGTTCCCCCTGCAGGGCAAGGAGGGATCGGTCCCAGCAGCAGCGGGGGGGCTCCAGCCATGGAGCGGAGCCAGGAGGGTGCCTGAGGCTGCTGGAAGGAGCAGCAGGGAGTGCAGGACATGGAGCCCCCCAACAGCAGCATGGCCGGGCAGGCAGAGTCGTGTTTCGGGGTGTTCAATGCCAGCGATGGCCGTGCCAGTGCACAGAACAGCATCGCCTCGCCCTGGTTCTCCACCGCCTTCGGCCTCATCGGCCTCTGCTCCAACCTCTTTGCCCTCTGCGTCCTGCTCAGCTCCTCCCGCAAGCTCTCCAGCCAGGCCCGCTCCTCCTTCCTCATCTTCCTCTGTGGGCTGGTGGTCACAGACTTCATGGGGCTGCTGGTGACGGCCTCGGTCATCATCCCCTACCACTTCACCAAGTTCTCCTGGGCCAAGGTGGACCCCAGCTGCCACCTCTGCAACTTCCTCGGCTTCTCCATGGTCTTCTTCGGGCAGTGCCCGCTACTGCTGGGGGCCACCATGGCCGGGGAGAGGTTCTTGGGCATCAACCGCCCCTTCTCTCGCTCCACCAGCCTGTCCAAGCGCCGCGCCTGGGCCATCGTGGGGCTGGTGTGGGGCTTCTCCTGCTTGCTGGGACTGCTGCCAGTGCTGGGGCTGGGGCGCTACACGCTGCAGTTCCCCGGCTCCTGGTGCTTCCTCACCCTCCTGCCTGACACCGGCAACGTCATCTTCTGCCTGCTCTTTGCACTGCTGGGCATCCTCTCCGTGCTGCTGTCCTTCATCCTCAACACCGTCAGCGTGGTCACGCTCTGTCGCGTCTACCACGACCGCGAGTCGGTGCAGCGGCGCCGCGACAGCGAGGTGGAGATGATGGTGCAGCTCGTGGGCATCATGATCATCGCCACCATCTGCTGGATGCCTCTCCTGGTGAGGCCCCTGACCTGGTGTGCCCCATTACCACCCTCCATGTCCCTCCTGAGTCTTCATGTCCCCTGTTCCTCCTTGTGGGGGGTCTTGGTGTCACCTGCTCCTCCCCATGGGGCCTCTGTCTTGGTGTGTCCCCACACCTCCCTCTGTGTCCCTCCTGGGGCTTGGTGTCCCCCACCCTTCACAGTGAGGTCCCAGCTTTCATTATGTCCCCTCCATGTCCCTGCTAGTGAGGTCCCAGGTCTGGGGGTGTCCCCTCAGTAAGACCTCCCCTGCTGGTGTCCCCCTGCCACCTCTCTACACCCCAAGCTGTCCCCTGGTGACAGGTAAAGCAGGTGCTCCCCAGTGCCCCGAAGTGGATCAGGACTCCTCCAAGGGCTCGACTTTCATCACCTCCCCACCCTGGAGCAGCTCATGGATCCTCCTCTGACAGTTTTCCCCTTCTCCCCCCAGATCTTCATCGTGCAGACGGCGCTGCAGCAGCTGCCTGGCAATGCGCGGGAGCTGCCCAGGGACACGCAGGAGATGCTGCTGATCTACATCCGCATGGTCACCTGGAACCAGATCCTGGACCCCTGGGTGTACATCCTGTTCCGCCGGGCCGTGCTGCAGCGCGTCTACCCCCGGCTGCACCCCCGGCCCTCCATCGTCTCCCTGAGCCCCTCCCTGCCCCGCAAGCTCACCGCTGCCTCCGTCCTGCAGTAGCAGCCTTGGGCAGGGCACTGGGCGGGGCACACGGCCATCCCCCGGTCCCACCCCGCACTGGATCCTCATCACCGCATCCAGGGGCTTCCCCCCCGCAGCCCCAATGCCCAAGGGGCTGTCGGGGGGCACAGGGCTGCTTCTCCCTCCCTGTCCCCAATAAAGCACAGCTCGTGCAGCTCTTGGTGCCCGCTGGGGGTGACCACCCGGGGGGCCCCAGGGAGGGTTCGTGGGGGAACCCACCCTGCTGACAATCAGCAACAGCCTTTCTCCTCCAGTCTCTCCTTTAATGAGCACGGCTGCTGCCCACCACATTTGGGGGTGTGCAAGGGGGATCCTCAGGAAGATGGGTGGGTTGGGTGCCTTCTGCCCCCCAATGCAAGGGACAGATCTAGGTGCTGTTCAGAAGGGTGGGAGGGGCAGGATGGGGACCCCCATCAGCACCTCAGCCCCAGATGGGGTGGGGATGAGGTGGGGACATGGGGAAGGGACAAAAGTGAGGGGAAACACCTGCTCCCCAGCTACTCCTTATCCCCCTTGGGGTGGCAGACGGCTGCCCACACCTCGGCCACAAACTCCTGGGGGAAAGCAAACTCGCCCAGCACCGAGTCCAGCCCTTGGGCAAGCTGGGCCACGCTGGGGCTGCCCTTGGCCGCCTCCACCATCGTCGAGGCTGTTAGGGAGAAGAGGGAGGTCAGGGCCAGTGTGAGGGGCTGGGACAGGAGCAGGGGCTGGGGCAGGGGTAGGATGGGGCTGAGGGTCAGGACAGGGGCAGCTCCCCGTCAGGATCCAGCCCCCTCCTCACCCAGCTCGCTGTCACGGATGCCCATGTAACTCTCCAGCAGATCATCCACCCGCCGGGCAGCTTCTTCCTCGGAGGGGCTGGGCTGGGAGCAAGGTACAGGGGGGTGAGTGCCGTGCAGCACAGGGGCACCAGGGCACAGGGATGCTTATCCCCACCCTGGCCAGTATGAGCAGCCACAGGCTCAGGGTGGGGGGCTCGGGGTGGGCCTTACCCCCTCCTCCAGCACAGCTGGACCCTGTGTCCGCAGCCGCAGCGTTTCCTTCCCGCTGGCCACTCTGCCTTCGCCGGGGGATTTGCCTGTCCGTGTCCGCTGCCCGATCATGTCTGTGCCCCAAGGTGGGGGGTGAGGGCACAGGCAGGGCCTGGGATCCCCAGCCCCTCGCTGCTCACTGCCCAGCCATCCCCCAGGGGCACTGCAGGGTGAGCCAGGTGTGGGACAGGGTGGGCGTGCCAGGGGCACCCAGAAGTGCAGGGTGGAGTTGCTCGTGGTTATGGGGTGCTCATGGATGCTTGGGACAACACACACAGAGCAAGAGGGTGCCCACGGGGGGCACAAGCAGGTGTGGGGTGCTTCAGGGCTGTGGGGTACACACACACATAGTGGGGATGCAGAGGGGCACACACAGGGTACACACAGTGAACCCTGGGAGGCACTCAGTCACTGGGGAGCAGCTGCAGGGCCACAGGGGGCTGAGGAGGATCCTGGGGTCCCCAGGGCAAGGGCAGGGGGACCTTCCCAACTCACCAAAGGCCTTTTTGGGCTGGACCAGGCGGAGGGTGAAGGGCTGAGCCCGCGGCAGCTCCCGCAGCATCCGCGCCACCTCGTAGTGCCGGCAGCCCACAATGGTGTGGTCATTGATGGCCTCGATGCTGTCCCCCACACACACTGTCTGCAGCCGGTTGATGATGCTCCCCTCCTTGATCCTCTGGGGACCACGGTGGGACAGCACACAGCGACCACATGGCTCAATGGGACAGTCAGACACAACCCCCAGCCCAACCCACACACAACCACCTCAGTAATCCCATGCCCTTTAGTAGCTGGGTCAGGCAGGGAAGCCTCCCAAATCTCCTCAGGGCCAGGGTGGGCCCAGGGAAGGACTGATGAGAGTCAGGGAGGATCCTGGTCCCAGGGAGGGGATGCACAGGGGATGTCAGCTGCAGGGCCACAGTGCCCGGGGCTGCCCCAGCCCCAGTGCAGTCCCCCGGGGTTCACCTTGATGAAGGCGTAGCCAGCCCCGTTGTCTGTGATGGTGAGGCCGAGCGCGTCCTCTGTCTTGGTCACCTCCACCTCCTTGGTCTCACCCCGGACATGGGCGAAGATGAAATCCTCCAGGCCAATCTGTCCCCCCAGCAGCTTCTGCATGTCCACTTTGTGCGTGTTGAGCGTGCAGAAGAGGATCTGCCCCGGGGAACCCCGTCAGCAGGGACTGGGGATGCCCAGTAGGGCAAGAGGTGTCAGGGGAGCCACGGCCACTTCAGGGGGATTCGGTCAGGTCTGAGCACTGCTAGAACAGAGGGGCCCAGGACCTCCAGCCTGCCTGGGGACCCAGCACTGCCCCATCCCTGTGCACCTCCCCACAGCTCTGGGCAGCTGGAATCAGCCACAGAACTGGCAGCCATGGCTCCCTGCCCACATTATGGGGGGGGGGAACTGAAGCACAGAGCCCCCAAGCCCTCCCCAGAGGAGCCAATACAACCCTGAGACCGTAACACTCTTCAAGAAAAATTTAGGGACTACATTTGAAAGCATCTAGGAACTTGCGGGAGCACAGGCCACAGCCAGTGCCACATGGTGGGTGCCCCTCCCCGGGCTGCAGCCCCTCACCTCGGTAGGCGAGATGTCGAAGACCTCGGCGATTTTGGCGTAGAGCTCCTTGACGTTGGTGAAGCCCTCGATGCGGCCCGTGGGGCTGCCGTGGGCCAGCTGCGTGTGGAACACCAGCCTGGGGCGGGGGCGGGCAGCGCGGGGGGCGGCGGGCTCGGGGGTCCCCGGCTCCTGCCCCACGCCGTTCTCCATGGGGCCGCCCTCGGGGGGCTGCCGGCCGTGCCTGCCCACCCGCTGCATCCCTGCGGCGCTGCTGAATTATGGATGGGGCCGGCTCCCCTCCGGCCGTAAGGCGATCCCCGCGCCCGGGAACCTGAGCCGCTGGCGCAGGGCACCCGCGGGGATCGGGTGAGCTCTGCCACGTAGGAACAGCCCCAGCCCCGCTGCAGGTGGGAGGGCAGCCGGCCCAGGCAGGACCACCACATCCTCCCAGCTGGGGCTGGGGACTGCAGCGCTGGGCTCAGGGCTGTCACCCACGGATCCACCCAAACAGCTCCAGCATTCGCTCCAGAGCTCCCACTGAGCACAAACACACAGGGACCAGAGTGGTTTTCTCCCACATTTATTTGCTCCCATCTCCATCCCCAGCCCAGCGGCACCAGGAGATGGCAAATGGCAGATGCAGAGCACAGGCCTGGCAAGCAAGGGAAGGGTGGGAACACCCCAGTCCCTGTCAGACCCAGGGCCAGGGCCAAGCCCATGTAGTGCTAAGTAAGAAAATAAGACACTCTCTAATTACAGTCTGAGATTAATGACAGGCAGTCTTGGGGTCACCAACCCCGACCCTGGTTGCCAGCACAGTGGTCCCATAAGAGCAGGGGGGTTCAGGCAAAAGGGGCAGGAGGCAAAAGCCAGTGCAGCACACCCAGGGTCCCTGCAGGAAGGGCTGGGTCCCAGCTCCCTGCTACAGGGGTCCCCACCCCAGGACAAGGTGGGGTCCACCTCCCCTCTTCCAGTGGTCCCCACCATGGGAGGGGGTCAGTTCCAGCTCCCCTCTGGCCTGAAGAGTTTTATTGCTTTCAGGAGCTTGCTGCCTGGTCCCAGACATGGAGGGGAAGGAGGGGAGCCAGGCAGGGTGACAGGGGCAGGAGCTGAAGGCACCCATTAAATAAAAGCTGAGGCAGGAAGGAGCTGCTCTCATGCCCTTGCTGGGATGGGACCAAGGGGCTCCCACGCTGGCCAGAAGGACAGGAGACAGCACCAGGAGCAAGGGGGGCCCAGTCACCCCCACTGCCCCACAGCCCTGGTTCACACTAAAGGGGTGTGTTCACTCCAGACCAAAACCCCCCAGTGCCCCTGCCCCAGCCAGGCTTCAGGGAGCCCCTGGCTGGCAAGGCAGGGCTGGGGGGTGCAGGGGAGAGCTGGGGGGCTGTCAGTGCTGACCCTCTCCCAGCACTGCCCCAACTGGGCTCCCAGCCCTGTCACGGCTTGTCCCCCAAAGCTCAAGGTCCCTGGAGCTGGTGCAGCCATGGCTGGGGTGGTCTGGGCTGGAGGGTCCCAGCTGCAGGAAGGTGCAAGGGGCAGGGGGAGCAGCCAGACCCCCTGCAGAGACTGGCCCTTGAGTGAGCTCCAAGGGACAGGCCTGGGGTCCAGCCAGGCCCGGGGTCTGGAAGGACTGGTCCTCTCACAAGTGTTCACTGAGGAGGAAAAAAAGCACAGCTGAGTCACAGAACCCCAAAATGGTTTGGATTGGAAGGGGGCCTAAAGTTCATCCAGCTCCTCCCTCTGCCATGGGCAGGGACACCCATCACTGTCCCAGGCTGCTCCAGCCCCAGTGTCCAGCCTGGCCTGGGACACTGCCAGGGATCCAGGGGCAGCCACAGCTGCTCTGGGCACCCTGTGCCAGGGCTCCCCACCCTCCCAGGGAACAATTCCTGCCCAATATCCCAACCAGCCCTGCCCTCTGGCAGTGGAAGCCATTCCCTGTGTCCTGTCCCTCCATCCCTTGTCACCAGTCCCTCCCCAGCTCTCTTGCAGCCCCTTTAGACCCTGGAAGGGGCTCTCAGGTCTCCCTGGAACCTTCTCTTCTTCAGATGAACACCTCCACCTCTCCCAGCCTGGCTCCAGCCCTCAGAGCATCTCTGTGGCTTTCCCTGGACTTGCTCCAACAGATCAGCATCTTTGGACATGGGAACACATCCTGAATTCAGGGACTGGGCTTCCCTCCCCTTCAGCTCCCTGGAGCAGCTGCACACCCATCTCTGTCCACACCTTTCCTGCCCAGCTCCCATCACCACCAGCTCAGGTTCAACCCTGCAGTACCATGGGGACACCTGCACTCACCTGGCAATCCGGGACAGGATCTCCTTGACACGCAGCACCAGTGGCTCGTGCTGCAGGGGGTTGCTCTCGATGGCACTGTGCAGTTTGGCCATGTAGAAGTCCAGGGTGCTCAGCGTGGGGGTCTCCCCAGTGCCTGTCAGGTGACAGCCCAGTGAGCAGGGCCAGCAGGTTCCCATTGAACCCTGCCCATGAGCTGAGGACTGCAGAAGGGACCCCAGCACCAGAAGCCACCTCCTGCAGTGGCACAAGCCCGGGGAATCAAGGATTTGGGCCAATCTGGGGCGCAGCCGTGAGTGTGGCTCTGGAGGAGGGATCCCAGCCTGCCCTGCCCAGCACTGGACAGCCTGCTGGCTGTCACAGGGACCCCTCAGTGTCCCCCAGCCCAGGCAGGGGGCCCGCACTCACCGGGGATGGGGAGGGAGGCGAAGCTGGCGGTGAGGGCCTGCCGCACAGACTGCAGCTGCTGCTGCAGGGCCAGGGTCTGCCGCTCCTCCTGCGCCAGCTCCTGCTCCAGCTTCTCCTTGGCGCAGCTCATGCTCTCCGTGTGCTTCTGCAGGATGGCGTTCTGCTCCTCAAACTCCGTGTTCATCTTGCGCAGGCGCCGCAGCTCGGCCTCCCGGGCTGCAGGGACAGACCCGCGTGCAGGGCACGGACCCCGGCCCGTGCCAACCCCCAGCCCTGCCCCACGCACGGCTCCTCCAAGCAGCTGTGTCACCAACGCCCTGGGGGCTGCCCAAGGACCCTCCAAAGCCCCTACCCTTGTTTTGGTCCAAGAACTCCTCCGTGAAGATGGGCACATCAAAGGTGGAGAAGGTGTCACTGCACTCGCCAGCCTGAGGGACAAGAGGGAGGGTTGGGCAGGGCTGAGCCCCCAGAGGGGACACCATCACCTTGATGGGCTGATGAGGGCACCAGGACAGGGTGAGGGGGAGGAACCCCTCAGGAACCTGGGACTCCCAGCCCCAGCACTCCCTCTGCCCACCCACAGCTGAGCCAGCCCAGCAGTGTGATGTGCTTGTTTCCCCACAGACCTGACAGAGCCTTACCTTGTGTGGATGCCCGTTGAGGAGGGTGTTCACGGCCACCGTGCCCACGTCCTCTGCAGGGGAGGAAGGAGGTCACCCCAGGGGCCAGCTCATGTCCCCGAAAGGCTCTGGCAGCACCTGGATGGATCCTGGCAGCCATTGCTCCCATAACCCACCTTTTTTGATCTTTTTCTCCTGGATCTTCTCTGTGCACATTTTGTAGGCCTCTGACTGCTGGTATTCCCGCAGCTCCTTCATGTACTGCTGCTTCTCCCTCTCTGCCTCATCCAGGTACCGCTGTGGTGGGTCACAGAGGGGCCTCAGCCTGACCCAACCCAGGCTCCCAGGAACTGCTGACCCTTCCCTGCCCAGCTCCCATTCCCCAGCACTGGGCCCAGCACCTTTCCTGGAGCAAGCTCAGGGCTTTGGGGAGCAGGTTTGGAGCTGCCCAGCCTGGGGTGGGGGTCTCCCCAGTACCTGCTTCTCTGAGAGCTGCAGTTTGCTCCACTCTGCTCCCAGCATCTTTGTGATCTCTGGGAAGGGCAGGTCGGGATGCTGCGTGCGGATCTGCTCGCGCCGCTCGTTCAGGAAGCGCACGTAGCCTGTCACAGGGGCTTTGGGGCCATTGGGAAGGATCTTCTTCCTCTTCTTGCCCTTGGGCCAGCCCCTCTTCTTCACCGGCTGGCACCCAGGGGGAAGGGACAGCCCATCAGGGATCAGAGCCATTCCATCAGTGGAGCAGCCCCCAGGCCCACCTGGGCCACACAGAGCTCAGGGCAAAGTCTGAGCCCTTCCTTGGCCCATAGCCAGAGCCACAGGCACACATGGGCTGCTGCAGGGCAAGTGGAGGGGCAGGGACAGCCCCAGGCCAGGCACCTTGGGCCCCACTTTCAGGGATTTTGTGAGAAGGGACACGGGCTCTGGGACTCACCTCCTCCTCCGGCTTCTCGCTGCCCACCCGCGCCGACTCCCCCTTCTCCTGTTTGATGGCCACCAGGAAATTCCCATGCTGAGCCTTGCCTGTGCCATGTCTGCAGGCAGAGAGCATTGTCAGAGAGGGCTGGGACACCATGGGGACCAACAGCAACACATCCCCCAGCAGTATGACCTCACACCAGATTCCCCAAATCCCGACTCAAACAGCCCCAAACCAGTCACTGGCCTTGCTCCCACGAGGGGAGGCTACAGCAGAGCCAGGGACTGAAGCAGAGCCCAGCACCAGGTGAGCAGGGCAGCCCTGCACACTAAAACTGCCCTGAGGACTGAGGGCAACCCTGAGACTCGTCAGGGACATCTGGATGGGGGTTGGCTCTTGAGGTCAGCTAACATTGACAGTCACATCCCTGTCACCTGGGCTTGGGACACACCTTGGTGGGGAGTCCCAAGGGACTCTGCAAGGGAGGAGGAGCCTCAGGGGTTTGGATCCTGGTGCCAGGGGCACTATCTGGAAGCATCACCCACACCCAAGGAACCCTCGAGGCAGAGGGTAAGGGCAAGGCACCAGCTTGACCCACTCCAGCCACAACCACCCCAGCAGGTTTGTGCTGTCTGTGACACCTCCCCAACACCTCAAGTGGGGTACAGCACCACTCTTCAGGTCACTGCCACAGCTTTACAAATCAGCAGCTGCTTCAGACAGAGCCTCCCTGCCCCTCTGAGCACCTGCAGGTCCCACACAGGGTGGGTAGAGCCTCCATGTCCCACCACAGCATCACCCTGGGGCTCCCCAAGCCCCCCTGGCACCTCCTCCAGTTGTCTCCACCCCCAGCCCTGTCCCATTCACACCCCTGTGAATGCTCCTGCTCTGCTAGAAATGTCCTCACCACATGAGGGGAGCCATAAAGGGTTCCTGAGTGTCACCAAATGATGCTTGCTTGGGCTCAAAGCAGGTCCCCAGACGTGGGAACCAGCCCCGGGCCAAACACAAGCCCTGGCACAGACACGTGCCAAAAGCTACAGAGATCCCAACCTGCTCAGGATGCACCTCAGAATTTCCTTTGTGTTTGCCACACCATGTACCTAGAGCAAACCCCAGTCCCTGCAGAGACTCCAGGCTATTGCTACCCATTTATCACCCAGACAAGCCATCCTTGTAGTTAATTTAGGGGGCACTTCTGTGAGTCCCCAGCACAGAGCCTGTCACTGCATCAGCTCTTGCAGAAAAAATGGCACAAGTCCCTCCACCAGGATTAGAGGGCACCCTGTGCCCTACACCCCCAAACTCACATAAAAAGTCCTACAGGAAGGTGTGAGACCACTTCTTCTTCCAGCTCCTGGGGGAAAAGAACCCTCCAAGGCTGTACAGGGTCATGGTCAGCCTTTGGCTTTATCAGCTCCAAGAGCAATGTTCCCAGTGATGTCCAGAGCATCATCATGTTTGCCAGGAACACGCCAACACCCTCCAGCAGCAGAGAGATCACCCTCCCCCCTTGTGATCCAGATTCCTCAAATGCCTAAGAATGCTTTAAAAAGTAATCTCAGGCAAGATTCCTCCTCAGCCAGTTCACTTTGGCATCCACCTCCCTGCGCTTCTGACGTGCTTCCCCATCCTCCAGCCCCGGTGTCAGGAGGGCCAAGGCCAACTCAGGACAACACAAATCTCATGGGAAATCAGCCCTTGCTAGTTCTGATCTCCCAAGATGCTTAGAATCATAGAATCCTGGAATATCCTGAGCTGGTTGGGACCCACAAGGTTCAATTTCAGACTCTGGTCTGTTCGGATCCCCAACAACCCCCCCTGAGCATCCCTGAGAGTGTCCAAAAGCTCCTGCAGCTCTGGCAGCCTTGGGACCATTCCCTAGGGAGCCTGGGCAGTGCCAGCACCCTCGGGGGGAAGAACCTTTCCCTGAGCTCCATGCCAAGGCCTGACACAGCTCCAGCCCTTGCTGGGCTCCTGTTCCTGTCCCAGAGCAGAGCTCAGCCCCTGCCCCTCTGCCTCCCCTGGGCAGGAGCTGCAGCCCCCGAGGAGTCTCCCCTCAGTCTCCTCTGCTCCAGCTGAACCAGCCCAGTGCCCTCAGCTGCTCCTCAGCCCTTCCCCAGCTCCCTGTCCCTCCTTTGGACACTCTCCAACAGCTTTGGCTTCTTCTGACCTTGTGGTGCCCGAGGTGCCCCCAGCACTGGAGGTGGGGCTGCCCCAGTGCAGAGCAGGGTGGGACAATCCCTCCCCAGCACACACTGAGCACCCCCAAGGCTTGGAAGGGGATGAGGTGCTGTCAGTCTTTCAGCAGGGGCCCTGACACAGGGCAGGGTGGCAGGAGGAGGTTGTGGCACTTACAGCAGGGCGGCGGGCGGCTGCTTGGTGCTGTGGGCCATGGGCGGGGGTCTCGTCAGCACCCTGCAGACAGAGCACAGCTGGGGCTGCCACAGGGCCGCTGATGCCCAGCGGGGTCACCCTGCCGAAACCCCCCTCGGAGGTGTCTCCCTCGCGGGGACAGGACCCCTCCCCGAATGGCATCTCCTCCCAACCAGCCCCTCACTGGCCTCTCCGCCCCCCTCAGCCCCCGGCACAAGCTCCAGCCCGCTCCCACTGACCCACCCTGTCCCTGGGGGTGCCATCGCAGCCCCCACGGGCTCATCCCCCTGGCTCCCCTCCCAGCTGCGATCCCCAGCGTCCCCTGAGCCTCCCCTGCAGAGACCCCCTCCCCCGAGACCCACCGCAGCCCCAACAGCTTCATCCCGTAACACTCCGCGCCCCCTCGCCGCCCCAGTGCCCCCGGCACCCTCCCGCCGGCCCTCCCCGCCTCGCCCTCTCTCTCGGGGTCCCATCACAGCCCCCCAACGGGCTCGCCCTCATAACCCGCCCTCTACCCGCGACTCCCCGGTACCTCCCAGGCCCCCCCCATAGGATTCCCCCCCCCCCCCCCATGGGATCCCCCATGGAATCCCCCGGCCGGACCCGCCGCCGCCGCCGCTCACCTGACCACGCCCCTCTATTATTATGCAAACGAGGCTCCCGCCGCACCGTCCCCGATTGGCCGCTCGGCGCCGACTCGTTGAGCGCAGCCCCATGCTGATTGGCTGGGTGTGATGACGTCAGAGGGAAGCGGCGGAAGGGGGGGAGGAGCTGACGGGCGCGGCGCGCGCGCGCGGCTGGCAGCCCGACCAATCAGCAGCCAGCGTGGGGACGAGGAAGTGTTGTGAGAGGGCAGCGCCTTAAAGGGGCAACGTCATGGTGGTGTCGCCACCGCCGCCGCCCCATTCCAGTGACCCCAGTGTCTTCCCATCGCTCCCAGTAACCTCAGTGTCCACCTCAGAGCTGATCCACTGATTCAGCTGCCCTCCCCCATCGCTCCCAGTACCCACCCGGCAGGGGTGGCACCAATACTTATCCCAGAGTCGCAGGGACCCCAGTACTCCCCCAACACTGCTTCCTGTGACCCCAGTACAGCCCATACTGGTCCCAATGGCTCTATTAAATACACAAGCGGAGGTCCCCCACGACCTCCAGTCTGCTCCAAGTGTCTCCAGTACTCACACAATTTGGGATACCCATGATGCCTGTAGTCACCAGAGTCTCAGTGACCCTAATACTCCTCTCTAGAGGGTCTCAGTGCCCCCAGAACTGCTCATACTGGTCCCAGTCTCACCAGTACCTACTCAAGAGGAGCTCCCAGTTGCCCAAGTAAGCCCACACTACTCCCAGTGACACCAGTATTCACCCAAGAGGGGGCGTCCCACAACTCCTGTAGCCACCCCAGAGTCCCAGTGATCCCAGTACACCCCCACAACTCCTACTAACCCTAGTACACATCCAAGCAGGGGGTAGCCATCCCAGCGTCCCAGTCACCCTCATCTCTACTGGTTCCAGTGCCCACAATCCCTGTACCCTCACTCCTGTGCATACTCCCCACTCGGTGCATACTGGGCTATTGGGGTGACTGGGAGCAGTGTGATGATGTACTCGGATCATTGGAACTCGGGCAACTGCAGGCATTATTGGGATGCCTCACATCAATGCCGGGGTTATTGGGAGCAGAGGGGGTGTACTGGTGTCACTGGAATGCTGGGGTGCCTACTGACAGCATGGAGACCATCCCCTTGCTAGGGTGTGTATTGAGGTCACTGGGAGCAGTGTCACTGGAGTGACTGGGACATTCCCTTGTCTGGGCAATGCAACTGTTACAGCAGCACTGGTGTGACTGGGAGCAGCTGTGATGTGTCTGGGAGCAGTGTGGGGACAGCAGTGGAGCTCCTGGGATCGGCGCGGGGACAGCACTGGTGTAGCTGGGCGCCCACCCCCTCCCGCCTCCCCCCTGCCCGGATCATGCCCCGCTCTCCCCGCTCTCCCCGCCCAGGACGCGCCGGCTCGGGGGATGCGGAGATCTCCGCTCGCGGGAGGTCCCACCCTGTCCCTGCCATCTCCTCCCTCCTCCCTCCCTGTCCCTCCCTGTCCCTCCCTGTCCCCTCCCATTCCCTCCCTCCCGTTCCCTGCCGGGCCCGTCCCGCCGCTGTCCCGCCGCTGTCCCCGCGGGCTCTGGCCGGGCCATGGCGGAGCCGCCGCAGTCCCCGGGCCCGGCGCTGCCGCTGCGGGCGCGGCTCAGCTTCGCGTGCGGGCACTTCCTGAACGACGCGTGCTCGGCGCTGTGGTTCACTTACCTGCTGCCCTTCCTGCACGCCGTGCTGGGCTACGGGCACGGCGCGGCCGGCGGGCTGCTCCTCGCCGGGCAGGTGGCCGACGGGCTCTGCACGCCCCTGCTCGGCTTCGAGGCCGACCGGGCCCACGGCTGCGGCCGCTGCGGGCGCAGGAAGGGCTGGCACCTGGCCGGTGGGTGCGAGGGACCGGGAGCTCTGGTGGGGGGAGCTGGGTGGAGAGGGCTGACCCCGGGAGAGCCTCTCTGGGGTGCCCGGGGTGGAGGGCGGTGACCCTGAGAGGCCTTGATGGGGTGCTTTGGATGGGGGACACCCGGGGGAGCCTTTCTGGGATGCTCTAAGTGAACGGTCTCCCCGGGGCGAGCCTTTTTGGGGTGTCTGTGTTGGGGGACATCCAGAGCCCTTCTAGGATGCTCTATGTGCAGAGGGATGGTCCCCCGGGGGGACCTTAGTGTGTTGTTCTGTGCTGAAGGACACGTGGGGGAACGTTTCTGGGGTGGCCCAAGGGTACCTATCCAAGGTGTCTCAGGTGAAAATGGGCGGCCCCAGGGCAGCCTTTCTGCGGTGGCTCGGATGGAGATGAATGGCCATGGAGAGCCTTTCTGGGGTGCCATGGCTGGGATACACTGCTGGGGTGCCAAAGAAGAGAGATGGGTAAGAGAGGGGCTTTGGTTAGGGGAGGAGTATGGCTGTGAGGGAGACTTTCTGTGGTGCTCTGAGTTGTGGATCACCTGGGGGAGCCTTTCTGGGGTGTTCTAAGTGGAGATGATGGCCCTGGGGGAGCCTTTCTGGGGTGCCCTGAGGGAGTGGACTAAGGATGCCTATCCAAGGTAACATGAAAATGGGTAAGCCTGGAGGAGCTTTTCTGGGGTGCCGGGGGTGAGCAACACCCTGCTGGGGTGCCCAGAAGGGAGAAGGGTAGCCCTAAAGAGCCTTTCTGACTGGGAGCTATCCAGGTGAATCTTTCTGGGATGCCCTAAGAAGAAAGGGATGACCCTGGGGGAACCTTTCTAGGATGCCCAGGGAGGGGGACAACGGGGCATGCTGGGGGAGTGAGTTGGGCCCAAGCAGCTCTGCTGGGGGGGGCATAGGTGAGGGGCATTCTGCTGGGGGGCCTTGTGTGGGGAGGAGCCTCTCTGGGGTACAGGATCAGCCCCGGGGTACTTTTCTGGGGTGCCCTGGAAGAGGGGGAACAAGACCAAAGGTGCCTTTCTGGGTTGGGGGATTAGCCTTGAGGGTTCCCTGGAGCAGGGAGAAACCAGGGTGCCTTGTGGCATGGAGATCTCCCTGGAGATGTGGGATCCTTTCTGAGGAGGGGGACCATCATGTGGCAGTGAAGGTGGGGTCATGTGGCAGTGGGGAGGGTCCCCCCAGATGGAGAGGGGCAGCCCCAGAGGTGTGCCCTGGGGTAGAAGGGAGCAGTTCCTCGATGGAAGGGGGAGCTGCCCTGGGGGCTTTAGGGGTGCCCTGTGGAGGGTGAAGGGGCTCTGGTGTGTTGGCATTGCCCTGTATGACAGGAGATGGGTCTGGACTGCCTTGTGAGGAGGGGATAGCCGGGGAGGTGCCTTTCTGGGACCCCCTGTGGCAGTGAAGTGGGGACAGAGATGATCTGTGTGTATGGGACAGCTGGATGCTGAGCCTGGATGGAGAAGGGGCACCATGGTATCCCTGTCCTGCCTGGGCACCATCCCACCCAGGGGGCTCCCCGCTGTCCCTTGGGCTTTGTATGTGTGGGTGGCAGCGAGCCACCTCAGATCTTTCTCAGTAGCTTGGAGATGCAGTCAGTCCAGACCAGCAGTAAAATCTGGGCTTTCCCAAAAGCCCAGGTGCTTCCTGAGCAGTTCTCGGTGTCCCCAGGGGGGGACCCTATGGCATGGGGCCCTTGGCAGTGCTGGGGCTGTGCACTCCAGGAGGCAGCAGTGGAGTACGGCCATGGGATACACAGGCAGCTCTGGCTCACAGGAATTACTGTCAGGTTTCTCTTCCATTGTGTCCTGGGTCAAAAAATGCAACGGAGTGCAGGGGCTGGTGGGGATCCATTTATCGAGGTCCCGCTCTGAGGGGACAGCATGGCCTGCAGAAGGGTCCTTGTGCTGTGACTGGTGCAGGAGCCTGCACGTCCTGCTTAGTTGGCACTGGGGACGGGGCAGTTGGTGGAAGAAATGGCCATTGATAACAACCCTCAGTAACAGCCGGGCGCTGCCTCGCTCAGAGCAGACCCGAGTGGAGGGAGGACGGTTGCAGTGTGGGTCCTCTTATCTTGATCCCAAATTTATCTTGGCCAACGCTTTGTGCAACCCAACAGCAACCTGATAAGGCGTCTGACCTCGCCGGAGCTTGCCTTGGTGAGTCAGAGAGAGTGCTGAAGGGGCAGCTTCACCCTGCCCCAGTGTGAGCCGCATCGGCGTCCTGGTTTAGGGAAGTGGCCGCAGCAGTTTCCTCCCCCCGCTCCAGCCGGGGGCTGCCCCGCCAGCACAGAGGGGAAGTCCTAACTCGGGCCTTGCACGGGGGCTGCAGGGAGCACAGCACAGCCCAGGGCAGGCCGGAGCAGGGATGCAGGCTGCTTTCCAGGCTGGAGGATGGATTATTCCCAAGGCAGGGGCTTCCCTGGCGCCCGCCTTGGCTGAACACAGAGTGACCAGTGGCGGGGACAGACCCTCCCGAGCCGGCTGTGCCGGGGCCGCCCGGCTCTCTGGGTCACGCTGCAGAGAGGGGTGTTGTGTGGGAGCGGGGTGTCTCGTCCGGTGGCAAACCCGTGCTCAGATCAGAGGAAACGCTGTGAAACCGCATCCTCGGGGTGGGGGAGACACCACGAGTCAGCGGTGAGATCAGTGGCATCTTCCCACCGCGGCGGTCCCGGGTGTTCCCACAGGCAGTCCCGAGTGTCCCTGCCTGCTCGCCAGCTCTTTTATGGGGTCCAGCTTCCTGACACAGTGGGGAGGAAGGGTAAGCGTCTCTTTGCTGCCTGTCTCAGCCTGTCTGACAGTGCTGTCCCAAAATTCCTGCCCCAGGCGCCTGTGCTGAGCAGCCTGGCATTCTTGTGATCCTGCCCCTCGGGGAGGAAGGGTAAGCACCACTTTGCTGCCTGTCTCAGCCTGTCTGGCAGTGCTGTCCCAAAATCCCTGCCCCAGGTGCCGAGCAGCCCGGCATTCTCATGATCCTGCCCCACGGAGTCAGAGATGTTAACCTGGGTTTTTGCCTGCCCAGGGGTGCTGCACAGATGGGCAGAATGGTCTTAGAGGGGCTCCCATGGCCCCCTTGGCTGAGCAGGGGGTCCCCAGGATCCCTCTGACTCAGTGCAGCCACTCCTGGGCACTTGGTGTACATGGGTATTGGGGTTCAGCCCTGTGCCAGAGGAGCACAGCTCTGTGGGGTAGCCAGTGGGGTGACCCTGGTGGTGACACTGCCTGTTCCAGGGGACCACGAGGAGGAGGAGGTGACACTCCCGTTGTGTGCTGGTGGTGATGGCTCATGGGTGGGCACAGGAGCAGCCCTGGAGGCTGCAGCAGCCAGGTCCCACAGCTCCTGCCCCAGGGCTCCCCTGGGAGCCCTCACCCCTCATATGGGCCCAATTATAACCCAGGGAACAGAGAGGATCTGGGCTGGTTTGACCCTTCATGGACCTTCCTGTGTCTGATTTGTCTGGGGTACAGGCACCACATGTGCCTGAGTCCCCTGTGCTTCAGAGCTCCTGGAGCACCAAAGCTGACTGTGAGCCAGTGTGGGGAGGCAGTATCCCTTGGTGGGATGGATGAGGCTGGGCTGGGATTGTCACTGCCCTTGGCTTTGACCTGGCTTGCATGGCTGTGCTGTGAGGGAGCAAGGATGAGGAGGAGGAGGAATTCTCCTTCATAGGTGGGAGGAAGAGGAATCACTCATGAGGAACAGAGGTTCTTGCAAAGTGGAGAGGGTACCTTGAGGATCTGGCAAAGCAGATTACCCTCAGCTGTAGGAATAGCTCTTCATCAGCACCCAGTGAAGCTGGGGACATGTAGGACAGTACAGGGGGACATGTGGCACAGGGCACCAGGCTTTACATCGGGGCCTGTGGAGCTGCTTGGCAGATAGACTGTAACTTTGGGAAAGGGAAGTGAAAGGCCAGGCTGGCCTGACTGCCCCACGTAGGGTCCCTACACCAGGCTGTGTCCCTGAGGGAGGAGCCTGGCTCTGGTGTCCCTGACTCAGCAGGGCCTTCCCAGAGCCCCCCATGGCTGTGTGTCACCCTGTCATGCTGTGGCTGATGTCTGTGAGCGTGGCAGAAGCACAGTTCTCTCTGCCAGCCCCACGGGAGAGGGGACATGGAGACAGAGGGGGTGCCAGTGCCCATGGGACAGCCAGAGCCCTCCCAGCCTAGGGGTGCCATATCACCTTGGGCACACAGCAGGGAGGGGTTATCTGATTGGTTATCTGCCCCTGGGGACAGTGAGAACCTCTTGGTGTCTGTGGGTGTGACACTGAGGGTCTGTCATGAGTCTTGAGGGGACAGAGCAGTGCCAGCACTGTGCTGGGGAAGGACCTTGACTGGGGGGGGGTGTCTGTCTGTGCTGGGTGCCAAAGGGAAGGACATTCCTTGTGCAGGACATGCTCAGGGATGCTGAGGTGGTGTCTGGAGTTCCATGTATCTCACCTGGCTGGGGTAGAACCTGTCCTGGAGAGTGCTGTCTGTGTCACATTGGAGTCCCAGCCAGGTGTGCAGCCTCTCACTGCTCCACTCTCTCCTCAGGCACCACCTGTGTCCTCGTGTCCTTTCCCTTTGTCTTCAGCCCCTGCCTGGCCTGCAGGGAGAGCACTCCACAGTGGGCAGCCTTCATCTACTACCTCCCCTTCATTGTCATCTTCCAGTTTGGCTGGGCAGCCACGCAGGTGTCCCACCTAGCCCTCATCCCCGAGCTGGTGAGCAGTGACCATGGGAAGGTGGAGCTCACGGCTTTCAGGTGAGCACAGACACACCTGGGGGTCCCCTGGGCGTGGGGGAGCTGCCCTGCCCATGGTGGGTGCCATCACTGTGTGACAGGAGGTCCCTGGGTGCTGTGGCACACCAGAGACCTTGGCATGGCAGGACAAGGACTGGGCCGTGTGGGTGTCCTGTGGAATGTGCCAAAGGACACTGGTCTTGGGTTGGTGGCCCAAAGCCTTTGCTGCCAGGAAGGAATGACTTGATGGCAGGGATGTCAGTGACACAGCACATGGGACACTTCCCTGAGCTGGGGACATTTCTCCTTTGGGAATAGATGTTGGAATTTAGGAGAGGGACTGTCCCTCCCAGATGCCCTCAAGGAGAGCTGGACACTGTCCTAGGGACTGTTCTAGAGGTGAGATGTCTCCAGGGCCGGGTGGGCAGTGCACTTGGCTCATCTCTGTCAGGATCAGGATGTGGGATGGGATGTTTATCCCGTGGAGCAGGGTGAGCAGTGAGGATGTGGGGTAACTGTGGTCCAAGTGCTCCCACTCTGGGGGCACTGGGTCAGGCAGCTCATGGCATCCTTGAAGCAGAGGTGAGCTGTGCCTGGAGGGGAAACAGACTGGCTGTAGGGATATTGGTTTTCTCCCAGTCATGCCCTGAGGCTTGGACTGGGCACACTGGGAGTTGCAGCAGTAAGACTGATGCCTGGCCAGGAGCCTTGTGCCCTCAGAGGTGTCATGTCAGCTATGACACTGGGATGCAGAGGCTATAGCACATCTGGCTTGGAGGGCAGCTGTGAGCAGAGGTGTCCTGCTGTGCTGTCCCCATTCTTGTCCTTCTGCATCACCCCAAGGTTTCCTTCTGCTCAGGTATGCCTTCACTGTCATGGCAAACATCACTGTGTATGGCCTGACCTGGCTCCTGCTGAACTTCCAGATGGACCAGCCCGACCATATGGAGCACCTGGGCCCACAGGACATCCATGTTTTCCGGGTGAGTGGCAAGGCACAGTCCCTGGGGTTCTCTGTTCCCATGGCTAACCTGGGGAGGTGATTCAGGGGGCAATGCCCTAAAACCTCACCAACTGGGCAAGAGCCACACGAAGCACTCCCTGGGGTTTGGGCACTCATCCTTCCCCTCCACACTGATGGGGGCTAATGGTGGGCTGCCCTCACTGCTGTGCTCACCCCTATTCCTCACCAGAACTTGGCCCTCATCGTGGTGGGGCTGGGGGCTGTGTTCTCCCTCATCTTCCACCTGGGCACCAAGGAGAAGCCATACCCAGCAGGGGTGCTGCCTGAGCCAGAGGAGAGCACCCCGCTGCTGCACAAGGAGCCCGCAGGCCCCGCGCGCCCGCTGCTGCTCTGGAAGGACTGGCTGCTGCAGCCCTCCTTCTACCAGGTACGGCTGCACAGGCTCCCCTGGCCTGGGCTGCTGCCCTGCCTGGGCACCCTGGGTGTCCTGCAGCCACAGGACTTGTCCAGGTGTGGGTGAGGATGGAGAGAGGGGCTGTTCTGGGCATCCACCCACCACCTCAAAGGGGCCATCCCCTTCCTGCTGGGCACCTGCACCATGACAGCTGGGCAGGGAAGGTCCTTCCCACAGGCTGAGCAGTGATGCCCTGGCCTTTCCCCTCCCAGGTTGCAGTGCTCTACATGGCCACTCGCCTCATCGTCAATCTGTCCCAGACCTACATCGCCATGTACCTCACCAACTCGCTGCTGCTCTCCAAGGTGGGAACAGGGCAGGTCCAGGGGCACGTGGGAAGGTGTCCTGATGTGGCCTGGGGCTCATCTCCTCGCTGTGTTTGTCCCTTGCAGAAGTACATTGCTACCATTCCCCTAGTGATGTACGTCAGTGGGTTCCTCTCCTCATTCCTCATGAAGCCTGTGAACAAATGGATTGGTCGGAATGTGAGTCCAGGGTGTTGGAGAGGTTGGAGTTTGACCCCAGGAGAGGTCCAAGGGCCAAATCTTGGCTGTGAGCAAAGCTCCTGGCACACCTGAGCTGGAGAGCCAGGACCCCTCATGAACCCTCTGCCAGCAACCACCCACTGCAGCATAGATCCTGCTGTGACTGGAGGTGGTGGGCAGGGATGGGGTCTGGGTCCTACTGGGTCTGGGGATGATGGGCAGGGGTGGGAACAGGGGCCTGTCTTGTACATCCCTGGGGCTGGGGAAGGCAATGCTGGCCCAGAGTTAGCATGTCCCATACAGGCCTGACTGGGCTGCAGAGGCCTGTGGTGCCAGCAGGGGCAGAGGGGGGGTCTGGTTACACTGGTCTGGGTGGGCACATGGTCTGCAATGCCAGCTTGAGGGATCTGCCCCCACAGTGTGTCCCCTCCATGCTGTTGGGTGGCTGTGGAGTGTCCCCTGCCCTCACAGACACGCTCCCACAACTCTCCCAGGGCTGAACCCTTGGGCTGCAGAACAGCCTGGAGCACAGCAAGGACCTGCTTTTGGGGTCTCCTTGTTTAAATACAGCTGGGATAGAGCCAGGGCTGTTCCTCCTGAGTCCTGGGCAATGCTGGCCCTGTGCCCTCTCTGCTTGCTCCTCCCTCACCGAGTGCCAGCTGATGTCTGAACTCCCCCTTCTCCCTCTGCCCATCCCCATTGCAGCTGACTTACTTTGTGGGCATCCTGGTGGTCCTGGCCTTCGCCTCCTGGGTGGCCCTGGCCAGGCCAATAGGAGATGAGATCTACGGGCTGGCAGTGCTGCTCGGGGCCGGCTCAGCCACAATCCTGGTCACGTCCCTGTCTATGACTGCAGATCTCATTGGCACCAATACGGTACGGCCACTGCTGCTGGTGGGATGGGATGGGGTGGGGGTCACAGCAGGCACAGAACTCACACTCTGGGTGGGCACTGGTTAGGGACAGGGGATGGAGGTGCTGGGAGTGGGCTCAGCTGGGCAGCCCTGTGAGTGCTGCTCTGCTGCAGTGAGGGCTCTGCCCATGAGGGGGCACACAGGGCTGCGTGGCCCAGCACGGCACAGCGTGTGCCCTCTCCTCCCACAGCACAGCAGTGCGTTTGTCTACGGTGCCATGAGCTTCACGGACAAGATGGCCAATGGCCTGGCTGTTGTGATGATCCAGAACCTGCACCCCTGCCCGTAAGCACCTCTGCAGACCTGGGACCCCCACTCTTGGGGGCCACGAGGAAATATTCCAGGGTTGGTGTTGTATTGCACTGAGCAAAAGGCACGGGAGGGAACCAGTTTGGATTGGAAGGGACCTCAAAGCTCATCTCCTTCCACCCCCTGCCATGGGCAGGGACACTTCCACTACACTAGGTTGCTCCAAGCCCTGTCCCACCTGGACTGGAAGACTTCTAGGGATGGGGTAGCCACAGCTGCTGTGGGCAACTTGTGCCAGGGCCTCCCCACCCTCACAGGGAGGAATTCCTTCTCAATATCCCCACCTAACCTGCCCTCTGGTAGTGTAGTGGGAAGCCATTCCCCCTTGTCCTAGCCTGTAGCCTAGGACTCCAGTCCCAGCCTGTAACCACGTCCCTGCCTGTCCTCACAGGACTGAGCTGTGCTGCCCTGCCTGTGTCAGCTTCTACCGCTGGGTGATGGTGCTGGCCACGGGCGGCGTGGCCGTTGCTGCTGTGGCCACGCTGTGCTGCATCATGGTGTGGCCCATCCAGATCCGCTACCGTGAGTGGGGCTGAGGGCCTGGGGGCAGCCCGGTGTGGGGCTGGGGGCACTGGGAGCTCCGTGCTCAGTGCCAGCCTGAGCTAAAGCCACGGTGTCTTTGCAGATGGCCCTGTCGTCACTGGGCTGGCTGCGGCCATGCTTGCAGGGGAATCCTCATGGTAGGACACAGGGCTGAGCCATTGTCCTGCTTCTGCTGCTATCCCCAGAGAGGGGCTGTGTCTGCTTGCTGTGCCCTTCTGGGGAACAACACTCCCCTGGCCCAATCAGGGCCACGCTGGCCCTGGGGCTCCAAGGGGTGTCAGGGGCAGCTCGATGTGCTGGCAGCAAATGTGGGGGACAGTGAGGTCACCTTTGCCAGGCTGGGGAGCCAACACCCCTGCTCAGTGCCTGTTATGCCTCTCTGGTTGCCTGTGCCTTGCTGTGGGGTGGTGGAACAGGACAGACCCCTCGTGCAGCTTGGGGCCCTGCTGGGTCAGGCCCTGGTGCTTGCAGAAGAGTCCAAGAAGGCCAAGGCAGCGCCTGTGGGTCACCCCACGCTGCCATCTTTCCTGACCTGTTCCTTCCTCCTCTTCCTCCAGGTGCTGTCAGTCTGCAGGGGCTGAGCAGCGCAAGGACCCCTGAAAGTGGCTCTGGGAGCGCCGAGGGAGAGAGCCAGAGCAGCACCATCAACTGAGCAGGGCTGCGTCCTTGGCCACCATGTCCTTGGCCACCGTGTCCTCAGGGCTGTGTCCTCAGGGCTGTGTCCTCAGCCACCGCGGTGCCACACGCTGAGCCTGGAGGGTGCCCTGCACTGGGGACCACTGGGCTCGGGGGAGGGGGGTGACCCCCTCCCTGTCTCCTTGCACTGGACTCGTATTCCCACCCTGGACTCGTGTCCCCATCCCGAACTCGTGTTCCAGACCCCACCGGGCCGATGAAGGCTGTCCCTGGTGCGGTGCAGCGTCACCTCTCACTGCACAATGAACACTAGAAGGGCCTAGGCCGGGCCGGAGCAGCCCCACAACAGGGGAGCGCCCGGACCAAGGTTTTAACCTGCTTTTGTAAGGCCAATACGTACAAACGGCACTTTATAAAGGAAGAGGAGAAGGAAAGAAAAAAACTAAGCGCAGTGCTGATGGTGCTGGGATGGGGGTGGGCTCAGCTCTGGGGCTGGAGCACGTTTGGGACGCGCACAAGGCTCGGAGGGGGCCCGGCGCCTCAGAGAGCGGCGTCCTGAGGAGCAGGGCGGTAAGGGCAGCCGCCCTCAGCGGCCATGGCGGCGGCGGACACAAATGATTGGTCCCTGCGGGGGGCCCCGCCCCCAGGACAGGACAGCCAATGGGGGCCCCGCTCCCCGGGACAGAACAGCCAATGGGGCCCCGCCCCTCCCGAGACAGGACAGCCAATGGGGGCGGCCCGCGCACCGTGGGGGCGGGGACTAAGAATGAGCGGGTTGTGTGCCGATATGAGTGTGTGTGACTGTAAATGTGTGTAAATGTGATTGTGTGTAAATGTGTGTTTGTAAATGTGTGTGGATTAGTGTAAATGTGAGTATGTGTCTAAATATGTGAGTGTGTAAATGTGTGCAGATGTGTGTAAATGTGAGTGTGTGTGTGTGAGTGTGTGTGTGTGTGTAAATGTGTGTGTAAATGTGATTGTGTGTAAGGTGTGTTTGCAAATATGTGTAAATGTGTATAAATGTGATTGTGTACAAATGTGTGTAAATGTGTGCAGATGTGTGTAAATGTGTGTGTGTAAATGCGTGATGTGTGTGTGTGTGACTAAATGTGTAAATGTGTGTGTCAGTGTGAGTGTGCGAGTGTGCAAATGTGTGTGTGTGTAAACGTGTGTGTGTGTGTGTAAATGTGAGAGTGTGTGTGTGTAAATTGTATGTGTAAATGTGTGTATGCATATGTGCGTGTCTTTGTGTGTGTAAATGTGTGTGTGTGTGTGTGTGTGTGTGTGTGTTCTGTCCTGTGTGCTCACACGAGTGTGCAGGGATATGCTGTGTGTGAGCAGGAGGCTGCCGGGGGTTTGTGCATAACCCATGGAATGGTTTGGGTTGGGTGGGACCTTAAAGCTCATCCCGTTCAAATTCCACTGTCCCAGGCTGCTCCAGCCCCAATGTCCAGCCTGGCCTGGGACACTGCCAGGGATCCAGGGGCAGCCACAGCTGCTCTGGGCACCCTGTGCCAGGGCTCCCCACCCTCCCAGGGAACAATTCCTGCCCAATATCCCATCCAGCCCTGCCCTCTGGCAGTGACAGCCATTCCCTGTGTCCTGTCCCTCCATCCCTTGTCCCCAGTCCCTCTCCAGCTCTCCTGGAGCCCCTTTAGGCCCTGCCAGGGGCTCTGAGCTCTCCCTGGAGCCTTCTCTTCTCCAGCTGAGCATCCCCAGCTCTGCCAGCCTGTCCCCAGAGCAGAGGGGCTCCATGGCCCCCTGCCCATGCCCTGTGCCCGCTCACACAGGTCCTTGCGTGGGGCTGTGTGGCACAGCAGGGCGCGAGTGCGGGGTGAGGGAGGGGGCTGCCGGGTGTGACAGGGTGTCGCCAAGGGCAGTGGTGACACCCCGAGTGTGCCCGGTGTGGGGGAATGGAACGGGATCCCGGCGGAGGGAGTGGGAACCTGAGAGTGCGGTGGGCGCAGCCCCCTCGGGCCGGCCCGGACTTATGGCCGCTCCTCGCTGCGGGCAGGGCGTTATCAGCCCCGGTCCAGAGAGCAGAGGGTGAGCCGGGATCGGTCCGCGGCCTTCGCACCGGCCCCGGGCCGGCGGGGACAGCGCGGTCTCGGCTCGGCCCAGCGCCCCCGGCCCGGCCGCGGCCCTTCCCTCCTCCCCACTTCCCTTTTGGGGTCCCGTCCCACGGCAGAAACCCCCCGGGCGAGGGGCGGACGTGCCCCCAGCACTGCCTGTCACTGGGGGCCGGGGCAGCAGCGGGGGAGCGGGCACCGGGTGGACAATGCTGTGACATGGCGGGATGTCCCGGGTGTGCGGGGTGCTGTGGATTGCGGGGTGCCGTGGATTGCGGGGTGCCCGTAGAACTGCACAGGACAGCAGAGTGCCGCGGGAGCGCGGCTGTGCCGCTCTGGTTCTCAGCACTGCTGCGGCTGGAGTGCATTCGCAGCTGGTGTGGGGAGCAGCTGGCCGGTCCCGCGTTCCCCCGGCACCGCGCTGGGGCTGCCCCGGCCGCTCCCTGCGAACCTGCTGCGGCCGCCCGGCCCCGCCCGCTGCCCTTCCTCGAGAGGAGGAGGAGGAGGAGGAGGAGGAAGAGGAGGCAGCAGCGGAGTAGGAGAAGCGCTGGAAGGAGTGGGAGCGGGACAGCTCCGACGGGACGGGGGAGGCCGGCTGTGCCCCCAGCAGGTACCGCGCGGGGAGCGGGGCCTGGCCGGGACGGGGTTCTGGGGTCGCGCGTGGGTTCGGGACCGCAGCCGCCTTCCCGTCCCCTCTGCAGCCAGACCGGCCACGCGCTCCCGCAGCCAGCACCGGCCGTGGCCGGGCCGGCGCCCCCCGGGCCAGGGATCACTTCCCCCGTCACCCCAGCCCCGCTGCCGACGGGGGTTGCAGCCAGCTCATGATTCCATGGGACAGGCAAGGGGTCATGCGGCCGGGTGACCTCTGCTGTTCCCGTCCCGGCGTGGCCTGAGCCCCGTCCCCGTGTACTCCCCAGTGGAGGGACAGGTTGGTGACTTTGGGATCCGCTGTGTTGCAGGAGTAGACCGTCCCCACAACCTGCCGCCTCTCCACCAGCTGTCGGACTCATCCCTCATGCCGGGGAAGCTGAGGCGCGGCAGACGGGAGGTGCTGGGGGAGAAGCAGTGGAGGAGCCTGGAGGAGAGGGGAAGTGCCCAGCTGGAGCAGCCCAAGCTCACCAGGTGGGTGCTGCACCTCACGGGGACCATCCCGCACCCCAGCGCCACATCCCACTTGTGCCCCTCGAGTCACCCCGCTGATGCCTCCTTCCAGATCCCGGACCTATGAGTCCTCCTGCAAGGAGGCAGAGCAGGCGGCCACGGGCAGGCAGGGACCCCCATCCCCCTCGGTGAGTCTTGGGGTACCGGAGCTGAGGAGCAGGACCCCAGCCCCATGGGCTCGGCTGGACGCTCTCTTGGGGCGGGGACCGAGGGAGGGCTCGTCCCGGTTCTGTGGCAGGCGTGGTGATGGAGCAAGGGGCTGCAGGATGCCGGCGGTGCCAGGGCTGGCCCCGAGCACCACCCTCCCGACCTCCCGCAGCTGATCAAGCAGGACAGCAGCTACCGCCGGGCCTTTGGGGAGCTCGCCGAGCAGGACGTGCTGCTGGGCTGCTTCTCATGCGCCTGGCAGAGAGAGATGCCCTACCACGGCCGCCTCTATGTGTCCTCACGCCACATCTGCTTCCACTCCAACCTTCTGCTCAAGGACATCAAGGTGGGCTGGAGCGGGCGTTGGGCCGGTGGCACAGACAGGGGCACAGGTGGCAGCCAGGAACACGGTGACACAGCCTGTCTGTCCCCCTGGCACAGGCCGTGGTCCCTGTCGCCTCCATCTCAGCCCTCAAAAAGACCAACACAGCGCTGCTGGTGCCCAACGCAGTCAGCATCCGCACAGCCAAGGGGGAGAAGGTGAGAGCAGGGACAGTGCTGGGGGACAGCCTCACCTGGGGCTGTTTGGAGTATCCTGGTTCCCTGGGCTCTTGGCCATGGCCAAGGGGACAGCTCTGGCAGAAATCCCCTTCCCACCCCCCCGCAGTTTCTCTTTGTGTCACTGCGCCAGCGAGAGGCCACGTACCAGCTCCTGAGGTCGGTCTGCAAACACCTGCAGGTATGTGGGGATGGATGGGGAGAGGGGCTCCATCCATCAATTGCAGGGCACCTCCCTTCATCTCTCCTTGTCCAGGACAGCGGCCAGAGCCCTCGAGACTCATTGAGCAATGGGGAAACCACTAGGAAGTCTCAGGTAAGGCCAGGGAATGGAGGTCAGGAGGATACAGCAGGAGGAGGAGTGGTCCCAGTCCCCTGCATGGAGTGGGCTTGGTGCAGTGACCTCTGGGAAGACATCAGGGAGAATCATGAAAAGCCCCAGCCCGGGGCAGCGCAGACCCCAGGACCCTCCCTTCTTGTCGGTGACATGGGTCCCATCAAGTCCTGCCCATGTCCCCATGGCAGTGGGGCAGGTGCCTTGGGGACACACATCATGACTGGGGCTTGTCCTCTTTCTCGAGCCAGTCAGACCTGGAGCAGAGCACCCCAGAGCCCAACAGCCTCAATGAATCCCTGGGTGAGTGGCCACCCTGGTGCACCCCCTGCATGCTCACAGCCCTGCTCGTGTTCTCCCCACATTTGTGCCCCACTGGCAGCTCTGGGCTCTGCTTCTCCTCCCCAGACGCGTGCGGCCCGAGCCCCCCCGACCAGCATCTCCCACAGCTCCAGGGAGTGCAGGGTCGGCTCTTTGTGGCCCTGTGTGTCCCCAGGACACCTAGACCCCTCCGTGGGGCATTCATAGAGTGTCTCCTGGTCACCTGTAGATGAGCCAAACCTGAGATCGATGCAAGCGGAGGCCGAGGATGACGGGGTGGCCCTGCTGGTTCCCAGCAGCAGCGAATGGGTGCCCTCAGCAGAGACACGTGGCCTCTGGGGTGAGTCAGGGGGCTCGGGACAGGAGGATGATCCTGAGGCTTTACACCCTGGCAGAGCTGAGCAAGGACTCAGTGCCACTAACGCTGCCTTATCCTGGCAGGGGGATCCCACACCGTTCTCTGGGCCAGAGCCACTGCGCTTTGGTCCCGGATAAAACCCCGGCTGAGCCCTCTCAACATCATCATCCTCATCTACCTGCTGCTGTGAGTCCCCATCCCCACTGAGCCCTGCACGGCCTCTCCAGGCTGGCACTGGCAGGCTGGCATTCCTGCATTTCCCCTGACACCCTTCCCCAGGGACGGCACACGGGAGCCTGGCCGTGGCACTGCTCCCAGCCCCTGGTGCCACCCTGTGCCCCCTGGCTGACGCTGGCCTGTCCCCAGCATGGTGGCCTTGCTGCTGTCCTCGGGGTACATCGGTCTGCGCATCGCGGAGCTGGAGCAGCAGCTGGCGTTCGTGGGGGCTTGGCCAGACCTCAACCTGTCACAGCAGTGAGTGGTGGGGCATGGGGGGGGGCCTCTGTGCCCAGCAGAGACTCCTCCTCACCCTGCCTCCCCCCCAGGTCCAAGACAACGTGAGGCCACTGAGGACCATGACCAAAGCTCCAGCCAGGAGTTCAGGGGCTGCTGAGCCCTTCCTTGGCCTCTCAGGGGGGTCTCTGTCACCAAGTGCCTTCCAGCCCCCCATATGTCCTGGGAAGCCCACGTGGGCTGTGAGGCTCCATCTCACTGCCCCATGTCTGCCCAGCAGAGGAGACCCAGGGAGCTCCCAGCAGGGCACAGGGCTGGAGTCAGCACTAACCCCCACCCAGCCCTCTCTGCTAAAGGTGGCAGGCAGAGGGGTCCAAGCCTCAGGCAAAGCAGAGCCACAGAGAATAGAATATTCTGATAATAAAGATTAATAAAATCTGTATTGTGTTAATAGTTACTATTTGCTGGGCCAGATGCTACAGGATGAGCATGAACCAGTCCCCATCACACACACCCTGCTCCCCAGAACAGACCAGCAGCACCAGGGGCTTTGACTGACTGGTGTGGGGAGGCAGCTCCAGCTGCTGATGTGCCAGGGGTCCAGGGAGCAGCAGAAGACCCTGAGCAATCCCCTGGGGTGCTGGCTCCTGGTGACAATGGGAGACAGAGGGAGAGGGGGCAGTGGGGGTGCACCAGAGAGCCCCAGGGCCCTGCAGCTGGCCAGGTCCTGGCTCTTACCCTGCTCCTGCCCTAGGACAGGGCTCACCTGCAAGAGGAAGGGGTTCCAGCAGGCACAGGGTCACAGGTACACGCTGGGGACAATGGGTTCACACAGGTTCTGAGCACAAGCTGGGGTTGGGAGCCAAGCTGGGGGCACAGCAGAACCTGCACCCCACAGAAGGATCCACTCAGACCAAAGCCCTGGAGCTCAATTCCATTCTGGCCCAGTCAAGGAGCCCTGGGGCTTCCCCCAGGCACCAAGGTGAGGGAACTGAGGCACTGACAACTCCTTTCCCTGTGCTATTTCCTGGGCCATCCCTTCCCCAGACTCAGGGCTCAGCTTCGTGCCTGGGGCAGCAGCAGTGGGTGATGCCAAGGTCAGGGATCCTCCTCCTCCTCATCCTGCTGCTCAGCCCCATGGACTAGCTCTGCCCCACACCACCCAGCCCGGGGGTGGCACCAGCAGCAAGCCTGGTCCCCACAGCAGAAGACACTAATCACTGGGGGGAAGGAGCTGCCCTGGGTTCCCTCCCAAGGCCTGGAACAAGGCACAGGCAGGGGCACAGGGCTGTACCCACGGGAGAGGTGTCCCCTGTCCACAGGGCTCCACTGCCCAGGGAGGGGGGCCCCCCCTCCATGTGGGATCCCACCTGCATGGGGACAGCAGGACTTCTGACTCCAGAGCCTGCAGGACCAAGGGGCTCTGGCTGCTGCCCCACACCAAGGAGGGGCTGAACCAGGCCAGGGGCCCCCTTTGCTCCTTCCTGCCATGCTGAGGGGCACAGGGCAGGGCAGGGAGGGGGCTGGGCCCTTTCCCAGCAGCAGGAAAGCAAACAGCAGCGGGAAGCTGGGAGCAATAAACCTCAGGTGAGAGCTGTGCCAAGTTGGTACCTGCAGAGGTGTGGGGGGGACCCTGGGGACTTGCTGCACCCTTCACTGTGGAGAAGCAAAGCAGAGCCATGGAGACCAAACCCAATAAATTCACAACCTGTTTAATGCCAGTTCAATTGCTTTACATGAAAAAATTACAGCGTGCTCCATGTTTGTTTTCCATCATATGACACCTGGGATACAACGATGCCACAGACTCTGTCACCCAGCTCTGGGAGGACCTTGTGCCCAAGTCAGTGCCCACACCACCTCAGCTCTGCCCTTTTCCCTCTTAAGCAGCAGGTGACAGTGACAATATCACCCTGAGACACTTGCACACACCCATCTCCACACGGATACAACTGGGAGCTCCTGCCTGGCAGCGGGGAGTGGGGCAGTGCAGGTGGCTGTACTGGGCTCTGACAGCCAGGTCACAGTGAGCAGCCTGTTCTTGCCATGCTCTGTCACCAGCGTGTGTGGGCACAGAACAGAACTGGCCTGGGAACCACTAACCCTGGCCTGGGAATCACCAGCCAAGTGCCAAGTGCTGTAAGAGAAGCCACCACGAGGCAACCTGCTCCCAAGGCAGACAGAAAGCGAGATGTAGACACAAGATGTAGTTAGGTAAAGTCCTTGGCAACAGGGGACAATGGTGGGGGATAGTGAGGAGCTATCCCTGCTCTGCAGCTGGGAGCACTGAGCCGTGTCTGCAGAGCCCACCTGGCACTGCCCACCCCACAGCACTGCCACTCCCTCCAGCAGTTTCTGGGACTCCTTGAGGAAGCTCCCCCATCACAATGTGAGAGGCAAATCCATTCCTGTGGAGCTCCAGGGTACTGGAGAGTACAATCCTCTACACAACACCCTGCACTCCAGCTGGGTGCCTGGCTCCCTCCTGCTCCAGAATGGGCTGAGACTTCCTGTGTGCCCCCAACCCAAGCACCTATGCCTACCCAGAGGATAAAGCAGTGTATCCTAGGGGTCTGCACAGTGTTATTTAGCTGGAGGCAATCCAGAACAGGAAAATCCACAACACAGCCACCAGCCTCCCAAGCCTCCTTGAAAAGCCCTTTCCCCAGGTGATGACAACCACCTCTTAATTCAGGTGACCCTTTGCTTCAAACCCATTCCCCAACTTAATGATCCAACTCAATTTTCAACATCCTAGGTGCTCTGGGGTGCTCCCAACCAATGGTGATGTAGAACAGTGCCCACAAGTGGAACAAACAACACAAGCTGAGCTCGGGGGTGACTTCAAACCATGCCTCATGTCCCACAGCCAGAACTATACTAAAGCAGCTGCACTAAAACAGTGTTTCAGAAACTCCACAGAAATGTCATTTTGGTGGCAAGTGAGACTGTGAGATGACAAAGTGGCCTGTGGGCCTGGGAGACTCAGAGGGGGCTGCCAGGGAGCTCCCAGCTCCTCACCAGTGACTCCCAGTATGTGTCACACAGGCGCAGCAGCACCAGCCTGATCCAGGCACTCTGTGATGGCACAAGTGGTCAAGGCTGTATTGGCCTTCTCACACCTTGGCTCCCCCTAAGGACACTGGGGCTACTGGGGACAGGCAATCATATTCCTACCATCATGTTTTAGGGGAAGAAGGGAGAGGAGACAAAACAACAAAGGAAAAAAAAAAAGATAAAGCATTACCTATGCAATCTACAGAGAGAGAACAAGTCTATATACACAGCCAGGGAATTCCACGTGGGAATAGGAGGCAACGCTGGGAGAGGAAAGGAGGCAGGCAGGGCCTCAGCAGGGCAGGCACAGGTCAGATGGAACAGGCTGTGCAGCCTGACAGCTTCTCTTAAATTAAAAGCACCACACCACACAGAGCATTTGTGTTACACCCCATGGGCTCCAACACCAGCCAGAACTCTCATCCCACATAACCTAAAAACCCCACACCACACACCAAAACTCAACAGCAGGGCCCTGTCTGGGATTTGAAGGTAACAAAAAAGCAATGCTGCAGCTCTGCTTCCAGCCAGAACCTCTCTTCCAGCCAGAAGAGGCCCTGCCCATCCCAAAAATCAGATCTTCAGGATTTTTTTCTTAAATCCATCCCAACTGCTTTTGGCCTCAGGGAGACTCCACAGCAAGGCACCCACCCGGTGGCACCGAAGGAAGCTTCACATGCACAGGTGGTTTGGTGGATTTCTTTTTTATAAAGTCCTTGCTTCTCTCTGGTAACTCCCAGGATCAGCCCAGAATATGAAACAGCAACTGCAGAACTTCCCGAATCTGCTCCCTTAGAGGTGAAGCTTTTTCAAGTCTTCTCCAAAGTCTAGAGCCCCAAAGTGTATTTGTTCAGAGGCAGCTGTCAAGCATGCCAAAAAAAAAAAAATCAAGCTGTCTGGAATGATCACATCAAGTACTACAGTACCTGTCTGGGGGGAAAAATAAAGAAAAAAAAAAAGGAAAATAGGCAGTTCTCCAGTTTCTTCCTGGAATGGGGATGCCAGGCAATGAACAAAGCCCTTAGATGCCCAGCGTGGAGCTATGCCCCTCACACCAGCTGTACCAGACCAGTCTGGCTGGCTCCTGCTTCCAGAGATGTGACTCTAGGACACAGAGCAGCACAGGATACCCCTTCCCACAGCAGCAAGGATATGCTCCTGCCTTGCAGGAGGCACAGCATGGCAGTGGAGATGGCCTCAGTCCAGTCTCAATGGTCCATGTCACTCAAGTCCTCTCCAGTACCATCCTGACAGCTGGAGGGTGCTGGGTTATCATTTCTCTTGTACCCGTTTCCCTTTATGAAGGATGATCCAATAACCTTTGGCAGTTCCCTCCCCTCCCCACCCCATCCCAAATACTGCCCAGCCCTGTGGGTCACAAGCAGATATTTAATGAGCTGGGTCCTCCTCGAGTCCCATGGCTCTCCCTCCCCTTGGCTGGGCTCTGGGGTCCATGCAGGCCGAGGGAGTGGTCTGATCCTGGAATGTCAGGCTGAGGTTTCCGGGGCACAGGGATGGGGTTTATCGTATCCTGGTGAAGAGGTTGAGCACAGATACAGACTCCTGACAAGGGAAGAAGAGAAAACAAAGCAGGAGGTAAACAGTTGTTACTTCATGTGCTTCTGGGTTGGTTTGTTTTTAATCTGCTATCTCTAGCTCAGGGCACAATACCAGCTCACAAATCAAAGTCCAACACCATAAATATTCCCATGGGTTTCTTCTGAATGGTAACAAGTGTGCAGCTGGCCCATGCCCAGCACTCTGCAGGCAGCTGTATCTCAGAAACAGCATGAACTGGGGCACCCCCAGGAGCAATGCCAGCTTGTCCCAGTCCCCTCCTCCAAAACTCTCTGCCAGGCACCCAAGAAAGCTCTCAGAGCATCAGGCACAATCTGGTTTTGGTAATGGTGAGTTGTCACTGGCAGAATCTATGATCCCATTTTTGTCCAAACCCATTTTAAGTAGTTTTGTAAGGAGACAGAGGTTAATGATGGAATCACAGAATGGTTTGGGCTTCAAGGGATCTTAAAGTTCATTTGCTCCAAACCCTGTTAAACCTGGCCTTGGACACTCCCAGGGATCCAAGGGCAACCACAGCTGCTCTGGGCACCCTGTGCCAGGGCTCCCCACCCTCCCAGGGAACAATTCCTGCCCAATATTCCATCCATCCCTGATCTCTGGCAGTGGCAGCCATTCCCTGTGTCCTGTCCCTCCAGTCCCTCTCCAGCTCTCTTGGAGCCCCTTTAGGCCATGGTAGGGGCTATAAGGTCTCCCTGGGCATTCTCCAGGTAGACACTCCCAGCTCTCCCAGCCTGCTGTCACCCAAGGGCTCAGTTTGGTGAGGCCCCTGAAACACTGCTCTGCTCAGCAGCTCTGGACCAGCCTGGAGAGGGATGTTGTGTCACACCTGCCTTGAGCACACAGGGTGACCTTTTACATAAATCTCATCAAAGTTAAATCCTTCACTGCCCCAGCCCTTGATCTGCAGGAAGGGATCAGAGAGGAGGCAGCAGAGCAGAGCCAATGTGGCCTGAGCTCCCCCATGCAGCTTCCCCCAGGCCTGGCCTTACCTTTGTCGAGCGAGTTTTACTGAAGACGTTCCAGAAGCGCAAGGTTTCGTCTCCAGCTCCTGTGACAATGGCCTCCCCATCAGGGGACATTGCCTAAGGACAAGACAACAACCTCTAGCACCTGACACATTTCTGAGGCTAAAAACAAGTCTCTGCTGGAATGTAGGAGAGATTTAACTCTCCTTCCTACTCAGCTACCTCTGCTTCCAGATGCCTCATGCAGCCTCAGGTGCAATTTGGGCACTCATGGTGAGCTAAGGAACACATGGGGGGAGTGATGTGGAAACAATATTTGTGTTCAGAAATCAAAGACATGTGTAACTGAGGCTGTTCCTCTCAGGATTATCAACATGCCTGAAGGCAGGAAGATGCTATGACTGGATTTTCTGGCAATATTGGTTGCTTACATTGGGATGTACCTCCCAAAACATTATCAGTATTTGTCAGCTCTGTTGTGAACTGCTGACACCCCCAAGTAACAGTAACAGCAGATATGAGATGGATCAAAATTACCTGCAACAAATGTTTAATTCCTTGGGCACCAGTCATCAATGAAAAGGTGTGAAAGTCTTTTGGAAGCAAGCAGAGAAGCTTGTGTTTCATAAAATCACAGAAGCCCAGAATGGTTTGGGTTGGAAGGGACCTTAAAGCTCATCTTATTCCACTCCCACTATCCCAGGTTGCTCCAAGGCCCATTCAGCCTGGCCTTGGACACTGCCAGGAATCCAGAGGCAGCCACAACTGCTCTGGGCACCCTGTGCCAGGGGCTCCCCACCCTCCCAGGGAACAATTCCTTCCCAATATCCCATCTAACCCTGTCTTGTAGTGGTCTGAATCCATTCCCCCTTGTCTTGATATTCCAGATCCTTTTCCAAAGTCCCTCTACAGCTCTCCTGAAGCCTCTTTAGGCACTGGAAGATATCCCTGGAGCCTTCTCTTCTTCAGGCTCAGAAGAGTTTTCTTAGAAGAAAACTCAGATGTTTCCTCAGGAGAGTTTGGCAGGCTTTGCTATCATTAACAAAGCCTCACATTACCATTGAGGCAAATTAAAATGTCCCTTGCAGGCACAGAAATACGACAGTTTTCTACTGTGCATGGGGAGAATTCACATTCCTGTCCAGGCAGCTTATGGTGCCACTGGCACTGCTGCATCTGAGCACACCTGCAGCCAGGTGAGCAGCTAGAGAGCCATGGCCATCACTCACCAGATACAGGACTCTGTAAGAGTGCCCTGTGAGCTTTGCTACTTGAGTTAACGAGGGGTATTTCCAGACGAGGATCTGGTTCTGGGAGTATCCGTGGGTGCTCACCTGAAAGGGGAGAGGGGAACATGCATCACAGAATCATGGAATTGCTAAGGCTGGAAAAGACCCCCAAGATCATAAAGTCCAACAGTCTACCAACTACATCACTGTCCTGGGCAGCCTGGGCACCATGAAATTTTCCCAATATCCAATCTAAACCTCCCCTGGTGCAACTTGAGGCCATTTCTTCTTGTGCTGCTGTTTGTTACCTGGAAGAAGAGCCTGAATTCCACCTGGCTCAACTCTCTTGTCAGAGGACGAGAAAGTCCCCCCTGATCTTTCTTCTTTCCAGGCTGGAGCCCCTCAGCTGCTTCCCAACAGACCTGTGCTCCAGCCCCTTCCCCAGCTTTGTTCCCTTCTCCAGACAAGCTCCAGCCCCTCACTGTCTTTCTTGTGAGGGGCCCAAAACTGACCCCAACACCTGAGGTGCCTCAGCAGTGCCCAGAACAGGGCACTGCCCTGGTCCTGCTGGCAATACCCTTACTAGTGCAAGCCAGGATGCCCTTGGTCTCCTTGCCCACCTGGACACAGCTGGCTCATGCTCAGCCATGCTTCCCAAGAGAGGGCAGCTCAGCAGCTGCACGGGGAAGGACTCACCAGCTCATTGGCGTGCTTGGACCAGGCCAGGTTGCACACCTGGGAGCCGGTGTCGATGCACTGCAGGGGCTGCCCCGTCAGCGTGTTCCAGAAGCGGATGCAGCGGTCGGCCGTGCCCCCACCCGAGGCCAGGAGCCCATGCTGATGTGGGGACCAGGCAATGGCTTTGACTGCTGCCAGGTGCTCTGTGTATTGTTGGACAGGACTCAGGCTGGAGTGATTCCAGACAAGGAGCTGGCAGAGAGGAGACACGATCAAACTTGTGCCTCAGTCATGAGTCCACTACACCCACAAGCCACAATGGGACCAATAAGGGCAGCTGGGCAACAAACTGATTTCCCACCACTCTGTCCAGGCATGCACAGCTCCACTCTGCACTTCACAGAATCATGGAATGGTTTGGGTTGGTTAAAGCTCATTCAGTTCAAATCCTTTTAACTAGACCAGGTTGCTCTCAGCCCCATCTGACCTGGCCTTGAACACTTCCAGAGATGGGGCATTGACAACCACCCCAGCACTACTATCAGCTGAGGAACTGTTCTACCCACAGGCCACATGGCAGGAACAGGCTCTAAGATTAAGGGAATAAATCTAAAGAAACAGCTTCACTGAAGGGAGCCTCAGACCCTTCTGTTGACTTTCTGGCTGTATCATTCCAGAACACATCTAGAAATCTGCTCAGTTCATTAGGAGGAGTTATTCTGAGCAGGAGGAACTCGGTCCAACCATGCTGTCACACAGGCACTGGGCACATTCTCTACCTAGCAACCCACTCCAAAGGGCTTGGAACATTGCTTTTTTGTGACAGATGCTTCTCCCATATGGTGCTCAGTGAGCTGCAAGCCTGCGTTACAGGTATGAGAACTCACAGAGCTCTACCTCAGGTTCTTGCTGCACACAAACATTGCTTCAACAAATGTGACCATACACTACCCAAACAAAGCCAGGAAGGGCAGCTTAGCAGTGGCTTTGTTGAACTGAACCTCCTGAGCCAAGCTATAGATTTAATTAGCAAAATACAGAAGCAAAATTAAATTTGCCTTTTTCATTTTATTAGGAAGAGAAGACTGAGTAGAAGCTTAGAATGATTTACGTTTGGTCACAGTCCAACAACCAAAACAAAAGTCCTTTTCAGAGAAGCCAAACATCCTTAAAGAATCACTGAACCATTAAGGTTGGAAAAGACCTTTAAGATCAAGTCCAATCTTTGACCTAATCCCACCGTGCCCAGTAAACCATATTGCAAAATGACCTACCCACTTGTTTTTTTGAACACTTACAGGAATGGCAACTCCCCCACTGCCCTGGGCAGCCTGTTCCAATGCTTAGCAACTCTTTCAGTGAAGAAATTTTTCCCTCATCATAGAAGCATACAATGGTTTGGGTTGAAGGGGACCTCAAAGCCCATCTAGTTCCATCCTCTGCAATGGGCAGGGACATATTCCACTAGACCAGGTTGCTGCACATCCTGTCCAGCCTGGCCTTGAACACCTCCCGTGATATAATAATATCCAACCTGAACCACCCTTGGTGCAACTTGACAACATTTCCCCTTGCCCTAGAAAGAAAGGGGGTCTGACACTTCCCACAGCCCCTTGGAAGGAATGTACCTTGTTATCATTCCCTCCAGAGGCCAGTAGCTGGTGGTCCGTGGACCATTTGAGGCCACAGACCTCCTGCCTGTGTCCCTGGAGGCGCCGCTCAGACTGCAGGGGTGGGGTGCGGATGTCGCGCTGCAGGATCATCCTGTCCCGGCTCCCGGACGAGAGCTGGTCTGCATTCCATGCCAAGGCACCTGCAACAGGGCAGAGCTTCAGAGGGGGCTGCAGGAGCCATGCAATCACAGAATCACTGAGGCTGCAAAAGACCTCTAAGATCACCAAGTCCAACTGTCAACGCAGCACCACGCTCACCACCAAACCATGTCCTCAAGTGCCACAGCCACACGCCTTTTAAACACTTTACAGGCATGGTGACTCCACCACTGCCATAGGCAGCCTGTTCCAATGATTTATAATCCTTTCTGGGAAGAAATTTGCCCAATATCCAATCCAAACCTCCTCTAGCACAGCTTGAGGTCATGTCCTCTCATCCTGTCCCTTGCTCCCTGAGCAGATTTGTGCCCCCCCCCCCAGCTGCCCACTCCTCTCAGGGAGTTGTGCAGAGGCAGAAGGGCCCCCTAAGCCTCTTTTTCTCCATGAGTTCCCCCAGCTCCCTCAGTTCCTTCTGGTGCTTCAGCCCCTTCCCCAGTTCTGTTCTCCTCTCAGCACTTGCTTCAGCCCCTCAATGTCTTTCTTGCTGTGAGAGATCTAAAACTGACTCCAGGATTTGAGGTGGGGCCTCAGTAGTGCCCAGCACTACTGCCTGGTCACTACTCTGGTCCTGCTGGCTACATTGTCAAGCCCAACCCTTCCAGTCCTGCAGCAGTTAGTAAGCAAAATGCAGCCATCACAGATGCCAGGATTAAAAAGAAAAAAAACCCTCTAACAAACCTCAAACCACTCTTTACAGACCTCCCTTACATCCACTCTCTGGAGTCCTAGATCAGGCACAAATAGAGGTTACCCTGAACAGACTGACTGCAGGTATCACCAAACCCACTTCACAGTGCAGTAAGCACAGGAATAGATCTCAGATGGTGCATGGATTTCCCAAATCTCACCCCAGAGTTCAGATTCACAAACGTCTCTGAGCAGAAAAAAACCAGTTCCCCTAAAAAGGGAACTGAAAATCTCAGCGTGGAGCTGCCAGCAGGGCTGAAATCAGAAGCCAGCAGCAGTGAAGAGATGTTGTAACCAAACCAAAAAGCCTCAAGCAAGGAGGAAACACCTGCTGCAACACCCAACCACATCACACCCAGATCAGAACACCAGAGCTATGAGATGATATTTTGAACCTGCTCAAGACACAGCTGGGGATAAATATCAATCCTGGTACTCTGGGTTTTGTATTTCCAGCAGATCCCTAACAAAGTCTAATCAGGAAGGAGAGACCCCTGAGAACCCTCTGCTTTCCCCACTCCTTACCAACTCTGGCTGTGTGTCCCTCCAGCATGGAGAGCTTCTTTCCTGCAGCTGCATCCCAGATCTGTACAAAGCCCTTGTGAGTACCAACAGCCACCAAATTTCCCTGGACAAAGAGAGAGCCAGGATCAGTACAGTCAGAAAACTGAAAGTCAAGAAAAAGACTTGACATAAATCCCACAAGATGGAAAGCATCCAGAGTTCTTCCATCTTATATGTTTTTCCCTACTGAGAGGTCCAAGCAGCCTGTCTGGAATATATTTATTGTAACATTTCATTGTCAAGAGCTGAAGAAGCAAACTGACTCCTTCTCCCTCCCACTCCTCTTAGCAATGCCTTGAGAACCTCAGACACAAGAGGCTGCTCTCTATCCCCTCTCTTTTAGCAGAAAAAAGCCAGCTCAGGGAGTTAACTACAGCTATGATGACAGTGGCTAAGTGACCCACGTGTCAGCTGTCCTTGGCAACAGTGTCATACTGACCCGCTCTGACCAGCCCACGGATGTCACAGAATCGCCCTCCACAGAGAGGTCACACAGCCGGGTCACCTTCAGAGAGAAGAACGGGTAAGAAACGTAGCTTTGTCACACAGGCTGGCTCACAAACCAGTGCTGTGGTTGAGATAGAGTGTGACAAGTGCTGAAGCCCTCACACAGCACATTCCACAGCTCTGGAAGGCTGGAAAAACCCTGCATCAATGGGCAATTTAATCTCCAGACACTTATGACCATTTACCTGACTTGTACAAGCACTCCACAGGTAAACACAAGTGCCAAGGCCAACGCTGAGGACGTTAAGAGAGGACCAGTCCACCAGGTTCAGGTAGAAGTCGTCCTGCAGCTCTGGGGCATCCAGCACTTTGAAAGGAATCTTGGAGATCTTCCGAGTTGGTTTTCGAGGTGATCTTAGCAGTTTCTGACTGTTTACAAAAACACATAAGAAAAAACTACAGGAATCTGCACATCACAGCAGATGGAAGGCACAGGTGTAGCCACTCTTGACAGAGCACTCTGAAGTTTCTATAGAATTTCAGAGACAAAAGTGCTGTACAACCCTCTCTCAGCAGCAAGACTGGAAGGAATTAGGTTCTGTTTCTACAAAGGAGCTATGAAGCAGAAAGGTAAACTGATCACTGAGAGCTGACCAAGACATGTCAAACACATAGGCAGGTTAGGCATCTGAAGAAATTCTTAGAACTTGACTGTTTTATTTATTATCTCTCCAGATTTCCAAACTCAATTCAAATTGCAATTTTAAAACTTTAGACAGAAGTCCTAGAGAACCTCACCGAAGCCTCTGGCCCAGCCCTTCCCTTCTTTTAGTTTGCAGAGGATCAATGTTACCTTTTGTTGCTGACAGGAGACAGGGAATAGGGTGAGACCTCATTGCCATCATCTGGGCTGGAGCGTTTTGTGCTGAGCGAGTACTGCATAAAGAAACACACCTCGTGAGGACCCCACCCTGCCCGAGCCCCAGGGCATCACTCCCAATGTGCACTGGTACTGAGCTCATTCTGACACCCAGTTTTTCCTTTCCCAGGTGCTCTAAAACCATACAAAACCCCATAGCAACACTCAAGTGCAAAAGCCTGATTTGGCCACTCACCACACTGTCCAAAAAGCCTGACTCCACCCAGCTATCCTGCTATCACAAATACAGGAAGCACATTGCTTGCTGCACACTCAGGTTCCCTTTACAGGCCACATTTGTCAGCAAAGCCCCAACACCAACTCACTGCATGAGAAGCCTGGCAGAGCCCTGTGCTCTGTTCCTGTGATACACACACAACCTCCACTGGTGTTAATGCAAATAACCAACGTACAGTGAAGAGAGATTTCTTCTCTGGGGTGGATGGCTGCAGCCTCCTGTCCTCTGTCTGAGGGTCCTGAACCTTCTCAATCCCTGCTCCCAAGAGTTCATTCTTCAGCAAGGCAGAGTAGGCAAGGCCATCTGTAAACCCAAACAGGCACTGAGGAGAGAGCTCAGAGCAGCAACAGTAGGAAGTGTCAGGATCATGTGTGCCTGACCTGGGGAAGAGAAGGCTCCAAGGAGACCTCAGAGCTCCTCCCAGGGCCCAAAGAGGCTCCAGGAGAGCTGGAGAGGGACTGGGGACAAAGGGGAATGACATCAAACAGCCAGAGGGCAGGGCTGGATGGGATATTGGGAAGGAATTGTTCTCTGTGAGGGTGGGGAGCCCTGGCATAGGGTGCCCAGAGCAACTATGGCTGGTCCTGGATCCCTGGGAGTCTCCAAAACCAGATTGGATGGGGCTTGAAGCAACCTGGGACAGTGGAAGGTGTCTCTGCCCATCACAGGGGGTGGGACTGGATGGGCTTTAAAGTCCCTTCCAACCCAAACCAGTCTGGGATTCTACAACTTGTACTCTCACAGAGTGTCTTAAAAAGTCTGGAGCCTCCATTCAGAATCAAGATTAGTAGCAAGTTTCCACTCCTTCCACTCCATCAGGAAAGTGCTTAGTGACACAATAAATCAAGGGATGAAGACAGCCTCTTGCATCTAGACACTCATCAAAAGCAATAACCTGCTACTCATTCATGATGTGGGCATTTCCCAAAACACCAGCATGAGTTTTGGCATAAGCATAAGTGCCAGTGTGGCCTTAACTTCCCCTGCAGTTCACAATAAGAGCTCTGGGCACTGCCAAGCAGTAGAAGGGTGGTCTCACCTTTGCCAGTGTCTGACGTCGCATCCTTTGCTTTTCTGTTTTGGCTTGGTGATTTTTCATTTTCCTGAAATGAAGGAACATGCCATCACCATACAGAAGCCTCAGGGTATATGGTGAAATAGCAAATGCAGGGAGCATAGGGTTTGTGGACACATTTAATGGAACTCTTCTGGGGCAGCAGAAGCACATGGTACAGAAGATAAGAAGAGCAATCATGCCAGCAAAAACAAAAGGTACAATTTCCTCAGTTCCAAGGCTGGGCTGTAGGAGAAGTGAGTAAAACTTACATTTATTCTGTGGAAGTTGATGCTCCAGTTTGCCCCAGCTCTTGAGGGAATGAATCTGTCACCATGCTTACTAGGAGAAGACATTGGAGAATTGGAAGGCGTCAATGTTCTTCTCATCTCTGCTACCTGAATTAAAGAATAGAAGACACTGAGCTTACTCTTGTCAAGCCCTAGAGTTGGTTGGTTTCTTAGCCCTCAACTTTTATGTTACATGTGTAGTTGCTGAGATTATGTATTAAAAAGGTATCACTGAACTCCACAAAAATATCTTCACCCCTTTTTGCTACCTGAAGTGAGGTTATATATTCAAAAGCTCCCAAAGTCAAGCTATCTGGATATTCATAGAACAGCTAAGGAGCTCACATCTGCTTACAGCCCAACAAGACTGTGATTTCCTCTGAGGAGGTCCCAGGTCTTTCAAAAGCTGAAGGAAGAGAGTCCCAAGTGAGACAGACAGAGTGGGCCTGTGCCCATGTGTACTCACACAAGGCATTGTGTTCTCATTCTGTATGTTGATCTGGCGTAGGAGACGTCTCTCGTAGTCCTGATCCATGGTGGGAGTGGCTGGAGAGATCAGCCGGTCAGGAGTTTATGTATGCGAAGTCCAAGCAGTAACTAGTGTGCTGCAACAGACAGGAGGAGAACACCAACAAAATGTTACACTCCTCCATGCTCAAACAGCCTCCTCAAAGTCTCCTAAGCCTGCTCTTTGAACTTGAGACCACTTTTCCTAAGCAGAGCATTGGTACCAAACTTGTGTGACACTGAGGAATGCAGGTAGCTGATATTTTGTGTCTGACAGGACTCAGCCGTCCCCACCACACCTGGAGCAGGGACTGCCCCCAGGCCCTGCAGCAGCAGAGTCTGGCAATCCTCAGGACATGGGCATGAAAAAATCCAGGCACCTGCAGTCTGTCCAGACACTGGCACCAGTCTCACAGAGAGGGGTGGCTGCTTTATTCATAAAAGTGTTCAAGGCCAGGTTGGACCGGGCTTGGAGCAACCTGGTATACTGAAGGTGTCCATGGCAGGGGGTGGAATGAGATGGGCTTTAAGGTAATTTCTAACCCAAAACATTGTGGGATTCTGTGATCCCACTACAGCCTGTCCCACTGCTCAGGTCAAGTCCATGGGAGCAGTGCTGAAGGTGGGATGCTTTTAGCCATGTCAGAAGTACAGCAGATTTTAACACCACTCACTGGAGGAACACACTAGAGATCAGTGAACATTCCATGTCTGATGACTGCACTATCCCAAATACTCCTCCTGGCTGGCACAAAGCTTGCTCACTCATATAGTCTATAAGCAATACTAACATCATTTAAGCATGTATTTTAAGCATATATTTTAGGACAGGGCTGCTTCATAGCTGATATTTTCCTGGTAAACTAACATGTGCCTCAATAAAAAAGAAATGAGCTGACACTTGCATAAGAATACACAGTCACAGCCCTTGCCAAGTCCCAAGGGCAGAGAGCAGCACTCCCAGGGTAAACCTCCCCCAGCACACACCTCATGTGCCTTGTCCACAGCTGACATGGGCACAAAATCACCAGCACCAGAGGACACATCTAGTTGGTCTTTCAACCCAAGATAAACACGTCCAAAGGCAAAGGTGCAATTAACACATAAGCAAATCCCCACAACGCACAGGCATCCGGAGGCTGTGCAGAACATAAAGGGATCTTCATTCCTGTTATTGCATAAACATTTATGGCACCTGGCTGGAGTCCCAGCTGCACAAATGGAGCCTCGAGAAACAAACTTGCAGTAAAATCCCAGAGGCAACTCCACACAAAGGTTGTGCTGGGAGGAGGCTGCCCAGGGAGCAGCTGCACAGTGCCCCACTCAGGGACAATCCTGCACTGCCTCCCACTCCCTCCTGCCTCCAGGAACCACAGAACTGCCCAGGATTTTATGGTTTAAAACCGGGAGCAAGTTACCAAACTACAAGGGACCCAGCAGTACACAGTACAGTGCCATTCAGTAAGATGCAATGAAGTTTAACATATAAAGTTTTACAACAAAGTTTTTTCAATATTTTGTGAAATAAGCTTGAAAATAAAGCAAATAAGGCTCTGCACTGCAGAGCAGATGACCTTGCACCTCAGAAAGTCAGAGGAAATAGGGTGACATCAAGGTGGTGACCACTGTGGTTCTACAGGGCTCCATCTTAAGGCGAGTTCTCTCAAATGTCTTTGTAAGTGACTTGGGAGCAGAAGTGACTCTGGAAGGTCCTGAGTAGGTTTGCTGAGGTCACATACTTGGGAGAAACTGCTGATGTTCTCAAGAAAGGAAGGGCCCCAGAGAGAGACCCTGACAAATGTGAGGATGGGGAAATCCCTAATCATGTGATGTTAAACAAGGGCAAGTGTCAGACCCTGCCCTGGGGTGGGGCAGCCCTGGATGCAGGGACAGGCTGGCAATGAGAGGCTGGAGAGCAGCGCCCTGGGAAGGGACCTGGGGGTCCTGGTGGGTGCCAGGCTGGATCTGAGTCACCACTGGCAGCCCAAAGGGCCACCGTGTCCTGGGGCACCAGGCCAGGGAGGGATTGTCCCACCCTGCTCTGCACCGGGGCAGCCCCACCTCCAGTGCTGGGGCACCTCGGGCACCACAAGGTCAGAAGGAGCCAAAGCTGTTGGAGAGTGTCCAAAGGAGGGACAGGGAGCTGGGGAAGGGCTGAGGAGCAGCTGAGGGCACTGGGCTGGTTCAGCTGGAGCAGAGGAGACTGAGGGGAGACTCCTCGGGGGCTGCAGCTCCTGCCCAGGGGAGGCAGAGGGGCAGGGGCTGAGCTCTGCTCTGGGACAGGAACAGGAGCCCAGCAAGGGCTGGAGCTGTGTCAGGCCTTGGCATGGAGCTCAGGGAAAGGTTCTTCCCCCCGAGGGTGCTGGCACTGCCCAGGCTCCCCAGGGAATGGTCCCAAGGCTGCCAGAGCTGCAGGAGCGTTTGGACACTCTCAGGGATGCTCAGGGGGGGTTTTGGGGGTCTGGGCAGGGACAGGGGCTGATCATCCTTGTGGGTCGCCTCCAGCTCAAGAGATCCTGTGGCTCTTTGAGCTACACCATTTGTCAGTACCAAAACTTGGACTTCTTACAAAGGCTGAAATGCTTTTTCTTCCTTAACATTAGCATGCCAACACTTTTACAAGAGCATCCCTGAAATAGATAGTGCCAAGCTGGTTCTGATCACACCTGCTTACCTCCACCACCTCCTCCCCCAAGCTTTTCTCTTTTTTAATTTAACACATTACTCCCATATGTTCTTTCAGTGGCAAAACTGGTAAGAGCTCCCAAATTTAACAGAAATCAGCTTCAACCAAATGAAGCAAAGAGTCAGGGACTACATAATTGCAGTGAAAAGTTAGAAAAGTCTGTGATGCTATTAATAAAGGAAATTTTAAAAATAAAAATTAGTACATGCCTTATCAAATACTCTGCCTCATTTTGAAGTTTACTTACCACTGCCCTTCCCGACCCACAAGATACCAAATATGTGCCTCAAACTAAACAGTTCAACAAAATGCCCCCTCCCCCCTTTTCTTTTTTTGGGTTGTTGTTGTTTTAACACCATGAGTAAGAGAGCTCAGCCTGCAGAACCCACACGAGGAGCGTGATCAGCTAGAGAACACCACACATTTGAAGTGTCCTCCCAGAATGGCTCAGCACAGTATTGGTGAGAGATCCAGATCCAGTTACACAGCGAAGAAACATTTTAAATTCTGCATCTGAAACACTATCAAGCTTTTGAGTTCCCATCTGCCCAAATTTCACCTACAACTTTCACTCAGAAACACAGCACAGATTGTTCAATAGAGACCACAGAGGCAGAACACAGCAGTGAATGTTCAGCACCTGAATAGTGACATGTTTTTACCCTAAAACCTGTGCCACTAACACAGGCCCAGGGAGCAAGCACCTCTGGTTTGTGGTGTGCTCTTGTTCTCTCTAGATTGTTCTTGGGAAGTGAGTCCAAGTCTATTTCTCTCCAAGCAAGTAAAAAAGGCTTTGCCAGAAGGACTTGGGGCTGCTGATGATAGTAGCTGAACATGAGTTGGTGTGTGCCCAGGTGGGCAAGAAGCCCAGTGGTACACATGGCTTGTCTCAGCCACAGTATGGCCAGCAGGACCAGGGCAGTGACTGTCCCCATGTGCTGGGCACTGCTGACACACCTCGAATCCTGGTGACAGTTCTGAGCCTCTCACAAGAGGGCTGGAGCATGTCTGGATAAGAGGATGGAGCTGGGGAAGGGGCTGGAGCACGAGGAGCAGCTGAGGAAAGCCCAGCCTGGAGAAAAGGAGGCTCGGGGAGACACTCTTGCTCTCCATGATTCCCTGACAGGAGAGTGCAGCTGGGTGGGGGTCGGGCTCTGCTCTCAAGGAACAAGGGACAGGACAAGAGGAACAGCCTCAAGCTGTGCCAAGGGAGGTTTAAGTGGGACATTGTGAGGAATTTCTTCACGAGAACACAATCCAACACTAGCACAGGTGCCCATGGCAGTGGTGGAACCTCATCCCTGCAAGGATTTAACAGCTGTGTGGATGTGGCACTTGGGGACATGGCTTAGTGGTGGCCTTGGCAGTGCTGGGAGAATGGTTTGACTTGATGCTACAGAGCTTTTCCAGCCTGAATGATTCTGTGTTTTTATGATAAGTGAGCTTCAAGTTCCCTCTAAGCTGAAGTAATAAAAGATCTTGAGGAGCTACATGTGTTACATATTCTTCAGACACTATTTTGTCACTAATTATGCAGTTTATGCTTGGAGAAGAAAGGTGAGATATGGTGGAAGGGTTTGGACTCCTTGAAAAGAATTTGTGTTGTGACTTTATATTCTTCATGCCTTCTTCATTCCTCATGTCCTGTCTGAATTGTCTGGACTCCCTCACAGCTCATTACCTTGAGAACAGTACTTACAGGAAGAGTCGTGGCACTGAACAAGTGCCTTTTGTTCTTTTTACTGACCAAACCACCATGTATTCAAACACAAAAGTGTTCTTTCTTGGTATGGATGTGTTTTTAATAAGCCAGCATGCAGAATGCCAGGCCTGGCAGAGAAACAGGGCAGTAATTTTGCAGAATGAATTCTGTGGTTTGAGGCAGGCTGTACTTGTTTGGATTCCCCAGCACACACTGAAGGAGGGATAAGAGATGCAGGTTGGTTTTGTCAATTCAGACACACTCTGCTCAAGCAGTTAAAGGGCTGGATGATTCCTGGCCTTTTTTTATTCCAGAATTTCTTCATATACCTTCTCTTCTGGAAAGTATTTGGGTGGGTAAGCATTTAATATGAGAGGTGCTGACAAAAGTGAGAGACTCGGAATACCAAAGACAGGATGTAAATGTAAAGCTGAATATATTTCCTGATTTATACAGGGCCAAAGGAGGGTAAAGAATGCCTTGGTAACTTATATACCATTACTGTTATGTTGATGCTCTATTTTCAAGCATCTCAAGTCTGAAAAATGTTGCCTGGAGCTTTTCTCACTAGTAAGTCCTAAACAGATCTCAATTTATAGTCAGCAAGAACCTACCCACACTCAGAGATGCTGCCAGCTCTTTGGGCCTGTATTAATGGCATAGGCTTTAAGGTAAAAACATGACACTATTCAGGTGTTGAATATTTCCAAGCTCTCTGGAATAGCCCCATCATTTGCCAAGGCAAAAAGTACACAAGTATTTAGTTCTCCAAGTCATGACCAGAAGGGTTTGAAATCAAATCTGGATGTCCTGCTTCCCAATTCCAAAGTTTTCATCTTCTTTTCATTTGACTAAACCCAATCACAACACTGGCAAACCAATAAGATAAAGCCCTCAGCTGGCAGCAGAAGTGGCAATTCCTCTACCCCTGGCAGCTGCAGTGTCCTGCCCCTCTTCACACAGCTCCAGGTACTGACCATGTCACACAAAGACCTAACTCAGCCCCAAAGGGCTGAAGTTTGTGGCTGGTTTAGTAAGCATCACCTCCTCCTCAACCAAGTACTGCAAGAGTATTACCAGTTATAGATTCTTTTACAAGGTCTTGAACAAGCTGTAAGGGAAAAGGGGAAAAAACCCCACCAACAAAAAAAGCCAAGCCATAGCTTTTAGCTATGTAATAGTGAAGAGTATTTGGAATGCATTCAGAATGCCAAAGCTTCACAGGGTCACCATTTGGAACAAGCAAGATACTCCATGTTTGGCCAAGCTCAAGCAGAACTTGTCTACACTGAACCCACAGGAACATTACACCAACCAAGCAAACCTTTTCAGGAATGGCCTCCTTTCAAACCAGCAATAGCACAAAATAGCACAAAAAGTTAAGAGTTGTGTGTTTTACCAATATTTACCTTTTTAAAGCTACAATTATAATTTGTTACCCAGCAATTTACTAGGGTATAGTGTGAGATGCATTTATAAAATCAGCCATTTACCCCTATGCAATGGGAGCAATTAAAGCTTTATTTCAAAACAAACTACAACCCTTTGCTGCCTTGCCCTCATCAGAGAAGCATGTTCACAGCTTTGTACAACAGAGATCACACTAACGACAAGAGAAAAACTACTCCAGTGTTATGGTGTCAGATGGGATCTTCAGCATTACTCCTAACACTCCTGAAGAACAATACTCCACCAAAATTCAAGATGCTGGACTATGGCAAGAGCTATCACACCACAGCAGTGTACTCTAGAGCATTAAGATGTGGGCAACTGCTCTGCACTGAAGGTCCTGCAAAATCCCATTGTTTTCTGCCTTTCCAAAGCATCTTGCTGAGCACTTCCTGCCCTGGGCACTCAGAACCATCTTTATGCACCCATTGTCATCAGCCTTACAATGCCCCTGCTCCAAAAGTGCCAACTCTAGTGCCCAGCAATACACACAAACTGAACTCCAGTTTTATTTGAAGGCAGAGTGGTTCAAGGGCAGAGCCAAGACACTAATTTCATCTCCTGCCTGCACTCAGCCATCCAGTCTGAAACAGGAGTACAGAAGCTGGAGATATAACTGAATGCACAGTGATCCATGCCTCCCCTCACTTCCCATGGCAGAAAACATCTCTCCTTCCTCACAGGCAGAAAATATCCCCCTTTCCTCACAGGCATGGGCCCAACCTGCAATCCAGATTAAAGGTGACAAACATTTGACCTTCTGTACCTCCACCTGCACTTACAGATAAGCTTCAAGACTTCCCACAACCCTCTATGACAGCTTCAGAAGCTCAGGCAAAGCTTCACATCCACCATCTAAAAGTGATGCACAATCCTACATCATCCTACAACGATGACAGAGAAACTCTGACCAGCAAACCACAAAAATGTAGGGCACTGTGATGACCAAGGCTGCAGGAAGCCTGCAGGAGCCAAGGATGTAATGCTCATGACACAGAGCTGTTTGTGGCCTGGACTATCACGAGGCAGCAGAAACTCAGGGTTGTAAGATCTTCAGGAAAGAGCAAAGTCTCTTGTCTTTGGAAGGGCCTTTACCAAAGATAAACATTGCCACCACATCACAGAATCCCAGAATGATTTGGGCTTGAAGGCACCTCAAAGGCAATCCAGTGCCACCCCCTGCCATGGGCAGGGACAACTTCCCCTAGACCAGGGTGTTCCAAGCCCCTTCCAACCTGGCCTTGGACACTGCCAGGGATCCAGGGGCAGCCACAGCTGCTCTGGGCACCTGTGCCAGGGCCTCCCCACTCTCACAGGGAAGAATTTCTTCCTGATATCTAATAAATATTCTCAGTATACCATCACAAGCCTCACCAAGATTTTTGTATACACAACAGTTGCTCTTAAATGCAAGTGTGCCTGGAAGAGGACACTCCAAAAAGCCCACCAGGAACATCAGTCTTGCTGCCTCTCAGAGGCAGATGATGCTCTGGTACCATCATTGCTTTCACTACAGATGTTTTTACTAAAATCCTTCTTTCTCCACAACTAAAAGAAAAAAAGGGAAGATGACAGTCAAGGCTATTTTCAACCATTCAACTGAAACTCAAATACAAGTGATGGGCAACTACAGAGATCAGAACCAGCAGCCACTCCACTGATGCAGACACACAGCAGCCAGGCCACTTGCTGAGGGGTTCCAAATTTGCCTCAGCTGGTTTGTAAGAAGCCAGAAGAATTGTAGGGCTGTTATTTACCTTCACAGATGACGTTTTCATTCAATACACATCCCACTGCAGTGTACCATTGTCTCTTGGCAGTGCAGAGCTTATCCAAGCAGACACGACAACCACGCACTCAGCAGGGGATTTCTCAGAAAATCACCACTATTAAACCCCTTTTTTATTGCTTGCAGGTGGTGATTATTTCACCCTTTCACCATGATGCTCCATAAATAAGAGGGACACACTTGTTCCCAGGGAATATAAAATAGAGCATGAAGTCCTCAGTAGTGCAGGAAGCCTTGCACTGGGAAACAAAGCACAACACATGGGTCACTCTGATGGTGCCTCTTACCCATGGGCCAAAAGGCCTCTAATTAACAGGAAGTCTCCTTAAAGAGGTTTATCTGTTACAAAAGCAAAACAAACAAAGGGCAGCAGGAGGAACCCTCCAGTTTCAGAGATGCAGTAAGTGGCCAGTGCACCTGGTGAAGCAGCACCTGCACCCCTGGGCTGTGCTGGCTGTCACCTGGCTGGGGGACACTCCAAGGGCTGGGGTGAAGAGCAGGTTCAGCCCCAGCAGATTTTGCCTGAGAAACACCAAGTGCTGAACAAGTTCTGCTGCTCCCATTTTCCAGTGGAAGAGGTTCCTGCTGTCCTCATGTGCTCAGGCACAGAAGCTCATCCCTTCTGCAGACACTGGAGGCTAATTCCTGCACTGGGGAAGAGGCTGGGTATGATTTCCCCAAGGTACTTTTGGCAAGGAGGAGACTTTACAATGTTCTGTTTTGAGATTTCATCTCAGTCCAGGACATAACCAGTACCAAACACATGCTTCTCACAAGGCAGGGCCTGATCAAACCCCACAGTTCTCTCCACACTGCCTGACCCCTGGAACTCCCCTTGGATACAGAGCTGAGTTCTGGGTACTCACTGGCCTCCACAGAGAGCCAGTTACAGCCACAGCACCTTCTGTTTCCACCAGCACCTGAATGCAGTTTTCCCCACACAAACACATTCTGTACAAGTAACTGAACAGACAGGAGAAACAAAGGTTCTGCTTTCAACCAGCCTATGATGGCAGCTATTTTGGTAACCACCTAGAAGACATTTACTTATTTAATTATTCCGTGTAGAATCAAAGAATCATTTAGGTTGGAAAAGCCCCCTAAGATCAGAGTCCAACTGTTCCCCCAGCACTGTCAAGGCCACTAACCATGCCCCAGGTACCAGATCCACATGTCACATCACAGAATCCCAGAATGGTTTGGGAGTGAAGGCACCTCAAAGCTGATCCAGTGCCACCCCCTGCCCTGGGCAGGGACACCTTCCACTGTCCCAGGCTGCTTCAAGCCCCTTCCAACCTGGACTCAGACACTGCCTCACACAGGGATCCAGGGGCAGCCACAGCTGCTTTGGGCACCCTGTGCCAGGGCTCCCCACCCTTACAGAGAACAGTTCCTTCTCAATATCCCATCTAATCCTGCCCTCAGTAAATGGGAAGCCATTCCCTCTTCTCCTGTCCCTCCAGGCTCTTGTACACAGTCTCTCCATCTTTTTTTTGTCAGCTCCTTCAGGTTCTAAAATGTTGCAACGAGGTTTTGTTGCACACAGCAGAACTGCTCTTTGAAGAACCTGCAGCACAAAATACTGAGGTGTTATCATTAAATACACACAGGAAGAATCAGCACCTCACAAGAAAATGGGCACAAAGCCTTCAAGAGAGCTACAAATCAAGAGAAAACAATCTCTGTGTCACAAATCAAACATCTTCCTGAGGTGACTCCAATGTGACCTGACAAACCTCCTTGCCCCAGCAGAACCTGCTAACCACCTGAGAACCTTCAGCTCAGGCTGATCCTGCGTACAAATCCCATGTGCAGAATGTGAACAGCTTAAAAACACTCTGATGAAACACACAGCGATAAGGAGCTCCCTCAGACCCCAGAGCCATCGGGTGGGCAGGGACACATCCTCCGGTGCTGTACATAAACAACAGACTGCTGGCCAAAGTTTCTGCTGCTGCCTGGCAGCTCCCTTTAGGGGTAAGATCCACGCCACTAAAATCTATGTTACCGTCCGTGTAATCAACTTGATCAAGAACCAAGAGCTGATCCAGCCTTCGGCTCTTTGGGTCTTTCCTCAGAGGGCCAGGGCACACGAGGGGGTTACACCGCGAGCTTCCAGCCGCTCTGCCCCGGGTGCAGGTGCGGGATGCCCGTTACCAAACACACCGGAGCGTTGGGGCTCACCGGCCCTGCCGTGACAGGGCACAGCCCGCCTGGGCCCTCAGGAAGCGGCACTGACTGCGCCCATCCTGCCAGGGCTGCCAAGGCACCACAACGGGCGGGGAGGGAGAGGCGGGGCTGCTCGGTGACCGGCTGCCGAGGGAGAGAGGGAGGGAGAAAGGGACTAAAGGAGGCAAGGCACCCCCAGCCCCGCCCGGCCCGGCCCGGCCCCTCCGCACGGCCCGGCCCGGCCCACAGGCCCATCCCCCGGGGTAAATGCGGGGCCCAAGCCTGCCGCAGGCCCCCCGCCTCGCCGTGCCGTGCCACGCTCCTCAGCGTGCCCCGGGCGCTGCCCCGGCCGTACCTGCTCCGGTGCCGGTGCCACCAGCCGGCCCGGCCCGGCCCAGCTCCGCCTCCTCCGTCAGCACCCGCCGGCCCCGCCGCTCCACAACATGGCGGCCGCCCCCGCCCCCGCGCGGGGCACGACGGGAGCGCGCCCCGCCCGCCGCTTCGAACACACACAGGAAACGGCGGCGCGCGGCGCCATGGCAACGGCCCCGGTGACGTCATAGCCTGGACATGACGTCATGGCTGGGGCTCCGGTGTCTGTGCGTGTCCCTCTCGGGAGGGAACCGGCCCGCGGGCTGCTGGATCTCTGATGGAACCCTTGGGTCCTCAAACGGGTTCTTTTGGTACTCGGGAGGGGAATTCCTGGGTCCCTACAGGCTTCTTTTGGTTCTGTGGGTGGGAGGGGAGTGTTTTAGGGTCCTTAAGATAATTATCTTGACCTTGAGGAGTTCTACTTAGGAGAGCGTCTTGATTCCTGGAAGGGAATCATCATGTCCCTGAGGGGCTCCCTGAGTCCTTAAGGAGGTCCTCGGGTCTTTGGGGGGCTCCTTAGTGGGAGTTTCTTGGTCCCTGAAGGGGTTCTTGGGTCTCTGGGGAAGGTTCTTGGGTCCTTTAGGGGGCTCCTCACGTCCTTGGGAGGCCTCCTGGGTTCTGGAGGTTGCTTCTGGCCCTGCCAAGATGGTGTGGGATTCCTGTGGCCCCCCCAGAGATTGTCCGTGACTCAGTGTAGGACCCCCCATGACCCCCCAGAGTGTCTGTGTCTCCCCCATTCCTGATCTCTGAATCCCCATTACTCTTCCAACAGAGCTTTGGGGTGGGTGTGGGGAAGCCATAAGTGTGTCCACCCCCCTCTTGGCAGGGCACTGGGCAGGGGCTGCTGCTCCAACACAGCTCAGCTCCACATGGCCTGGGAGCAGCTAAATGCTGCAGGAATATTCGAGGCCTCGTGCCCTTCTCAGCGCTGGTGTGTGCTGGAACCCCCCAATTCCTGCCCATGCCCACAGAGGGGCTGGTGTGGGGGCCCGGGGTGCTCACTGGGGGCAGAGGGATGCCTGTCTGCAGTCTGTCCAGTCTGGGATGCTTGAGTGACCCCACACAACCATCTCACTGTTACTCTACCCAGGACCATTCTGGTCCTACTGCAGCAATGCAGAGAGCTGCATTGCTCTTAATTAATTCCCTGATATTAATCATGGACTCCCTGACCAGCTCCACCTGACATAATAAAGTCTCTCTTTAAGGCTCCTTTGTATGTTATTTTCAACAAGAAACAGCTGATAACTGCAGCCCTGAGAAGGAACAGAATCATTCACAGACTCTTGGAATGTCCTGAGCTGGAGGCGACCCACAAGGATGATTAGAGCAGCCCCTGGCCCTGCCCAGACCCCCAACAATCCCCCCCCCCCCCCCCCCCCCGAGCATCCCTGAGAGTGTCCAAACACTCCTGCAGCTCTGGCAGCCTTGGGACCATTCCCTGGGGAGCCTGGGCAGTGCCAGCACCCTCGGGGGGAAGAACCTTTCCCTGAGCTCCATGCCAAGGCCTGACACAGCTCCAGCCCTTGCTGGGCTCCTGTTCCTGTCCCAGAGCAGAGCTCAGCCCCTGCCCCTCTGCCTCCCCTGGGCAGGAGCTGCAGCCCAGAGGAGTCTCCCCTCAGTCTCCTCTGCTCCAGCTGAACCAGCCCAGTGCCCTCAGCTGCTCCTCAGCCCTTCCCCAGCTCCCTGTCCCTCCTTTGGACACTCTCCAACAGCTTTGACTCCTTCTGACCTTGTGGTGCCCAAAGTGCCTCCAGAACTCCAAATGATTCCATCCAACAGATCCTGGACTCAGGCCACAAGGAACTTCCCTGCAGGCATCTCCACTTTCTCCATTGTCTCAGGAGCCCTATGGGATCTGCCTGGCCATGGCACATCTAGAAACCCTACAAGCTTTGGAAGAGTGGGCACCACTTTTGGGGTGCTATCCAGGCCCTTGGCATTATTCCCAGGTGTGTGGAAATATCACTGGAGGTTTATGTCCAAAAAGGAGACAGAGGAGTCCTGTAACTTTATTGATGAACAAAGGGAGAGACTATGGGGCATTTTCTGTGTCTCAAACTGTTGAGGGACGCAGCCTCCTTTTTATCCTAATTTTCATGGCCACATCATTCTCTTCCTTTCTCCACTGGCTGAGGTACTTGGAAGGTACAAACTTCCTGAATTGCCTACTGTATGTCCCACTCTAATATGCATCCCCCCTTTGTTTAGCATATGACGTTCATAGTTCTATTGTCTTTGCTCTCCTCCAAATTCAGGAAGTTAACCTTGGCTGAGCAGCAGTCCATGTGAATGAGCAACACTTTCTGAAATGGATGGTTTCTCCTGTTACTTCCATATCTACAAGTCCCTGGCCCTATCTACAAGCATATTCACACAGACTGTTTGTAAAGACACATTCATATTATTCCTTTCACTGGGCACCATCAGGGCACTGTCACTGCCTGTCTGTGGTTGGGCCCTTTGTCACTCTGGTGCCAGTCCTTGCCCAAGCTGAACCCAGCAAGTCCAGTCTTTTCCAGCCTTTCCCAGCCTTTTCAAGCCTTCCTGCAAACCCAAGGCAGATTTGGCATTTTGTTGTTGCAGTTTTCCTTGTTTCTGTAGTACCAGTCCTTGCCGCAGCTGAGCCCAGTGACCCTTTTCCAGCCAGCCTGGAGGCAGGAAGGCAGTGGGGTGGGATGAGGATGGTGGTGAGGATGGGGATGATGGGATGGTGTGGTTTGGTGAGCGTTGGTGATGGTGGTGGCAGAGATGGGGATGGAGATGGCAGAGCTGTGCAGAACCGTGCAGAGAGGTGGGATGGGGATGGTAGCTCTGTGAGGATGGGGATGGTGGTGCTGTGGGGATGGGGATGGGAATGGGGATGGTAGCTCTGTGGGGATGGTGGCTTTGTGGGGATGGGGATGATGGGGCTGGGGGGATGGGGATGGTGGGGCTGTGGGGATGGGGATGGGGATGGTGGTGCACTGGGGATGGAGATGGTGGTGCTGTGGGGATGGGGATGGTGGCTCTGTGGGGATGGGGATGGTGGTGCACTGGGGATGGGGATGGTAGCTCTGTGGGGATGGTGGCTCTGTGGGGATGGGGATGGGGATGGTAGCTCTGTGGGGATGGTGGTGCTGTGGGGATGGGGATGGTGGCTCTGTGGGGATGGGGATGGGGATGGTAGCTCTGTGGGGATGGTGGTGCACTGGGGATGGGGATGGTAGCTCTGTGGGGATGGGGATGGTAGCTCTGTGGGGATGGGGATGGTAGCTCTGTGGGGATGGTGGTGCACTGGGGATGGGGATGGTAGCTCTGTGGGGATGGGGATGGTAGCTCTGTGGGGATGGTGGTGCACTGGGGATGGGGATGGTAGCTCTGTGGGGATGGTGGCTCTGTGGGGATGGGGATGGGGATGGTAGCTCTGTGGGGATGGTGGTGCTGTGGGGATGGGGATGGTGGCTCTGTGGGGATGGGGATGGGGATGGTAGCTCTGTGGGGATGGTGGTGCACTGGGGATGGGGATGGTAGCTCTGTGGGGATGGAGACGCTGTGGGGATGGGGATGGTGGCTCTGTGGGGATGGGGACGGTGGTGCACTGGGGATGGTGGTGCTGTGGGGATGGGGAGGCCGGTGCGGTGCGGTGGGTATGGGGATGCCTGTACGGTGAGCTGCTGGCAGGGACGCCATACCCGTACGGTGCCGTGCAGGCCGCGCCGTGCCGCACGGAGCGGAGCGGCTCCGCCCCGTCCCGCCCCGCGGTGCCACCGTGACCCCATCACCGATCACTTCCAGGGCGGCCCCGGCTCCCGATTTGAAAATGCGGGAGCGGCTGCTGGTGCTGCTGTGCGCGCTGGCGCGGCGGCGGCGGCGGCGCGGCGGGGCCATGGCCGGGAACGGCAGCGGGAACGGCACCGGGAACGGCGGCGGCGGCGGGGGCTGGGACGGGCCGCAGCGGCGCGCCTGGCTCCGGCACTACTACAGCCAACGGCAGAAGCGGCTCATGACGGTGACCGGGGCGGGGCCGCCGTGGGCGGGGGCTGCACGGGACGCGGGGACAGCGACACGCGGGGATGGGGTCACGGGGGACGGAGGGTGCGGGGGACACGTGGAGATCGCGGGGACACAAAGGATGGGGGGTTACGGGGATGCACTGAAACCACGGGGTCACAAAGGGTGGGGGATACGGGAGACATGCGGAGGTCACGGCGACATGGAGGATGGGGGATGTGGGAGACATCACGGCGACACAGGATGGGGGACGTGAGACACGGAACACGTGGACGTGGGGGATTCGGGGCACGGGGAACACAGGTCACAGGAACACAAAAAATGAACAGTGAGGGGGGGTGCAGGATGCAAAGGACCGTGGTGGGAAGGATGGAGAGCACAGGGAAGTCACCAGGGGGACATAAAGAGTGGGACTCAAAACATGGGATGTGGGACTGGAAGGACACAAGGACACAGAGATCACAAAGGATGAGGAACGTGGGGGTTCTGTAGGACACAAAGGATGGGACTTGAAGGACACAGGATGAGATCCTGGACACAAAGGATGGCGGATGCAGAGGACATGGGGATGTGAAGGAGGGGCTCACATCAAAGGTGGGGGATGCAGTGGGGGATACAAGGGATCCCTGGCAGCAAGGACAAGCTGGGGGGGAATCATGAGGAATCTGCTGGCCTGGGAAGTGGCTGAAGAAGGTGACTAAAGCCTCTTTTTAGTTTAAAGTTGCATTGTAGAATTTAATAACAGAAAAACAACTCTTCTGGAGAGGCCAGGAGTTTCCCCTTCCAAATAATGATTCCCACCCTTGAGGGGTGCTCTCTCCCCCTTCCAAATCAGGACTTATCCCACAGTTCCCTTGGCAGCTGGAAATTCAGTAATGTTCATTACAATACAAACCCCCAGAGGGAATGGCCACACTAAAAAGGGGCTTTTTCAGAAAAACTCCATCTGCAACACCTAGGCATCTTGTCTGGAGTTACACCTACTGCCTGGTGGGTTTGCAGTGAGGTTTCCCAGGAGCAGGAAGATTTGACTGGTGTTAGACCAGTTAGGATCACTGGCCATCCTCCTGCCTTGAGCAAGTCTCTTGAGCTGGGTGGTCTTCAGAAGGGGGTCCCAGTGAAGTGCAGGGAAGCACTGACTCACACTGCTGTTGTGTCCCCCCTGCACTGCAGCTCCTCATCGCTCACCGGAGGAGAACCAGCTGCTGCTTCTACCCCCGTGCCTGGCCCAGCCTCAGGGGCACGGACTGGTGGGAGCGGGTGGTCCTGAAAGAGTTTGGGCCCCAGGACTGGCTGGAGAAGTTTCGGATGTCCAAGGAGACTTTCTTCTACGTCTGCAACCAGCTGCGGCCTGGTCTGGCCCCCCACAGCGCCCACTTCCACCCCACCCTGCCCCTGGAGAAGAGGGTGGCTGTGGCCCTGTGGCACTTGGCCACCAACGTGGAGTACCAGACTCTGAGCCCCCTTTTCGGCGTGGGGCCCTCCACAGTGCAGAGCTGTGTCCGGGAGGTGAGCTACGCCGTCGTCTTGCTGCTGAAGCCGCTTTACCTGCGGCTGCCTGATGAGAAGGAGCTGGAGAACATGGTGCGCATCTTCTGCACGCGCTGGGGCTTCCCGCACTGCATCGGGGCACTGGACAGCCTGCACATCCCCATCCACCCCCCGCTGCGCCTCACCGCCGACTACTGCAACGGCCAGGGCTGGCACTCCATCCTCACGCAGGCCACCGTGGATGGCCTGGGACAGTTCTGGGACGTCTCCACCGCCTTTCCAGGCAGCATGGAGAACAGCGCGGTCCTGGAGAGCTCCAGCCTGTGGGTGCTGGCCAAGGAGGGCCGGCTGTGCCCCAACCCTCCCAAGCATTTCATGGGGAAGGCACAGAAGTACGTGCTGCTGGGGGATGCCACGTACCCCCTGCAAGACTGGATCCTCAAGCCCTACCAGGAGGACGAGAACCTCACCCAGCGCCAGCTGCAGTTCAACTACCGCCTGAAGCGGGCGCACAGCGTGATCGAGAACGCCTTCCTGCGCCTCAAGGCACGCTGGCAGATCCTCCTCAAGTGTGACGACTGCAGCCTGGAGCTGCTGCCCACCCTCGTCCTGGCCTGTTGCATCCTGCATAACGTCTGCGAGGCCCACGACAACCCTTTCAACGAGGAGTGGCTGGAGGGCACCGAGCCCACCGAGCTGCCCAAGCCCTGCCAGCCCGCGCCGGCTGCCATGGAGGACAACCGGGCTGAGCAAGTGCGTGAGCTGATGTGCCAGTACTTCGAGAGCTGTGGGGAGGGCTGATGGGCCCGGGGGCAACTGCCTGCACATCCCTGCTTGCAGACTCACTGTGGACTCTGGCAGACTGGCCTAGTGCTACCAGCTGGGCCAGGCAGGCCCAGGGCGGGGAGGGATGGCCGTGTCATGCTCGTGCTGGGTTTGTTGTGGGGGTTTCAGGCAGTGGAATGTATTTTGTGCCCATTCTCTCTCCCAGGATCTAAATGGTTTGGTGGTGTGTTGTGTGCTGTGGGAGTACAGTGGGGATTAGGGCTGAGAGGGGGAGGCTGCTGGGATCTCCCTTTCCTTTGTCTCAAGGCCTCTCCATTAGGCCAAAATCAGCAGGAGCCTTGAAATAAGGCAAAACCACTTTGAAGGTTTGAAACTTGCTGTGTGAACATGGGAAGGAGAGGGAAGGAAAAGGCTGAGCAGGGCTGACGCCCTGTGTCAGGGCTGGCCAACTCAGGGCTGACTTGCAAGTGTTGACACCAGCCTGGAATCAAACTGCATCCACAAACTCAGGGGTGTGCTGCCCTGAGGGTTTGTCCAGCCTAGCACTTCCAGCCCCTCTCCAGAGGAGTTTTGCTCACCCTGGCACACCTGGCTCCCTCCAGAGAGGTTTGCCCAGCCTGGAATACCCTGAGCCCCTTCCTGAAGAGGTTTGCCCAGCCTGGCACCCCTGGCTCTTCTCCAGTGGGATTTTGCCCAGCCGGGCATCCCTGCCTCCTCTCCTGAGGGATTTTGTCCAGTCTTGACCGCAGGTCCGTCTCAGGGTGGGGGTTTGCCTAGCCTGGCGCTGCCCAAACCCCCTCTGGTGAGATTTCACCCAGCCTGGAACACCCCAGGCCCTTCCCCGGGTAGGCCTTGCCCAGCCTGACATCTCCAGCCTCTCTCCAGAGGGGTTTGCCCAGCGTGGCACTGCCTGGCAGTTCCGGGGTGAGGGTTTGCCAGCCTGGCACGCCCGTTCCCTCTCCGGAGGGTCTGTGGCTGGGTTCCCGGGTCCCTGTGGCGTTGCGCTGGCTGGGCCCGGTGGAGCCGAGCCGTGCCGGCCATGGTCCCGCCCGCGCCGCCCGCAGCGCTCCCTGGCGGCGGGACCGGCAGCGCCCTCAGCTGCGGGGGCGGCAGCGCCCCCTGGTTGCCGGCCCCGTGCGCAGTGCGCATGCGCTGCCGGTGTGCGGTAGGTCACGTGGCGGAGCAGCAAGATGGCGGTGCGCGGTGAGTGCAGCGCTGGCCCCGCCGGGCGCTCCCCGAACCCCCCGGTATCCCCCGGCCCGGGCAGCTCCTCTCGGGACCCGGTTCCGCTGGCCCGGCGGCTCCGTCTGGCGAGGTCGCGGCAGGGGGTCTATGTCCGTCCCGGGTATCCGGTGAAACCGAGTACGGACACGCGCTCTGTGGTCAGCCCCGGCCCCGGATCCGGTTCCCCGGCCCAGGCCGGCCGCAGCCCTTCCCGCCCACCCTGCCCCTGCCCGCGGGACCCGCTGCGGGCTGAGGGCGCACCTTGACTCCCTTCCCTGGACGCAGGAGCGTGAGCGAGGAGCCCCGCAGTGTGCCCAGAGCCGCCTGCGCCATGGTGACGGAGCAGGAGGTGGAGGCCATCGGCCGCACGCTGGTGGACACGGCGCAGCCGCTGCCCACCCGGTTCCGGGCCCTCTTCACCCTGCGGAACTTGGGCGGCCGCGCGGCCGTGGAGTGGATCAGCCGCGCCTTTGGAGACGGCTCGGCGCTGCTGAAGCACGAGCTGGCCTTTTGCCTGGGCCAGATGCAGGATGAGGCGGCCATCCCGGTGCTCATCCGCGTGTTGGAGGACACGGACCAGGAGCCCATGGTCAGGCACGAGGCAGGTACGGCGGCAGCTCCTGCGGCTCTGGGGACAGGGAAAGGCGCTGGCTGGCAAGTAGGGCTTGGGGGTGCTTATCCCCCTGTACAGAGCAGCTCGTGGGGGCCTGATCCGCCTTGGGTGTCAAACCCCGAGTCACATAATATCCACCACCTGCCCTGGCCAGACCTGACAGGACAGGTTGGTCTGGCCTTGCTGTTCATACTGGCCAGGCTTCTGTCATGTTTGTCCTGTTTGGTGAGTGTCCACATTTGCCCTGTTTGGGATCAGTCAGTCGGGCCTGTGTCTGTGCTTTATAACAAGGCATGGCATTGCCAGAGGACACAGCAGGGTCCTTCTCATACAGACACCCTGATAACATCCTGTTACATCCTTCAGGTGAAGCCCTGGGCGCTATTGGGAACCCCGACGTGCTGGATATCCTGAAACGCTATTCTGAGGATCCTGTGGTCGAGGTGAGCTTCCTGAGGGGCCATTTCCTCTGGGATGCAGCACTGCTGGTCTCAGAGGGTGAGGCAGGTCCCCCGGGGCAGGTGGTGGGGACATTGCAGTGACATTCTGCTGCATGCTGGGGTTCTCCTGGCGCTGCTGTTCTGCAGCCAGGGCCGTGTCCCTGTCCGTGTCCCCACAGGTGGCAGAGACTTGTCAGCTGGCTGTGAGGAGGCTGGAGTGGCTGCAGAACAACAAGGAGAAGGGAGGCACCAGCCCGTACCTCTCTGTAGATCCTGCTCCCCCCGCTGAGGAGACGGACGTGGCCAAGCTCCGGGAGATCCTCCTGGATGAGTCCCAGGAGCTGTTTGAGCGCTACCGGGCCATGTTTGCCCTGCGGAACGTGGGCAGCCAGGCTGCCGTGCTGGCACTGGCAGAAGGTGAGGGCCTGTCCTTGCTGTGGGTCTGTCCAGGCTAATCTGGGATGAGCCCAAATCCAGGACTGCCAGAGCTGCTCTCACATGTTTGTGTCTAGGGCTGCTGTTCCCTGGCACATTAACAGAGTGCTGGGTGGTCTGTGGTGTTCCAGAACTCCCTTGCCACGCTCCAGATCCCCTTCCCTGAGAGAGGGGAGGCACCAGCTGGTCTGACCCATTGTCAGACCTGGCCTGGGGCTTTTGGGGTCCTGTTCTCCTGGCCTGGAAAGTCAGGGGCTGCTGGTGTTTGGGAATAGTTCTGGAGAGGGGAATGTCACCTGAGTGGGGAAGGGACTGACCACAGCCCAGTTACTATGTGGACCCACCTCCAGCTCAAGGGAAGTGGGTCAGGCTCTCCAGCCATCTGGGACTGTTGGGATCTGTCAGCTCCTGCTCCAGCTGTTTTGTCCCGAAGAGCTGGAGTCCTTGGCCATGCTGCCATCCCCTAGAACATTGTGTGGTGGGGCAGAACTTGGGCAGGTGGGGAGCAACAGCTCTGCAGGGGGCTGGGTGCTGCCATCAAAGGAGGCTCTGGGACAGGGCTAGGATTGGGGAGCAGGATGGGACAGCCCGTACATGGGACTGGGGCGGTGACCCTTGGCATCCCCAGCTTTCAGCTGGGGGTTCCATCCGGGGTTCTGGGGCGTCCCGGTGCGTTCTGGGCCGTCCCAGCTCCCCGTGCCCCTCCCGCAGGGCTGCGCTGCGGCAGCGCGCTGTTCCGCCACGAGATCGGCTACGTGCTGGGGCAGCTGCAGGACGAGGCGTGCGTGCCGCAGCTGACGGCGGCGCTGCGCAGCCGCGCCGAGAGCCCCATGGTGCGGCACGAGTGCGCCGAGGCGCTGGGCTCCATCGCCCGGCCCTCCTGCCTGCGCGCCCTGCGCGCCTTCGCCCGCGACGAGGAGCGCGTGGTGCGCGAGAGCTGCCAGGTGGCCCTGGACATGTACGAGTACGAGAACAGCGGCCAGTTCCAGTACGCCGACAGGCTCTGCAAGCTGCAGGCCTCCTCCTAAGCCTGGACTGGGGGCACTGAGGTGGCTGTGCTGCCTCCCACCCCCTCCTGCTGCCGGTGGCGTTCTCACAGCCACCTCTGTCGGTGTGGATCCGTGCCTTGCCGCGCAGAGCTGGAGGAGGGACTGAGTTTGATCTGGCACAATTACAACCACCTTTTCCCTCCAAATCCAGGCTGAGCTGCTACTTGCCTCCCCACCGCCGTTTCCTGGATCTGCCCCATTTTCCTGCCAGGATCAGCACTGCCTGTGCGCAGCGTGGATTGGGGCTTGGACCAGGTGGACTCTGCTTGGCACGTCAGAGCCTGCTGCGGCTCTGCAGGGCTTGGGCCTGCCCTGGATTGGTGCTGCCATGTTGGCAGCTCCATTTTCCCCAGCTGAGCTTTGCTGGGGGCTAGGATGGGCTTTGGGAGCCCGCTCTTGTGGGCTCTGGTGTTGGGATGCTTTGAAATTGCTCAGTGCTGGTGCTGAGCCGGGGCCCTCCTCGCCCCCGCAGTGGGTTCGGCTTCTCCTGTTGGGACAGGCTGGAGCTGAGCCTGTGGCAGCCTCTGCCCCAGGATGAGAGTTGTTGCATGGCAAAGTTGGGAAGATACAGCTGGGTTTTTTTCTGCAGGGAAGGGCGCTGCCATTAGGGTGGGCAGGGTGAGGCAGAGCCTGCCTGGGCTTTCCCCCGTGTTTAACCAGGGCCAGGAGGGCTGAGGCTGCTGCTGGCACCCAGATCTCTCAGCCAGCCCAGCCTGGGCACTGGGGTTTGGGGTTTGGCAGGGAATAAAGCATCAGCACAGGAAGCTGGAGTGAGTTGAGCTGTGATTTACCTGTGCCCAGATGTGGAGTGCACCCAGCATCATGGGGTAAAGACCCAAGTGGGAGCCTGGGGGCTGCCAAAATGAAATCATAGAACCACTGAGGTTGGAAAGGACTTTTAAAATTGAGTCAAATCACATTGGGAGGAGCAGGGAGTGGGGTCCCTGATTGCATGAGTTGAAACTTCCAGCCCTGGGGAGGAGGATGAACTGTCTGAGGCACCCTGGTAGGTCCCACTGCAGGGCCCTGCAGGGTCTGACATACTGCTGGGCATCCCTTTTCCCCTTGTCCAAGGGCTCCCTGTGAGTCACTCCCAGGCTCAATCCTCTTAGTCCCTGAAGCCAGCTCAGCATCCCCAGGGTTCTGGTGCTCAGGAACACAGCCAAGGGGCAGCCCTGGCTATGGCCCAGTCTGATCCAGTTCAGAGCCCCACAAAAAGGGCCCTCAGTCAAGATGTGACCAGTTTTGGTCACCTGTACACGCTGGGAGTTAGTGACACATGCCTGAGTGCTGTCAGTAGGGTCACCTGTGTGTGGTGTGGAGGGTGAGCGGCTCCAGACTGCAGTTCTTGGCACTGGGGACAAACATCTGATGTTTTCACACTGCTTGGAATCAGCAGCTGTTATAGGTTGCTTGTCCCCCTTCCCTCACCCTCTGTAGCCTGTGGGTGATGGGCTGGACCCAGCTGGCACTTCAGTCTCTGGGATCTCCCTATGTCAATATCCATTCCCAGGACAATGAGATGGGTGACTTCCCCCAGGCCATATTATCACTTCCACTGTTCCCTTCTTGGCCCATGGGCTGCAGCACCCTGGAGTTTGCCAGGCTGTTTGTCCTTGGCTACCTTGGTTACCACCTCAGCTGCCCCCACCTTTGTTTTCAAACTTTTCCATGGGTGACACACTCAGACCTTGCAGGGTTGTTTCCCAGTCATTCCATGCCAACGTTTGTCTCTGTTTCCCCGAACACCTTCTAAGAGAAAATTGGAACAAAATGCATTTCTGAGGCTGGAATCTGCCAGGGGTAACCTGGTACAGCAGAGCTGGGAGGTGCTGGAGTGGAGCAGGGCTGAGCCTTGAGCTTTGCCTTGGCACTGAACCCCACTAGCACCTTCAGCCCTCCCAGTCTAGCCTGTGCTGGGAGGGTTTGGGGTTTCTCCAAAGCTGCTGCTGGCCTGGGCTAAACCCTCCACCCTCTTGGTGTGGGAGGGATTGCTTTTGGGGGAAGCATGGACCCTGCACTCCTCTGCAGGCTGCTCTGTGTTGGGGAGGTGATTCTGGATGCTCGGGTGACACGTTGCAGCCACCTGGGAAGGGGGGAGCCTCTGGCCATGGCTGCTTCACTGTACAGCAGAGAGGGCCCTGTGGGAGCCCCCCTGGCTGATGTGTCCCCATCCCCTCTGCCCATCACCTCTAACCCCAGGGTGCTGTGTCCTCTGGGATCTCAACCATCAGCTCTGAGGATCCAGGACCTGCTGAGTGATTTAACCCAGCCCAGGGGAGGGAGGAAATAGCTCAGCCATCCCTCCCTGTCCCTGTCTTTGGGGAATCTCCAGCTGCAGGTGACTCCCCACACCCAGGGGGGCAGTGATGCTTCCAGAGGGGCGGGATTTGGGGACCCTGACCCACATTGGAGCCCACTGGTCACCCCCCATGCTGAGGTAGCTGGGCTGTGCCTGGATTAGCAAGTGCTAAGCTCCTTCTCAGCAACACATCTCTGTCTCTGGGTGAGTGGCATTGCCACCAGCCATGGGGACACCACTGTCCCTGTGAGCTGCCAGCACTGAGGAGCCTTGCAGACCCTGATGCCACTTCCTGCCCTGCAGTCCCCTCGTGGCAGAGACTTCGGTGGCTCGGGGTGGGGGTGCAGGGATAGCTGGCCATGGCCCTGGCGGGGGGTGTCCCCCTGCCTGGCACCGGGGGTGTCTGGGGGCCACGGCACTTGCTGCAGTCCCCCCCCGAGGAGGATGGGATGCTGTATGTGGACTACAAGCCCCCTGCCCTGGACAGCATCCGCCTGCCCCACTATGTGCTGTACCTGATGATGGCAGCAGCGCTGGTGCTGGTGGTGGCATATGCCATCGTGGGCCACCTCATCAAGGACCTGGTGCACGACTTCGCCGGTGAGTGCTACCCACAGCAGGGTGGGGATTTGGGGTGGGCAGGGGGACAGGGGGATCCCCCCCAGTTGAGACTGTGCTGTGGCAGGGCTGATGCTGCTGACAGATCCGTCTCTGCCCCTGCAGACTGGGCATTTGGGCCCAAGGCGGAGGAGAAGGCGGGGATGGCGGAAAGCGCCGTGCTGGAGGCAGAGTGGCTGGAGAAGGACGAGGTGCTGGTGGAGCAGGCGGCGGATGACGAAGGCAGTGGCATCCTGCCCAGCACAGACATCCCCCTGGGGCTGCTCGCCCCACGCAGCTCTGTCTCCTTTGCTGACTCCCCCAAGAAGAGGTTCTTCTGAGGCCAGAGGCCAGCCCTGCAACAAGCAGGATCCTGCAGCCCTGCCTGACACTGGGTCACAGTGTGGCCCTGGCCGTAGGCACTGCCCAGTACGGGCACACAGCCTCCCCTCCCTGCCCAGCCCTGGCACTGCTCTCGGGGCTCCTCGTGGGCTGTCATGCCAATAAAGCCACCTGCCCCACCCTGCTCACCCCTTGGCCCAGCACGGTGGGAGGGATGGATGGCAGGGCTGGGATATCCCAACCTTTGCCTGGGGCAACAGCCTTGGCAGCCCTGGCCATGGGTGTATGAAGGCCAAGGTGCTTGGGGCTGCAAAGCCATGGTGTGGGGGCACAGCCAGTGGTGGCAGGGGGCACAGACACAGGTGCACACATGCACAGGGAAACATGGATATGCCTCTGGATGGGCCAAGTCAGCGTGGGCACATGGGTAGGGACAGACAGATGGACAGCTGGATGCTGAGGCTGGCTGTGCCCCCACCATCCCCTCAGTGCCTTGGCACTGCCAGACCATGCTCAGTGGCATCCACAGGTGGCCTCAAACGGGCCTTGGGGGACAAAGCACCCTGATGCCTCACTTGGGTTCTGTGTGAGGGCAGGGATGGAGGCCATTGTATGGACCTGCATCCCTTTCTTAAACCCAGGCTGAGGCTGGATGCCTGTGCCCCCAGTCTCCTTCTTTGCCCCTTGAGGAATTGCCACAGGCAGAGTGGCCCTGCCAAAGTCCACTGTCCCTCCCTAGGGTGATGCTGGGCACCAGTTTTCCTTGTGCCCTGGTGGTTGGGCACCTTGTCATGGTCTCCCTGAGCTAACCCTGTCAGTGTTTCTGACAGTATGTGGGCACTCACTCCCTGAGGACATGATTGGGTCCCACCTGGGATTGTCTGGGGGTAGCTGGCTTATGCCCAGGGACAGGCTGGCATTGCCCACTCCTCTGTGCTGCCCCATCCCATGAGGATGGCCCATGGACCCCTCACTGCTGCCCCAGCCCTGCCAGCAGGGATAGGGAGATCCAGACAGGGTGGGCACTTCTCCACCCAATCACCCATTTGTTCTTCTACTTGTGCACCCACCCCCGCCCCTGTCTGTTTCTGTCTCCATCCACTCCCTGCCCTGGGGGTGGTCGGTGGTCCTGGGCACAGGGACATGCCTGTCCTTTGCCACTGTGGTCCTGGAGGTGGTGGCCACTGGTTGCTGTGGGGTGCCAGTGCTGAGCCAGGGGAGTGGTACCATCTCCCAGAGATGACAGAGCCATGTTGCCATGGTGCTTGGTGCCACTTTGTCCTCTTGGGGCAATAAAGGCGCCCAGTGCCTTGGGTGCAGAGTGCAGGCACGATAGCAGCAGGGGATAGAAGCTCACCTTCAGGAGCAGGATCCAGACGTGCCTCAGCCCTCCACCCAAAAATGCCAAAGCCTGTGCAGCCCCTCTCGCTCCTGGTCCTGCTCGTCCTTGCTGCCACCACCCAGGGACAGACTGGTAGGTGCCCCTGTGACCCTCTGTACCGCTGTGCCCTGGGGTGCCTGGGGAGGTGGCATCAGATCAGCTCCTGGGAGATCTTTTCAGTGGGACCAGTCTGTCCCAGTGCTCCAACAGTAACAGACCTGGAGACACCCACCTGCTGCCCCAGTGCTCCTCACTGTGCTGGGGACAGGTGAGCTGTGTCGGGGGTGGCTTCCTTGGTACCCAAGTGACAGTGAGTGTCTGCCATTGTCCCGTCCCATGGGGAGTCCCGTCCCCTGAAGGACAGAGCTCCCCTGAAGCTCTCCCCATCCCCATATTTTCCCTTCCCTGTCCCCTGGCCACGCAGACACGGGCCCCAAGGTGCTGCAGCCATGGCTCATTGGCCTCACGGCCGTCGTCGTCTTCCTCTTCATCGTCTTTTTGATGCTGCTCGTTAACCGGCTCTGGAATCTCAGGAGGCACAGGTTGGATTGGTGCGGAGGCCGGGGGGTGCTGGCCAGGGGGGGAAACTGCGTGGAAGGTTGCGGTGGGCTGGGGCAGGGCTGTCCCCGGGCACCGCTCAGCCTCTCTCCCCTCGCAGGAAGGAGGATGACCAGCCGGAGACCCTGGCGGCTGACAGGTACCACACCGGGACACCCCGCACCGGGGCTTGGATTCCCTCCAGGGTGGCCACGTTCCAGCTGTGCCATGGTGGCTCTGTGCCCTTGGCATGGCCGGAGGCGGCCGTGCCCTGATGCCCTTCGTGCCCGGCTGACCGGCGCTCCCTTTGTCCCGCAGGCTGGAGCGCTCCGGCCACGTCAACCCGGCTGCGGACTTGGATGAGCTGAGCGACGACAAGCAGGAGAGCAAGGCCACGTCCCTCTGAGTCCCCCCGTGCCCCTCTGCCCGCTCCGGGGCACCTCCGACGGGCGCCGCACCCTCACCCCGTCCGCGGAGCGGGGATTCGCGCCGGGTTTTTGCGACAGCTTTGGCCACCGTGGCACCGCCCTCCCCGCGGCCGCCCCGGCTGTGACCAAGACCCGGCGCGGATCACCCGCTCGCCGGAGAGGAGCGGGGAGGGCGGCGGCCGGGGACGGCAGCGGAGCCTGCCCGTGTCCCCCGGGCCTGGGCCGCCGGGGGTCGCGGCCGGGGGGGATGAGGACAGCCCCTTCTCCAGACGTGCCCAGTAAAGGTTTCCCCAGCCTACCCCGGCGTCAAGCGCCTTGTGTCACCGTGCTGGGGTGGGACCTGTCCGGCAGCCCCCGGTGCCACTAGGGCAGGGGACAATGGCAAGTTCCGAGCTGTCAGACCTCAGCGACCTCGGCAGGGTGAGGCTGCATCGCTGCCCGACCAGCCCAGACCGAGGGGTGGGCACGGAGGGGACACGGGGGCTGGGGAGCACTGAGTGGGGTGGGGGCCTCGCCTGCGTGGCTGTCCTGAGCAGCGCGTGGGGACGGGGACCGCGGGGATGAAACGCAGCTTCGGTCAACGCGGACCTACGGGTGAGGACAGTAGCGTCACACCAGGCGATGACGTCACCCACACGAGGTGGTGACGTCCCGTGGCCAAGGTCTGGAAGCCGCGGAAGTGGCAGCAGCTCTGAACCCATGAGTGAAGCGCGGCTGTCCCCACCCATGTCCTGTCCCCGAGCGTCCTCTCCCCGCCTGGGGCTGGGGCTGCGCCCTGCGGGGTCCCAGCTCCGTCACCCTCATCCGGGGCAAGAGCATTGGTGGGTGGGGGTCTCTCCTCTGGGGGGCTGGGTGCCGCTGCCTGCCAGGGCTCTGCTCCCCCAGTGCCCTCCTCCTCCGCTGGGACCCCCCTGTTCTCCCTGCTGGGCACCGTTCCTCAGTTTCCCCCGCGGCAGTGAAGGAAGGGCGGAGGCGGGCTGGAGTTGAAGCATAGCTTGTTTAATTTTTATACATTTCTTTTTTTGTCTTTTTTTTTTTTCTTTTCATTTTTTAATCTTTTTTTTTGTGTGTCAGTTTTTTCTTTTTTGTTTTTTTCTTCTTTTTTGTCTCTTTTTTCTCTTTTTTGCGAAGGGGGGGGGGGGGAAACAAAAAAAACAACAACAAAAAAAACAAAGGAAAAAAAAAAAAAAAAAAAAAGAAACCAAAACAAAAGAAACAAACCAAAAAAGAAAACCAAAAAAACCCCAAAAATCCGTATCAGGGTCAGTAAGTGTATGTAGGCAGGAGCGGCGCTATCGGTAATGGCTGCGTACAATGGTATAATCAAATATCGTGAAGCACCAGGGAGGCAAGCGGGGGCTCGGGGGGGTCATGCGGGGCCAGGGGGCGCGGGGGGGGGCGCAGCGGGGGGGGCCCGGCCCCGGCTCGCGGCCCTGGTGCGCTCGCGGTGTGTATCGGCTGCGGCAAAGCGAAAGCGAGAATCCGGCGAACGAGTAAAATATAACAGCGGGGAGGGTGCAGCCCCTGGGGGAGCGGGGACCCCCGAAAAGGCGGGCGGGGCAGCCGGCGGCGCGGAGGCACTGCGGCGGGATTTTTGGTTTGGGTAATAGGCGCGGTCCGGCCGGCTGCCGCCTCGGCGCCTTTTTGGGGCGGTTTCTCTCCTTTTGCCGCTCTTTGCCCAGGGGTGGGATTTCCCCCCAGCCCGGCTCCACCTCCCGCCTGCCCCCGGGCATCGCACGGGGCGCCCAGCAGGGCACGGGGGTACCCAGAGCGGCACCCATGGACCGCGGCATACCCGCGGCATAGCCTGGGGCATCCGGAGCGGCACTAGAGTGGCATTCGTGAGTACTGCTCGAGGCACCCGGGAACCTGTGAGCACCACTTGGGCACCCCAGAGAGGCCCTCTGGGCATCACCTGGAGCATCCAAAGGGCACCCATGGGCATCACCTGGGGCGCCAGGGGAAACCCAGAGGCGCATCATCTGCAAACACCCAGAGGGACCCGATGGGGAACCCGCGGGTATCACCTGGGCACCCACAGTGACACCCACGGGCACCGCACAGGGGACCCAGAGGGTCACCCGTGGGCCTCTCCCGGGGCACCCATCACCGGGGCCGCCATCCCAGCCGGTTGGCAGAACACCAGGGGGGGGCAGAAAGCAGCAAATTCACAAACTCCGAGTACAAAAAAAAAAAACCCTAAAAAACCAACAACAACAAAAACAAACCAAACAAACAACAAAAAAGAGCCTAAAACCCCACCAAACAACGACATATCTATATATATTATATGAGATTTTATATATATATATATTCCTTTGCGATTTTTTAAAGTACCTTAACCTGTGTGGGGGCCCGCGCCCCCCCCGGCCCTGCAGCCCCATATATATATATGTGGAGAATATATATATATATATGTACAGGTTATTGTTATTATAGGTCACAAGGACTATTTTTAATTAATTTTTTTAAGCCGACGAGCCCCGACTAAAACCCTCTAGGAGGAGATGTAGTGCATGAAACCCCCCGCGGTGATTGTCGAGCGGAGCCCCCTGGTATCCCCATCCTGCGGGGCTCCCCGGAGCTTCCCAGGGTTGGGGTGTCCTCCAACCCCCGGCTTTGCGCTCACCCGACCGTGGCCATCGAGGCCGCCAGGAGATAGAAAAAAAAAAAAAAAAAAAAAAAAAAAAGGAGAATGATTAAAAAAAATAGATAATCATACAAATGAGTTGGTGCCCCCCCCCCGGGAAGGGGCCGGGGTTGTTGCATATTCCCTTTGGGCAGAGCCGGGGGTGCGGCCCCGGGGGGGTGTCGGGGGAGCAGTGCAAAGGACCCCGGGGGCACGGGGGACTCCCCGGCCCCACAAAGGGGGAAGCCCCCGGCACGCCCCCCCCAATGCCGCCATACGGGCTGGGGGGCGTCGTGTTGATTCTTTTTTTGCCTTTTTAAATTGGTTTTAAGGTGCTTTTCTTTCCGAGGGCGGGTTTTGGGGGACTGCGGCCGCAGCGGCCGGACTTGCTGCCGGCCCGGGGGGTTGGGGAGGCAGCAAAGAGGTGGCAGGGGTCGGGCCCGGTGGTGTCCCCGCGGGGGACAGGGGCTCCCGGGGCTTCCTCGGGGCGGGGGGGCCAGGCCAGAGGGGCGCCAGCGCCCCTCGCCTCCCCGGGGCTGCCGAAGGGGCTGCCCCGTGTGCCCCCCGCTCCCTCCCTCGCTGTCACTGTCACGTTTAAAAACGCTTTTCTTTTAAAATTTTTTTGCTTTGAGCTGAGCCTTTTCCAGCCTTAACCCCCCTCCTTTTTTTTTTTTGTTGTTTCTATTTTAAAAAAAATCTCTTTTTAAAAATTGTTTTTGTGTTACCCCACTTTTTTTTTTCCTTTTTTTTTTTTTTTTTCTTTTTCTTATATTTTTCATTCCTCCCCCCCAGCTGGACACCGCCCCCCGCTCTTTCCTTGCATTATCCTGCAGAAATCAATACTGCACCTTGCATAAAGAAGCGTCTCCAAAGCTCATCCTCCAAAGGGTCTGGGACCCTCAAACCAGCCTCAGCTACGGCGAAACCCGGCGGGACGCGACCACCCCATCACCCCCCACTAATACTTTTGGACACCAAAAAAAAAAAAAAACAAAAAAACCCAAAAAACAAACAACAAACAAAATAAGAACTATTGACGACGACGTTTCTTCATGCCGAGCAGCAGCGATGCGGGCCACCCCGCCACCGTTGTCACAACCCACGTCAGTACTCAGCCTCGGGGAGGTTGGGGGGTCTCTCCAGCCAGGCGGAACTTTCGGGGTTTTAAGGCAAATTCTGGGTTTTTAGGGGGTGTCGGGGCCCCTCTCGGCAGCGGGCACAGCGGGGAGAGGCGGCAAGAAGGCAGCTGCTGCCATTCCCTGCCGGCCAGCGGCAGCGCGGGGATGAAGCCGATGGGGTGGAGGTTGGGGGCAGGCTGTGACCCCCTGTCACCAGCCCGGGTGACGCACAGCTACATTCACACGGTTCCATTTCTGGTCACGAGAGCAGCCGGGCTCAGCCCTCCTGGCTCTGCGCCCCTTTCAAAACCGATTAAAAAGCGGGGGTCCCAGAATGGGGAGGGGTGGGACCCTGTGGCCCCCCCCGGGAGGATCAGCCCTGAGGGTCTCCAGCCTGCTCCTCCCCGCGCGGGACCCCACCGCGCCTCGGTCAGTCCTGCCTGCGCGCCGGACAACCGGCTCCCCCCGAGCGTTCTGGGCTCGCTGGCCCCGGGTCCCTGCTGCCTTCCCGCCCGCTGCCTTTGGTTGCTGGAAGCAGAAAAAAAACAACAAATCAAAAACCCCCCAAAGAGGAAAGAAAAACAAAGAAAGAGAGGCAAAGCAAAGGGGTGGCCGCCCCCCGGCCGGCCCCCCCCACAGCTATTGCATATTCCGGTGTGTTGGCGCAGAGGATGCATCGGTATTACCAACTGGAAGACGTTTCTGAGGGGGAAAATTGGTTAAAGAAGAAGAAGAAATAGAGAGAAAAAGGGACTTTTCTGGCCGAGAAGAAGCCATGCAGGAGGCGAGGGGGGGGCAGCGGCCCCCGGCCCCCCCGGCCCCCGGGAGCCCCGGGCCATGCAGCGACTCCCTCGCACTGATATCGGGTCCAGTAATACTTAGGCTTCGAAGGCAAGGCACATCATGTGGTATAAAATTTCCGTGCAAATTAGGAAAACATGGATTTTTTTTTTTCTTGTGTGTTTTTTTTTTTTTTTACGGCTTTTTTTTTCTTTATACAGATTTTTTTTTTGTTTTTTTTTCCTCTTTTTTTTTTCTCTTTTGCTGAAGGGGAAGGTAGAGCCGGTTAATAAGAGTCTGCCATGCACAGCATCAGCCAGCCGCGGCTGGGGTTGAGCCAGGTCACCAGATCCGTTAAGCACCATGCAGTTTAATTTGTCTTTTTTTTTTTTTTTTTTTTGTCTTTTTGTCTTTTTTTATGTGTTTCTTTTCTCAGATCTTTTAAAAAAAAAAACAGGTTTCCCTCTCCGCCAAGCGCTTTTTTTTGTTGTTGTTCTTTTTTTTCTTTTTTTCTTTTTTTTTTTTTTTTTTTTTTTTTTTTTTTTTTTTTTTCTTTTTTTTTTTTTTTTTTTTTTTGTTGTGGGTTTTCTTCCCTCCTTTTCCTTGTCCTTTTTGAATTATTTTTTCTGTCTCCCGGGGATTTCCTGCGTCAGGCCCTTTCCCCAGTGCCTCGTTGTGCCGTCCGGGGGGGGTGGGAAGCGGGGGGCAGGGGGGCTCTGGGATGGGGGATGCGATGCCGGTGGTCCTCGGAGCAGCTCTGGGTGCCAGGGGAGGGGCCCAGGCGGGTGCCGACGGTGGCCTCGGTGACATTCCCAGCTCCTGGACATCCCACGGTGGCTTCTCTCCATCACCACCCTTCGGGTGTCCCCCGGGCCGGAGATCGTTTGAGGACCAGTCTCCTTATCTCGCTGGGGACAACGGGCGCCTTCGTCCTCTTCCTCCTCCTCGCCTGGGCCGTCGCGGGGGTCCCTCTGCTCTAAGGCACTGCCACGTCCCCGCGTCCCCTTTCCGGCCTCGCTGTCACCGCACGGCACGGGGACAGCGAGCGCTCCTCCCGCGCTGCCCCCGGCCGGGGGCAAGGCCGGACCCCTCCCCGCCGCAGTTCAGGCACTTGACGCGGGGGCCGGGGGCTCCGGGGGGACTCCGGGGGACTTCGAGGGGCTCCGAGGGGCTGGCTCTGCCCTCGCCGTCGCTCGGGCTTCTTTGCTCCATCCTCTTGTATCCAAAAAAAAAAAAAAAAAAAAAAAAAAAAAAAAAAAAAAAAAAAAAGCAAAACCAGAAAAAAAAAAGAAAAAAAACAAACCGAAAAAAACAAAACCACCAAACCCAAAGCCCCAAACCAGCCATCCCGGCAAGCCAGTGCCGGGGACTCCACCTTCTCCTTCTCTTCCTCTTCCTCCTTTTTTTGTGATTTTGTTTTTCTTTTCTTTTCTTCTTTTCCTTTTTTTTTTTTTTTTTTTTTTTTTTTTGACGATTCCCTCTTAAAAGTGCATTTCCTACAAAAATGTGCAACACGAGCGCACCCTCTCCTGCCTCCCACCTGGTACCCGTCCACAGGAATGCATAGCTCAAACACACGGACGCCACGCCCCCCTCCCAGCCCCACGGAGCCCCGGACACTCCGGGACACGGTGGGAACACACGGGGCCGGGGCCGGGGCCGGTTCGGGCTTGGGGGAGGAAGGCGACCGTAGAGATGTGAGCAGTGGCCCAGCGCGACGGTGGCCGCCCGGGAGCCATGGGGGCCGGGCTGCGACAGTCCCCATGCCGTGTCCCCATGCCGTGTCCCCGATGGAGTCGGGCTGCCACCGCCGCTGTGACGTTTGGGGCCGTGCTGGGAGAGTCCCGACACCGCGTCCGCGTGGGAACCGCGGTGCCACCGCCGCTGCGGCCACCTCTGGTCGTGCACACTATATGGTCACGAGTCCCCTCCTCCTGTGCCACCCGCTCGATCCACTGTGCCACCACATACCGCCACCGTGTCACTGCAGCACGGTGTCACCGTCCCCGGGGCGCGCACGCAGCACGGAGCAATCCCCGGCCCGGCCGCCGGGGTTCCCCGCCCCGCCTCTCCCACCCCAGCCCGGGGCCCCCCGACAGTCTGGGGCCGGGGGGGTCGGCGGGGAGGTTTTGATCTTTTTTACTCACATAGAGGCAAGAACGAGAGAGTCAAAGCCGTTTGCATATTCGGCGAGGGGCCGGCGGGGCTCGGCGCCGCGGCCCCGCAGCCGCCCCGGGAGGCATTGCTGGCACGACTTGTGTCAGGTCTCAGCGCGGCGCCGGCCGACGGGGTAAATAATAGTGTTTTTTTCTTTCTTTCTTTCCTTTTTTTTTTTTTTTTTTTCCTCCTGTTTCTTTGTTTTCTGGCGCATCGCCGGGGTGGGGGGAAAGGTCCTCCTGGGATGGGTTGTTGGTTTGTTTGTTTTTTGCTTGGATTTTTTTGTTGGGTTTTTTTTTGTTGGGTTTGGGTTTTTTTTCCGTTTTAAAACAGTTTGACCCTTTTCCTTCTTCTTTTCCCTCGCTCTTTCCTTCGGGTGTGGGTTTTGCTTGTCGTCGTCGTCGTCGTCGTCGTCGTCGTGGTGAGGCCGCGCTCTCCGTCGTCACCGCAAGGCTGGGCCTGGCGCTCGGGGACGGGGATGTTCCTCTGGGGGTGCCTAAAGCAGAGGAGAAGGGAGGCGAAGGGGCGGCACGGCGGAGGTTATCCCAGGTACCAGGACTGCCGGAGAGAGGAGAGGAGAGAGGCCGGCGTTAGTGCTCTGCCCCGCGGAGCTGCCCCGCGCCCGGCCGGTCCCCAAACCCCGGACAGCTGTCCCCGCGCTGTCCCCGCGCTGTCCCCTGCTCAGCGCACGGGGCTGCCGTCCCCACTTGTGCGCTGAGTTTGTCCGTGCTCAGCACCGCGGCCACCCGCGTTCCCTTGGGGCCGGTCCCTCTGCACCTTCACGGCAAAGGAGACTCTCCCCAAGGAATGGTGCCTCCTGGGGACAGGTAGGGGGGTGGCGCGGCTGGGGGACCCTGCGAGGTGGCCCACTGCCACCCTCCCATTGTTTCCCCCCCCAGCCCCAAGTTCAAGTTCATTCCCGATTACTCATGTCTGGTTTTCCGTTGGAAACGAGACAGCTCGGGGGCCGCTGCTTCCCTTAACCCTTCCAGGCCCCGCCACACATGACCAGAGCGTGGCAGGTCTCAGCTGCCCCTCCCGGACACCGCCTCCTTCCCCCGTGCCTCAGTTTCCCCAGGCAAGCATCCTTGAGCGCCGAGCATGACTGGGACACCTATACACAGGGTCCCTGGGGGTCTTGGGACTGTGAGTGGCTTCACCCCTGTCCTCTGGACAGGGACTCTGGTCCCCTGCTCCTCCAAGGTCTCCTAATGCTGCCCCAGGTCTCCTCTTTAGGGACCCAAGGCCCCTGGGGTGCCCACCCCATGTGCAGGACTGGGGAAACCGATGGCAGAGTGGGGCTTGTGATCAGAGCCGGGTCCCCCGTGTTTTTCCTCTGGACGGCACAGCACCCTCGGGGTGTCCCAGCTCACGTTCCCAAATCTCACAGCCTGGCACAGCACAGCACCCCTGGGGTACCCTGTGTCACCGCTCACACCCCGGCACAGCACACAGTACTCCCCCTCAGCCAGGGCAGCACCCAGGGTGCCCCAACATGGCAACCATCCACACCCCCATCCCTCTGTCCTGTCACCCGTGCCACCTGCCAGGCAGGACTGCAAGCCACCTCAGCTGCCCCTGCAGGGAATGCTGAGGCCAGACCACCTCGTGTCACAAGTGAGGGCCAGGAGCTGGCACCCCTGCACTGCCTGCAGCACTGCTGCCAGCTCCAGAATCCAGACTAATGGAAAGCCCCTGGAAAGGCACAACGACCTTCCGCTGCAGCTGGAGTGGCCACGGGCACAGCCAAGCCAGACTAGGTGCCTGTTGCCCACACAGAGAGGGACCCATGGCCCTGTGCTCCTTCTCTGGGGATATTGTGGGCACCCAGGCAGGGTAGTGCCAAGCAATGCCAGGCAGGGCACAGCCGGAGACCGACAGTGACCTCCCACTATGATGGAGGCCTAGTGGTGGCCCTGAGCCCCCAGGAGTACCTAAAGCCCTGGCACTGGGTGCCCTGAGCCCCCAGCAGTGCCTAAAGCCCTGGCACCGGGTGCCCTGAGCCTCCAGCAGTGCCTAAAGCCCTGGCACCAGGTGCCCTGAGACCCCAGCAGTGCCTAAAGCCCTGGCACTGGGTGCCAGTAGTGAGGATGTCATGGCAGCAATGCCCGTGGGCCACAGTAGAGATGCCAAGCCAGTGATGCCCACGGCAGCAAAGTCAGCAGTGGCAGTGCCAGAGCTGCAATGCCATGCTGGTGATGCCCATGGAGGCACTGCAACATGGAAATAACCCCACAATGGTGATGTACACAGCAGTGGTGCCCAAAGTGGTATCGCTCACAGTAGCAACACCCATGGCAGTGATGCCATGGCAGGAATCTGCAACAGCAATGTCTGCAGTGGCCACACCAGCGGTGGCAATGCCCACGGCAGTGATGGTGACAATTCTGTGGTGACACTCCTCGTGGCCCCAGATATGGTGACAAGGCCACAGCAGTGATGGCCACAGAAGGTTACATCCACAGCAGCAATGTCCCAGGGCAGTGATGCCACAGTGCCGATACCACATGGCAGTGCCTACAGCAGCAATGCTCACAGGAGCAATGAACACGCAGCAATGCCATGGTGGCGATGCCATGGTGGCAATGCCCACGGCAGTGATGCCATGGTGGCAATGCCCTTAGCAGGGATGCCATGGCAGTGATGCCACGGCAGGGGTGCCATGGTGGGGATGCCCACATCAGCAATGTCACATCAGCGACAGCCACGACGGCGATGCCAGCCCTGGCCATGCCCCCAGCGATGCCCACGGTGATGCCATGGCGAGGATGCCCGGGGTGAGGGCAGGAGGGTCCCCCCAGCAGCACCCCCGCTCTCACCTGTGCCTGATAGATACTCCCAGGATCCCTTGGTCCTAATCCCACGAAGGAACGGTTCGCAGGGGGCGTGCCTGGTGCAGAGTAGGCTGGGGAACAAATGAGAGCTCATTACGGTGCTGCGGCTGGCACTGCCATTGTCCCCCCCGGGGCCAGGCCCGGCCCTCGCCCTGGCACTGCTTGGGACGGAGCACCTGGCACCGGGCGCTGGCGATCGTGGGCGACGGCCCTGGCTGTGACCTGATGGCAGGTGAATGGAGCCCGGGGTGCTGCACCCAGGGCTGCTGTGCCCGGACGGTGCCACCTGTGGTGTCGGGGCAGTGACCGAAGTGCCCGGGGTGCAGGCACAGATGCTGCTCCTGGCTGTGCCCGCGCTGCGGCTTCAGGTGCTGAGCTGCCACAGGCAGAACAATGAGAGCCACCAGTTCCACTTGGCCACGTCACCCTGCTGCCACCTCCATCCCACAGCTAGGGATCCAGCAGTGGGACCTCCAGCCCTGCTGGAAGCAGAGTGCTGGCAGGAGGAATGAGGGAATTGGAGTCAGCTGTATTCCTTGGGGACAGCTAGTGTCCCCTTAATGCATCCTTCCCTGAGCCTGCAGGAACTTGCACTCCTCTGACCCTCCCCAGGGCTGTGACCCCTTTATCAGCCAGGCCACCCCATGCCATCCCCTCCAGATTGTCCAGGCTTTGGCTTCTCCATGCCATGGGATCCCCACACCTGCTGACCAGCTGCTGGCAATCAGCCTTGGCCCATTATGCAGGGACAGGGTAATGGCTTGATTAGGCGCGGCTTGACTGTGTGGGGAAACAGCACTTGGGGTACCATGTCCCATGGGTGCAGCACGATGGGAACAACAACAACCCCGTCACAGAGTGTGGTGATGGCACAGTGTCCCACCATTGCAGCACACACCCCCGTGCAGTCTGGGGTGATACCACTTCTCCTCTGGCAGTTGGGCCAGCACCCAAAACTCTCCCTGGCCAAGGCACTTATGGCCCCTGAGGTGGAGCGAAGGGCAAAGAGTTTGTCAGCCACCAGTGCTAACAAAGATCCCAGGTGCCACCTGCCAAGGGCTCTGGGGGACCCGCACACAGTCCCTGCTCCGGTATCACTTCACATCCCCAACAAGACCAGAATCCCCGGCGCCAAGGATCCCCATGGCAGCAAGAGTACAACAGCCCACACGATGCACCAGGCACACTGTCCCAATGCCACCCGTGTGCAAGCTGGTCCTGTCCCCAGAAGCACGACCAAGATTATAATGCAATAAACAGATACAGAGGGAGCACAGCCTCCCCCACAGCACTGCCCACACCAAGGGTCTGGGCAAGACACTGTTTTGGGGAGCCCTGTCACAGATCCACTCATGCTCAGAAAAAACAAGGGGCTCAAGCTGGTCCCTGGTACCAGCACATGACCCCTTGAGATTCAGCAGCCACGTGCCCAAACCCTGTCCACTCCGACCTGCCTGAGACCCAGCAAACTCATGGCATGCCAGCTGCCGCCCCTCTCCCCGGCTGCGGGGAGGCCACCTCCGCCAACATCCCCCCCAGCTCCGGGACGGGGGGACACCCTGGGGGGCTGCGAGAGGAGGGGCCAGCCGAGCCGGGGAGCAGGGTGGGCGCCGCGGGTGCTTACTGGGTGATGTCGGCGAGGTCGTCCCTCCCTCGGAGTTGTCGTGGTGGATTTGGTGTCAGGAGAGACGGCCAAGCGGGGCATGCCGGGGGGAGGTGGCGGCGCCAGCATCTGCGTGGGCAGGTAGTGGCTGGGCACTTTCACTTGACCACTTCCATTTAACTGGGGACAACACAGACAAAAAACAAACAGCACAAGCCATTAGGACGCAGGCGCACACCAGCACGGCCGGGGAGCCCCGGGGACACCGCTGGCATAGGCACGGGGTGTCCCTCACTGCGGACATGAGTTTGTTGGGTCTCAGAGCAGCCCTGGACGGTCGGCGTTGGCAGCAGGCAGGAAATGACGGCGGGACAGGAGGGATTTGGGGGACATGCCCTATGGGGGTCATAACCCACAGCGGCGCACGCGGGAGCCAGGCTGCTGGGACTCCTCCCTGCAGTGACAGAGGGGTCTCTGAAACACTCCCTGGAGAGGCAGGGGCACCCAGAACCTCCAAAGGCTCCTGCACCAGTGCTCATGCCCAACCCAGCCGTGGGCTGCTCCTGATCTGGCGTCCATCAGCCCAGCACTGAGCCACTGTACAGGGGAACGGCGGCCATGCCCCTCACCCCGGCATCAGGCCCTGCCGGTGAGGGGAAGCAGGCAAACGGTGGGCAGAGGTCAGAGCGGCTCCCCAGGAGCTCTGCATCTGGGAGGGTGGCACAGTACAGTATGGAAGCAGGAACACACCCAGGCTCTGCCTTTGGGTGCTCGCTTTGGGTATGAAGGGTGTCCTTCATGGGGTGTGTTGGGGTGCTGGTGGTGTGGGGTGTGCCGTGTGTTAGTGTTGGTGGTGTGGGGTGTGCTGTGTGTTAGTGGTGGGGGGTGTGTTGTATGTTGGGGTGCTGGTGGTGTGGGGTGTGCTGTGTGTTGGGGTGCTGGTGGTGTGGGGTGTGCTGTGTGTTAGTGTTGGTGGTGTGGGGTGTGGAGTGTGTTGGGGTGCTGGGTGTATGATGTGATGGTTTGGGACCTGCATGCACTTGCTGCTGCATGTGTACGGTGCTGGTTACAGAGGTTGTTTGCTGATGGGAGCATGGGGTGTGGGGTGCTGGTGTGAGGGGTCCCATATCTGTGGGGTGCACTGGGGCATGGGGGATGCAATGTGCTGTGGCAAGGGAAGGCACACAGCAGCACAGTGTGGCTCTGCCACCCCTGTGGGAACATGGTTACAGTGAGGAGCTGACGGGTCACCCGTGGGCTCTGCAGGTGAATGGGGAACGTCAGCCCATCACTCTGCTGGACACGCTGGCGGATGGTGACTCCAGGAGATGGTCACACACCACACTCCCCCAAACACCCCAGCTCCGGCTGACGGCTTGGCCCCAGCGCCCCAACACCCGCGGAGCCCCGCGCCGAGCCGGGGCACGGCATCTCCATCGCCGCAGACACGCGGTGCAAAACACGCAGCGCTCCCGAAGCAACGCACTGCACGGCCGGAGCTCAGCCCCCGGAGAACAAACACCCCCCGCTGCCACCCGAAGACGCCGACCCCCCGTGCGGCGTGCAGAGTGACGGCGGCGGTGCCGGTCCAGGGCAGGGACCGTCCTCGCAGCCCGGCTGGCAGCAGCCCCCTGTGCCACGGCAGGGGAGCGCTGGGTGCAGGGACGGGGCTGCGTCCTTACCGGTCCCGGGCTGCTGGTTGGACGGGTCGCAGGCCAGCGAGACGAGATCTTTGAGCGGGTCCTGCTGGTTGAGATGAGGCGGGTACCGGATGTGCCTGGTGGCGGGAAGTAGGTGGAGGCCGTCTGGGGAAGGATGGAGGTGGTGGGGAAATGCAGCGCAGACGATGGGTGTGTGGCTTCGGGGCGATACCTGTGGGCGACAGCAAAAGGGGACACACACCTGTGTCACTAGCTAGTGGCTGCCCCAGCCCCCCGGCCGCTCAGCACTCACTCGGTGCCTCGGTTTCCCTGGCAGGACACTCACCACTGTGCACAGTCGATGACGGGACGGTGGTGCTGCGTGAAGCTGCTCAGCCGGGGCGAGGAGTCCTGGGGTGATGGGCTGTTGAAGGGGGACTTGTCCATCTCTGTCTTCTTCACGGTGGGGGAGATGCCTGGGGAAAGTGGGGTGTAATGTCAGGACCTGCCATGGGACCCCAAATCCCATGGCTGCTGCCATCTCAGTGCAGTGTTGGGGGCACTCATTCCAGGTCAAGGGGCACTCCTGGGTCAGGGTGGGCATGGGGAGGGTGGTGGTGTGAGCATGTGGTGTGTGTTGTACCAGCAGGAGGGTGGCACTTGTGTGCTAGAATGTGTGTGTATGTGTTGTACCTGTGTACCTGTGTGTGTGTGCACATGCACACCTATGCTCGGGTGTGTGTTCCTGCAGGTGTATGCATGTGGGTGCACACGGCTCTGTGCATATTGTCCCACTCTAGTGGCAGAAGTGGGTGCCCTCATGGGTGCCACTGTGATACTGCAGCCCCTACCTGACACCAAACCTCCCCTGGCACACAGGGTTGGGGGCTGCAGGAGCTCCTGGGAAGGCAGAGAGGTGCCAGCATGGGGGTGGCCTCCCCAGAGACCCCTGGAAGCAGCGGCTGCCCAGGTCCCTGAGGCCACCCCGGGGCATGGGGCTGAGCTGGGAGGGTTGGCAGGCATGTTAATCCCCTGCCACTGTGGCTTTAGCTCTGGCCATTTGGCCTGGGCCTGGTAATGGGTTTAGCCTTTCTCAGCCAGGCGTTAGAAGGATTTCCCAGAACATCCTGTACAGGATTGCCAAGCCCCCCCACCACCAAGGAGCTGAGCCCCCCCATCAGCCACCCTCACCCCTGCCCGGGTCAGGCCACTGGCAGGGGACAGATGTCCTGGCACAGCTCCCCCTGCCTCCATGTACCAGTTTGGCTGCACCTCTCCCAGGACCCCCCATGCACAGACCCATGGGCAAGATGGGGAACAGTCCCTGCACGCACAGGACACAGTTGGGTGGCTGGACCTACATCCCCCAAACCTCCTTCCAACAGGACCAGTGCCTCCAGCCTCCATCTGGGTACCCCCAGGCTCTGGCAGGGCTAGGGGGCTGGTATGGAGCCCACCCCAGTGCTGGGGGAGGCAGGAGAACAGCCAAGGAAGTAGGAAGAGGAGCATCATCTTTGCCTGCACCTCGGGGTGTGGGAGCTGCTGTGCCAGCCCTGCAGCACTGCTTTAATTAGCCCAGCCCCCCCTTTCTAATGAACAGCTAATTGGGGCTTGTCTAGACAGGAAAGGGAAAAAAAAACACCAAGCCAGAAAGCTGTCCACAGTGATGTGGGGCTGGGGGAGCTGACTTGGGACTGGCAGAGGTTGGTGTGGGGCTGGAGGCTGGGTTGGCCCTATAGAGAGATCCCATGTTGAAATGTTCTGTAGCAACACCACAGCCCCAACAGAGCCCTGCCCAAAGTTGTGGGGCCACAGACACACTGGGCACCTATAAAGAGCCTGTGCCTAATCAGGGGGGTTTGACAGACCCCTGACAGATCCCATGGAAAGGCAGCAGGATGTTCTGGAGGAGTTGAGGGTGGCACTGCAGCACCCACAGCCAGTGTGACCTGTGACCTGAAGGCTCGTAGTGATACCAGGGCATGGACAGCCACAGATGGTCACAGGGTGTTCTGGCAGTGTTTTTGCAGAATGCTGGGAGCAGGATGAGGGCCCCAGAGCACTGGAAGGGCACTGGTAAGGAGGTGACACCTACCCCCTTCCATGTCTTCTGTCCAGTTGCGGCTGCTGCTGGTGGGGGAGGTTGGAGGAGGTGTAAGTACTCGCCCCCAGGGCTGGTGTCAATGTCATCCTCCATGGACCCTGACTTGTGCCGTTTGCTCCTGGGGACAGGGAAGGGTCACAGAATCACAGAATGGTTTGGGTTGGGAAGGACCTTAAAGCCCATCCACTGCCATCCCCTGCCACAGGCAGGAGCCCTTCACCATCCCAGGCTGCTCCAGCCCCAATGTCCAACTTGGCTTTGGGCACTTCAAGGCATCCAGGGGCAGCCACAGCCAGGGCCTCACCCCCTCACAGTGAAGTGAACACATCCATCCCTGCCCTCTGGCAGTGGAAGTCATTCCTGTGTCCTGTCTCTCCATCCCTTGCCCCCAGGCCCTCTACAGCTCTCCAGGAGCCCCTTTAGGCACTGGAGGGTTTCTCAGCTCTGCCTGGAGCCTGCTCTTCTCCAGGTGAACACCCCCAGCTCTCCCAGCTTGGTCATGGTTCAGTGCCAGTCCATGGCAGGATCTGGCTGCCTCTCATCTTCCCATGGCCATGCTCAGGTTGGCCCTGGCACCGCTCTGGCCACAGTCCTGGTGGCCACTTACCCACTGGAGGAGGTGCTGGGCAGTGTCCTCCTCATGCCGGTGCTGGAGGGGGTTCAGGTCATAGGCCAGGTGACCCTGCAGCTCCCCAGGGAGAAGTTTGGCCCTGTGCCCGTCACCACCGGCGCTGCAGGAGAGAGGGGGGGTCAGGGGGGCCTGGTGGGGAGGGAAGCCCCAGCCCACTGTGGGGAAGGGGGGCTGTTGGGACGCTGCTGTGCCCAGGCAGATGAGGACTGGGCTGTGGCATCACAGTCATACTCACTTCGGGACACCTGGATGAGCTCGGTGACACTGAACACCCCCGAGGTGACAAAGCTTTCCTGGAAGTCTGTCGAATCTGTAAAGGAGAGAGGAGGGGTGTGCTGAGGGGAGGCACCAGGACCACCCCTCCCTCCTGCATTGCCTTGTGGTGATGCTTGAGGGCACCCCAAATCCCCATCTGTCCCCCCCCCTCAGCCTCACTCCACTCTCTGCTCCAGTAAGACAACACCCCAGCTAGTTCCCTCTGCTGAAGATGCCCTGAACCTGCTCAATGCCTCAGTTTCCCTGCAGCTGAAAGTGCTGGCAAGGCTTGGGGCTGCACCCCCACCATGGGGAATTCCTTGGCAGCCGCTGTCCCCAAGGGTTGTGGCTCAGTGAGACTCTGCTGGGTGTAGGACAAAGCTGAGGCTATGCCCAGCTCATTGCGGGGCCAGGCAGTGGCTGGCTGGGGCTGGGGAACACCAGAGCTGTAGCACAGGCAGCTTGACTATGATTCATGGGCCCCCTCCCCTGCCATGGCAGGGATCCTGGACAGGCTGGGGTGTCCCTTGTCCTCCTGCCCAAACCCTGCCTGCTGCACTCACCCAATGTGATGGGTTTGCTGTCCTCCTGGTCCGAGCCAATGCCTGTGCGGGGGCTGCTGCTCTGCTCTGCATCTGCAAGAGGAAAACCCATCAGGGTGAGCCTCCATGCCAGTGTCAGCCTCTGTGCTGCTGGGAGCCAAGGCTGCCCACCAGCTGACTGCCCCCTTGTTGCCTGCTGGGGAAACTGAGACATAGGCTGCCCAGCAGCTCTCACTGCACAGCAGGGCTGCCACCAGCTGGCATGTCCCCAGCCACTGAGGAACAGTCCCCAAGCAGCCCCCCTTGCCCTCCCTGCCACATGTAGGATCTAGGCACTGCTCCCCAGAGGAGGGATCCCCAGGGCTGGGCTGGGCTATGGTCACCTGGCCCTCCTCCAGCCTCCTCCTCCTCTGCTCTCTCCAGCCACATCGTGAGCCAGTTCTGCCCCACCAGGCAGTGTCACCACAGCATGGCTTAACCTGTGGCACCTTGTCCTGCCTCTGCTCAGCTCCTGCAGGGCACCAGGGCTTGGGGCAGCACCTGCTCTGACCCCTGGACCATCTGGCCTTGCTCCCTCTTGGTTAAAAATATCCCAGCTCAGACGCTGAGCTCAGTGGCCCTGGCACAGCCTGGCACAGCCCAGACACTGCAGTCAGGAGCATCCTTCCTCACCTGGCTGCTCCCAAAGCTCTTCCATAACTTTTACCATGTATTTATGCCCACATACTCCTTATTCTCCCTGCTTCTCCATTCTCCTTCTCCTCCCACCCTTTCTCCTTCGCATTTTCTCTCTGGCAGCCTTGGCAGATGTCAGGAAAGGGTTGGAGACAATCCAAACCACCATCAAAAACTACGCAGCTGCCACTGCCAGCCCATTGCCCGCTAGGGATTTTCCTTTCTCCCTATTTTTCTCCTGTTTCTCCCCTCGAGTCCCTTGCACTCACTGTGGCTCCCAGACTAGTTATTCTTGGCTGGGTAACTTATCCAAGTGGGCCCCATGCCATCCGCCACCCTGACACCCTGTGTGCTGGCCACCAGGCAGATTATGCATGGGGGCAGTGGGACTGTGCCACGTTCCAGCTGACACCCCGTGTGCCCACACCCCCTGGGACTGCTCACCAGCGATGCCAAATCAGCCATTTTGTCTCCCTGCTCAGCTGCCGCGATCCCCTCCACCCATCCTGTGCCAGCCTGGCAGCCCCATGGCATCCTGCCCTGATCCTGCTCAGCGCCGCCAACCCCCTGTGCCCACAACCCCTGCCTCCCTCCAGGCAGCCATTTTAGGGAGCAGAAACTCCCCCTGGAGACTGGCGCAGGGTTTTTTTCCTTCCCTTCTCTCCATTTCTCTTTTTCTAACTCTATTCCCCCCATTTTGAAGCAGCTGCATGCCCCAGTATTGGGGTGGGGAGGAGTGAGGGGGGCACAGACCAGCTGGGATGGGGGAGTGGCAGCAGGGACCCCCATGCATCCACGGGCACCGCGTGGCTGGACACGGCCCCTCCTCGCCTCTAAAAACAACAAATCTGGCTGCAGCTCTGGAAGTGGTTAGTGGTGGAGCCCAGCCAAGGCGCGGGATGGAGGCTGGCGGTCACAGCCCGAGGCTGGCCCGCCTCCCCACAAGCCCCCCACCGTGGCCTCAGGGCTCTCTGGGACCCTCTTGCCTCCCAGACGGGACCACTTGCCCAATTCTAGGATGCTCAGCTCCCCAGGCCATGCCCTCACCTGGTACTTCTGGGGTGCCCTTGGCTCAGCCCAGGGACCCCCACCACTGCTCGTCCTGAGGGGCCCACGTGGACCTTTGCCCATACCAAGCCACCCCAGCCTGGTCCCTCTTGCCCCAGGAGGGCCATCACTAGCCCTGGGTGCCCCCTGGGTGGGCCCCACGCCCCTGTGCCCCCACACCATCCCACAACACCCAGCAGCGCCAGTGCCACCTCACCGACCCTGTTCCTAAGGGGCTCTTTGGGGACCTGCTCCCAAACCGAGCACTCTGCTCGCACCCACAGCAGCCCAAGGAGCTGTCGGGACTTTCCTGGGCTCGGAGGTTTGGCAGCAGGGCCAGCCCCTCCAGCAGCTCGAGTCGGGGCAGATGGAGGCCATGGGTGTGAGGGGGCCGCGGGCTCGGTACCCCCAGTGATATCTCACCCGGCGCTCCCCCGTGGCCGGGCTCGCCAGCACATTTCTGGCTGCCTCCTCGGCGCGGGGCGGCCGGGCCAAGCGCTGCTCTCACCGCCATGTGACAGCTGCCTGTGCTGGCTGGCGCGCTAAAATGGCGAAGGGAGCCCCGGCCTCACGGGCCGCGCTCCCCACAAGGGCTGTTTTGGGGAGACTCCAAATCCAGGACCCAACAAATGGCTCAACTGCACCAGAGAGGAGGAATAAAAGCCTGTAAAGTTCCCCGTGCCCCCACTGCTCCGTTGATCCTGTGCCCCCCACACCCCTGGGAGGGCCGGGATGGGGGATGGAGATGGGGGTGGTCCTGCTGCCACACTGTGGGGAGCTCAGGGGGGGGCTCAGTGCCAGGGTCGTCTCCGGCGAGGCACAGGAGTGTTCAGTGCCCAAACAGGTCGATCCAATCTCTTTTAAAAATAGCCAAGAGTGTGCCCGGGGGGGCGCGGGCTGCCTGGGCTCCGGGCCGCGCTGGCAGCCTGGCCCCGTGCCACCCATTGAATTACGGCTCCCGCACCCCGGCCCCGCTGGCTGGCGCGGTGCCCCCGGGCCCCACGGCGACACCCGCCCGCGGTCCCAGCGCGTGGGAACGACCCCCGGGCGGCAGGGCCGGCCCCGGGGGGTGTCACTGCAGGCCGGGTGTCCCCCGGGGCCGGCGCAGCTGCGGGAGAGGCCTGGCTCGGTGCCCGGGCGCTGACGGTAACAGGGCACGGTGTTACCGGCAGCGGCGGGGCGCAGGCGCACAGGCTGCAGGATGCCGGGGGCTGGGGGAGCTGCTGGCGCCGCTGTGAGCAGTCCCAGCCCCCCATGGAGGGCAGCAGCCTTCCTCCTGCCCCACCCCGGCCAGCCGAGGGCAGCGCATGGGCGAGGGCTCAGCACTGCTGCCTGCAGGCTTCTGCCCCGTGCCTCAGTTTCCCCTGGGGCTGGCTGTGGGGGGGAAACTGCCCCTCTGCCTCATGTTCCGTGGCCACACAGCCCCAGCACCTCCTCGGGTGTCACTGCACTCCTCCGGCTGTCCATGGCGACGGTGTGGACTACTAGAGCCCAGAGTGAGCAGCCTGATCAGGATAGAAGACCCCTGGAAACCAGAGGGAGCCAACGCGCCGTGGGGGAGATCCCACTGCAAGGACTGTGGCGAGCGACCCTGTGGGAGGATGTGATTTGGGGGCCCTGCCCTGTCAGGCCCCCCAGAACTTCTCATCTTGGCCTCACAGTGATCCCCAGGTCCGAGCGGCACTGCCCGTCCATTGTCCATCCCCCTGCCGCCAGGCTGGGGTGGCCCTTACATAAACCCGGAACAGTCCTGCTTGTGTAACCTCCTTTATATAATACCCTGAACAGCCGCGTGTGCCGGGTAAATCCTGGCTGAGCCGGGCCGGCCGGCGCGCCGGGGCGCGGGTCCCCCCTCCGCGCGGCTCAGAACCCCCCGCCCTGCCCGGCGCTGCGGGGCTTTGCTGGGCCTTGGCCACGAACGCTGCGGGGGCGGCAAGCTCCTCCTCCCCCCGCCGAGCGGAGCCCCGGGGAGGTCCTGGCCGGAGGCATCCCCCGAGGTGGCGGGGCGGTGGCGGTGGCGGGGGGGACGGACGCGCCCCGCTGCCACGTACGCCGGCCCGCGGCCAGCTGGCCCGGGCGGGAGCCTGGGAGGGCGCGAGCACGTTGGCCGGCGGCTGCGAGCGAGCGGCGCTGGGAGCGCGGGCTTGTCCTCGGCCGACCCCGGCCGGCACGGGGCGATGGCAGCGGCCGGGGGGAACCCCCCCAGGCGGGCGGCGCGACCGCCCCCTCGCTCAGCCCTGCCAGGCCTGGGCTCCGTCCAGGGCTGCCGGCGCCCGCGGAGGCGAGCGGGGACAGATGGCAGCGGGGAAAGGGATGGGGAGAGTGGGACAGACAAAGGGAAGGCAGAGCTCCCCCCCTTCTCTGGGACTCTCCCCTGTGGGGTGCTGGCATCCAGCCCTTGCGCCCTGGGCTGGGGGCACCTGGGGGTGCAGCTGCAGAGAGGGGGTGGGAGAGGAGAGACGGATGGCAGAGGGAAAGGAGAGAAAGGAAGGGAGGGAGAGGGGGAGAAAGGAAGGAAGAAATTAAAGTGGAGAGAAAGGGAAAGGAAAAGGGACGGTGAAAGGGTTGCCACTATCTTGCTGACCCACGAATCCCAGCCCCGTGGCAGAGCCCTACAGCACAGCCTGCCTCTCCCCCGAGTCCGATGCTCCCCCAAAACCAGCCCCTGTATCACTACCTCGCAGGGCTAAGGCGGCAGGTTCAAATCCTCCCCAGATTGGCCAAGACCCCCAGTGCAAGGGCCGGTGTCACAGGGGACCGTCCCCATGCCCGAACTGGCAGTGCCAACCCTGATCGGGGGTGTAGGGGCACACCGGGGGCTTGCCGGCGTCTGTTCCCCCCCGCCCCCCCGCGGCCACGGGCGGGAGGGAGCACCGTGGGCATCTGCCGCCCCAGCTGTCCCTTGCCAGCGCAGCACGAAGCCGGGCACCCGGCCAGGATGGCAACTGCGGCCCCGGGGAGGGCACGGCGCTTGCCAACGCCGGGGGACGGCGGGTGGCGAGGGCGGGGGACGGCAGGTGCTCGTGAGAGGAGCTCGCTCATCTTTTATTCATGGGGTGCCTAACGGTGCGCGGAACAGCGCTGGCCCCTTGTCCCCTCCGGCGGCACAGGACGTGGCACCCTGTGCCAGGTCCCCGGCAGGCAGCGCTCACGCTGCCGGGGCTGAGCACGGCGCAGCTCGCTTCAGTGGTGACGCGAGGCCGCGGCTGGCAGCGGGCACTGCGGGGAAGCCGTCCGGCTCCGGCACGCCGCCGGCTCGGCGCACTGCGGGAGAGCCGGGGAAGCCCTGACCTCCCCAAGGTCGCCGGCACATCGATCCGGAGAGCTCGAGCACATGGAAACCGCCCCGGCCGTGCCAGCGCCAGACTCGCAGCGCGGCCGGGCTCGGGAACGGCGGGACCCCGGGCAGTGACGCTGCAGAAGACAGGGGCGGCGGGGGGGTGGCACCCTGGAGAGCCCCCTCCCATCCCGCTTCTGCGGCACGCAGCCCTGGGGACAGGAATCCAGCCCCTGCAGATTTTCCGCTGTCTCGTACCCTTGTGCCCTTTCCCAGGGGGTCTCCTCCTGGACTTGCTGGGCTCTGCCTACCTCGTTCCCCTCGACCCCGGCCTCCCTGGCTGTTTCACTGGGAATAGGGATACCAGGAACAGGGGGAGAGTTTGCCCGTGTTCATCTGTGTGCTGCGGTGTTCTCCTGCCTGCCCGCCGTTGCCCAGCTCTGCGAATGGCAAATCCCAAATATTGTGAACCCCATCAATCTTCTCACGACCCTGGCGATAAATATTTGCGCGGGGGCTGGCGGAGCGGCGGTGCCCGGGGAAACGCCTGCCCCTCCATCTGGAGGGGCTGAGCAGACGCTTGGCACGGCCGGCCTGGCACGGCCGCAGCGCGCCTGGGCCGAGAGCCCTGGCACGGGCTACACGGCAGATTGGTGCCATCTGCCTCGCGCCCGCACCCAGCGGTGAGGCTGGTGGGGGGAGATAAGGGGCTGCCAGGCGGTGGGAGACGCAGATGCTGGCACAGTGCGGGGGTCCCTGCCTCCCCCCCGGTGCTGCACGCTGGCGGCAGCATGGCCAGGGCTGCCAGGAGCTCGATGCCACCCTGGGGCCCACTGCCTGCTTGCCCCGGGCACCCATCTGCTCCCACTCCGCTCGGCGTGGGGGCTCAGCCAAGGGGCACCGCCGAGAAAAGCTCACTGCAGGGCAGAGCCTCGACCCCTGCCCGCTGAGCATGACGGCTGGGGGGGGGGGGGGTGGGCAGAGAGGGGCCAGCAGTGACCCCGTTCGGCCTCTCTGCGGCTCTGGGAGCCTGGGTGGGATGGGGGTGGGGTCCAAGGATGGGAGCTACCAGCATGGGATACCAGGATGGGGGGATGCATAGATGGGGATGCAGGGATAGAGGCACTAATGGTGAGGGCGCAGCAGGGGAGCCCATTGAGGTGGGGAGCACTGGTGGAAGGGTGCAGGGAGGGGGGCACTGTTCCCCCTACAGACTGGCTGCTGCCGACGGGAGATGCTGGGAGGAATCTCTCCGTAATGCTCCGAAGGTCCTGGCACCATCGGCTGGGGAGATTGATTACCATTTTACTGCAATGCTTTTGACTTTCACCAGCGACCTCCGAGCTCCCCCCAGCCCCCCCGCCCCCCCCCCCGCCGCACACCCAGCTCTGGGCTGCAGCGCCATCCCCTCCCCCACTGCGGTGTGCACAGCCCAGCCCTCACCCAGCCCCGCACCCATCCCGCACCCAGCCCCGCTCCCATCCTGCATCCAGCCCTGCTCCCATCCAGCACTCATCCTGCATCCAGCCCTGCTCACATTCCCTGCCCTTCCCGCACGCATCCTGCATCCAGCCCTGCTCCTATCCCGCACCCATCCTGCCCTAAAGGTACCGGGGGCGGCAGGCGCAGGGCTGGGTGCAGGATGGGAGCAGGGCCGGTGCTGCTCTGGGGAGGACCCAGGCGTCCGGCACTCCCTGCACCCCACGGCCACCCCTGGGGCCAGCAGGGCTGGGACGGGACCTCCCCCCAATCCAGCAAAGGTCGTGTCCCAGTTTGCCCACCCGGGGGCACGGAAAGCCGAGGACAAGGGGAAGAGCGAGGGGCAGAGCTCGCCTTGGCATGGGCCTGGGGGTGACGTCCGGGCGCTCAGCCCCTGCCAAGGCTGCCCCAGACAGCGGGTGGGGAGCGCAGGGCCGGGGGCTCCTCCATCCCCCCCCTCCCCGGCGTTGCCAGAGCAGCGGCTGGGAAATTGTGCTGACACCGGCAAAAGCGGCGGCGGGGGCGGGGAGCGCGGGCGCACGTGCTCGGGCTGATAACGGGGAGCCGCGGGGGCTGCGGGAGCCCGCGCTGCCCGCCCGGGGGGGCTGCGGGACAGACCCTCCCACCTCCTGCCTTTGGGGCTGGCGATGCTGCGGGCGGCTCGGGGAGCGGGCAGGTGGGTGAGAGGAGGCAGGAGAGGACAGGAACGGGCAGGCAAGAGGGAGCGGGAAGGAGAGAGGAGGCAGAATGAGGCAGGAGGGGGCAGGTAGGAACGGGCAGTGTGCCGGGCAAGAGCAGGTAGGAGGGAGCAGGAGGGCAGCGTGCAGGGCAGGGAGACGCTCCCTGAGCGCACAGGGCTGTGGTACAGTGATCCCCAGCACACCTCCAGTGCTGCCGGCAGCCTGCCCGTGTCATGCAGGGTCCCATCGATGTGGTGGCTTCTTCCCTGCCTCGGTTTCCCCTCCAAGGTGGGAGGCCAGAGACCCCTCCCATCAGCCACAGCCTGACAGAACATGCCCACTTGTGGGCTGGGACCGAGCCATGCTGAGCACCCACCACTCAGCCCCCTGCAGCACCCCACGGGTCCCGTGCTATTGTTCCCGGCCCATCCTGGTCCCCCCTTAACCAGGGCCAGAGCGACCTTAACAGTGAAAGTGAGAGGCTGCCAGGCCTTATCAGAGAGTATTTACAGCCGCTGTGTTCCCAATTAGACAGTCAGGTGACTTGGGCTGCTGGGGACCCAGACACTGGGGTCAAGGTCGCTGCTGGAGGGGCGGGGGTGGCAGAGGGGCAGCTACATCCCGGGGACAGCAACTGGACACACCATGGCCAGGGAATCTGCCGGCACAGCACCCCAGTGAGGCACACCAGGTGGCACATGGGGACCCCACTGCAGATGTTGGGGGGGGGGGGGGGGCTGGCCCCTGCCTCCAGCTTGGCTACTGTAGGGCTTCCAGTCCAGCAGCGGGGTGCTCCCAGTTCAGCCCAGTGCAGGGTACTCCAGCCCAGTGTGACACTACACCTCCAGCTCATCCAGCACAGGGTGCCCCCAGTCCAGCCCAGTATGCAGCAAACACCTCCCAGTCAGTACAGGGTGCCTCCAGCACAGCATGCAGCACCCTGGTTCAGCCCAGCACAGGCATGTCTCAGTCCAGTACGTGACACCCCATTCCCTCCCCAGGTGCACAGAACACCCCCAGCCCCCAGCCTGCACCCTGGGCCCCCCATTCCAGCAGAGCCCCCACCCTTCCCAGTGCCATGCTGGGAATTGGCAGTGCCAGGCCCCGTTGGGTCCCTTGCTGCCCTGGAGCGGGCGAGTCACGTGCATGGGCACTGGTGCTGGCAGCACGTGCTCACACACCGGGAGACACGGCTGGGCAGGCAGGTCCTGGCCACACACGTGTGTGCAGCCATGGATGTGCCCCACACCAGCCCAGGGTCCCACCTGGGCCCTGGGACAGGGTCTGCTCCTGGCTATTCCCTGCTGGAGGCTGTGTCCCGCTTTTCTTCAAAGCCACAGGGGCCTGGTAGTCCTGCCAAACCCATCCTCTGGGTAGTGGGAGAGGTCACCTGCCCACCCTGCCTCAGTTTCCCCAATGACACCCAGCATATCCCACGGATGGCTGGGCAGAGCATGTGCCCACCATGATTCACAACACAGGCACCTGATTTGCTGGCACTGATGGCACCACAGTGGCCTCTGTGGTGTCACTGTCTGTCCCTGGGCTCTGGCCAGTACCAGGCAAAGAGCCACCAGGTCCACGTTCCCCCTGCCGTGGTGTTGATGAGGGTGGGCTCATGGGGCTGGGGACATAGGCAGGAGGAGCTGTCAGGAGGAGACCAATATCCTACTACCCCCACACACCTGGGTAGCCTGGCCTGGCCAGAGGTGGCCATGATCCCCTTGATCGTCCCTAGGGCTGCAAGTCATAGACCCTCCTGTCTGTGAAACAGCCCTGTGCAACACTCAGGATCTCCTCTGGCTGCTCACACACCTGGGGGTGCTAGGGGGTGGCAGGGTCTGTGGGGGACCCCAGCTGCTGGCAGGGTGTCTGTGCCAACATGTCACCAGACGGGGGCAACAAACCTGGCCAGGTAAAATCCCTACTCATGACTTCCCCTTCCCACCATGCAAGGACCTGACGTGAGCTGGTGGTGAGGACAATGGCTCAGGGACCCAAACTGAGATCTGCTGCCTGCGCTGCACACCGTGACTCAGTTTCCCCCTTCTGACTGATGGATTTGAGAGCAGGTTTGACCCTCCTTGCTACAATGAAAACAGCCAGATCTCCCAGCAATTCCATGGCACCCCGAGGCAGGTGAAGGGTCAGGACCAGCATCCCCTCAGGGCACAGCAGGAGCTGCCCCCACCAACATTTTTGCTGTGCCCCCCCAGCTGGCCTTGCTGCCCCTGTGCCTGCTCTGGCATCACAGGGTTGGCACCCTAGTCCATGGCAAATGGATACTGCTGGACCTCCCCCAGGTCCAGCCCTTGGGGATGCACCAAGAACAGGCTGCCTGCTGCTTCCCTGCCCAGGCTGCCCACCCACTCCCCTCAGCTAGGTGCAGGATGCGGGGTTAGCTCTGGGCTTAACCCTCAAAAGTCCATGCTGGGAATGGCCAGAGACAGGAGCATCCTCAGGGACCTTTGCATCCTCCTGCTCCTGGGGAGCTGGGACCAGTTCTGGCTGGGGGAGAGGGGCCAGTGTGGGGGGCACCCACCCGAGAAGCATCTTGGAGAGAGGTCTGCAATGGGAAAGGTGTTAGGGAGCAGCATCCTCAGCTGGAGATGGGGATGGGACACAAGGAGAGAAAGCTGAAACAAATCCCCGGAGCTGGCTGTGGCAGGGCACAGCCCGGCCCTGCCGGCACACGAGCACCCACCTCTCTCACGGACGAAGTAGGCCAGGTAGAGGTCGAGCTCCTTGACGGAGACGCTGATGTGGTGGGGCTGGACGCAGAGGATGGGGTTGGTGCACTGGCCCGACTTGACCAGGCGCTCGCCGTCGGTGCTCTCCAGCGGGATCCCTTTGAAGAGGATGACCATCACCAGGTCCAGCCGCCACACCTTGTCCGCCTGCCGCAGACAGTCAATGCGGCGCATCTTGCCTTTCTGGTCGGGGTTGGACAGGACGCAGCACGAGGGCTTCTTGCCCGTGATGGAGAGCACGAAGTCCTCGCGGCACTCGGGCCGGATGTCCTTGCGCAGCTTGGCCAGGAGGCGCGAGGCCCATTTCTGCTTCACCTCTGGCTTCTCGCTCAGCAGCTCATCCTTCACTGCCCTCTCCTCATCCTTCGTCATCCTCTTCTCGTGCTTCTTAAAGTATTTGCGCTTGCGGGCCTGCAGGTTGAACCAGGTGTAGGCAAAGGCCCTGACGTGGGGGAGCAGCGCCTCAATGAAGGGGTGGAACTCATCCTGTGGGAGCAGAGGGACAGGTGTCACTCCTGGCCAAGTCCCTCCAAGCTCCCTCCCGGGGTGGCTGTGGAGCCCTGAGGACCTGCCAGGCTCATTCCCACTGGGCTGCGTCCCAGTGCAACCAGAAGAAAAAGCTGTGAAAGAGGCGCATGCCCACCAGGGATGGGGATCCTCTCACCACACAGCGAGGTTATCCCCATTCCAGCAGACCTCCACAAATCCCAATTTGCTGCAATTTTCCCAGGCCAACAACCAGTGGGGAGTGGCTGGGCAGTACTGAAGCCAGTGCCGCAGCAGGACAGGCACCTGCACAAGGCTGGCCACCTCAACAGCCCTTGGACCCTCTCCCCTTTGCAGGACCTGCATGTCAGGACCTGCTCACACGGGGTGTGGAAATCCCACCTGAAATCCCCACTGACACTGTGCCCACCGGAGCTGCTGTGCTGGCGTCAGGCGCTGCCAGACCACAACACCCCAGCGCTGCGTCCCCATGCCTGCAGCTCCCACTCGAGCTGTGGGTGCCTCTCCACTCCCTCTGGACCAGTGGGAAAATCCCCCAGTTTGCCCCAGTTGCAGCCAACCCGGCGGCTGGCGCCCGGCCCGGCACACAAGGCGTGCTCTGACTGCCTTTTTCCATTTGGTGAGCACTGCTGGATGAGTCCGGCCCCAAAAAGAAAACAAGGAAAATGCATCCCCCTCCCTGGCCCCTCCTTCCCGCATCCCATTTTTTTTTCCAATTTGGAAAATCAGTCCTTCCTAGCTGGGGGGCCCACAACCCCACCATGGGATGGAAAGGTGTTGGAGGCCTTCCTGGTGAGGAGCAGTGCAGCTTGGAAAGCAGCAGGAAGAGGGTTGAGCATTCCCTCGTGCAGCCAAGGCAGCACCAAGCTGGTCCCCAAGGGCAGAATTTGGCCGTTGGAGTCTTTCATGACTGTGGGAAGGAGCTCAGCTGGAGTATCAGGGCTGAGAGGGGCATAGCTGGTGACAATGCCACTGCCATGCCACAGGGTCACACCTGAGGAGGGTGCCGAGGGCTAGTGCAGCTCTGAGGTGAGGAGGTGGCCACAGGCAGGAGCAGGGAAAGGACAGAACTGTGGCTATGGGATGGGGCGAGTGCTCCAGATCTGGCCCCACACATCCCAGAGCAGTGATGCCACTCTCTGGCTGAAGCAGCTGTGTCCCAGGGTGACCCTGCCTGGAGGGAACAATGTCCCCTGAAACAGGCTCCAGGCAAGAATCGGCCCCATACAAACCCCGCTAACTCCCACTTGTTCCCCAGTCCAGCACAGATCCCATTAACACTAAATCTGCTCCCCCAGCACAAACCCTGACAGCAGCCAGCATGGGTACCATGGCACAGCCCTGGGTGGCCCCTGACCACCGACTTTGTGGTGACTTAGCACAGACCCCACTGTCCCTGAACCCAGCTCAGATACAAGTAACTACCCACCCCAACCCCTGGCACAGCCCCACTAACCCCCCAAAAAGTGCCTGCAAGCACAAATCCTTCCTCATGAGACAGACCCTGCCACCTCTGGGAGCCACCAGCCCCTCTCTGGACCCAGAGCTGTGGCCCCACAGATGTCTCTCCCATGCCAAACAAAGGACAGGGGACTGTTCTCTCACTGGCGAGCCCATTGTACCCATAGGGACCCAAACCTGCAGGCAAACCCATCCTAGCCTCGGGGACCTAGCCCAGGGGACTCATCCTGCCAGAGGAACCCCTCCGTGCCTGGAGGACCCGTCCCTGCCTGGGGAACCTGTCCCCGCCGGCTGCTCCCGGGGCGGCCACAGGCTCTGGTTGCCGCTTCCCTCCCCAGCAGCAGCCGCTAATTCAGTGCAGCTGGGCAAGGGCTGGGCATATGTCTTAAATCAGGGAAGAAGGTCAAAGAAAAGTAAGACAGGAGCCGAAAAAAAGCAGCAGTGAGTTCCAAAACAATACTTGGCCGGGGCGGTGGGCGGCTGATCTTCCTTGGTGGCCGGTTATTCAGACGAGCCCGACAAATTGCTGCCATCCCCTGGCCCCGCCACCCTCCCCAGGCAGCCGGCGGCAGGGCTGGCCGCGGGGCTAGGGGGGACACCGCGCCATTGTCCCCATCCCTGCTCTCCCCGCTTGGGATGTGCCGGCCCCAGGCACCACTGCAGGGAAGCGTGGCAGGAACCAGGTTATCCGGGCTGGGTGAGGCAGCACCCTTGGGTGCTGCCTGTGCTCACTATGGGGGCCGGGGGCCCTCGGTGCTCTGTCTCGGCACGGCGGCAGCAAACCCGAGTTTCTGTGCCCTCCCCCGCCACGGTGCCGAGAATTTTCAGTTTTCACTCGGACCCACAACTGACACCCTTCAAAAACCGTGCGTGCAGAAGCCCCCGCAGCCCTCGGTGCCCCCGAAGGCACGGCAGCCCCCCCACTTCCCCGGGATTACGGCAGGCCGGGACCTGCACCCAAAGCCAATCAGCCCCTCGCCAACTTTCCCTCCCGCCCGGCTTAACCCGCGCCGCGATGCCGCGGTTAAGCGGCTTTAGCAGGGCAGCCGAGGGCGGCTGGGGGGCAGCAGGACAAGCACACGGAAGGGCTGCTGCTGGGGGCTCAGGGGACACGCTAAAGGACGTGGGGACCGTCCCCAGCCGCGCAGCCACTGAACCCCTCAGCCGGCCACAACCATCCCGGCTGGCACCAGCCAGCTTCGCACCGGGTCCGCTCGGGAAGGCAAAGGCAGGGATGCTCTGTTTGTCCGTCCCAGTCCCGGATTCCCACCGGGGTCCCCCCATCCAGCAGCCCGAGTGCCGGCAAAGGACTGGTTAAGTGTTTCTCCTGCTGTTTTTCCTTTGCGGGGCTGGGAAGCAGAGACGTGCTGCAATACCCCAGACGAGGCTGCTCCCGGGGCATTTCCGGATGGGAATCTGGCAGCAGAGCCTGAGCTTGGGCCTCATCCAACCCAGGCTTGTAAAGCCCTGCAACCCAGGCAGGAGCACGCCTGCGTCGGGCGCTGCCGGCCCCGCTCCAGGCCCCTCTGCACCCCCTTTCCAGAGGCTGCTGGGGCACGGGCTTTCCGTGCCAGGTGCTGTGAGGAGAAACTGAGGCACGGGTCAAGCCCGGCTCTGTCTTGCGGTGGAGTGGAGAGAGGAAGGAGGGATGCTCTGTGTGGAGCAGGGCATGCCATGGAGGATTAACTCCTCCGCAGCCCAGGGTTTGGCAGCGCCATGGATTGGGAAAAGGTACAGCTGAGGCGCTGCCTCTTCCCGTGCTTCTGCCACCGGCTCGGCAGCGCTGGGGCTTGGCACTCCGGCGACCCTCCACCCTGGGGCAGCGGGGATGCTCCGTGCCACGCAGGGACACAGCAGCTGGCACGGGCACCGCGGCATGGGCTGGCCACCCTCCGAGCATCCTCCGCTCCAGCGCCTTGTCCAAACAGGTTGGGCTCAGTGAAACAGCCTGAATTTTCCAATGAAAGAAAAAAAAAAAAAAACCAACACGTTTCCTCAGGAAATTCCCGAGCAGTTTTCACGGGGGAGGCGCTGGGGTGAGGGGCGGAGGAGGAGGAGCGGGACGGGAGGGGTCAGACACCTCGGCAGTTGGTTTTGCTCCCCAGCAGCACAGCCTGGTCTGTGCAGAGGAACGGGGTGCCATCCCCACCGCGGGCAGGACAGCCTCACTGCATCACAGCCCTGCAGGGACCACACAGAGTTTTAGTCCACGAAAAGATGCTCAGCCGTCCCTCCAGGAGCCGCACACCTCCGAAGCGCTGCCGGCTCCCACGGCCGCCGCTCCTGCCAGCTCCCGCGGCCCTGCGAGCCCGGACAGGGGCTGGCAAGTCGGGCGCCGGGCTCCGTGCCCCCATGGGAAGCCTTGGCGTGGTGGCAGGCGAGGGAAGCAACTACAGAGGTTCCGGTAATCATGAAAATCCCGGTACCTTAAAGGAGCACAGCGGGGACTTGCTTTCCCCTCACCAGAGCCCGCGGATGCCCTTAGCACGGACCGCGGAGCCTCCGGTAGCCGCTTATAACTGTTCGCCGAAGCGGCTCTGGGTAATGAGTTAACCTGGTAATGAGACCTGTTGTCGAGACAGATGCAAATGATTGGGAAGTGCTCATTAGAGGGGATGGAAGGAGGCACTTAGGCCCTGAAAGGCACCCAGCCCTTCCCGGGGCCGCCCTGCACCCTATTAGAGCCCATTTTACAATAATTGCTCCAGAGGAGGAAATCTATTTGGATTCATCATAAAGTATTTATTAACAAGAGCTTATTCATAATTTTTTGCTGCTCGCCGGTGTGGCGCGGCCGGGCGTCCCGGCTTGCTCCGCATCGGATCGCGGCTTCCCCGGCTGGGAGAGAGCGGCAGCGCTGCGCTGGGGCGGGGGCAGCGAGGGCGCACGGGGGCAGCTGAGGTTCCCAGAATAGGTACGAGCTGTGCAGGCCTTACCTGTGCACACCCGGCCCCTCCACATAGCTGCCCGTGGGGCAGAACATTCTGTTACGGCCGCGTTCCCCCCCAGCTCCTGGCTGACCCAGCCCCTCACTTGCAAAACCCCTCCTGCAGCCCACGCTGGGGCACGGAGCCTCCGGTGCCCAGGGCATCTGGCTGGAACCACCGGCACAGGTGGAGGTGAAGGCAGGACACCGTGCAGCCTCCTTGCAGCTTCTCTCTCCAGATCCTGTCTGTGGCTTCTTTTTTTCCCTCCAGAGCCAAGAGCATACCCCGGCCAACATCCACACACGGCTGGGGCTGTGGGTGGGCTGGACTGTTCCCGCTACGGGTTCTGGTGGGAGGGTGAGCAGAGGTGGGGCAGAGAGGGGCTCCCACTCCTCATTTGCCGCCGCGATGCTCAGCCCCGCTCAGGGTCAGCCCAGTAGGGGGTGGGTGGGCTCGTACAGCCCCCGGTGCTCACCACGCACCCGGGACCACGGTGACCACACACCCCTCACTGAGCTGCCCTCGGGTCCGCACACCTGGCGCTGCCAAAAAACAGCGCGCCTGGTCCTCTGAGCCACCCCCGAGCAGGCAGGTCCCCCGCCGCCCCCGGGGCCGGGCCGGTGCCCACCTGCCCGCGCCTACGTGCCGGGGCGGGAGCGGTGCCGGCGCTCGCCCTCGCAGGTGCTGCGGCTGCGAGCGGGGGCGCGGGGAGCGCGCCGAGGGCCGCGGGTCACAGGAGGCCGCGGCGGCAGAGAACCTGCCAGTTGCTTTGGAAAACAGCAGGAAGAAAAGCAGCTCTCTTGGCAGCCCCCGGGCTCCGGTGCCAGCGCTGCCTGGGCCCCCGCCAGCCAGCACAGCCCGCCCCGCAGACGGCAGCTGGGGGTGGCCCAGGTGGGATGGAGCCGGAGGGGGCTTCTCCGGCGGCACGGTACGTGCCCCGACACCGTGCCCAGCACCGCCTCTGGTCTGCCTGCGTGCACCCCCACCCCAGCAACAACTGGCATTGCCGGTCCCCGAGTTTCCTAAATGCACCCCAACCTAGGGAGCAGCGTGCCCAACTTCCAGGGAGGGGTACGGATGCCCCAGGGATGTATCCAGTAGCAACACAGCTAGCGCTGGGTGGTGGAGGAGCCAAGAGGACTCTGCTCAGGGAGACTTGATGGTATGAGAGCCCAAAACCACTTGCTGCCTTCCCAGAGACTCACTTGGACTTCCCGGTTGCCTCAGTTTCCCCAGGTACCATCTCTGCGTGTCTCCTTTGGGGTTTGGGAGCCGACGGCTCAGCCATTTTCCCAAGGTGACCCCACCTGCCCCCAGGGTGAGGCACTGCCTTTCCAAAAATAAGGAAACTGAGGCACGTCACCTGCCAGGCCACCCCATAGAAGAGGCAGGATGCGACGGTGACTGATGAGGTCTGGGAGAGGTCTGGAAGCAGCACAGGGGGGACCCAGCCCATGGCCAGGAGAGATGTCCCCTCGTCCTGGGAAGCTCCCGTGGCAGCGCACCACAGCCACGTGGCTTCCCAGCCGACCCCCCCCCCCCCCCCCCCCCCCCCCCCCCCCCCCCCCCCCCCCCCCCCCCCCCCCCCCCCCCCCCCCCCCCCCCCCCCCCCCCCCCGCCCCCCCCCCCCCCCCCCCCCCCCCCCCCCCCCACCACCACCGGGGCCTCCAAGGAAGGGAAATATTTTATGGAACTGGAAAAAAAAAAAAAAAAAAAAAAAAAAAAAAAGCTTTGCCAACGGGGCCTGGCGCTGTACCTCCCCCGCCCTGCCCTGCGTCAGCAGGGGGGGGCCCGTCCCCAGCACCCCTGCTCCTGGCACAGCCAGGGTGCGGTGTCGAGACACAGCACTTTGCCCTGTTCCTGATCCCGGGTCTCCAGCCTGGGAGCGTCAGGATGTGACCCAGGGATGGAGTCTCCTCCCCAGGGCACAGAGGGAAACTGAGCAGGAGATGTGTTGGGGCTGGCAGCATCGTGTTCACTCTGGGGAGGGGCTACCGCCAGGAAGGGTCCCTCCAGCCCCCCCGGCCCGGACCCAGGGCTCTCAGCCCAGCTTTAGCCCCTGACGCAGGAGGTTTTATTTCCCTCCCAACGTATTTTTAGCCCTGCCTGCTTTGTCCTGGCCTTTCCGAGGGGGATTAATTCCCCCCCCGTAATGCACCATTAAAGGTGTAAGGGTGCAGAGAGGTGTCCCCGGCTCCCTGCTGGGGGTGCCTGCTGTGGGGCATTGGCACTTAGGGGTATCTCTGCACTCTATGATGGGCAGCGTTGTGATGGGTTTGTGGGTCTCACTCCGCTACAAATCCCATCCCTGGAGCAAGTCAGTGGTTAAAAATAGCCCCGGCCTTTTGCCGCGGAATCAGCGACCTTGTAGCAGGATCGGCCACCCCGGGGCCCTGGAGGTGAAGAGTTCATGCCCCCCCACAGCCCCAGTGCCTTTGCTGTGCCAGGGATGTGCCAAAGGCTCAGCCCTCCTCCAGCTCCTCATCGGCTCCCTGTGTGCTCGGGACAATCTGCCAGGACTCTCCACAGAGAGATGGAGAAGCTGAGGCACGGGGTGGTGCCTGGAGATCAAAGTGGCTGGGCGTGTCCCCAAAGGGTCAGCTCGGAGCCTGGCCGGGCTCTGCACCCCAGCGACTGAAGGATGGGACTGGTAAAGGCGTGGAAAGGGGATGTTCATCCACTTTCGGCAGCTCAGCAGAGCCTTCCTGGGGAGATTCAAAGGCTGAGCCCGGCTGGGTCCTATTTCGGGAGGGTTTTGGATGCCTCCCAAGCGACAGAAGTGGGTGGGGGCTGACCTGCACAAAGGGACTCTGTTTGGGCTCTGGGCTCCGGCGGTGCCCGGCGCGGAGGTGGTGGCAGTGGCAGTGCCCTTGTCCCCCACGTGATGGGTCAGCAGCCCGGCTTGGGGCAGGGGGCGAGCGCCCTCCTCCCGTGCTGGCTGCTGTTTCCCACCTGGATGTAAACTGAGGCCCGGGGCGGGGCTGCCCTTGCCTCCCGTATGCTGCTGTAACCGCTAAGTGACACTGCCATACCGCGGAGACAGCCGTGACAACCTGCCTCGTGGTGCTCCAACAGCCACCCGCCCTGGGCTACTTGCCCAGGCTGGCCCTGAGCCATCCTCTAGGGGAGTCCAAGGTCCCCCAGTGGGGTCGGGCGCTTTGGGAGCCAATACCCCAGTCACAGCTCCATGACAGAACAGGAAAAACCTCTCCACAGGCCGGATCCCACCAGCTCGATGCCACCACAGGGCACACTGGGGTACCAGCATACCACACCAATGGCCCAGGGACTGAGGGCCCTCCTGCACCACCTCACCCTCCCCCCACTGGCCACCTCAAGGCCTGGGGGACTCCAGAAAGCTCATGGGGGCACGATGCCATGACCAACCCGTGCACATTGCACAGTGCCTGCTGCATGCAGAGCTGTGAGTGCCCATGGGCACTGGCAACAGAGACCCTGGGATGGAGTCTGAGGTCCTCACCAAGGTGATGCTGGGCAAGCTCCTGTCCCTGTCCCCATGTGAGACAGCAGTCACAGCTCGGCCCCAGCTGCTGCTGGTGACTCCTCTCTCCAACCAATTCCCCACCGCAGGGCGAGGAAGCTGGTGAGCGCGTCCCGGTTCCCTCCGGCGGTACCTCAGGATGCGATGCAGTCATCGTTAATGCATCTGGACTCATTTATGGGGATGAGAAAATGTTTCCAGGTTTCCCACAAAGTCCCATTAAGATCCCAGTTCCACTCTATTTTTAGTGCCCTCATCAACAACGCCTTTCCCAGCCACCCTGGCGCTCCAGAGCCCCATGGGGCTGGTGGGGGCACCCTGGGCATACGCCTGCCCGGCTTTGCTGGGAGCTGAGCTGCACCCAGACTGAGCAGCTGGAGGAGGCAAACCCTGGCCCTGCATTCCCCGACCCAGCAGCTTTGCACCCATGGGTGGGGGTGCCCAGCCTGGCATTTGCTGAGGAGGAGAGGAGGAAATAAACATGGTAGGAAGCAATAGAAAAAGCCACCCCAGGTCAGTGGAGGCTGCAGAACCCCACTCACCACGGAGGATGGAGAGCAGCGGGGTCTGAGCATTCCTGCAGGTGTAGGGTCACACCCTGCAGCACCAGATTGTCACCTGGCGGTGGCCAGCAGCTGGCCCAGCCAACCCGTCCATCAGCAACCCCCAGCGCCCTGGCAGCGTCTCCTCCCAGGCTGCGGGTGCCCACAGGGCTCTCGGTGCAGCTGGCAAGGGCACGAGGATCCTGCCCTCGGCGCTGCGCCCTCCCGGGCTATCTATAGCCATGACCTCAGCGAGAGCCGGGGCAGGACCCGGCCGCGCATCGTCCCTTCTTGGCAGGGCCACCGCTTCAGCCCCCACCCGGCACAGAACTGCCGCCAAGCCGAGGCTTTTATCCCGTACGTTCGCTAATCCGGCGGGATTCGATGTCAGGGGCTGCCCACGGGAGGCTCACAAAGGCCGTTTCCAGGGGTGCTCAGCCAAGCGATGGAGAACGCCAGCCGGGAAGGGCAGGCGGCGGTGCTGGGTGTCACCGCGTTAGGTGACAGGGTCTGACCCCGGGGGCTGGACGGGAGGGAATGTGTGCGACCCGGCTGGGAAGAGGTCGCGCAGGGGACGTCCTCGCGTAGGCAGGGGTGACATGAGGACACCCCGCAGCTGCGCCCCGCAGGCGTCGGGGTCACAGCCTCCCGCAGAGCCGGGGGTCGTGGGGAGGACCTGCTCGCTCCGCGCCAGCTGCCCCGGGGGAAGCGGGGAAGGGGTGGCCCAGAGGAGGGGAATTTCCCCGGCTTTTTTCTCCAACAAACTCCTTGGCTTGTGCAATTAGAGAAATTTGTTTAACAAACTCCCGGGGGAGCGGAGCGGGAAGGTGGGGTGGCGCGCGGCCAGGGCGCTGCTCACACAGGCCCGCTCCCTCCCCGCCTGCGCCTTTGATCAGCAGCGCACTGCGCCGGGGAAAGGGAGCCGTTCCCTGCGGCCGGGGCCACGATGTGCCACGGAAGTGCCCCGGACCCTGCGGACACGCTGCCCGTGGTAACCCCTTGCCACGTGTCCCCTCAGCTGCTGCTTCGCAGCCCCTTCGCATCACCCCCATTCCATCTCCCTCGTGCTCGCCGGGGTGGCACGGCCCTGGCGCGCTGCCACGCTCAGCCTCCAACCTCGCGGGCCACAGGTGCGCACACGTGCGTGCCCCACTGTGCCCGTGCGCAGCGGAGGCTCCGGGCGCGCACTCGCCCGCTCGCTACCGCTCTCTTTCTCATGCGATGCCATTTCCATCAAAAACTCTTTACTCGGCACTTTCCCCCTCATTGGTATTCACGCCGCGCGCTCGCTGTCCTGGCGCACAGGTTACTAAAGGAGATTTTGCGGCGCAGCGTGGCGGGGGTCACATTTCAGCCTGCGCCGTCTCGCTTTCCCAAATCGCTGGGCAGCAGCCAGGGACGGCGGGAGGGGGTGCAGGATCCGGCACATCACAGCTCCCGCCAGGCAACCGTGGGACCGAGCGGCCTCGTCGCCTGTGGCAGCGGGGCGAGGCGGGCTGGCGGCGGCGCCTCTGCAGCACACAGTGATGGGTGGCTCCCTGGGGACAGCCAGCAGGTCACCGGCGCTCGCCGCCCTCCCGGCAGCCCCACGTGCCTGTACAATGCGGGAGCACCTGGAAAAGGGGGTTTGAGAAGAGAGGGGGGCACACACCTGGCGTTGCCACAACCCACCAGCACCCGAATGAGCCCTGGGTGATATTCACCGTGCCCCTGGTGGGACTGTACCCCCAGGATGACATCCTGGGTTGTGGAGGGAGCAGTGGTGCCTCTGTTTTTCAGGGCTGGTTTAGGAAAAGGGGAAATGTCTGGGTGGAAAATCAAGATTTCTCTCTCTTGGGCTTTTTTTTTTTTTTTTTTTTGCCTTTGAAAGCAAAAATATTTCTTGGTTTTTCGTGATCAGAAACATGCTGGGGGTTTTCTTGGACAACAGCTGGTCAAATACCATTTCTCCGTGAAGGGAATGCAGGGGCCCTTTGCAAGGAGAGTGAAAGTCTTCTTAAAAAACAAAATAAACCACCCAGTTTAAAAAAAAATCCACCTGGCTATGGACTTGAACAAGCTCCCAGGGAAGAGGGGTCAGCAGGAGGGCCAGATCCCAGTGTTCCTGTGCCAGGCAGTGCTGCTGGAGTTATGGCAGTGGCAGGGAGGGCAACGTCCACGGCAGGCAGCCTGAAGCCCAGACCTGGGGATTTCGCCCAAAATGCAGCTCAGCCCTGGCTGCCAGCCGGGGAAGGAGGATTAATGTGCTTTTAGAGCAGTGGTGAGTTAACCGAGAAATCAATCCTTGGCAGTGGCTGGCCCCAGGTCCCCCAGCGCGTGAGCGCTGCCGCACCTGGGCCACGGGATCCTTTCCCAGCTCCACTCCAGGCCTTGGGAAGCTCCGGCTCTTGGCCGGTGCAGGGCTGGGTGCTGGCCAAGCTGGCACAGCGTGCCCGGCCGCGGGGGATGCCTGCCCAGGGCCGGCAGGACAGACGGCGAGCTCGGCCGCCCGCCTGGGCGCGAGCCAGGCCCCGCGATGCCTGTGGGGACCCTGTGCGTCCCCTCCCTGCAGCTGGCACGTCCCAGGGGTCTGCATACCCCCCTTGAGGTTGAGATCTCAGGGTGTCTGGCTGCCAGGGCAGGGAGGGAGGCTGAGATCTGTTTGGTGCATCTAAAAGCATCTTGGTACCGAAAATCCATGAGGATTTGGCGCCGGGCACTCCTGGTCTACCATGAAGCTTTGCCTCACTTAGACTCAGCCCCACCAGCAGCCCTCAGCCACGCCACGCGGACGTCACCAGTGATGCCACATGATTCTGGCAGGGCCTGGCACCCACTGATGCCCTGGCTGCTCCCATCGCCTTCGCCGCCCTGCCTCGACCTGCCCGGCACACCCCAAGGTGCTGTGGGAGAAATCCTCTCCCCATGGGTCTCTAAGGAGCACATCCCTGCCATCCCAGTGCCCTGCCTGCACTTCCCAGCTTGGGTGCAAGGACTGATGGGCACAGCAGCCCCCCAGCCCCTTCCCACACGCAGCCAGCCCCCTTGGAGATGCTCTGTGCTGGCACTGCCATCCCTGCGCAGAGGAGACACAGCACAGCCGGGGGTGGCAGGCAGCATGCCAGCTTCACAGGGAGGGATTTTACTCCCTAACAACTCTCCTTCCCCTCCAGTGAGGGACTCTGGGGATGCTCCCCATCACCATCACCATCACCACCCTCATCCTGCCACCAAGGACTCAGCTTGTAGCTAGAACAGGTGCAGGCACAATGGGAGTGATACTGGGAAAATGGGCACCCCTTGGGCTGCAGGAACATGTCCACGGGCCAGGCACAGGGATGGATGGCACAGGCACCATCAGGCAAGGAAGGAGGGTGAGCAGACAGCGCAAGCTGTCCTTGTCCCTGAGGCCATTCCCAGAGAGCCCTGCCTGCCTCCACCGCTCCAAAGGTGGGAGACACTGACCCTCCATTTCCCTGTGAGTACCAAATCCCTATTCAGGCCCTCCTTGCCGTGCACAGCCCTGAGTCGAGATGGACTGCTCGGTGCCACCGTGGCACTTCTCCTCTGGGCCCTTGAGCTCCCCATTCCAGAAGCCCAGAGCTCTTCGGGGAGCCGCCTTTCTTGCTCTTTGCTATGCCTTGATAAGGGTTGGCTGGGCTGGCCCTTGCCATGGTTCCTCTGCCCAGCGAGCCTTGCCACACCAGCACTGCCCTGGCCACACCATCCACGCCACAGCAACCCCTGAAAGTGGGGAAAACCGCCAGCTCGAAAACCGCCAGGTCAAAACAGGATCAGGCTATGGCTCCCAGCGCCCATCCCCTACCCTACCAGGCTCAGGGGAATAGAGAGTGCCAAAGGGAGCCGTTCCCAATCGCTCCAAGAGCTCTGGGCAGTACTCTGGGCTTGGCAGCTGGGCTTTGTTCAGCAGCCTGCAAAGGCGCGCACGCACCCGCAGCGCTGGGCACGAGGTGGGATCGCTCCCTGCCCCGCACCGAGGGAACCGCGGGCGTGAGGGACCCGAACCACGGTCAGGGAGGGAATCGTGAGTAGGGCAAAGCTGCCACGGAGGGGAGAAATCGGCAGGCACCTCTAAAAAGTGTGGCTGATTTACTGCACGAGGCCCCAGACAAGTTCAAGGTGATGAGGGGGAGAGCGGCACAGCGTGAGCGCCGGCCAGCAGCCCCTCCTGCAGCTGCCTTTATCCCACCCGCCTCCCCGCATGTCCATCCCGGCCCTCCGATCCAGCATCTGAAACCTCACTGAAAACAGGATCTGTTTTTCCCGGGTGAGGATTGAAGATGGGATCAGGCAGGAGCAGCGGGCGTGAGCAGCGGGGCAGGGCTCGCCAGGGCAGGCGGGCACGGCGCGGCAGGCGCCGCGGGGAAAGCGAGGATCTCCCGAAGGTTGCATTTAAAGAACAGACTCATTGTTTTTCCCAAACAATACTCAGCAGATGGGAGAATTGAAAGTGTGTTGCAACCTTCCCTCTCTTCCCCCGCCATGCCCGGCTTGCTGCTCCCATCCTTTGGCAGCCGATCTGAGCTCCCGGCTGGAAACCAGTTCTCCGGAGCTACTGGTGGAGAGGGTGAGCACCGGTGCTGAAAAGCCCCGGAGTTTTTGGGAAGGGGGCTTGCCAAAGGATGCCCCATGAGACGTGCCCAGTAGGCAGCTCCCTGCTCCAGCCACGTGCTTGCAGCAGCGGTGGCAGCCGAGTGATGTGTGGAGCCCAGCCGCAGCCGGGGAGAGGTGGGAGCCCCTCGGATGCCTGGAGATGTGGCTGTGACCATGCCACGTGGCCGCAATGCTTCTGGCAGCCCAGCTCCACCTCCAAGCCCCGAGTTGTGCCCGTTTGCTGGTACCGAGGTTTGTGCCAGACCAGCTTAGCCAGGTGTTCCCCAGCGCCCCTCGGATCCCGAGCCCCTGACTGTGGCACACACGGGGGTCCGTGCCTGGCTGCTGGCTCTCGGTCAGGCAGTGTGGGTGCATTGCCTCTGCCATCCCATAATCAGCTTTGCACCCCCAGTATGCAGCCTGGGAGAGGGAAGAGGGTCTCTGACCAGACCCTGGCGGGATGCCCAGCTTCCAACATTGCGGCTGCCTTGGAGGATGGCGCCCATTGCACTTCATTCCCACCCTTCTGGTACCAGGGTGGGGGACCGGGGGTGTGCTGGGGGCACTGCCAGGTACCAGGCACGAGCCAGAGATGTAGGAGCATCACCAGCCATAAAATTCGCAATATTCTCCCACCAGAAGTATCCCAAATCTCCCCCCACTGCGGATCCAGGAGCCAAGGATAACCATTACAGCTTTGGAAATCCCTTCGGCTTCTCGGCAGCAGCTCCCAGGGGACACACGTGCAGGTCCCTGGCAGGTGCTCAGCTCCAGGGTTATTTTGGAGCCGGGGCAGCCGGACACCCCCCGCCCCCCGCCCTGCTTCCCCGTGGGCAGGGTGAGGCCTCGTGCGTGGCGCTGGTTCCTGCGCTGCTTCCCTGCTAATCTAGGCAGCTCCCTCCTGACTTCCCGGCCTGTCCCCGAGGGGAGACAGAGGTGAGCTGCGGAAGCGGGAGGAAGTCCCCAAGCAGGGACACAGAGCTGGGGAGGGCACAGAGCCACCCTCCTGCCCGACGGGAGACACGGCCGAGGCCGTGGCCAGCAGCGTGTCACGGGCGATGCCTTTGCCAAGGCTATTTTGGTGCCGCTGGGCTCTCCAGCTTGGGCCTGTTCCGGCTGGGAAGGCGCCCGCCCGAGGGGTCCCGCGGTCCCGGGGGCCGTGCGGGCTCCAGGGCTAGCAGTGCTGGTGGCGGGGAGATGCGCAAAGGCCAGGGCAGGGCGGCTCCCGCGCACGTTCCAATGTATCCACATCACCATCCGCAGCTCCCGAGCCCGGGCGAGCCTGCCCGCGGGTGGGATGGGAACGGCAACGGGAGCGGGAACGGCAACGGGAGCAGGAACGGCAACGGGAATGGGAACGGCTGGGCTGGCGGTGGGGACCATGCCTGGTCCCATCCGAGCCGCGCTGGACCGGAGCTGAGGCTATGCCAGGGTGAGGGGAAGGACACCAGAGCCTTCCCTGTGCCCTGGCAGTGGGGCAGAGGATCCGCGGAGGGAAAGGCAGGAGGAGCGCTGGGAAGAGCACGGGTTTGTGAGGAGAAGGGCTCTGCCAGCCCCGGGCTGGCCAGCGGCCGCACGGCTTCCCACATCACACCAGCGCTGTGAGCTGGCAACAACAGGCGCTGCCAAGCCAGCACCAGCTGCAGACTGGGAGGGTTGGGAGGTGGTGGGACCCCTGGCAGGGATGGAGGCAGGGTGGGAAAGGCGGGATGGCAAGGAAAGGGAAAAAAACAAAGAAAAAAAAAAAGGAGGGGGGGAGGGAAAAAAAGCAAGCAAGAAAAAAAGAGAGGGGAAAAAAAAAAGCATGCAAGAAAGAAAGAAAGAAAGAAAAAAAGAGAGAAAAATTAAAAAGAAAAATAAGAAGGTAAAAAAAAAGAAAAAGTACAAATAAAAATTAGAAAAAGAAAAAAGAAAGAAAACGAGTTAAAAAAAAAAAAAAGGGAAAAGAAAGAAAGAGAAGTAAATAAGCCAGATTGAGGTGTGACCCTTGCCAAGTCAACCACACGACAGGGAGCACCACCTCAGGGTCATCTGAGCAGCCCTGGCGCTGCCCACCCTGCCCGTGTCCTCACCAGCCTCACGCTGTGGCCAGGGAGATCCGGGGCCGGACCCCGCGCTGCCCCCGCACCTCCCAGCGCCACGAGGGGACCCCCAGGACCCCCCTGGGCAGCGCAGCCCAAGCCCCGAGGCGGAGCCGCGTCCCGAGGGGGGGCTCTGACAGCACGGGAGGGGTCCTGCAGCAGCACCCCCTCCCCACAGCACAGCCCGGGGTGCAGCACGAGGCCGGGCCCCGAGCGGGCAGCGGCTGCCAGCAGGGAACAGGTTACGAGGCGGGGAAAGCTGCCTGCTCAATAATTAAATAAATATCAGCGATCAATAAGCACAATGCAAAGGCAGAGCCGCAGTGGTCGTGCTGTGGGCAAGGGGGGGGTTCCTGAATCTCCCCCCTGTGGCCATAGGGGCTGTTGGGGGGGAGGTTTCGGGGACACCCTGCTTGCCTGCAGCATGGGCCCAGGCACAGCCACCCTGCCGCGTGCCACCGGACCGTGGCAGCGTGGCCTGGGGTGACACCGGTGTCCCCACGCACAGCTCGGGGCTGCCCCTCATCACCCCACGGGGACTGGCATCACCCCTGGCCTCGGGAACTGAGGGGGAGCCCCCCACATCCTGCCGTGCACCACCCCCCTGCCCTTTCGCCCGCCAGCACAGTGTGGCACGGCCGGGTGCACATTGTCCCAAAGTTGGAGGATTTCGAATAAAATCCCTGTGCTCCCCCCACCCCTTGCACCCCACCATGTGCAGCTAGGCTTGGGGGGGGGGGCAAAAAAGTTTCACACTACGCAAGAGGCAGCACGGCCGAGCCCGAATCTGCAGCACCGAGCCCCCCCCGGCTCCCCAAACCCACCAAGGACTCCCCGCACCCCACAGTGTCCCCCCGCACCCCCTGAGCCGGCGGCTTCCCCGCACCACCCACCTCTGGGCGCAGCGAACAAAAAATAAAACCCAAACCACAACGCAATCTTCCAACCCCCCCACGCCCCAAGTGAAAGTGAAGGCTGAAAAACCCAAAAAGCACCAGAAACACCATGAAAAAAACCCTGCAAAAGGCAAGGGAGGGGGACAAGAGAGGAACGCGGCTCCTCTGAGCAGCCCTGCACGGCCCCAACCCGCCTTTCTCTGTTATGATTATTTTTAGGGAGGGGGTGTTGCATTTTCTTGGGTTTTCTTTTTTTTTTTTTTTTTTTTTTTTTTTTTTTTTTTTTTGCATTGCTACTGTTAAAGTCTGTTGCGGCCAAAGGAGCAAATTGGGGGAGGGGGGACGCGGGGGGGGGTCCCGGTTACCTGGGTCAGGCAGAGAGGAGACGAATACATCCCGAGCCGTGCTGGGAAAGTGCCTAATTGCAGGGCTGAGACTCGAGGCGTAAAAGTTACTGAGTCATTTCGGAGGCTGGAGCAGTCCGGGCGTTTTTTCTCTCCTCCAGATCGGCTCTGCGGGGCCCGGGGGGGGGCAGCCGGGCTCGGGGGGGCGGCCCCGCGGGAGGGGGGGCCGAGGAGGAAATAAAAAGATTCCAACTTCCACCCCCCCGCAAAAAAAAACTTAAAAAAAAAAAAAAACAAAACCAAAACAAACCAACCCTTAGAAAAAATTAAAAATAAAAAGCAAAAATTTCCCCCCCTTGGAAAATAAAGCGCTTTTTTGTTGTTGTTGTTGTTTGTTTGGGGGTTTTGGGGGGGCGGTTTAAAGAGGCAGAAGGGTCATCCTCGCCCCGGGGGGGCCGGGGGTCCGCACCCAGCCTGCAGGCACGGGCGGCGGGGAAGTTAGAAGGGAAGCGGCTCCATCCGAGACCCGGGCAGCGGAGAGAGAGAGGAAAGAAAGAATGAGAAAATGAAAAAAAAAAAAAAAAAAAAAAAAAAAAGAAAAAAAAAAAACGAGCGAGGAATGAAGTGACGTTATGAAAAAAGCCCATCCCAAAATATTACATCCCATTTAAAGATGTAGGAACCCCCTTTGGCTCGCAGGGCCGAGGCGCTGCGGGGCTGGGGGGGCGGGGGAGGGACGGGGCGCCCGCGGGACGGCGAATCCCCCCTCGCCCCGGCGCGGCCAGCGCCGAGCGCGCCCGGCTTTGGCTCTTTTGGGGGTTTTATTTATTTATTTTTTTTTTAAACTAAATGGAGCCAATCCGGCGATGGGAGAGAAAAAAAACCCCTGCAGATTGATATGCAACTTCTGGGCAGCGGCCCCGGCGCGGGGGGGTGGTAGCGGTGTTACTCCCCGCACCCAGCCCCGGTGCGGGGGGGCCGCCCCGCCGCATCCCGCGGAGACCCTGATGCCCCCCGCGTTATTTAACCACCGGCAGCATCACGGTGCCACGGGGGAAGAAAGCACCACGGGCAGGCCCACGACCCCCCCTCGTCCCGGGGAGCCCCGCAACCCCTCCCGCACAAAGAGAGCAGGAGGTGAAAAAGCGGAGCCTGAGCCCGGCAAACTCCCAACCGCAAGTTCTCGCTCCGCAACCCCCCGGCCCTGGCCGATCGCGGGCGCTAATGACGCTAATTAGAGAGCGCGCGGGGAGCGCCACGGGCGGAACACAAAGGGGATCCCCGGGCACCTCCCGGGCCGGGGGGGCCGCGCCCCGCTCCCCTCCCGCACCGGGGGTCGCCGCTCCCTTCAGGGACCCGACCCGCAGCGCGGCGGCTCCCAGCGCGGGGCTGCGGCTCTAGCGTTGCCTCTCTCTCCCCCAAAAACACGAAAACCGCTTTTTGTGTGTGTGTGTGTGTTTTCTCTTTTGGTTTTCTTTTTTTCCCTCTGCGGGGACGAGCCCCCGCAGCACCTCTCCCTGCACAACCGAGTTTCCCTCTCAACCTCTGCCGACCCCCGCAGCCCATCCCCGCCGGGGGTTGGGGTTCACCCCGCACACTCCTCCCGCAGGGACACCCCGTCCCCGCGGGATGCGGCGGCTCCGCGCAAACTTGGCAGGGCGGGCCCGCTCTCCGCATCCTCCCGGGGCGGCTCGGGCCGCGCCGCCGCGCTCCCCCCGTGGCCTGGCAAGAGGAGAAGCGGGCGAAGCCCCGCACAGCGGGGCTGGGGGAAATGTTTTTATTCTCGCATCGAGGACGCTGATTCCCCTCTCCCACCCCAGTTCGGGCAGGGCGGCCCCGCACAGCAGCGCGGACTTGAGCGCGACCCTCCCGGGCGTCACTTCCAAGTTCAAGTCGGTGCGGCTGGCGGCCTCTCCGCCCCTTTTTTAGCGGCCATTTTCAGCTCCATCCAGCCCTCCGCTGGCTGCGGAGGCTCCCCCCGCGCCGCGCCGCGACCTCCCCGCCGGGCGGCTCCCGCCGCCGCCTCCGCCCCCCGGTACCGCGGGGCGGGTGGGCAGGGGGAGGAGAGACGGCGGCAGCTTCCCCCCGCCCGCCCCCGCCGCTCCGCGCCCCCCCGCCCCGACACCGTATTAAACTCGCCCCGCCGCCCCCTCCCCGGCAGCAACTTTTGCTCGTGGGGCACCCGCAAACACACGCACACGGGGAAGGGGGGGGGAGAGGTGGGGAAGTAGAAGAGAAAACGAAAGTGTCATGGGACCTACCATCGCCAAGTGCAATTAACGGGCTCCAAGTTGCTGCGAAGCGCAAAGCAAAGAGGATGGATGGGCTGGTTTGGGATTTTGATCTAAAACGTGTGTTTTCCACCGCGCCGAAGGAGGAGGAAAAAACCGCTGCCCCGCGAAAGAATTAAAAAATTAAAAACCCAATAATAATAATAATAATAACAATGATGGTAATTATAGCAAAAGTCCTCCGAGGCCAGCGGCACGGCACAGTGTCCCCCGCGGGCGGTCACCCTCGCTCCGGCTCCGTGGCGCTGCCGGGGGCCATGCTCCGGGGGGGCCGGGCTGCGGGGCGGGGGGCGCGGGGCGGCGGTGACGGGCGGCGGGAGCGCGGAGCCCGCGCCCGGCCCGGCCTTATGCGCTGCGGGGGTGGCGGGGCTGGGGGATGGCGGGGGGGGGTGCGATGGGTATTTTTGGAAGGCAAGCAAAAAAAAAAATTTTTTTTCTAAAAATTAAAATAAAAAGAGAAAAAAACAAAAATTAAAAAAAAAAAAAAATAAAGCCCCGGGAGCGGGGCGGGCGGGCGGCGCCTACGGCAGAGCAGCGCGGGCATCCCCCCCGCGCCCCCCCGGCGCAGCCCCACTCCGGCCGGGCACAGCTCCTCCTCGCAGCCCGCAGCGCCCCGGCCCCATCGCCGCCGCCCCCGCCTCCTCCTCCTCCTCTGCCTCCTCCCCTCGCCCGGGGCACCGGCGGCGTTGCGGCGGGGACGCTCCCGGTGCGGGGGCGGGGAGGGAGGAGGAGGAGGAGGGAGAGAAGGAGGTGTAGGAGGAGGAGGAGGAAGGCTCCGGCCCCGCTCGCCCGGCAGCGACGGCGGCCCCCGGATGGTGCGGGTAGGTGGCGGGGGCTGCGGCGCGGCCCCCCCGGGGCCGGCTGGCTGCGGGGCCGCCCCTCCGGCCCTGCCCGGCGCGGGGGGGGGGGCGCTGGGGGGGCGCGGCCCCGGTGCGGAGCTACCGCAGCGCGGGGAGGAGCCGCGGGCAGCGCCGGGCCCACCGCCCGCCCCCGCCCCGGGCATCCCCCGGGCACCCCGACCCCGCTCAGCCCTGGCCGCCAGCCCCCAGCCCGGGCATCCCCCGGGCACGCAGCCCCGGCTCCGCGCCGCGGAGACTCGCCCTCACCCCCATCCCCGGCACAGGGACAGCCCCCGTAACACGGACACACCTCACCCCCCCCCCTCCCCGGTGAGGACACCCCCCCCCCCCCCCGGTCACCCCAATCCCCCGGTGCGGACATCCCGTGTCACCCCCCGCCATCCCCACCCCGAGTGCGGACACCTGCCCTGGTCACCCTCGCTGCCACCTCCCTGTCCCTGAGGCGGACACCCCCGGCTGTGTCCCCCCCGACTCCAGCCCTCTCGAGCATCCTCCATCCCTTCCAGGGTTCCCCACCCATCCCTGTCCCCCCGTGCTCTCGTGTTCTCCCCAACCTTCCGTTCACCCCTAACCCAGGAACACCCCCAATCCCCCCATCTCTTAAAGCCACAGCTGCTGTGCAGCCGGGGCTGGGCGGGCTGGGGGCTTTGCCCCCTCCCAGTCCCACTCAAAAGTTGGCAGCGCCCTGGGTTTGGTCCGGGAGTGGCGAAGGGCTTGGGGGGTAGGGGGGGGAGAGCAATTCCCTCCTTTCTATCGACCCCTTTTGTGTCTGGCCCTGGATTTTTAACCCTTGTTATCGAGTAATCCTTTAATCTCTTAATCCTTTCAAATAACCATATTTTTCTATAGGAAGGCAACAAAAATTAGATATTTTTTCAGTTTGCTGAGGGCCGAAGCATGCATCGTGTGCCTGGATTTTTCGGCACGCTCTGTAGTCCTGAACAAACAGGAACATAATCTCCGGCTGCCTTGAGCTCAAATGGTTTCAGTGTGATAAATAATATGCTAAATAATTTATTATATATTTAAAAAATAAAATTAAAGCAAATTACTCAGTCATTTCACTAGTTTTTGTTCCATAGTTTTCTCCCTCTTTTTTATATTTGTATTTTTTAAGGGGGGTACTCTGAGCCTGATCATTTTTACAAGGGCTCAGCTCAAATTTAGCAGGGATTTTGGATACACGGGAGGTTTATTTTATCCATTCCCCATATCCCCTTTGCCTACTAAACCCACCAATACATACCAAGATACTGGACCTTAATTTGTACATTCACAGGGTATTACAGTCTATTATATTTTATATATATATTATATATATGCATATATTTACTGAGTTATTTGTCAGACACAAGTACGGCCATCGGCCTTATGGAAATGAGATCTAATTTTATTCCAGCTGTCTATAAAAAAGAGAGAAAAATTCTTTAAATTTAAAACCTCTAGAACTTTTTTATTTTCTCTTTTTTTCTTTAAAAATCTCCATCTGCTCCCCCCCAAAAAAACCCACTTCCCTGTTTTAAAGCTAAAAAAAAAAAAAAAGGCTGAAATGAGCAGTTCCCTCGCCTCGTCCCAGCTCCAGAAGCCTCGAGGAATGTAAACTCGGTGGTAACTCTGCTCGCAGAGCACAGTTTGCATTTTCTGCCCGGCTCTGAGTGCGATACAGCGCAAAAAATAAACCCTGGGAAGAATTTGCCAATTTTTAACCGCTCCCAAGGCTGCCGTGGTGCCCGCTGGCAGCTCCCTCTCTCCTGCCAGGGTTTTGTTTTTCTCCAGCGATTCCTCGTCTCCCCTGGCCTGGTGTGTTTTGGGGGGATGTGGATATTTGGGTTCAGGCCGTGGGATTTTGCTGGGCTGTGCCTGACTGGCAGTGCCAGGGTGGGTGAAGAGGGAAAATGGGAGAGAAAGAGCAAGGCTGGGATTTTATTTTCTCTTCTGCAAGGTCCTGGGGTGCAGGGTGATAGGGAAGGGTTATTTATTTCTTCATGATAAAGAAATTATTTCTTATTTCTTACTTATTCCTTGTTTCTTATTTCTTATTTCTTATTTCTTATTTCTTATTTCTTATTTCTTATTTCTTATTTCTTATTTCTTATTTCTTATTTCTTATTTTGTTATTATAAATAATAGTTTATATTTCTTTATAATAAATAAACAACTGCCGTGGTTATTTATTTTTGTCATGCTGTTAAAAGTATTTCCTGGGTGATTCAAAGCTGGAGCTGAAGGGCTGCTGGCCTTGGTTTTGAGACATCCCCGTGGGTTTCCAGGGGCTCAGGGACATACCTTGTGTCCCCCCAAATTCATCCTGCAGCCTGTCCCCCCAAAATGATCCCATTTCTCCTCTGTTAGCGGGGAATTATCCTGCAGGAACCATAACAACACTGACTCAGGATGGAAATAATTTCAGTGCAGTGAGTGGCACCTGTGCCCTGGCAGGGCCAGAGGCAGGGCAAAGGGCACCCCAGATCCTGACCCTGCTCCCCAGGGTGCTGCAGGGTTTGGGGTGCTGTGGGCTGTGCTGCCCATGGGGCTGCAGAGCTGCCACCAGACCCTGCAGCCACCATCCCCACTCCCCCCTGCTCACTGCAGCCCCCTCAGCCCCAGTTCCTAGTGTAACCTCAAGGCAGAAAAACACTAAAAATACAAAAATCCCAAATTTTTGTGTGCTTCCAGGCTGCCTGTAAGCGCCGTTTTGAGGATGGAGGTGGAATCTAAACCCAATTTAATTTCCCCGAGCTGTCTCAAATAAAACAAAAAGTGTGGGGTGGGTTTGGGGTGCAGTTCTGGTTCTCAGTGGTTTTTTGCAAGGATTAAAGCCCGGAGGTGGAAGCTGAGTTACTCCAGTTCCAGGGAGGGGCTGGATCAGGCCCTTTGTTAATTCTCTGGGTTTTTATCCCAGCCTGTTTGTGAGCTCACGACCCCCTGTCTATAAAACCAGTGCTTAGAACAAGTGCAAATTTGTGGCCCCCCCCTCAAAGCTGGATTTTATTTCTAAAGGGCATTTCATGGTTGATTTGTGCTGCTAAGACACCTCGATGCCAACTTTTGGGCTCAGCCAAGGGGGTGCAGATACCCATGGAGCAGCATAGGGCTGGATGCCCCCCCACCACCACAGGAAAACATCCCCCAACCTCATTAACCCTTTTTTGGGGCTCATTTTTAGCATTTTTGCAGGTTTTTCTCCAGGGTTCCATTCTACTGGGCGCACGGCACGGCCGAGCCACGTCCCTCTCTGGAAAGAGGGAGAGAAAGGGAAATAATCCATGTTGGGATAGTTTTGTTGCTGCCTTTCTTTGATTTTAAAATAACTTTTAAGGAGAATATTCTGGTTTTGACCAGAATTTATTTACTTTATTCCTGCATATGGCTCTTGGCCTAGGTCCCAAACAGGCAGAGGTCTGGCCTGGCTCGATTCAAAGCCAAAACGTGCAATGAAAAGAGATTTTTTTTTTCCCCCCCCTTTTCTCTTTCTTTCTAAAGCAGGTTTTTAACTAGTGAAATTGTTGCTGACAAGGGGGGGATTTCAGTTTAAAAATTGCTAGCAGATTTCAGGGAATTATTCTGCAGGAATTTCAAGGGGTTTTAGGATTTTTGCTGTGGCTTTTTATTGTTTTTTTTTTTTTTCACTGCAAGTTAGATGTAAAAAGAAATAATATGAATCCCCAGTTTTCCCCCCACTCTGTATTTTTTCCATTGGCTCAAACTTCACCTTTTCCCTCTGGATTTGTTGGAAGCCAGCCCTCAAAGAGCTCGTGTAGCCCTTTCCCTGCTCTCACACAGCGCGGCACAGGCAACCGTGACCTCACCGGAGCAAATCTCCCCCAAAATGACCCTAAAACTTGGTTTTACATCAAAAAGGGGCTTTGGGGGGTTGCCAAATGACTTCAAACATCACCACCGGCCCATGGTGCTGCTGCCCTCCCTATGCTGCCGACTTGGGTCAGGACTTTTGCAGCCACGTGTGGATGGAGGCACCAGGAATTCTTGCAAGCCCTGAATTTCACTCCTTTAAAAAAAACTCCCAACAACCAAACCCCAAATGCAACCAGGAAACGTTTCCTCACTAGTTTTTTTTTGTTTTTTTTTTTTTTTTTGGTGTCCGCAGAAAGACATAAATCAAATCTGGCCACACTCCCAGGGCTGGTTTGTCGTGTTGATGTTGGGGAATTTGGGGAAATTTCTGGAATGGGAGGAATGGGGAGGAATATGGCCCTGACTCTTTGTTTGGAGTGACTGAATCCCGGTTTGGTTTTTGTCTCCTCCCTGCTGACATAGCTGGCACAGGGGGGTCCTGCCACTGTCCCCATGTAAGGGTCACAGTCCTTGGCAGCCCCTCTGCCCCTGCAGCTCGGTTTTGGGAGCAGGAGCAGCTCAGTGCCGTGACACCGGTGACATCCTTGGCACAGGGTGTGGCTCTGCACCACCACACTGAGCCCAGCAGCACCCTGGTGCCAGAGGACCCCCCAAAATGTTCGTGTGCCAAGGGCAGCAGCACCCAGAGGTCAAAGGAGGACAAAATTCCCCTCAAATACGGCTTTGCTGGAGGGGAGGGCGGAGGAGCAGGGAAGCTTTGGGGAGCTGAAAGTGAAAGTGGCGAGCAGCGGGTGCGGCGAGCACCGCGAGTGTTTTGGGGACCCAGCTGGCACCCTGTCCCCTGGCAGATTCAGTGCCCAGGAGCCGGGCCTGGAGAAGGCAAAAGCGGCCGGTAGTGGTGATTTGGAGCCCCAACACAAGTGTGAAGGAATCCTGGGGGAATTTTAATCAGTTGCCAAAGCAAACAGAAGCGCGGGGAGGTAACGAGGTACCTGCTCCGCCGCCGGATCCGACACCTCCGGCTCGGCCCCCTGGCCACGGTGTGTGCTGGGCCCCAGGGCAAAGGGGGCAAACACCCCACAGCAGCCATGCCAAACCACCATGGCCCATTGTACCTGTTCAGCACCAGGGCCACGTGCGGGGCTCGCACTCCCAGTCAGCCCTGCAGCACAGCGCTGGCCTCCCACCCTCCAGCTGCCCTTAGATGAGGCCTTTGCTGTGGTAGGAAATGGTTTCTCTGAGGATTTTGTTTGCCAGAGGAGAAAACTGGGCTGGAATTTGCAAGAAGAAAGTTTGAGGGGAATGGCAAAGAATTATTATATTAGTTTTCCAGAAGGAACTTCCAATTGTGCCGGCACACGGCGACGTGTCCCGGAGCGACACAAATGGGTGGAATACCCAAAAGTGATATTGGGTGAAGGGTCCCTTTCCTGGGAAAAGTTTGGCAACTCGCAGACTCCGTTGCCAGCCTGTGTCTGCAGCTAAACTAATTACTGCAGACAAATTGGCATGGACGTTCGCCTCACTGAGCTCTCGGCTGCACAAAGGGCTCGCTTTCCCTCCTCTCCTTCCCTCCTCTCCTTCCCTCCTTGCCTTCCCTCCTCACTTTCCCTCCTTGCCTTCCCTCCTCTCCTTCCCTCCTCACTTTCCCTCCCTGCTTTCCCTCATTTTCCCTCTCTTTCCCCCTTCCCTGACAGGATTTTACGAGAGAGGAAAATTACTCGGATGCTGAGTGTACTGTAAGTAATAAGGGCTTTGAAAATAGGCTCCTAATTAAAAATGATACCACTGCTCGTTTGTTTTTAAGCACATATTAAACTTTTTCTCCCTTTCCTGCTGCATTCAAATGTTGGGGTTTCTGGCTTGGGTCTTTTTTTGTGAAAACTGGCTTTCCGTGCCGTGATTCTGGTTTGATTTGATTCCCCCCTTCTGCCCCCCCCGGGGTCTGCTTCAAATTAACGAAAGCCAAATCCAAGAAGCTGGAAAGGGATATTATAGAATTTTCCATGTCCTTATTATTTTTTTTATTAGCGGGACCAGGCAGCTCGGCAGAGCAGGGAGGGAAGCGGGTTTATGATTGGGGGGGCTGCGTGAGGCACTGCTGGGGGGGCAGCAGCTCCCACCTGCAGCTCAAGGATCTCGGGGGGCACGTGGCCCAAGTGTTTAGCACAGGGCATGGAGCTGCACCAGGAGTTGATGGGATGTTCTGTCTGAACATGGGATTTGCAGGGTCACTCCCTCTGCAGCACCCCAGGGTGGTGGCAGGGGACCCCCAGAGCTGGCGTGGCGCCTGCACTGAGGTGTCCTGGCAGGCACCAGCTTGGGGACATGGAGCAGGCACCAAGGGATGCTGTGACCTGCTGGAGGCTCCCTGGGGGATGTGGTGGCACTCGGGGGTGTGGGTGCTGCTGGCTGTGAGAGTGCCCCAAGGCCAGGCATTGCCCGGGGCAGGTGCCCAGTGGGTGGTGGGGTCTGTGAGACCCCATGGGGTCACTGCCAGGGCCAGGCACACTCTGCAGAGTGGGGGTCCTTGGACAGCCCTGGGAATGGGATACAGGAGCTGTTTCATGGTCCTGGCCCAGCCTTGACTCACAAACCCCAAATTATTGCAGGGCCAGGGGCTGGGGGCACTAACAATCCATGTGGGGACAAACGCCTCGGTTTCCCCGTGCCAGGGCGAGGCAATGGGGTGGGTTTGGATTTGTTCCCTGCCTGTTCCGCACTCGGGGAACTCGGAGCAGGGCCTGCAGAGTTAACACCAGCCACGCCAGCCCTTGGCCGCCGGCACATGCTCTGCCCGGCCCTGAACCGCCGCCAGCTCCCGCTCCGGCAACAACAGCGCCCATTGTGTGCCAGGCGCCCGCGCCAGCACCCAGCTGCCGCCAGCCCGGGGTGCAGCGCAGGGCCACAAGTGGACTTTGTATCCCTGCTTTGGCCTGCTGGGTGCTGCTTTTTTTTTTTTTTTTGCCCCTTTTTTTTTTTTTTTTTTTAATAGGAAGCAAGGAAAACAGGGTGTTCGGCTCCCAGCGTTTCACCCAGCCGCTCTGCAGTGAGCCGGGAGGAAAATATTTTTTTAAAGACAATTGCTTGGCTCTTTTTGCCTTTTTTTTTTTTTTTTTTGCCTTTATTTTTCCTTTCTTTGGCTTTTCATTTTGCTTTTTTGTCCTTCATTTTCCTTTTCTTGCCTTTTGTTTTCTTTGTTTTTTACTTTCCCCTTTTTTTTTTTCACCTTTCCCCTCTTTTTTATTTTTTTTTTCACCTTTCACCCGTTTTATTCCCCCAGCTTTTTTTTTTTTTTTTTTTTTTTTTTTTTTAATTTTTTTTTTCTTTATTTACTGCTTTTCTCTGGTTTCTTGGGTCTCTCCCTATGGTGGCCCCGGGTGCATCACCTCCGAGGGGCTGTGTTTACCCAAGTGGCACCATGTTTGTCACCGGGGCTGGCTTGCTCCAGTGTCTAAATATGTGGTGGAGGCACGTGACAGCGGGAGCAAACATCCTCTGCTGGCTGCCAGAGTCAGGGCTGTTCCTCCTCCTGTAGGATTGGGGCTGAAGCCTCCCAGCTGCTGCACCCAAATGCTGCCTTGGGGCTCAGCCCAACCCTTCAGCTGTTTTGGGGTGAGGAAGGGGATGTGTGGTCCCCACCCCAGGCTGCCTCCCAGGCCCAAGGCAGGTCCTGTTGTCCCATTCCTGTGGAGGTGCAGAAGCACCACATCCCTCTGTGTTCTAAGTGGGGAAACCGAGGCACAGCTCCTTGCAGGAGCAAATCGGACCCATGGGGGATGATTTTCCTGCTGGATCCTAAATCTTTTAAAATCAACATTTTGGGGTGAAGGCTGTTGCCGTGGCAGAAACAAGGAGTCTTGAAGGGCTCTCATGGCTTTTTGGACATGGGTGAACTCTGTGCAAGGAGCACCCCTGGCTGAGCAGGGGGAGGTGGGGAAGGTGCCCAGCAGGAGCCGCAGGCTCTCCCGAAATGCCCGCGCTGGCACTCCCCACCTGCCTGGCCATCCTGGCTGCGCTCCCAGAGCGGGGAGGAGGGGGAAGGCAGCGTCACGGGCCAGGAAGCTGAGCCAAATCTCAGCCCAGTGATAATGTTGAACATTGATTTCTGTATTCCCCTTCCTCCGGCCTGGCAGGACTGGGGGTGTGTGGAGCCAACAGCTCCTGCAGCCGGAGTCTCCATCGTGGGGCATCCTGCATCCGTGTGTGCCCTGCATCCCAGCCAGCTCTGGGGCCCTCAGCTGCCAGGGGGAACTTCAAGGCAGAAAGAGCCTCCAAATAAAGGGTATTTTGGAGGAATGGAGGCACTGTTTCTGAATCCAGGGGGTTTTTGGCTGCGAGCAGCCCCTCCTGGGTGCTCTGCTGTGTCCAGCATGTGCCAAACTGAGTCCTGAATCCCAGCCCTGCCCTGCTCTCTGGATACCCCTGACACCCCAAACAGCCCTGACACCCCCCCAGACACCCCCATGCAGCACAGTGTCTGACACTGAGATGGGAACAGGGCTGTGGGGAGTGCAATGCAATCCCTGGGCTCCAAAATGTCTCAGAAATGAAGGTTTCAGGTCACATTCCCAAATCCCTGGGGACCACCCTGCAACCCCAGCCTTCTGCATATAGAGCATGGGTCTCTCCAGCCTGGTGCATCCCTAGGTGCAGGTGCAGGTATCACCCTGCTCCTGCCCCATCCTTCCCCCAGCCATGGAGGGGCCACGGCAGCACTGACACCACACAGCAGCCCTGCAGCACCGTAAACCCAGCTCCAACCCTGGAACTGGGAAGTCTGTCTCGAAACCAGTCCGACTAGAATAACTGGGAAGGCAACTGTGGTTTCTTTTCAGGAAAAAAGAGATCTCAAAAAAGAACTGAAACTGTTTTCATTTGGACAAAAATATTCCTAGACATTTTTCCAAGTTTTGCCAGCAAGAAAGAGCATTTGCTTTTCATTTTTCAATGGAAACCCAGAGAAATGTAATTGAAAATGACGTTTTCCCTGAGAAAGAAGAAAAGGCAATTACTGTTAAAAATCCATTTTGGTAAAAACAAAGCAACTTGGTGAAAGAAAACCCTCCCCAAACCAGGCCTGGCCTGTGCTGACACAGTTCCCCCTGAGCTCTCATCCTGCTGGGTGCCGCACGCCGACGGCCGCTGGTCATTCTGAGTGCCCCGTGTCCGGAATGGCCGGGAGCTGGGGATGGCCAGGAGCCGGGGCTGGGAGTGGGACACAGCAGGACACCCTCACCACGTCCCACCACGTCCCCACAGCCCGTCTGCATTTTGGAGTGGGGTGTGAAGCAAACATGAGACGACCTCAAACACTCAGTCCCATGGTGCTTTTTGGAATAGTGATAATTAAATTCAGACTTTTTTCCTTTCAAAATGCCCTGGAAAAATCCAATCACTTTGCAAATCAAAATAAGCATTTCCAATTAATCCTCTAACTTGAACCACATGGCTTTTAGGGAACGCGGTTGCACTCTGCTGAGACGCTATTTTTAAACTGGTGACGGCTCCAGCGATGTTCCGAGCGTGCTGCAGACAGGCACGGCACGGCCCAGGCACCGGGGCTGCCCAGGGAGCTCGGGGGGGAATCTGTTCCCTTCCCTGTCCCCCAGGTGCAAGGGCAAGTGACAACTCTCACTGAGCACTCGCTGGCTGCAGGGACACAGCTTGAGGCTGCCTGAGTTCAGCTTTCCTCCTCTGACAGTGATGGCCACTGCTGCAGAGGAGACACAGCCACTCCTGCTCCCCTCCAGCCAAGGGGTCCCAGCAGCACCACTCCCAATTCCTCCCCTGGGGGCTGAGGCTGCTCAAGCTCATCACAGGCTGGCTGGGCACTGGGGCTGTGCCAGGGACGAGGGTGGTTGGGAGGTGTGAGGACAGCACCCATGTCACAGATGGAGCATGAGGACATTAAACTGTCCCCCCAGACTCTCTCCTGGATTACTGCAGAGACTGCCAGCAGGGAAAAGCCCCGCTTGCAAGGCACTCTGCCTGGCACCCTCCCAGTTCTGCCATTGGAGAAACTGGTGGCATACTGGGTCACCGTCCCCTCTGACACCTCTTTTGTCCCTGGGGATGGGAGCCCTGAGCCCATGGTGGGCAAAGGCATGCGGGTGAGGGATGGGGCCAGCTCCTGCCTCCTGGTCCCTGTCCCTGCCCCACTCCAGTGCCATTTCCAGGGCCTCTCCATGGCGGTGCCAAGGTAGTGCTGAGTGGTGCCAGCTGCCACCCGCCGGGCCTAGGGGGTTATTTTTAGCCCTGGCTGGGGATTTGGGTGCTAAGCAGCCGGCACCTCACAAGCTGATTTGAGCACTAAGCTGAAAAGCCGGGGACGTGGCCAAGGCAGGCACGGATCCGGCCCTGGCCCCCACCTGCCCCCGGTGCTGGGGAAAGGGAACGGAGCCCTCTGGGGAGGGGTGATGGGCGAGCCTGAGGTGCTGTGGGCTGGTACCCCCATCCTGCTGCCTCTGCCTGTCACCCTCCCGATGCCCAGGGGTGCTGGGGCAGTGACACAGAGGGAATGGGGCTGTTGGGTCCCCTCCAGGCTGCAGGGACTGGCGCTGGGAATTGCCGCCGTGGGCTGGGCGAGGTGGGAGCAGGCCCCAGCCAAAGTCAACTCAGCCACCGACATTCCCAGGCTCCATGTGCTGACGGACGCCCCAGTGCCTGGGGCCTGGGCAAACGGGCTGCTATCCACCCCCCCAAATCCTCCTCTTCCTCACACGTGTGCTCCTGCACGTGTTTTTCCTCTGGGACTGTTTTGGGAGCAGCCAGGAACCTGCAGCATCCCCTTTCCTCAGGGGCTGAGGCTGTGGCGGGGCCAAGGCTGGGTTTGGCACTGCTCTGGGCTCAGAGCCAGCACCTGGATCTGGGGCCATGGAGATGCTTGGGGCTCAGTTCATCCCACCGTGGGGATACTGTGAAACACCCACATCATCTGTATAGGGGAAAGTTAGGGTGCTGAGCTGCTCCAGGAGCCGTGGCAAAAGAGGGATGGCAGGACGAGACACTGAAGTGTTGAGATTGCCCTTGGTCTCAGCCCAAAACTTCTCACTGTGTCCTCTAACCAGCTCCTTGTCACCTTCATCACCTGCTGCCCATTCCTTGTGCCCCATGCTGGGGTGCCCAGCAGCCAGGCTGCTGCTTGGGAAGGAGCCATTTCCCTGGGGACACCCAGCACGGTGATATGCTGGGGGTGGCCCATCACAGGGGGTGAATGGCAGAAGGATTCTCCTCGGCCCGTCGCCCCTCACCATCTCCAGGGTGGTGCCCCCTGCTCGCAGAGCCCGCAGCCTCCCCGCCGTGCCAGCTGGCTGCCAGCCCTGCCTGGCACCGCCGCCTGCCCGCTCCTGCCCGCACACGCCAGCGGCAGAGCCGGGCCCAGCCCCGGCGCTCAGCCCCGTGCCAAGGAGCGCAGCCTGACCCTGCCGACAGCGAGCCTGGCCCGCAGGTCAGGCTCTGCTCTCGCAGCCGTGCCGGGCCCGCTGCCCGCAGCGGCGCCCGCGGTGCCGTGCCCGGAACGGGCAGCGCGGATCCAGCAGCCCCGCTGCCCTCCCCAGGCAGCCGCAGCATCCCCGGCGGTGCCCGCGCTGCCGAGCGCTCGGCAGACGGGCGCGGGGGCGGCTCTCGGCACGGTACCTGTGCCAAGCGGGCGGCTCCGAAATGCCAGCGGGGCATGGCTGTGCCCCAGTGCTGGCCGGGGCTCCTGGGGGAGCTGATGGGGGGTGGGAGCGGGGAGCAGCCCCAGCCCTGGGGGAGCAGGGCCCCGCCCTGGTTCTGCCAGGAAGGGTTAGGGCTGCTTTGCAGGAGGAAGGATGCGACTGTGTGCGGCCTCCGGCCCCGCCGTGTGGGCTTTCCAAGCTGCTCGCCGTTCATTTCGGAGCTTATTAAGAGCTGGGCTTTGTCAATAAGGCACCATATAAAGCACATTGTTGTCTCTTAGCAACCTTAACTAGTTTAAGAAGAATTTCGTTTAGGGTTGTTTTTTTTTTGAATATAGAAGAAATGCACCAGGAAACGGCTGCGCCAGCCGGGTTCATCCGGGAGCACCCGCTCTTCCCGCACGAGTCAGCGGCACAGCACAATGGCTTGGCCCCAGCTCCAGCTCCAGTCCCAGCTCCCGGCCAGCAGGGCCTGCTCCCAGTTACAGAATGGGAGTGCAGGGAGCACTGGGAGGCTGCTGGGGAAAGGACACAGATCCAGGGATGGTGAGGCTGGTGATGGGGACAGCACCAGGCTCTGCCAGACCCCATCTGGGCAGTCTGCAGAGTGACCCTGTACCCAGTGTGAGGACAGGGGGCATCCTTGGCCATGCCCCATTATTCCCCATGCCCCCAGCCCTGGCCCTGCACAGAAGCTGATGGGGTGCCATGGCCAAGGGCATCGGGCAAGTGGTGGCAGAACCACAAGTCCTCCATTCCTGCCCGAGTGCGATCGAATGGATGGAGACAGGGCTCTCACCACATCCCTGCCCGGCTTGGACTGGGATAACTGGGCCCCAGCCTCTCTCTCTGCATGGTGCTGGAGCTGGTTAATGGCAAACGGCGCCTGGGAGCATTAACCCAAGCGGGGGGGCGGGAAGGGGGGGTACAAACAGGCACTGAGGGTGAATCTGCAACCGCAGGAAGTCAGTTATTAATTCGAGGGAGACGTTTTGCCCCTTGATTTACTGTCATCGTGCCTTTATGTAACGGCAGGGCAAGGGTGGGTGATGCTGTGGGGAGGGGAGAGGCAAGGCGGGGTGCAGGGCAGCATTCCCCCAGTGCTCCCTTCTGCTGCTTCCTGAGCCCTCCCATGGAAATGAGAAGGGGATCAGGATGGGAGCCCACCGGCTTAGGGTGCCACCGGGTGCCAGGGGAATATAGGGGACCCCGAGAGAATTCCATGCCTTCCCCATGGGACTTCCTCCTCCCCGCCCCCCCAGTTCTCAGTCTGGGCCCCTGCAGCCTGTTGACACGGCTGGGGCCTCGTGTCCTCATGTCACCTCCTGGGTTGGGGGACAGGAGCTGGCAGAGCAGCTGCCGCCGGCACGGTGCTGGTGTGCAAACATGGGGGTGTTGTGCACAGATGCACTCGCACATGTGGATGGAGGTGCACGTGTGACCACGGGGCACGTGCACATGCCTGTGCGTGTGCAGGTGTGTGTGCACACCTAGGTGTGCTGGCACGCCTGCTTAGATACGTGTGCAACGCGTGCATCGCTGTCCTCTCAGCACACACCATGGGCACCACCACACACACACTGAGGAACACTGTGCACATACAGCAGGGACAGGGGACATGGGGGCTGTGGGACCCACAGCAGCCCTGTGGCAACACTGAGAGTCAGGGGACACGGCCATCCTGTGGCAGAGGACACACAGCGTGTCAGAACCCTGCAGCAGCTCTGTGCTGGGGGGACACGTGGGGTTCCAGGGGACACAGCAGCCCTTGGTGCCGGCTGGCGGGTGGCCCGGGCGGGAGAGGGCTGGGGGATGCAACACTCCCCTGCCTTCAATTGGCTGAGCGATAAATAAATAAAAGGGAATTAAATAAATAGAGGCGAGTCGGTTTATATAATCGCTGGTACAGTTTGTCCTGAACCTCTGCACGGATTAGAGAGCTGGCACCAGCCGTGGGTCATTAGCAGCTGGGCTGAGCCCCCCCAGCACGACTGCCCTGGCCCCAGCCCCTGCCAGCGGCCCCCAGCCTTGCCCCCTATTTACCTACCCGGGTACTTTTTAACGAGAAACCTTGGGAAGGGCTGTGCATGTGTGTGCACGGGTGTGTGAGCGCTTGCAGGGATGTGTGTGCATGTATGAGCTCTGCAAACGTGCACAGGAGGGCACATGGCTGTGTGCGGGCACCTACCTGTGCTCAGGTGTGTCAGAGCAGGTTGGTGTGTGTGCAAGGAGCTGTGTGTGTGTGTGTGTGTGGTGTGTGCATGCCTCTGTTCGTTGTGTGTGCATGTGTGTGCATGTACATGTATTTTCATGTTTGTGTGCATGGGGGCCAGCACACACATGTGCCTCTGTACATGGTGTGTATGTGCAGATGTGTGTGGGCACCTCACACCTCTGTGTACAAGCTCCTGTGGTTTTTCCCCCCTCTGCTCAGGAGCACCTTTCTCCCGCAGCTCCAGTTTCTTCCTGGGTGCTGGGGTGTTCCTGCAAAACCATTTGGTTTCCTCCCTGCCTTTTGGAGCAGCACCTGGGAGTGCATTTTTTGGGGTGTGCAGGGAGTCCCCTCAAAAAGTGTGGCACCCCGGGCAGGAGGACTCAGTGTGCCACTGACACACTGGGTGCCAGCTGGCCAGGGTGCCCATGTCCCCCCGCCCCTCCCCAGACACCCCCGCACCTCTCCCCGTCCCGGGCCCGCCGTCACCTGCAAACCTCGGCTCCTCTCCTCAAATGCCCCAAATTGCTCCGGGTGGACCACGGCAGAGCGTCCCACGCCGGGGATGGCCAGGGGGATCCCCGATGTCCCCCAGCTCATCCCGGACTGTCCCCGCAGGGCCCCATTCCCGTGCCCGTGCCCTTCCCGTGCTCGTGCCGGTGCCAGTGCCCGTTCCCATTCCCGTGCCGGTGCCCATGCCCGTTCCCATTCCCATGCCGGTGCCGGTGCCCATTCCCGTTCCCGTGCCAGTGCCCGTGCCCGTGCCCGTGCCCGTGCCCATGCCGGTTCCTATTTCTGTGCCGGTGCCCGTGCCCGTTCCTGTGCCGGTGCCCGTTGCAGTGTCGGCACCGGTGCCCATGCCCGTTCCCATTCCCATGCCGGTGCCGATGCCCATTCCCGTTCCCGTGCCGGTGCCCGATGCAGTGCGCGCTCTTCTGCTGCCATCTAGTGCCCACGAACGGGCGAGTCCCCGCAGGGCGCACATGGCCCGTAGCCTTCTCCGCCTGGGCAGTGCCTCGGCTCGGTCTGCCCTGGAGAAGCCACCGGGGGACACCTTGGTGCTCTCTGGAGGGTGCCGGTGGGCTGGGGCCCCATGGCTTTGGAGCCTGAGGTGGTGGTGGGCCCTTGGCTCTGGGGGCACGGGGAGCAGCATTTCCCCTGGAAACTGGGAGAAACCCAGCAGATCCGTGGTGCCTGGGAAGAGGTCGGTGGCATGGGTTGTTGTGCTGGCATTTGGATGTCCCACCACACCCTTCTCCGCAGCCACCCCCATCTCACCGGCCACAGGCTGCGGTGGAGGGCTGCAGGATGCTGTTTTTACCCACCCGTGACTATCCCAGTGCTCTTTGTCCCTGGAAGGCACAGTGCCATGGAGGGGCCATGGGTGCCACCAAGCCCAGGCAGCACACACCTCACTGCCGCTGCAGCCGTGAATGCCCGGCCGCGAACCCCGGCGGAGCCATCCTCTGCAGGATGCCGGAGCAGCTTTCCCGCCTCTCTCCCGAGCTCTCCGAGATGGACGGACAGCCTCACCCTGCGCTCGATACCTGCTGACTCAGGGACTCCTGCGCCAGCACTGACGGATCAGCCTCTGCATCGCTGCCGAGGCTCAGCAGTAAATCGGCTGTGCCGGAGCCAAGCGAGCCCGCGGAACAGTCGTGTGCGGACGCTGGCCCTGCCCAGCGAGGAGGGGGTGATCGATGGGGTGTCAGCAGAGATTCAGGCTCCTTGGGGCTTTGCTCAGGGACGTCTCGGCTGGAGATGCCGCAGAGGTATTTTTAGCCGTGTAATTCATAGCTACCTCAACCTGATTAATTTTTTTCTCCCTTGGTCATTCCATCACACATTCTTCCCCAGTGGATGGATGTGTGCTGGGAGCTGGGTGTACTGGGAGGGGCTGAGGCAAAAGGTGGACACTGGGTCCATTTCAGAAAGCTTCATTTGATTCTGTTTTCTATGGAGTAAAACAAAACACCTGTATGAGGGACCCCAAATGCTGAGAAAACCTGAGAAATGCTGAGAAAACCTGAAATGCTGAGAAAACCCCTGTCTAAGGTGCCCCCCGGCAGGCCAGGGTAAATGCAGCAGTGAGCACCTGTGAGGCAAAATTGGTTCTGGGATTGTGTGCTAACCTGGACCAGCAGTCCTGGACCAGCTGAGCCTTTCCCAGCCATAGATGCCAAAAGGGGAGCCAGGGAGAGGCTGCAGCATCACACATCTGTTGTCTCTGGTGAAAGCATTTTCACTCAGGCCTGATTCAGCAAAAGAGTGTTTTCCCAATTGCTGCTGCACCCAGGATGAGGACACACAGTCCTGCTGTCTGCCGACATCTCCCAGGGATGCGGGCACAGAAGGTGGATCAGGCTTGTCCCCTCACTGGGAAAGTTGAGCTTGGGGAGCTCAAAGGACAGGTCTGATTTGGGCTTTAAGCTCCTGCTTGTGCTTGCACCCACTCCCCTTCTGGACCCTCACAGACCCTGTGAGTGCCACGGCACCAGCTGCCCGAGTGGGACGCGGTGTTTGTGGGTGCAGCGCAGGGCACGCAGCAGTGGGGTCACCCTGGCACCCCACAGAGCCCTGGGCTCCTGCCAGCCCCTCTTCCGGCCGGCCGAGCGTCACCGCCGCCCCCGTGTCCCGGCACGACCCGGCGTCCCCGCGCCAGCGCTGCTGCCCCGCCTGCGGGGGCTGCCTCAAAGGCACGATTTTCCTGCTCTGAAGCCCCGGCTCTGTTCGGCACCAGCAGGGCAGTGGGGTGCCGGGGCAGCGTGGGTGCTCCCGAGGGAAGGGGCACTGCCAGTGCTCCCCACCTCCCGCCCTTTGATTCTGGCCCAGCCTCTTGCCCTGGAAACTGCAGCTGCCCACGGCAGGGTTGTGCAGAGCAGAATCTGATCTCCTCTCCCTGTGCTCTGTGCCTGAGCCACAGCAGAGCTGACATGATGCCAGGCATCATCCCTGCATGAGGAGGGGGACACCACAATGTCCCCAGGATTTGGCTCTGACTGGGTTTTTGGGGTTCCCTTGCAAGCCTGAGTGGCAGCGGTGGCAGTGGCTTGTGCTTCCTAGCAGGAATCAGCTCAGCCTACCTGCTTCCCAGTTATCCTGTCCTGGGAGAGCTGTGGGGTGCCTTGCAAAGGGACTTTCATCCCCTGGCTCAATATTTTGCTGTGAAGCTGCAGAGAGGTTCCTCTGCTTCCCAAAAGCAGTTTGGGGTTGTGTCCAAAGCAGTCTTAAATCCAGTTTAAGGCAATTCACAGCCCCTGCCTTGGGCCCGCACAGGTGCTGAGGGATGGACAGACAAACATCCAAGCCCCTTTGCTGGTGCCATCTCAGGGTCAGGAGCTGAAGGCATTGCCTGGGGCTGGCAGAGGTGGGTTGGGGCTCACACTAGCAGAGACCTTTGCTGCCAAGCAGGGAGATGCTGTTTCTTTCCAGCAGCAAAAATTTCTCCAAAAACGTGACTAAAGCACCTGGAGTGAGCTGGGGTAAGGACAGTCAGATTAGGACCCAGGGCAAGGCTGGGATCAGTGGGTAACAACAGAAATCCAAACCCCTGAAACAGCAGCATATCCACAGAGTGGGTTCCACCCGACCCTTCCTCCCTGTCTTGGTCCCAGCCAGGGCCATGGCACAAGCTTCCTGTCCTTGGCCCCAAGTCCCTCTTTTGTCCACGAGTAGCTTCCCCCCTCCAAAATCAAACAGCCAAGAGCTGCTCCCGCACTCTGACCCGGCCGCTCTCACTCACCATCCACCAGGTCTTGGCCCTCACGTCGTAGCAGAGCTGCCACCTCACTGAGCCCCCGGCTGCCGCTGCCACGCCTGCCCCCTCCATCCCACCGGCTACTCCGGGAGGGGGCTGGCACCATGCCCTGCTCCCAGCGCCATCACCGAGCCTTTCTTCCCTCAAAAAGCACCCGGGGCAGCTCCCAGCCCTGGGGGAAGCAGCTGGATGGAGGCGAGGAGCAGTGCGGGAGTTGCCGGGCTGCCCCCGGGGAGGCGGGTCGGGCGCTCTGGGTGCGCTGGTGGGTGGTCACTGCCGGCAGAGGCTGTGCCAGCCGCTGGACGTGCCAGAGGGACAGCACCCACGGCAGCGGGACAGACGGACTCTGCTGGCTGGGACAGCAAAGGGATGTGCTGCGTCTTGGAGGGTTTGGGAGTTGCTTTGGCTTTGTCTGCCCAGGGAAGGGGCCGGTGCAGGTACCACCTACACCCTGCCAGCCTCTGCTCCAGGGACCCCGACATGTCCCTGTGTGGGTGATGGGCTCCAGTGTCACCTGTTCCACAGCTGTCCTGTGTCTCCCAGCACACATGCTCAGATTGGAGGGGATTCTCCTCCTTCTCCTTCTCCTTCTCCTTCTCCTTCTCCTTCTCCTTCTCCTTCTCCTTCTCCTTCTCCTTCTCCTTCTCCTTCTCCTTCTCCTTCTCCTTCTCCTTCTCCTTCTCCTTCTCCTTCTCTTTCTTTTCCCCTCCAGCTCTGTGGAAACTCGTGGATGAAAAAGGGGTTGTGTGGGAGTCTCACATGAGGATCTGGACACCAGCAGGGCTGTGGGGGCTGATCTCTGCTCCCAGTGTGGGGGCAGGATCTGGTCACTGGGGGCTCCTGGCCCTGTCACCCTGGTCCCAGTGTGACCTGGCCCAAGGAGGTCAGAGGTGCCTCAGGGGTGACATCTGTCTGGCCCCACTGTTTCCACGTGTGTGTGGGGTTCCCCAAAGGATTCCAGTGAGGGTCACATCTGTCCCCTTCCCTCTGACACTGCTCCCTGCTCCCCGCACAGGGATGAGCCATTCTGGATTTTGGGCTTTGCTACAGGGAATTGTGACCCCAGTGAGTGCTCAGTGCTCTCAGTTGTCCATGTCACCATGTCCATTTATCATCCATTCTCCTGGGAATTGTGATTTGATTTGGATTTTGGGAGTTGTGGGCTAACCACTCCTCTGTATGGCTGAACATCTGGCTCTGGCTTTGTTATTCTCAGGACAAGCAAATCCTTCCCACTGCTGCCTACTGCCCCCTGCCCTCCTGCTTGCAGACATTCCAACTGCAGGGTTTTTGCTGCAGGGATTTGAGAAAGTTTTTGAGGATATTTAATTTTTTTTTTCTTTTTTTAAGGCCCAGGAGTCATGAGAGAAACTGAGTTTATGCTGAGATGGAGATTTGATGACATTTGGGGATATTGAGACAAGATTCTGGGGATGGAGCCATCCTGCTGCCTGGGGCCCATGGGGTTTGGGCAACACCACAGAGCTGGTGCCAAAGGATTTTAGGAGGGTGAGATGGCTGCATGGGAAGGGAAACAGTACAAGGGGCAGGTTACAGGAATTCAGCTCCTGGAAATAATTTATTTCAAGGCATGGAGATTACTTCCTGATTTACTTTTTTTTCCTAAATACCATTTTCTCAAACCTTATTTTTGATCAAAAGCCAGGCCTTTTCTTGAGAAAAGAATTCTAGAACTTCTCATGTACACTTTCCTTTCCACTGAGATTTTTCCTCCAAACAAGAGTTGGGCAGAAAATAAACCCGAAGTTGAGCCATGGTTGCACCTCAAAGCTGACTACCAAGGCAGGAGGGTGGCATTGGGCCACAGTGGGTGCTGGGGGATGGGGGTGGCAGATGGATTGAGATGAATGAGGAAAGTATTCCTGTTTAGAATTTTCCAGAATTGCTGTTTGTGTGTGTGTGACACGAGTGTGTGTGTGTGACATTGGTGTGTGTGTGTGAGAGGAGTGTGTGTGTGACACTGGTGTGTGTGTGTGTGACATGGGGGTGTGTGTGTGACACGAGTGTGTGTGTGAGATTGGTGTGTGTGTGACAGGAGTGTGAGTGTGTGCCACGAGTGTGTGTGTGTGACATTGGTGTGTGTGTTTGTGACATTGGGGGGTGTGTGTGTGTGTGCGACAGGAGTGTGTGTGTGTGACATTGGGGTGTGTGTGTGTGTGTGTGTGACAGGAGTGTGTGTGTGTGACATTGGTGTGTGTGTGTGTGAAATTGGGGGGGTGTGTGTGTGTGTGTGACAGGAGTGTGTGTGTGTGACAGGAGTGTGTGTGTGACATTGGTGTGTGTGTGACAGGAGTGTGGGTGTGTGACATTGGTGTGTGTGTGACATTGGGGGGTGTGTGTGTGTGTGTGTGACAGGAGTGTGGGTGTGTGTGACAGGAGAGTGTGTGTGACATTGGTGTGTGTGTGACATGGGGGTGTGTGTGTGTGTGACACGAGTGTGTGTGACATTGGTGTGTGTGTGTGTGTGACAGGAGTGTGTGTGTGTGTGACATGGGTGTGTGTGTGTGTGTGTGACACGAGTGTTTGTGTGTGACAGAAGTGTGTGTGTGACATGGGGGTGTGTGTGTGTGTGTGACACGAGTGTGTGTGTGTGACATTGGGGTGTCTGTGTGTGTGACAGGAGTGTGTGTATGTGACAGGAGTGTGTGTGTGTGTGACAGGGGGGTGTGTGTGTGACACGGGTGGGTGTGTGTGACAGGAGTGTGTGTGTGTGACATGGGTGTGTGTGTGTGTGTGACACGAGTGTTTGTGTGTGACAGAAGTGTGTGTGTGACATGGGGGGGTGTGTGTGTGTGACACGAGTGTGTGTGTGTGACATTGGGGGGTGTGTGTGTGTGACATTGGTGTGTGAGTGTGTGACATTGGTGTGTGTGTGACAGGAGTGTGTGTGTGTGTGACAGGAGTGTGTGTGTGTGTGACATTGGGTTGTGTGTGTGACACAGGTGTGTGTGTGACACAGGTGTGTGTGTGACAGGAGTGTGTGTGTGTGACAGGGGGGTGTGTGTGTGACACAGGTGTGTGTGTGACAGTAGTGTGTGTGTGACACGGGTGTGTGTGTGACAGGAGTGTGTGTGTGTGACAGGGGATGTGTGTGTGACACGGGTGGGTGTGTGACAGGAGTGTGTGTGTGTGTGACATTGGTGTGTGAGTGTGTGATATTGGTGTGTGTGTGACAGGAGTGTGTGTGTGACAGGGGGGTGTGTGTGTGACACAGGTGTGTGTGTGACACAGGTGTGTGTGTGACAGGAGTGTGTGTGTGTGACAGGAGTGTGTGTGTGTGTGACAGGAGTGTGTGTGTGTGACAGGAGTGTGTGTGTGTGACACAGGTGTGTGTGTGACAGGAGTGTGTGTGACAGGAGTGTGTGTGTGTGTGACAGGGGGGTGTGTGTGTGACACGGGTGTGTGTGTGACAGGAGTGTGTGTGTGTGACATTGGTGTGTGTGTGACAGGAGTGTGTGTGTGTGTGACAGGAGTGTGTGTGTGTGTGACATTGGGGTGTGTGTGTGACACAGGTGTGTGTGTGACAGGAGTGTGTGTGTGTGTGACAGGGGGGTGTGTGTGTGACAGGAGTGTGTGTGTGTGACAGGGGATGTGTGTGTGACACGGGTGTGTGTGTGACAGGAGTGTGTGTGTGTGTGACATTGGGGTGTGTGTGTGTGACACGGGTGTGTGTGTGTGACACGGGTGTGTGTCTGTGTCACACGTGTGCCTGCACACAGTGCCTCTGTGCTGATGATGAGTGGAGCAGACAAATCCTGCTGGAGCCAGCTCTGCTGCCCCAGGGCTGTGGCGCTGGCAGAAGCAGGGAGGAGATGCCATGAGACAGCACCCAAAAATACATTGAGAGACCTTAGTGGGGTTGAGAAGAGCCTGTGGCACATCCCTGGCTGTGGGGAAAGGCTCTGGGGGAATCTGGGGGGACCCTGAACCTCCTGCCAGGATGGTGGTTGTGAGGGTGGGGGCTGTGGAAGTGGTGAGTGCCATTTGGAGTGCCACACAGACCTGACCTCACCAGGGGCATCGCTCGGCCTTCCTGGGAGTCAGGGAGTGCTTTGACAGGCAATGGGGGGCAGAAGGGGGTGAGACCCCCCACAGAGCGAGGGGTGGGAGGGAGGTGACCTCAGTGCTGACACCCACCCTGGCATGTGTCCTCTCTGCCATTCCTGGGCTGTTGGGAAGCAGAGAGCCAGGAGAATGATATGGAGGGGAAGGGGCTGGGGCTGAGCCAGCTGTTGCAGCCTGAGGATCTGGGGGCCTGCCTTGGCATCTCAGCACTGCCCAGGGTGATCCTGCCTCCTCTGGCTTGCCACTGGTGCAAAGCCCAGCTCTCTGTGCCTCAGTTTCCCTGGCAAGAAGGGCTCTGCCCATTGCTGCCCACCATACCTGTTCCTGGGGTGTCCTTGCACCCTGAAGAGTCCCCTAGGGCCCTATCCCTGGAGAAGGGAGGGAGATGGCAGTGGGGCTATCCCTGGAGGAGGGAGGGAGATGGCAGTGGGGCTATCCCTGGAGAAAGGAGGGACATGGCAGTGGGGCTGTGCCTGGAGAAAAGAGGGACATGGCAGTGGGGCTGTGCCTGGAGAAAGGAGGGAGATGGCAGTGGGGCTGTTCACAGACTGACTCCATGGGCTGCTGCCTGAACTGGGTCACCCTGCCTGGGCTGTCACCTCACTGGGCTCATGTGTGTGGGGACAGGGCATGTGCAGGTGTGTGAGGCCACACATAGATGTCCAGAATGCTACCAGTGGCTCCAGCACTGCACTGTCAAGGGACTGACCCACCCCAGGCCTGGGACCCCTTGGGAGGGTCAGGCCCTGCTGCTCTTTTGGGACCACTCATTAGTGATGAGGGACCAGTGTGCAGGGCCAGGCCAGGGCACTCACTCCCACAGGTACCCCTGTGTGCACATCTCCCCTTGCTGTTCCGTGCCTCAGTTTCCCTTGGCATCTTTTCTCCCCGTGGTGTTCCTGATGCCATTTTCTGCTGGTCCCTGCAAGATGCAGTGATGCCATGGGAGTCACACGGTGACACCTTTGCTTGTGCCACAGAGCCACCAGGCTCAGCAGGATGGGAGCGTGAGCCCATCCCTGGCTCCATGGCAAGAGGAGGCAGATGGGGACAGATGAAACCCTGTCTGAACTCATGTCCCCAGCGATGGAGGTGGAGGTCTGTGCTTGGCTCTGATGTGGGACCCCTTCCATGAGGGTCAGTGTCCGCAGCTGTGTGCTGGTGCCTGTCTGGGACCGTGGCAGCTTCTACAGCCCCTGAGCTGGGACCAGTGCCCAGATCTGAGCTTTTCTTTGGGATGTCACGTTTGGTGGCTGAGAGAAGAAAGCAATGGGGGGTGACAAGGACGGTGTGGGCACACCTGCTGACACCCATCTCCGAACAGGCACAGCGCAGCCGGGGGGCCAAGCCTGGAGCGCGGGGTGAGGCAAATTCTGCACCCCAAACCCAGCCCCCCTTTAGGGCCGTGCAGGCAGGACACAGCTCCCCCAGCCCAGCTGCACGACCCCTCCCTCCCGGGGAAAGGAGGGCACACAGCCCCCCAAGGCTGCAGGAGCCAGACAGACACCGCCCCCGCACGGCACGGCACGGCCCGGGGCTCGGGCAGGGCCTGCGCCCCCTCCGCCGGGCGGTGCGGACCCCGCTCCGCGCCCCCGCAGCCCCGGCACCGGCACCGGCACGGCCCGGGGGGGCTCGGGGGGGCTCGGGGGGCGGCGCCCGCGGGCGGGGGCGGCGGTGACGTCAGGCGCTGTCCGCGGTGCTGAGGGAAGATGGCGGCGCGCTAGAGCCGGGCGGCGGCCAGGGCCCCCCGCGCCCCCCGGCACCCCGGCACCCGCACCGCCGCCATGTCGCTGCTCTGCGTCGGAGGTAGCGGGGCGCAGGGCGCGGGCCGGGCGGGGGACGCGTCCCGCGGCCGCCGTGCTCGGGGCGGGGAGCGGGGGGCGCGGGGCCGAGGGGCTGAGGGGCTGAGGGGAGTGCGGGCAGCGGGGAGGGGGGGCGGGGGGGGGTCGTGGGAACGGCTCCATTCACCAGCGCCCGGCGCGTGGATTTATGAATGAACCGGCGGGGGCGCGCGCGCGGCGCGGGAGCCGCGGTGGGGGTGGGGCAGGGCCGGGGGTGTGGGCGCGCCCTGCCCGCACGGGGATCCCCCGGGATCCCCCCAACCCCGACCCTGACCCCAAACCCCTGCCGGCGGGGACGGGGCTCCCTCCGCGCCTCCCCCCGCCCCGTGGGGACGGCAGGGGAGAGGGGGGGCTCCCGAATAAAGCCCCTCCAGGCTCCCCCCCCCCGCCGGGAAGGGGCTCCCCCCTCAACAACCCCCGGTTTCCTTCTCAACCTCCCACCGTTGTGGGGAGTGAGCTGCCCCCATAACTTCCCACTGCCGGGGAGGGACAGGGCTCCCCTATAAAGTCACCCCGGGCTCCCTCCGTAGCCCTCCCCGCGCCGTGGGCAGGGGGCTCCCCCCTCGTTGCCCACCCCAGCCGCTCCCGTCTATCCCTCCGCCCCCTCGGAGCCCCGTTCTTCCCACCCTTCCCCCCCCGCGTCTTTTCCCGCACCCCCCTCAAGCGCAGAGCTCACCCCCCAAACGCCGCTGCCCGTACACCCCCACCATCGCATCTCTCCCCATTTATCCCCCTCCCCAACTCCCCAGGACCCCACCCCTCAGGCCTGTCCTCAGGCACTCCCTGCAGACACAGCCCTCTGCATTCCCAAACGCCCCCTCATCAAAAATACCCCACATGTGCCCCCAGCGCCCCACATCTATCCCAAACCCCCTAATTACACCCTCAGGCACCCCTGACCTCTAAAATTCCTCCACTCCCAAACACCATCCTTCCCCATCTATGTATCTCTACATTCTCACTCCCCCAGATACACCCCACGCACCTCAAATCCCACACTGTCCCCGCTTCCCTCTGTGAACCCCTAAATACCCCTCTCAAATGACAGCCCCAGCCCCACCTCCTGCAGCCCCCTGTGCTCCTGCTGGTGTTGCCCCAGCTGGGCATTGTGATGCTGCTGGGAGTCAGGGAAGCTGGGGAGGGGGTCAGGGTGGGAGCCTGGGGTCTGGTGCTGGGTGTGTGCCCAGTTAGGGGATCTGGGGCTGGTCACCCCATTCTGGGATGAACTGGGAGGAGTGCACAGGTCCCTGCACACTGAGCCCTGCCCAGCTTGGCATCAGCCTCACTGCTCAGTCTGGATGAATGCTCAGTAAGGGGAGAACAGAAATCAGGAGAGGGTCCCTTTACCCCCTTCTCAAAACACTATGACATCCTGATGGGGACAGGGTAGCACTCGTGTGTCTTGGGGTCATAGGGTGGAGGAGGCAGTGACAGCTGGGACAAGGTGGGCATAGGGTGTCTGGGATTCCCCCACCCCAGGCAAAATCTGGAGGAGAATGGGGACTCTCCCAGTGCCACCTGAGTTCATCAGGATGGGGGCTGTGCCCCCTTCCACCCCCTGAAATATTCCTGTCCTTTAGGTGCTGTCACCCCCCCTCTCGTGGCAGTGCCACAGCTGGCGTGCCCCCGTGTGCCCCCAGCCAGTCCCAGATTTTGGGTAGTCTCCTCTGGCAGGGGAGGCACCTCTTTACTCCCACGTAAAGAACTGTCACATGTGGTGACACCCTCGGTGGCGCTGGGGGTGGCTGCTGAGGAACAGCTCTGAGTGGGCTCGGGCTTCCCCCAGTGCTCCGTCACCGCTTGCTGGTCACGCTTCTCCTGCTATTTTTGGGGGTCTTGGGGACAGGAGTGCCACCCCAGAGCCTCCCCCAGGCTTTCCCTGCCCCTCCCGGGGGCTTTGTGCCAGGGAGTGTCCCTGCATGACAGGCACTGGAGTGACCTGGGAGTGCGGGGTGAGTGGGGACAGGAGGGGGTGTCTGGAGTGGCAGGAGGCGGATGGACAGATGGACAGGCGGGCAGACGGGCGGACGGGCATCCGGAGAGACAGATGGAGAGACGGAGGGACAGATGGGTGAAGGGGATGGGAGACGTGATCACGGAGCTGAGGGGTGGGTGGAGGGACAGAGGGAGAGGAAGGACAGAGGGGTGGATAGAAGGACAGACAGAGGTGGGTGGATGGATGGACGGACAGATGGAAGGACGAACAGAAAGGTGGATGAAGGACAGGCAGGGATGGATGGATGGATGGATGGATGGATGGATGGATGGATGGATGGATGGATGGATGGATGGATGGATGGATGGATGGATGGATGAGGGGTGCATGGAGGATTGGACAGAGGATTGGGTGAAGGACAGAGGGATGGACAGAGAGATGTATGAGGGATGGACATAGGGATGGGTGTGTGGAGAGACCAGTAAGTGCCCCCAAGATATTGGGGTGGACAGGCAGAGGCGTGGGTGGATGAACAGATAGGGGGTGGATGGAGAGACAGGTAAATGGACAGACAGAGGGGTGGACACACAGGAGATGGACACATGGTGGGTGGTGGGGTGTGTGGGTGGACAGAATTGATTGATAGACAGAAGGATGGGTGAATGGAGAGACAGGAAAATGGACAGACGGGTGGGTGGATGGGCAGAGGAGTGGGTGGATGGATGGACAGTTAGATGGATGACAGATGAACCATCTGGGTGGAGAGAGGGGTAAGTGGACAGACAGCAGAATGGATGGACAGAGGGATGTGTAGACAGACAGACAGGCCTGTAATGCCAACAGCCCAGCCCCATTTTCGTGCCATTCCCAGTCCAATCTCTGCCAGCTGCCTCCTGCCTCAATTTCCCCAGCTGGTCAACATCCTCTGAGAGGAGCCAGATCACTCCTGGGAAGCCTGCAGTGATCAGCTTGGGAACAGACTTCCCAGTGAACAGCCTGGGAAGATCCCAGCTTGTTGATGTCACACTGTCCTCAGGCCCTTGCCTGGGGACTCAGGTTGAATTTAGCCCCAGGGTGGCACCCAGGATTCACCACCCCTGTGCCAGCTTTGGGGACCCTTTGATGGGTGGGAGGGCAGCACATCCCGCAGATGGTGACAGCAGGATTTCTCCCTGGCAGGAGATGACAGCCAGGAAAGCCACGTGTTCCCTGGGTAATTGTTTGTTCCTGTCAGCTCGGGTATTTTTGGAGCTTTTCCTTCCTCTGCTCTCCCGTTCCTTTTTGGAAGCAGCAGCTGGTAAAGAGTAGTGGGTGCCCCTGGGCCCGGGGGAAGGGGGATCCCTGTCAGCCACAGGCAGATTCTGCCTCCAAATGCTCTATTAGAATAGACTAATATCAATTTATAATATGTATAAATACATTACATTTGATTTACATAATTATTACACACAGTGGTGCCAACCATCCCCAGATAGCCCGGGGGCTCCCAGCCCGGTGTCACTCGAGGATCTTTGGGATCCCGGAGCCTTGTGCCAACCCCCCGTTGTGAATTCCCCATCCCTGAGTGAAGCTGCAGCCCCTGGAGCTCCCTGTGATTCCCTGGCTGTCAGGGACGTGACTGGTGACCTTCCTTCGGGCACAGAGCCACCCAAGTGTCACCCTTTGGGTAACAAGGACAGGCAGCCGACTGGCAGGCAACTGGGGTCCCCAGTTGTTTTCCGAGGGGATGCTTTCCCCTGCCTCAGTTTCCCCGGGGCCTCTGGTGCCACGTGGGCTCCTGCCAGCCCTGCCAGGCACGTGGCGCTGGCGGCAGCCCCGCGTCCCTCCAGCGCTGGTGGCGGCTGATAAGCGGCTGGCGAGCGGCACGTCTCCGAAATCAAATTACCTTTGATGTCGCCAGGGCTATTTTCATCCCTCCTCGGTCACGTTGGTCTGCACCCGCTGGCACCCGCGTCATTCACCCGTTCTCCGGGTGCTGTGTCATTCCCTGCCCGCCTGTCCCCCCGCAGCCCCGCCACCCCCGGCACCCGCCTGGGCTCGGCTCTGTTTGCCCCCCCCCGCAGCCAAAAGCTGGGGACCGACCCCCACCCAGCTGGGTAAAGCTGGGGGGGGCAGCCAGAACTGGAGCTCAGCAGGTTCGGAGGGGCCCCTGCACCCCCCAATGGGCAGGAGGGGACTCACCCCACAGTGCCCCCACGGGGAGACAGGGCTGGGATGCAATGGGGATGTTTTGGGGCTGTATAGGATTTTGGGGGGTGTCTCCTCCACCCCTGGGGCTGTTTGTGGGCAGACAGGGTTACAAGCCCACAGGTTTCCTGTGGGAAGTCTGGGTCAGTGGTTTGGGAGAGCCTTAACCCTGTTTCTGCTGAGCTGGAGCCACCCAGCTGGGATTCGAGTGGAGAGCAGGGTTCCCCAGACCATAGGTTTTCTTCTGGATATGGATGGTAACATCATCTGTTTCTCCAAATAATCCCAAATCAAAAGTGTGGGGTGAGGTGGGGGGGTAACATCCCCTCAACAGAGAAAGCCTGGTCATTTGGGATTGCAAGCTGTCCCAGAGTAGCAGAGTTTTGGGGGGAGCTTTTACTTCCCTCTGATGCCCACCTCCAGCTCATATCTGATCCCTCACACTCACCTGGCATGGGGGATCCCAGCACTTTTCCCACCTGGCAGCTGATGGGAGGGGGGGTGTGGAGGGCAACCAGGTCTGGGGTCCTCCCACCCCCTTGACACCCTGCTGGGGATCCCCAACCTTTCCCCAGGGTCTCATCCTGATTCTCTTCCCTCCCTTTGTCCCCACAGTTAAAAAGGCCAAGTATGACGGGCCCCAAGGTAAGTGAGATCCCACCTGCCTGCCCACCTGAGGGGAGAGGGTGGGGGGCTCTGAGGCTGGCTGGATGTGGCAGGGTCAGAGGAGGGGCTGGGGAAGGGGGTTGAGGGGACCCTTAGCTCTGGAGGCATCATTTGGCAAGGTGGGGACACACACACACACAAAAGGGGGGTGCTTTGGACAGAGTGGGGGCTCACATCCTACCAGCCCTGGCAGATGTAGGTTCCCTTCTGGGGCTGGGATGCTGAGGCAAGTGTGTGGGGGGGTGGAATTGGGCAGTCTTGGGGAGTGGGGTCACATTGAGGCTCACTTTACCCTCTGTTTGTTCCCACAGAGAAATTTAACACTTATGTGACCCTGAAGGTGCAAAATGTCAAGAGCACGACCATAGCAGTGCGGGGCAACCTGCCCTCCTGGGAGCAGGACTTCATGTTGTGAGTGTCCAGGAGGTCCCCTCTCTCCCCCATCCCTGCTGCTCCCCCTTGACCCCATAAATAACACGGGGAGTCCTCCACTGCCCTGACCTCAGATCTGGGGGGCTCACCTGAGTCTTGTCTCTGAAGGGACTGATAGAAGCTGGGGTGGTCCCAGGAGGCTGCTAAGACCTGAGGGGGGCTAACTTCATGGGGAGTAACCTGATACCTTCCCATCCCCAGTGAGATCAATCGGCTGGACCTGGGGCTGACTGTGGAGGTGTGGAACAAGGGGCTCATCTGGGACACCATGGTGGGCACGGTGTGGATCCCCCTCCGGACTATCAGGCAGTCCAATGAGGTAGGGAGGCAGTGCAGGCACATCCCTGCTGAGCCCCAAGGGACATGTGCCACCCCCAGCTGTCCTTTGGGCCAGGCAGAGCCTTGCCCATCCTGCCTGAGGCCAAACGCTGTGTGCAGGGATTGTGGGGCCATGAAAGAGGGGTCTGGGAGCTCTCCTCACCCCATTTGTACCCAACAGGAGGGACCTGGGGAATGGCTCACACTCGACTCCCAGGTCATCATGACTGACAACGAGATTTCGGGCACCAAGGATCCGACTTTCCACCGCATCCTCCTCGACACGCGCTTTGAGCTGCCACTGGGTGGGTGCCCCATCCCTGCCCCAGAGCCAGGGCTGCTTGTGAGCCTTGGAGCTGGGACTGAGGGTCTGATCCTGTGGCCCCAAAAGCTTGAAGGCTGCTTTGGGGGAGGTGTGTGCATCAGTTGGGGTCTTTTCCCTCACAGATATCCCTGAGGAGGAGGCCAGGTACTGGGCCAAGAAACTGGAGCAGCTCAACGCCATGCGGGACCAGGATGATGTGAGTGCAGCCAGGCCTGGGGTGAGGGGCAGGGGCAGTGCTGCCAGCAGGAGCCCTCACCAGCCCTTCTCTCCCCAGTATGCCTTCCAGGAGGAGCAGGAAAAGCCTCTGCCTGTGCATGGCTCGCAGTGCTGTAAGTGCTGCCCTGTCCCTGCCCCGCTGTGGGACCCCCACACCCTCCTTTCTCCCCACTCCCACACTGTGGAATTTTAAGGGGTGGGCTCCATATCTGCTGCGGGGCATTGGACCCCAACCCAAGTGAGGTTCAACTTCACCCCATACCCAGCCCCCATTCCCATTCCTGTTGTCCTTCCTGTGTTTGCCAGTGTTTCTTTGCTGTCTCCCAGCTTCACAGTGGGTGAGCCTTCCTGTGGGTGGAGGGGAGCAGAGCATGGCAGCAATGGAGCTGATGAGGACAGTTCCTCTGGGACAAGGGGAAAAGCAGGCTGGTATGGGGGGCAACTGGATGGGGGCCCTACAGAGGCATTTGGAGTGGCAGCTCAGTTTATCCCAACACGTGCCTCAGTGCTCCTTCTGGGACATGCATCCCAGGGACATGCATCGTTCAGTGCCCCTGTGCCCAACCCCAGGCCCTGTCCCCTGTCAGTGTCACCATGCCTGGCTGTAGCATTGTCCCCAGCCTGGGTCAGTGACACCATACCCACCCCAGGCAGTGTCTCAGTTCAGCTGAGTGTCATCATGTTCAGACCCAGGCAGTGTCCCAGTGCCACTGTGCCCCATCCTGTTCCCAGGGTGGTGTCCCCAGTCCAGTGTGCCCTCTGGGGAGATGCTGGTTCCTCCCAATCAGCTGCCTCCATCTTTCTTGTCTCTGCCCATTTCTTTGTAGGCAACTGGAATTATTTTGGCTGGGGAGAACAGCAGAGTAAGTATCCTGCCCACTCCTCTCTTCCCAGCCTGGGGGTCCCCAGCACATCCCTCTTTGCCTGTCCCAGGGCTCAGAGGACCTGGAGCTTGGGTTTAGCCTGTGGCCTTGTACCATGACTCTGTACTGGGTGAGAACTGTGTCACCAGGTGCCCTGTCCTAGGCAGGGCTGTCCCCGTGGGCTGGTGGGGACATGGCACCATGGGACTCTGTGCCTTTGGGGTGTCCCATTGGCAATGAGCAGCTTGGGCTTTTCCTCTGTAGTGGGACATTGATGGGGCAGAGGGATGGTCCCTGCCCCCATCTTTTTTCCCCTTTTGTATGTCCCAAATTCCCCCTCCACCTTCCCCCCATCCTCCCAAAACCCTTCCTGTGCTGATAACATCAGCTCGCCCCTCATCCTGCCCTGGGCCCACCTCCCCAGCACGGTCCCACAGCGGTGGGGACACAGTGGTGGGCACTAAAGGGTCTGTGCAGGGTGGGGGGCAGATTTGGACCACCCCTGCCCCACTCACCGTGGCCTCTTGCAGATGATGATCCCGACAGTACCGTGGATGACCGGGACAGTGACTACCGCAGCGAGACCAGCAACAGCATCCCCCCTCCCTACTACACCACGTCCCAGCCCAACGCCTCCGTGCACCAGTACCCCATGAGGCACCAGCAGCAGAGCTCCCGTGACTCCTACACTGACTCCATGCAGAGCTATGAGATGGACTACTCGGACCAGGCTCCCATCAGGTAGTGTGGCCACAGCCAACTCCCCCTGGGACCGGCTCTCTCAACCTCCCCCGCAGGTGACAGAGGCCAGCAGGTCCCCAGGGTGATGCCAGGGATGGCTCTCCCAGTGCGGTGGGTGACAGAGGGAAGGATGCTGAGGTGAGGAAGAGTAGGGTGATGCTGGCCCCATCCAAGCATTTCCTTCTCACTGGGAAGTTTTCAAATTCTTTTGTCCTTACTGGGTTTGGGGCCCCCCACCCCTGGCTGTCCCTGCTGGAAGCTGGGCAGTGGAGTGTGGGGCGGCTGGGGACCCAGATGTGGCAGATCCCAGCCCGAAGAGCCAGCCCCATCCAGGTGGACAGAGCCTCCCTGCCAGTGTCCCCACGACAGCAGGGGGTGGCGGGTGGCGGTGGGAGCTGCTGACCATGTTCCTCTCCTCCCCTGGCAGACGCTATGGTAGCGTAGACTCTGCCGCAAACGGGCGCAGCGACGCTGAGTCCGGCTCTGAGTCGAGCAGGCGGACCAGCCGCCAGCCTTCCCTTGAGAGCAGGCGGTCCCTAGACCTATCGGATAGGTGGGTCCATACGTGTGCCGTGTGCCGTCGCAGAGTGCTGTGGTCGGTCCTTGCAGCCATGGTGAGGCCAACACCAGTCCTGGCAAGGGCGGCCTCGTGCCACCCTCCCCACCCCGGATCAGCCTTGTGCAGGGACAGCATTGGGATGCTCCAGGTGTCCCCCCAGCCCCTCTCGCTGCTGTGCCCCAGTTCGTGGGGTGACATCCCATCATCCTGCTCCTGCTTGCTGGCACTGTGGCTGTCTGGCAGCACTGCTGCCTGCTCCTTGATGTGCCAGCAGGTGTGGGACTGGGCCCTCGGGGGCTCACGTGCCACCCCCTGTTCCTGGTCACTGCCAGGGTGTGCCTGCTTGGACAAAAGCTTTGTGCAGTGATTTGGGATTCTGTGATGTGCCAAAGGCACCTCTCCCAGCTCTGGCCAGGATCAGGGTGGGGAAGTGGGGGGTTTCCAGGTGTCCGTTGTGTCTCCTGCATCCCTGTGCCCCAAGTGCTCCTTCCCAAGGTACCTGGATGATGCCAGTACCCCTCCCAGCTGGGGGCAGCCTGAGCCATTCCCCAGCACTCTCTTCCCTGTGGTGTCCCCTGGCTCCCCACAGCCTGGCTCAGCCACTCTGGGCTCTGTCTGGCCCAGCCCCTCACCTTTGTCCCCTCACACACCCCCTGAGCCCTGGCTGCCAGTGCTGGAGACATGGTGTCGGCCTCTTCCTCGGCATGTTCCTGTCCTGTCTGCATGTCTGCTTCTGTCAGCCTGTCCCTGGCAGCCTTCTGGAACACATGGCCCCCATGGGCCTCCCAATGCAGGCAGCTGTGAGAGGAGGGGACTGGAAGGGCTGGAGGGGCAGATGGGATGGGGGAAGGAATCTGGCCTGGCAGTAAGAGGAAAGGGGACCCCTGGGTAGGGATGGTGTTAAGAGGAGAGAGGAGCTTGAGGGGGTGTCCTGGAGTGGGGGTGCCTGGGAGGGCTGTGGGGAGCACTGGAGCATCAGGATAGAGGTTGTGTGACAGATCTGTGTGTCAGGGACAAGACAGGGTGTCTGGCAGCAGCAGGAGGCAGGATGTGGCTAGGGGTGCTGCTGCCCTCACCCCTGGCTGGGGTGAGCCTGGGAGACAGACACTGTCACCCCCATCCCCACTCTGGGCCCAGGCACAGGCAGGGAGATCAGAGTGCCCTGCCTGGGGGCTGCTTCCAGCCCGCAGGATTTCCTGGTTCCTGCTTCGGCTCCCCGGATGGGAGCTGCACATCCTCCCGCCCCTGTGCAGGGCCCCGGGGCTCTGCCCGGGGTGACACGAACCCACGGGAGCCCTGTCCTTGTGTCCCCTCCCCCAGCCCCACCGGGAGCAGCCGCTACGCCTCGTCGGCCGAGCTGAGCCAGGGCAGCTCCCAGCTGAGCGAGGACTTCGAGAACGAGAGCCTGAGGGACTCGGAGCTGGACGAGCGGGACGGCGACTCCTACCACTCCTGCCACAGCTCCGTCAGCTACCGCAAGGACTCGCCGCGCTGGGAGGAGGAGGAGGATGACGATCTCTACCTGGAGGAGGAGGAGGAAGAGTTCATTGAGGACTACAGTGAGACTGAGGAAGGCTACCCCAAGGAAGAGGAGCTGGAAGAGGAGGAGGAGGAGGAACTGCGGGAGCAGGACACCTATGAGCCCCCTGAACGTGAAACATACCCACCACCACAGAAACCCCTGCCACAGCAGCAGCAGCAGGTCCCGCAGCAGCAGCAGCAGCAGCAGCAGCTGCAGCAGCAGCAGCAGCAACCCCAGCTGGTCCCCCAGCAGAAGCCTCAGCAGCAGGAAAGGAAGGAGGAGAGGAAAGAGGAGAGGAAGGAGGAGAAGGACACCTCTGCCCCCCAGGAAGCCCCTGAGGCCCTCCAGGCCCAGCGGGCAGAGGAGGAAGTTCCCACACAAGAGGCAGCCCCGGAGACTGAGCCCCCCAAACCAGCTGAGAGGTAGGAGGGGGAACTGAGCTGTGCTGTCCCTGGGATGGCACTGTGCCTGGAGGCACTGAGGATGCTCTGGAGGTGGCTCTAGCCTGGGACAAACATGGGGCTGGGGGAATGGGATCTCAGGGCTGTGATTCCTCTCCTCTGGCACAGACTCTTGGCACCCTGGCTGGAGCTTGTTCAGAGGAGGAGATTTCCTTTGCAGAAGTCAGTCCTCTCCCTAAAAGCTCATCCATGGCCTCCTATGCTGTACAAGTGTATTAATTGGTGATCAGGTTCCTGGTGCAGCATGTGAATAATTCGTGTCTTGGGGACAGATTATTCAAATATCATTATTGACCATTTCTATTTTCAGTGTCACTCCTCTGTGCAGAAGTAAACTGTGATGGGCTTTTTCAACCTTTTATTTAATTTAAATTACACACCAGCAATGAGGAATCTCTACTTGAAACCAATGTAATGAGCTGTTTTTTTTAAAAAATGGATATTTAGGCCCAAGACCTGGCAGGAACCTGAGGGCCTCAGGTCATGTCTGCCTGCAGTGCCCACTGGGCAGGGGGCTTAGGGGTCCTGTGCTAGGATCTGGATGTTGTGAATTAGTGCTGGGGACACCAGGCTGTGTTGGGACCCCCAGAGTAGTGCTGAGGGCCTCAAATGATGATTCCAAATTAGCTTTTGTGACCCCAGAATAGCACTGGGGACTGTGGATTAGTGCTGGGAACCCCAGGTTAACACCGAGGATCCCAGATTAGCAGGTCCCAGACAAAGCCCCCTAGGTCTGAGGAGGTTCATCTCCTGAGCACCCCATGGCCTCTTCCCAGAGCAGTTCTGGGTTCCTCTCCAGTATTGCATCACACCAGGCTCTCCAGGAGATTGGTATGCTTGGAGGATTTCTTTTCCTCCTTGTCTTGATTTAGTAGGAGAAGAGAAAAAACCCCACAAATCCAGCATGTCCAGGCAGACACTTTTCCCTGGGCTTGGCACCAGTGAGGTGTTGGGTGTTCTTCCCCCCAGGAAGCTGTGGTGGGAAGTGGCTAGAGGAAATTGTGCTGGGGAGATGGGGGGCAAAGTATGTTTAATTCACATAATTCCAAGTGACACTGTGTGTCACTTGGATGCCCAGGACAGGGCTTCCTGAGGGTGGGGAGGCTCCTGGCTTCTCCCCAGTCCTCTGCCCTGATTGTGCTGCCCCTTGCACCAATATCTGCTGCCTTTTCAGGTCCTTCCTGGTACCAAGAGGCTGTTTTGCCATGGCCACTCTGTCTCAAGGCACATCAGGATCCCCAGATCGTAGCCTCAGACCTGCTGGGGGTGTGGGGGCTGCTCCCCTCTCCCTGGTGCTGTGCTGGGAGGTGACAGAGGATGTGTGTGCTTGCAGGGAGCCAGGAGAAGAGGAGGTGCAGGACCCCAAAGCACGAGCCAAAGCCAACTGGCTGAGAGCCTTCAACAAGGTCTGCATGCAGCTGCAGGAGGTGAGGACCCCCTGGCCCTTGCCATGGCTCTGGGCTGGGAGCACAGCCCTTTTCCACAGCTGGGCAGCTTCCAGAGACATCCACAGACTTGGGGGTACCAACAGTGGTGCCCACAACCCCATTCCCACCAAGTGGGACACCCCAGAGGGGCTGGGAGTGCTGAGGATCCCCTGTGTGTGCTGCATGCCAGCCCCCCACCTTCTCCCCTCTGTTGAGTTGACAATGTTTTGTTTTGTTTTTAGACTCCATCCTCCATCTTTTCTTTTTGTTTTGGCTCTGGATTCGCTCCCTGGGGTCTCGATCCCCCTCCCCACCGCTTCTCTTTTCAGTTGCCCACCACCATGGCCCTTGCACCCGCGTCTCCCCTCCCTGCAGGGAAGGGGTGTAGCCTGCCTGCAGGTAAGCATGGCCACCTGGAACCTCCAGCCACGTGTGTGCCTTCCCTGTGTGTGTGTGTGTGTGTGTGTGTGTGTGTGCAGGGATTGCCCATGAAGGATGGGTAATGGTCTCTCTCTGCCCTTCTCCTCCAAAATAATCCCCTCCCTGCAGGGGTAGGTGGCACTGCTGGATGATCCCTGCACACACCCTCTTCCGTGTGCTCTGGCTTTTCCTTGCTCTTCTTTCCAACTGCTGTGGGTCCCTGAGGACCTGCTGAGCCTTTATGATGCTTCTTCACTCCCCCAAGCCCTGAATTTTCACACAGTGTAGCCATCCCCCCTGCTGTGCCAGCCTCAGCCCCTCTGCTGAAGCCCACCCATTTGCTCACCCAGATCAGCCTTCTGAACATATTTACTCCCAGTGCCAGCTCTTTGCTGGGAAGAGTTCCTTTGGTTCTGAAACATTCTTTTCTCTGTCCACCCTGCTCATCCTTCCATGCTCCCCCAGTGCTGTGAGCATTCACTGCCCTGGGGGGGCTGTCCCCACACTGGTGGTTCCTGCAGTGCCCTGACACTGTCCCTTGTTTTCCAGGCCCGCGGGGAAGGTGATGGAGAAAAATCCCTGTGGTTCAAAGGCGGGTGAGTACAAGGGGAAGCTGGGTACACTCTGCCCCTGGGATCTCAGCCCCCTCCTCATGAGATGTGATTAATGAGCTCAGCAGTGGGCTTGTGGGGGGAAGGGTTGCTAAGATGTGGGCAAAGCTGAATTGCTAAGCTGAATTTTGGGACTGGTCAGTGTTTGTGGAGCAGCCAGCAGACATGGCATTGCTCTGTAACTGCAAGCACTGCTGCTGAGGGGGAGAGCAAGAGGTGAGTGAGATGGGGATGAGGAGGGATGGCAACTCCTGCTTCCCTCATGGAGTAGTCATGGGAATCCTGAACCTCTCACCTGGATGGGCTGGAGGTCTCAGTCCTGCCTTGCCCTTGCTGACAGCCCTGCCATGGACCTGGGCAGAACCTGGTAGGTTGTTTGAGAACCCCCAGATGATTCCAGGGATTTCTTTCCAACAGGGCTGTGAAGTTTCCATTCCTGCCTTGGGTTCCCTTGCAGCAGAATTTAAGGCTCACCTGCTCACTGCTTTCCTTTGGGGTCCCAGATGGAGCCCCAGTTCTCCAGCCTCACTGCAAAGCCAAAGCTGACTAAGCCAAATGGGCAGATTTTCTCCTGGGTTTCACTGTTAAGCTTCATGAGGGGAAAAATCACATTTTTTGCCAAAATCCCCTTCCCCCTCAGTTTTTAGTTCAGTGATCCCTACCCTGGCTGGGGTAGTGGTGGGGATGGGGATCCTATGGGTGGGTCCCAGACCACACAGGGGTTGCTTTAAAGTCATATTCACCAAGTCCTAGATATTGAGAAGAAATCCTTTCCTGTGAGGGTGATGAAACCCTGGCACAGGTTGTTCAGAGCAGCTTTGTCTGCCCCATCCCTAGAAGCATCCAAGGCCACATTGGCAACCTGATCTAGTGGAAGGTGTCCCTGCCCATAGCAGGGCATGGAAGGAAATGAGCTTTAAGGTCCCTTCCAACCTAAACCATTCCATGATTCTCCGAAGTGCTGAGTGACCATGGGGCAGCAACAGGGAGCCCCTTCCTGCCTCAGTTTGTCCTTGCCCGCTGACTCTGCTCTCTCTTGCAGGCCTGGTGGTGGGCTGATCATTATAGACAGCATGCCGGACATTCGCAAGCGAAAACCCATCCCCCTAGTTAGCGATTTGGTGAGGTTCCTCCCAAGGCACCCCGTAGCTGCCAGCTTTGCTCCCGCTGCACCCCACCGGACTGCGCCGCCCGTGCCCCGCTCCCCAGCTGCCTCTAACTTGGCTTGTGTTCTCTGTTTTCTCTCCTGTGGCCTGGCTGGGCCTTCCCTGCGGCAGGGGGGCGGCTGTAAGGTTTCTGCGCTGCATTAACAGCATGCCCGACATTAAGCCTGGACGCAAATCTCTCCCTCTAGTCAGCGATCTGGTGAGCGCGGTTAAAGCGAGGGGTTAAAGAGACAGCGCCCCTGGGGGCTGCCAGCCAGCCCTGCTGCCCCCACCCTGACAAAGGGGGCTGGGGGTGTCCCACACTGCTGGGGGGGCTCCTGGCCCTCCCTGCAGTTGGGAGCTGGGCTCTCCCTACCCAGGGTGCTTCTCTTTAACGGAGCTCTGGTCCCTACCCCAAGCATCAGCCTAAGGTTTCCCAGGGCTGCATCTGGTTTCCCATTTTTGTACTGGTGCTGTGTCTCTGGTCCCTTCCTGTCCCAGCTGCCATAGGTCCCTGCAGCTTGGATGGCACTGGTGCTGGACAGACAGATGTCTGTACCAAGGGAGGGCGGGCTGTGGCTTTTCCAAGTTGCCCAGACTCTTCTCCTGTCCCCACTGTCCCAGTGTATAGGGCTGGAGACCCCCGATGTGTGGGCCCCCATGATGGGGTTCCCTCCAGACCCTGGGCTCTGTTTCACAGAGTCACTCTGCTGGTCTCCTCCTGATGACAAGAGCAGTTTTGGAAACCAGACACCCTTGTCCCCCAGAATTAGGTGCCCTTCCCCTCCTGCCCCCTCCCTTAACACCTTGTCAGCTTCACTGTGTGCCCTCCCTGGGGTGCCACCCTCCTGTTCACAACCTGCCTCCTCCCATCCCCCCACCCTCTTGCTGTCCCCAACTTAGTATCCCCATCCCAGCCCTCTTGGGCAGCTGCTGATGCTTCTGCACTGTGCTGTGTTGGTGTTTTAGGGGTGGGGGGTGGGGGGTGATGGGGTGGGCAATGTGTGGGGTTTGGTGGGAGGCTGCTGCCTTTCCCTGCTGGGATTTGTAGGCTGCAACCAGTGCTGTGGCTTGGGGACACAATCCCCCCCAGCAGGGACTGCTCAGTGGTGGATGAGGGTGTGTTACCCCAATTCCCACTGGTTCTGGCAGGGAAGGGGCTGTCCTGGGAAATGTTTGCACTAACAGCTTTTTATTCCCCCCTTGCCGGCTCTGGCTGCCCACAGGCCATGGTAAGTGCCCCCCACCCCATATTCCCAGTGCTCTTATGTATGTGAGAGGCTCTGCCCCACTGGAGCTGAACTGGGAATGTCTGCTGGCTGCTGAACTGGTTCCAGTCCTACTGCACAGCAGCGCTGGCATCAATGGGGGCTGGGCTGTCCCCTCCTGCCCCCATGCAGCCAGGACCCTTCTCTGTCTGGGTTGGGGGTCTGTCCTAGGTGTTTCACAGCCACTTGGGGATGTAGGAGGGTGCTGTCATGGTCTGCTGGGTCTGGGAACTCGCTTTCTTTCCCACAGTCCCTGGTCCAGTCCAGGAAAGCGGGAATCACATCCGCACTGGCCTCGAGCACCTTGAACAATGAGGAGCTGGTAGGTGCTGGGACGGGCTGGGTTGGGAATGGTTGGGAGGGGGAATCTGAGCTTCAGGGACCAGGCCAGCAGTGGAGGTGCAGAGTCTGTGCCTCACCAGCATCCTCTGGTTATGTGTGAGCATCTGGGCTGTTTGTGGCAGCACGTGGGGATGGAATCATGGGATCATTGGGGTTGGAAAGGACCTAGAAGATATCAAGTCCCACTGCACCACCACATCAAGTCAACCCAGCACCACCACCATTAAATCAATGTCCCCAAGTGCATCCTCTGCCCTGCTTCAGCATTTCTCCCCCTCTCTGCCCTGTCCCTGCACAGAAAAACCATGTTTACAAGAAGACCCTGCAAGCCTTAGTGTACCCCATCTCCTGCACAACGCCCCACAACTTCGAGGTGTGGACGGCCACCACCCCCACCTACTGCTACGAGTGTGAGGGGCTGCTGTGGGGCATCGCCCGGCAGGGCATGCGCTGTGCCGAGTGCGGCGTCAAGTGCCACGAGAAGTGCCAGGACCTGCTCAACGCTGACTGCCTGCAGAGTGAGGACCTGGGAGCCACAGCCTGGCCCTTCTCACCTTGGAGAGGGGGGAGGGAGCGGCACAGGAGAGCTCCGCTCCTGACTTGGGCATGGGAGAAGTGGTGGGCAGGGCACGCTCATCCTGGGCAGGGAATGGATCCCTCCGGGTTTGAATTAATTCATGGATGGAATCATGAAATCATGGAATTGTTAAGGCTGGAAAAGACCTTTAAGATTATATCAGGTCCAGCCATCAACTCAGCACCCTTGTGGTTGTTGCTAAACAATGTCCTCAAGTGCCACAGCCAAATGTTTTTTGCACACTGCCAGAGGTGACTCTGGCCTGTGCCAGGGCTGGACAACACTTTTGAGAAGAAATTCCCCCTAATACCCAACATAAACCTTCCTTGGTGCAGCTTGAGGCCATTTCCTCCTGTGCCCATCCCCAAGCCCACCATGCCAATCTGCAAGAGCTTTTGTCTCTCTCCTGGGTACCACCAGCCCCCCACCCATCTCACCCATGCCTGTCCTCTCCCAGGGGCAGCAGAGAAGAGCTCCAAGCATGGAGCAGAGGACCGGACCCAAAACATCATCATGGTGCTCAAGGACCGCATGAAGATCCGGGAGCGCAACAAACCCGAGATATTTGAGCTGATCCAGGAGGTGTTTGGGGTCAACAAGACCACGCACACACAGCAGATGAAGGCGGTCAAGCAGAGTGTCCTCGATGGCACCTCCAAATGGTCAGCCAAGATCAGCATCACAGGTAGGCAGCTTGTCACCTTCAGGCCTGGGGGCCATGAGAATGTCCCCGTTGCTCAACCCCTCATTCTGCCAGGCAGCTTCAGCTCGTGGGGGGACACAGGTGCCTGTTTTGGGGATCTTTGTGTGGCTGTGGCACTGACTTCTCTCTGTTCTCCCTGCCATGCTGTGCTGTGCTGTCTGCAGTGGTCTGTGCCCAGGGCCTGCAAGCAAAGGATAAGACGGGTTCCAGTGACCCCTATGTCACTGTCCAGGTTGGAAAGACAAAAAAAAGGACTAAAACTATCTACGGCAATCTCAACCCAGTCTGGGAAGAGAATTTCCATTTGTAAGTTCATCCCCAGTCTCCCCATTTCCCTCCCCCTATGGTTGTGCCAGGCTGTGCTGTCTCTTGCCATGTCCCAGTAGGATGAGGGGAGCCAGCTGGGCCTCATCCTGCCCCCACTGAGGTGCTGGGGTCCCTTGAGATTCTGTTTATGCCATGAGGGTGTGACTATGGGGGCTGATCCAGGCTGTGCTGGGGCTGCCTGGGTGTGGCACAGAGCCCACTGGGAGGGGGTTGGTGCCCCCCATCTGCTCTCTCCCCCAGTTCCTGCTCTGTGCTGGTTCCTGTTGTTTGGGGAAGCAGTGGTGGGGAGTAGCTGGAAAGGTTTCTCTGCTCATCCTGGGGCTTGTCCTTTGTCACCTCCCCAGCGAGTGCCATAACTCCTCTGACCGCATCAAGGTCCGCGTGTGGGACGAGGACGATGACATCAAGTCCCGGGTCAAGCAGCGCTTCAAGAGGGAATCCGACGACTTCCTGGGCCAGACCATCATCGAGGTCCGGACCCTGAGCGGGGAGATGGACGTCTGGTACAACCTCGGTCAGCAGCACAGCCTGGGCTCCTGCCCTGCCCCAGGGGGACACATCCTGCTCCTGTGGGACCTGCCCTGCCTTAGGGGAACACATCCTGCTCCTGTGGGACCTGCCCTGCCCCAGGGGGACACATCCTGCTCCTGTGGGACCTGCCCTGCCTTAGGGGAACACATCCTGCTCCTGTGGGACCTGCCCTGCCCCAGGGGGACACATCCTGCTCCTGTGGGACCCCTGCCCTGCCTCAGGGGGACACATCCTGCTCGTATGGGACCCCTGCCCTGCCCCAGGGGGACACATCCTGCTCCTGTGGGACCCCTGCCCTGCCTCAAGGTTGATACATCCTGCTCATGCTGGGCCCCCTGGCCTGCCTCAGGGGTGACACATCCTGTTCATATGGGACCCCTGCCCTGCCTCAGGGGTGACACATCCTGCTCATGTGGGACCCCTGCCCTGCCTCAGGGGTGATACATCCTGCTCATGTGGGACCCCTGCCTCAGGGCTGATACATCCTGCTCATGTGGGACCCCTGCCCGGGGCTCCAAGGGAGAAGTGCTTCCAGCCATAGGCTGAAGGCTATTGCAGCAGGGTCTGCTCTTAGTAACATTTAATATCAAAAGCCATCAGGATAATCTGTTTTCCCAAGTCATTTTCAGAACCTTCTACCCAGGAGGTTCTAGAGCACCAGCCCCCTGCAAAGGGGAAACTGAGGCACAGAAAGGCCATGTCTCTAGCAGCTGGAAATGTCACCAAATCCCTGCCAAAGCCTGGCTGCACACGGTGCTGGGTGTCTCCTCAGGCCTGGCCCTGTGCCAGAGCATTGTGCCCCTCTTTGGGGCTGGCAGTGAGCAGGTTGCCCCAGGGAAGCCTCACACCTTGTCCCTCTCCCTGCACTGCAGACAAGCGCACAGACAAGTCAGCAGTGTCAGGAGCCATCCGACTGCACATCAGCGTGGAGATCAAGGGCGAGGAGAAGGTGGCTCCCTACCACGTTCAGTACACCTGCCTGCATGAGGTGAGCAGCCCAACGGGCACAGGGGGCACAGCCCCTCCCCAGCAATGCCACCTTGCCATCATCTGCCCCGGGAGCTGACAGGACTCATTTGTACCTCCAGAACCTGTTCCACTTTGTGACGGATTTGCAAAACAACGGGGTGGTGAAGATCCCCGATGCCAAGGGGGATGATGCATGGAAGGTGTACTTTGATGAGACAGCACAGGAGATCGTGGACGAGTTTGCCATGCGTTATGGGGTGGAGTCCATCTACCAGGCCATGACGTGAGTCCCCTGCCCCCATCTGGTTTGGAAAGTTACTGCCCCCATCTTCCTCTGCTGCTGCCATTGGACCTTACCTCCCTGCCATGGGTGCAGATTTGCCCCAGACCTGTGCACCCATCCTTCCCCTTCCCAATGCACTCTGGCACAGCCTAATCCCTGTGTCCAGTCTGGGCACCACAAGATCAGAAGGATCTAAAGCTGTTGGAGAGCATCCAAAGGAGGGACAGGGAGCTGGGGAAGGGCTGAGGAGCAGCTGAGGGCACTGGGCTGGTTCAGCTGGAGCAGAGGAGACTGAGGGGAGACTCCTCGGGGGCTGCAGCTCCTGCCCAGGGGAGGCAGAGGGGCAGGGGCTGAGCTCTGCTCTGGGACAGGAACAGGAGCCCAGCAAGAGCTGGAGCTGTGTCAGGCCTTGGCATGGAGCTCAGGGAAAGGTTCTTCCCCCCGAGGGTGCTGGCACTGCCCAGGCTTCCCAGGGAATGGTCCCAAGGCTGCCAGAGCTGCAGGAGCCTTTGGACACTCTCAGGGATGCTCGGGCTGGGATTTTGGGGGGTCTGGGCAGGGACAGAAGTTGGACTGATGATCCCTGTGGATCTCTTCTAATTTGGGATGCTCTGCTATTCAATGTGCTCCAAACCCTGCATCCCCTCCCATGGCCCTTAACCCTCAGCTGCCACCTCTCTCCGTAGGCATTTTGCCTGCCTCTCCTCCAAGTACATGTGCCCCGGGGTGCCGGCGGTGATGAGCACCCTGCTGGCCAACATTAACGCCTACTACGCCCACACCACCGCCTCCAGCAACGCCAACGCCTCCGACCGCTTTGCCGCCTCCAATTTCGGGGTAAGTCCCATGGTAAGTAAACGCTCTTTTCTTCTTCTCTCCTTTCTTTGGGAGGGGGTGGGGGGCTCGGGGAGCAAAATGAGCTGTGCAAAACACCCCGCTCCAAACTGCAGCCAGGCAGCAGTGGGGTCAGCCCCTGCTTGCCCCCAAAAATCATCCTGCTCCTGTTTTTCAGGAAGGAAAAGAGCCACCACCTTCTCAGGAGGAAGGGCTAAATTTGCTCCGCTAGTTATTATGGGAGCATGAGCAAACTGGGACGCTGGGTGGCAGCGTGCTAGGAGTGGGGACACCTTGGTGGCAAAATCAGAAGCCTGTGGCCATGAGCCACCCCTGCATTTCGTGGGGGGTCTTGCACAGCTTCCTGTGCTTTGGGGGACCCCGGCCTGCTGCAAACTCAGCCGGTTGTGCCAGCACCACCAAGTGGTGCCAAGTGGGGCGAGTTTGTGGCAGGGCCAGGTGCCCCTCGGGGACATGAGCAAGGAGGGGCTGAGCCCTCACCTTGGCTCCCCCCCATGCCATCCCAGAGGCACAGAATGGTCGCTCTGGGTGTGCACGGGTCGAGCCAGGGTCAGTGGCCAGCCCTGGGTGCAGCAAGGTGCTGGGTAGCCAGGGACACAGCCAGGGCCGAGCACAGCTCCGGGCAGCTTTGGCTCACCTCCACATTCCTGTTGCAGGGGGTAGCTAGAGCCCAGCAAGCTGTGCCTTGGATCACCCAGGAGGAGGAAACCGTGCAAAAACCCGCCTTTTCTCTAACATGGAGGATTTTAAAAACTTGTCTCTTTCTCTTTTTTAGAGAGCCTAAGGTTGGGTCCTAAAGTGCCTGGCCGTGCCGCTTTAACCCCGAGTAGCCATCGTGTGCAGTGTTAGAGTGCAGCAGCTGTTCCTTGGGTGCAGCCCAGGCCCAGCCAGGCCATCACCTGGCAGAAGGTTTGCCGTGGCCAGCACAGGCTGTGGGCACAGCCCAGCCAGGGACTCACTCCCTCCCACCCCGTGTTCTCACCCAGGACTCAGACACTGCTCCGGACCCCCTGAGCCCTGCGGGTCAGCCCTGACCCCCTGCAGCCCAGGGCTCTCCTGGGAGGCTGTCCAAAGCCTCCCCACCAGCAGGAATGCAAAGGGAAATGCTCCCCAACAACATTTTGGGGCCAATATGAGGAAGAATTCTTCTCTGTGGGGGAATGAGGACTGAGGTTGCCATGAGAGCAGCTGTGGCTGTCTCATCCCTGGAAGTGTTCAAGACCAGGCTGGACAGGGCTTGGAGCAACCTGGGATAGTGGAAGGTGTCCTTGCCCTTAGCAGGGAGTAGAATGAGGTGATCCTTAAGGTCCCTTCCAACCCGAACCAATCTGGGATTCTCTGATTAGTTACTTGCCATCAGCTCTGACCCCTCATCCAGTCTGCAACCCAAGATGGGATTTGCATCCTTCTGGCCTGTGCTCCCTGGGTGGGAGCTGGGCTGAGCTGAACTACAGCCCCAGTGGAGACCCCCACACAGGGTGTTCCCTACCCATGTCCCTTAATGCAGTCCAGTGGGGTGAGTGAGGAGTAAATGTTCAATTCTTGGGGACACCCTGAAGATGGACAACCACTGCACATCCTTTCCCTGCCCTTTTTTCCTGAGCTGTTGGAAAGCCCCAGTCAAGGGGCTAGTGATCCTGCAGCCCCTCTCCCAGCTGTTGTCCTGAACCCAGGCTCAGAGGAGTTCCAGTGGGCAAGGCAGACAGTGCAGCCTCCCAGCAATGACAGGGGACATGTGGTGTCACCTCTCCAACCTGAACCACACCTGGCACAGCCACATGTGCCCCAGGAGCTGCTGAGAGCTTTGAGTGAGCCCCGACCGGAAGGAAGGAAGGAAGGAAGGAAGGAAGGAAGGAAGGAAGGAAGGAAGGAAGGAAGGAAGGAAGGAAGGAAGGAAGGAATGAAGGAAGGAAGGAAGGAAGGAAGGATGAGTGAGGGCTGGGCTGAGAGCAGAGAAGAGAGACAAGGGTGGGAGGGGTCAGTCCTGCCCTCTCCCCTGTTCACCTGCCCTCGGGGCGTTTCTCTGCAGAAAGATCGCTTTGTCAAGCTCCTGGACCAGCTGCACAACTCCCTGCGCATCGACCTCTCCATGTACCGGGTAAGGAGCTGCCCTGCCCCGGTGTCCCCACCTGAAGCAATGGGTGGCTGTTCCCTCACCATCACTTGCCCCTGGGAATTTTGAGGGCAGCTCCCCTCTTTCCTTTCCAGAACAACTTCCCTGCCAGCAGCCCCGAGCGGCTGCAGGACTTGAAGTCCACAGTGGATTTGCTGACCAGCATCACCTTCTTTCGGATGAAGGTACTGCTGGGGCCCAACTCACCCTGTCCCTCAGGGGACCTGACTCTCTTTGGCCCTGGTTCTCTGAGGGTTGGGGTTGCACTGCCCTGTGCTGCTCCTGGGTGGGCGTCTGGGGATGCCTCACTCACCACGCCCTCCCTGCACACCAGGTCCAGGAGCTGCAGAGCCCCCCACGAGCCAGCCAGGTGGTGAAGGACTGTGTGAAGGCCTGTCTCAACTCCACCTACGAGTACATCTTCAACAACTGCCATGAGCTCTACAGCCGCGAGTACCAGACTGACCCGGTGCGTGGGGCAGGGGATGCTGGGCACTCACCTCCCCATCCCGTGCCCTTCTCCTTCTCCTCACACTCCTGTCCCTCTCCAGAGTGCCCAGTCCATGCAGAATGATCCCCAGGCCATGGGGTTTGAACTGTGGGGGTGAGATCAGGACAAGAGAGGGCTGCATGGGACCTCCAGGCCCTCCTGCCCCCTTGTTAGCCCTGACACAAAGTTGAGCCCTGCACTGGGGTGACTGAAGTCTCCACTGTGTCCCCACCCCTCTAGACTAAGAAAGGTGAGGTGCCCCCCGAGGAGCAGGGCCCCAGCATCAAAAACCTGGATTTCTGGTCCAAGCTCATCACCCTGATTGTCTCCATTATTGAGGAAGACAAGAACTCCTACACACCCTGCCTGAACCAGTGAGTAGGTGCTGGGGAAGGGGACACTGCTGTGCCCACAGAGGGTGCCCATGTGCAGGCGGTGGGATCTTGAGACCTTTGGAAGTGTTTGTAACATCCATTCTACAGGTGGGAAAGCTGAGGCTGCTGGGAGGTGTGTGAGGGATGTCTGTGCACGTGGAGGGCTGATTCACCCTGTGTTCATAGCCTCAAGCTGTTCAAGGGGGGAGGTTCAGGTTGAACATCAGGGAGAATTCATGGAAAGGGTGGTCAGTCAATGGATTGGGCTGCCCAGGGAGGTGTGGAGTCCCTGCCCCTGGAGGTGTCCAAGGAAGGCCTGGATGTGGCACTCAGTGCTGTGGGCTGGGTGACAAGCGGGGGATCATTCACAGGTTGGACTCGATGACCTTGGAGGTCTTTTCCACCCTAAACAAGTCTGTGATTCACACTCTCCCCTCGCTCCAGGTTCCCCCAGGAACTGAATGTGGGGAAGATCAGCGCTGAGGTGATGTGGAACCTCTTTGCTCAGGACATGAAGTATGCCATGGAGGGTGAGTCCCACCTGCCACCCTGAGCCAGAGAGGGGGGAACCAGGCAGGGGCTGTCCTCAGCTCACACCTCACCTGTTCCCTGAGCAGACCCATTTAATCTCCTCATCAACACCATATGTAGCGTAACCACCCCCAGAAGCGCTTCTCTCTCCACCCTGTTACCCTGGAGCTGCCCTGGGGGAGCCACGCCCCAGATTTGGGACTCAGAGTGAGCCCCACACCCTTTCCCCGTGCAGAGCACGAGAAGCACCGGCTGTGCAAGAGCGCAGACTACATGAACCTGCACTTCAAGGTGAAGTGGCTGTACAACGAGTACGTCACCGAGCTGCCCTCCTTCAAGAGCCGCGTGCCCGAATACCCTGCGTGAGTGCAGCCCTGGGGCTGGGCAGGGCCACTGCCACTGCCACTGCCACTGCCACTGCCAGGCTGCTGCCCTCACCACCCATGCCTCTCTCTTCCAGCTGGTTCGAGCCCTTTGTCATCCAGTGGCTGGATGAGAATGAAGAGGTGTCACGGGATTTCCTGCACGGAGCGCTGGAGCGTGACAAGAAGGATGGGGTATGAACAGGACTAGGAGTATGAGCAGTCTTGGAGGTGAAGGGCTTGTCCCTCGATGGCCAGGATGTCCTGACTGGGGCCAAAATCTCCCCCACACATCCTGACACCTCCTCTCACCCCCACAGTTCCAGCAGACCTCGGAGCACGCGCTCTTCTCCTGCTCCGTGGTGGACGTTTTCTCCCAGCTCAACCAGAGCTTTGAGATCATCAAGAAGCTGGAGTGTCCTGATCCCCAGATTGTGGGGCACTACATGAGACGGTTTGCCAAGGTGGGCACCTGCCAGGGCAGGGTCAGCATCACCCCTGGGGCCCCAGTCCCAGCCCTGGCTGGGGCTCCTGGGCTCTCTGTGCCCCCTCCATCCAGCTGTGGGCAGCCCATATGCCACCAACACACCCTGGGACACTTCCAGCTCTGCTAGCACAAGAGATTAATTAATTAATTATGAGCTAATTGATGAGTCATTAGCTTAATTAATATAGATTAATTAAAACTAGCTTGCTGCAATATAGGAGGCAGTTGCACCAGGCTTGGTGGCTGTTGCCTTCGCAGCTGTGCTGGAGCTGCCCATGGAGACCACTTGTGCTGGATCTGGCTTCCAGTGGCTGTGCCCATGTGGCTCCTGGTGCATAAACAAGAGCCAGGTGTGCCCAGGTGGGCAAGGAGGCCACTGGCACCTGACTTGTATCACCAATGATGTGGCCAGTAGGACCAGGACAGTGGCCACCCCTCTGTGCTGGGGGCCCCACCTCAAATCCTGGGGACAGTTTTGGGCCCCTCATAACAAGAAAAACATTGAGGGGCTGGAGCATGCCCAGAGAAGAGAACAGAGCTGGGGAAGAGGCTGGAGCACCAGAAGCAGCTGAGGGAGCTGGGGAGGCTCAGCTTGGAGAAAAGGAGGCTCAGAGGGGCCCTTCTGGCTCTGCACAACTCCCTGACAGGAGGGAACAGCTGGGGGTTGGGCTCTGCTCCCAGGAAACAAGGGACAGGATGAGAGGACATGACCTCAAGCTGTGCTAGGGGAGGTCTGGATTGGATGTTGGTAAAATTTCTGCACTGAAAGGTTTCTCCAGCCCTAGAACAGGCTGCCCAGGGCAGTGGTGGAGTCACCATCCCTGGAAATGTTTAAAAACCATGTGGATGTGGTAGTTGAGGATATGACTTAGTGGTGAACATGGTGGTGGTGCAGAGTTGGTTGTTAGACTTGAATTTATAGGACTTTTCCAACCTTAATGATTCCATGATGATGTGATCCATGAGGCTAGAGGGTCTGGGGCTCCCCATATGTATCCAGATATGAGGTTGTTTCAGTGCTATGGGACTCATGGTTCCTTCTCTCCCTCCTTGCCTTTGTTGGTGCCATGTTTGGCTGCAGACCATCAGCAATGTGCTGCTCCAGTATGCTGAGATCATCTCCAAGGATTTTGCCTCATACTGCTCCAAGGAGAAGGAGAAAGTGGTGAAGTATCTCTCTTTTTCTATCCCCACATGGTGACCCCAGCTGTCACCTCAACTCCAGGGCAGGTCAATTCCTTCCTCATGGCAATTCCTGTCACGCTGCCAGGGTGGCTTCCATGCCATCCCTGTCCTCATGTCCCCCAGTGCAAAGTGGGAGGGTCCTGGGGCTGTGGGGAGCTGTCCCAGCCATATTTAATGGTGCTGACCCCCTCCTCCATCCCATCCCTCCAGCCCTGCATCCTGATGAACAACATCCAGCAGCTCCGTGTCCAGCTTGAGAAGATGTTCGAAGCCATGGGTGGGAAGGACGTGAGTATGGGGAGGGGGATTCCAGGAGGGAGCCCTGGGGAGGGTTGGATCATTCCCTTCCCCCAGAGATAGTCCCTTGCCCATTTCCCCAGTGCTGGGTGCAGACCCATTCCTCAGTCCTTTGTGGGATCACACTGTCCCACCCTATGGCACCCTGCTCTCCCACCATTGGACTGGGAAGGGCTTCACCCTGCCCAGGGATGCATTTGGGATGCAGAAACTTCCCTGAGGGCTGGTTCAGTGACCCTGTCAGCTTCAACAACCTGTCCTTCCTGCAGCTGGATACAGAAGCCAGTGATATCCTCAAGGAGCTGCAGGTGAAACTTAACAATGTCCTGGATGATCTGAGCCGAGTCTTTGCCACCAGGTACAGCTGGATGAGGGGGAAGGGGCAGTGGGCAAAGGAGAGGTCTGGGGGCCCAGAAGCTGTGGCTGGGGCCAGGCTGGGGGCTCTGGGGGGGATATGCTGAGCTGCCTGTGTGTTGTGGTCCCCAGCTTCCAGCCACACATCGAGGAGTGTGTGAAGCAGATGGGTGACATCCTGAGCCAGGTGAAGGGCACCGGCAACGTCCCCGCCAGCACCTGCAGCAGTGTCGCACAGGACGCTGACAATGTCCTGCAGCCCATAATGGACCTGCTGGACAGCAAGTGAGTGTGGGGGGCAGCTAGAATCCCCACCCTGCCCCTCCTGGCCTCCCCAGGCAGTGTGAGGGACCTGCAGAGCCAGGGTGGCAGTGGGATGCTCCAGCGCTGTCTCCTGTGCGCAGCCTGACGCTCTTCGCCAAGATCTGCGAGAAGACGGTGCTGAAGCGGGTGCTGAAGGAGCTCTGGAAGCTGGTGATGAACACCATGGAGAAAACCATCGTCCTGCCCCCCCTCACGGACCAGACGGTGAGTGATGGGAGAGGCAGCAGGGCCCCTGAGACACAGGTGACTGACTGATGGGGCCAGTGTGGGACATTGCTGGCCAGGTGCCCTCACTGGTGTCTGAGAGGGCAGGGACTCACTGACGTCTCCAAACCCATGTCCAGCTCCTGGCAGGGAAAGGATGGAAGAGAGATAGGTCAGCCTTGCTCCAGGACCTTCTTGGTTGGCTTTGCCAAAGGATCCACCTCTGTTGTGGCATGAAGAGGGGACACTGGCCCTTTCTTACCCATCCTTCCCTCAATGCTGGGACAGCATCCCATGCCACACTCATCCACACTGGCTGTGGGCAGGCTCCCTGTGCCAGGAGGTGAACCCAGAGGCTCTTGGAGTGTGGGGAGATGCTGCCTGCTGGCCTTGCTGGGGGGCTGGGGGTTTCTTGAGAATGAGGGAACATATTCCCCAGCAGGGCTGAGCTGTTCCTTGCTCCTGGGGCATTTAGGAAAGCAGAGCAAACCCAGGGAATGCTCCTTCTTTGAGGCTCCCATATTGCATTGCTGTTTGTCTGCCCCCACCTGCACCTGAAGCTTCCTGAAGTGGTTCCCTCAAAATCAGGCAGGAAAGGGTGACACCGATAGCTCTGGACCAGCCACACACCTGTTCTGTCACTCTTGAGTGGCTTTTGTCACTGTTAGAAAGTTGTCAGGCTCTCCTTGGAGTTCCTGGAGCTGTCAGCCTTTATGTCACCTTTCTGGGGCTGTGGAGCTCCTGTGCTGTGTCTGTGAGGGACAGCACAGTGGTGACATGTCAGCCCTCAGTAGTGCCACCCTCGCTGTCACTGTGTCACAGCTCTGAGCCTGGCTCAGGTCAGCCCCACCTTGCTCTGGCCAAAGGTGGCCAGATCTCATAGAATGCTGAGTCCCAGTCCCTTTCCAGCCGTGCTCTGGACAGTGGGGCCTGTGCTAGGGCAGAGGAGGAGGCATGGACTTGTGGCTCTGTTGGGTGATTTTCCTGAGGGCAGGCAGTCCCTGGGGAAAGCTGTGCTGGGGACAGGGGACATCCTGCCCAGGTGTTCCTGGGTGCCAGCCCACAGGGTGGCTGCACAGGTTGGCAGTTTGGGGGTCCATGTCAGAGCCGAGTGTCGTGGGGTCCTTGAAACTGAGCTCCCCTGGGGCAAAGTCCCCCCCAGAGTCAGGAGGGCCTGGGCAGGTGAGGATGGGGCCCCTCGGGGGCTGTGGAGGGCTGCGGGGCAGTGGCAGGGCAGTGGCACCGAGTGCTGTGGATGGGGGACCCCCATGGCCCTGGGGGGGCACTGGGGAGGATGGGGGAGGCGGGGGCCGACACTCACGCCACGGTTGTTCTCTCCAATTGCTCCTCTCGCCTCTCAATGGCAGATGATTGTAAGTACGGCAGCTCCCTGTCTGTCTGTCTGTCTGTCCGCTCTGTGTCGGTCCTGGCCTCGCCGGTTCTTGTCTTGTGTGGCTGCCCGTGCCCTGCCCACACCCTCCTCCGGCTCCTGACCCGGTCCAGCTCCTGGTCCCCACCCCCGCCTGGCGCTGGCTCCCGGCTGGCTCCTGCCAGCGGCCCCTCCGGGATGCGGTGGGTGGAGAGGTTTGGACGGATTGGCAGTGCCGGGATGTGGGGAGGGACGCGGGGGAGCGCTGGGGCGGGAGGGGACGGTGATGGCAGCGCCGTGTCCCCAGGGACTGCCAGAGCAGGGCTGCGTGCTGAGGGGACTCCGCGGGCGCACCAGAGGGCAGCGGTGCGTGCCTGCACTCAGGCTGCTCTTCCTTTGCCCCGTGCCTCAGTTTCCCCTGGAGGCCGTGGCTGGGGTGTGGCTGTGTGGTGGTGAGGGCGGAGGCTTTCCCTGCCGGGAGGAGCAGCTGTCTCTCAGGGACAGGCGTGCCCGGGTGCTCGGAGTTGGGGCAGGCTGTGGCACAGGTTGTGGGGCTCCCTCCCCGGTCGGGGTGTGACCCTGGGAGTCTGCCTGTGATCCTGGTTCCCTTCTCGGCATCGCTGCTGGGTCCTTGCATGGCTTTGACTGAGCAGTTTCCTTCTGTCCTCTTCTGACCAGTCTGTGGCTGTGGGTTTATGCCCCTGGGGGCAAGGGAAAGGCAATTCACTCCCAGGTCCTGTCCCCACCCCTGCTGTGACTCAGGCATCTGTGCAGGAAGAGCAGTGGGAGCTGGGTGCTGGTGCCAATCCCTGCAGGAACAAACACCCCTCTGCTGTCAGCCAACATCTTTCCTGTCCAACAGCAGCATTTTGGGAGGCCTTGAGGCAGCCTGGGGCTGAGCATCCCCTCAGACCTCATGGGGACCTTGTGGGGACCCCATGTCCCAGCTTTGCTGAGGCGCTGGGAGACAGAGCAGTGTCAGCTCTGTGTGGTACAAACTCCTCTTGTTCACTCATCACCCTGTGCCAGGGCCAGAACCCCTCCTGGCAGCCCTGCTTGGCCCTATCTGTGCTGCTTGTTCCTTCTGAGGCTTCCCAGCCAGCTGTCTCTGTGCTTCCCTCTCCTGATTCCAGCAGTCCACCCTGAGAGCCGAGTTTGTCACCCCCATGGCACTGCTGCCTCATTTCACACAGTTTCTCTTGCCTGGATCAGTGTGGGTTGCTACTGGGCCCAGCCCTGCACAAACCAGAGCTCTGTGTGCCAAAGCCAAATCCCAGCTACTCCCTCCTTGCTCCCTCCCCAGTGCTGGGAGCACCTGCCAGAGCTGAAGCAGGATGTGTGGGGGCACCAGAGCCTGCCCACACACAGCTGGATCCTGTATTCCAGCAAGGATCCTTCCTCATGGATTCAGCATCTGTGTGTCCCAGCAAGGATCATCCTCATAGATTCAGCATCCCTGCATCCCAGAAGTATCCCAGTGTGAGGACAAGTTCTCCAGCAGTGCAGCATCCTGCTTTCCAGTGGGGATCCAGCATCCTGCTGACACCAGGCCCTCCCTGGGTATCCCAGAGGGGACCAGTCCCCCACTGGCTGTCGTTCAGGAGCTCGTGATGTCTCTGCCACCTGTGCCCCTGTGTCCTGTCCCATGCTGTCCCCCAACCCCACACTCAACCTCTGACATTGCTTCTACAGGGCACGCTCTTGAGAAAACATGGCAAGGGGACAGAGAAGGTAAATAGCTGTGGGCTCCATGTGTGTCACCACCCCGGGGCCACCCTCGTGGTCTCACACCCTCCTGCTGTGGAGGTCCAGGCTTGTCCGTGCTTCCTCTGTCGTGCTGTCTGGATGTGCTGTTGCCTGCGTGGTGTTGTGAGGTGTGCTGTGCTGTGTGCTGGGGACAGCCCCAGCTCTGTGTGTCCCTGGGCTAGGGAGTGGGGGTTCTGTGCTGTTCAGTCCCCGTGGGGCTGATGTGGGGTGTCACCTGTCCCCGTGGGGGACACTGCCCCTCAGCCCTCAGCACCAGCTGCCTGGCTGGGACAGCAAGGGCTTGAGACCCCATGCATGGGAGACCACACAACCCCCTCCCACTGTGGGGGGCTCAGGAAGAGGGGACCCCCCATGCTGGGCCATGCTGGGCACAGTGAGGGCCCCAGGGCTGATGAGATCCCCTGGATCTCTGAGCTCGCTCCCCCTTCCTTGCTGAGCCCCAGCTCTACTACAAGGGCTTTCTCCAGCACATGGGCTCTTGCCCTGTCTGGGGGCTCCTCACCACAGGGTGGGGGCCCAGCAGTGACCCCAGCCTGCTCCCCAAATCCTGGTTCTTGGGAAGAGTCATGCCAGCATCCATCTGGGCAATGCCTGCGGCTCCCCCTCCTCTCCTGGGGAACACTGGCTCCTGCCCAGTTTGCTGAGTGTGCTGGATGAGCTGATTCCCTCTGGTCTCCCAGCCCCCAAAGGGGTGGGGAGCAAACCTGCCCACCCTCAGAAGAGACCTGGCACACTCCAGCATGGGGCTGAGCCTTTGCAGCTGTGAATTGGTGCTGAACCAGCAGTACCAGCAGAGAACTGGGCAGAGTCCTCATGGCCAGGGGATGTGGGGGGCCTGGAGCCGTGAGTGAATGCTGCTGGGGCCACCAGTAACTGTCCCTTGCTGTTCTCTTCCAGAGCAGGGTGAAGCTGCCCAGTCACACTGAAGTAAGGACATGGCTCTTCTGCTCCCCACTTGGCACTGCTCTCTCCCCTTCCCTCCTCCCTGTCCCTTGTCCCTTATGCTCTGGGTTGGGGGCTCCCAGCTCAGTGTAGTGTCCTGTTGTGCTCTGTTTTGGGGACATCAGTGTCCTCAGCTCCCAGCCTGTCCACTGACTGGGGGAGATGGGAACAGTGAGGGTGGAATTAATGGGACAGAACTGAGTGGGCAGAGGGGTGGACACAAAGAATTAATGGGGGCATACAAAATGAGTGCATGGAGGGGACAGACCCCTGCAGAAGGTACTGGTTAATGGGAGAGATGCTGAGGTTTCTGTGTTGGGAGGGACTGGAACTACTGGTGCTGGAGAGGGAAGGTGGTGGAAGTCTCTGGGCCCCAGTTTAGGCAATTGCATTTGCACACTGGAGGAGCTGAGGAGGACAGCTTGTGCTTAGCCCAGTCAGGGGTGCCAGCCCAGGGCAGTCAGCAGGATCTGCCTATCCAGGGGGTTGCTGTGCCCATGGGCCCCATGGAGTGGCTCCATGGCCCCTGCCATGGTGGGGGCAGAGGTCAGGCAGAGGCAGACTGGGTCTCCCACCTGGCTGGGAACCTCCCTGGAGCTGGGCAGGGCTGGGTGTGGCCAGGGCTGTTCGGTGGCTGTGGGGCACAGGCCACATCTCCCTGTGCCTGCTGTCCCTCGCTCTCTGCTCCCAGCGTGTCCGGTGTCCCAGTGGGCAGTGCCGTGCTGTGCCAGGCCTTGCTGAGGCAGGAGCAGGTCCTTGGAGCACAGGAGGCAGGATGGGACTCCTGGGCCCAGCTGCTTTGCTGAGCAGAGCATGAGGCACCTGATGCCAGGGTGACATCCTACCCTGGGGTCCCTGAGCCTGCAGCCTCCCAGCTGTGCTGAGAATTCGGGCTGAACCGGGGGCTGCTGGTGACCTGTGTCACCTTCCTGGCTGCTGTCCCCTGGAGGAGCCCCTGGAACTGCAGCAAGCTTCTGGCACCATGTGCCCAGCCTGGCTGTGCCACTGCCAGCCCAGCTGCTCACCGGGGCTGTCCCTGTCTCTTTGCTCTCTGCAGGGCACACAGATGATTTTCAACGCGGCCAAGGAGCTGGGGCAGCTTTCCAAGCTGAAGGTGAGGGCTGGGAGTGCTGAGGTGCTCTCTGGTCTAGGGAGAGTGCCAGTGCCACTGCTGCCAGGACCTCACCAGTGCCCCCTTGCTGGCTGGGCTGGGCTAGGGGCAGCACAGCTGGTCCTGTGCTGAGAGCAGGGTTTGTGTCCCCCAGGACCACATGGTGCGTGAGGAAGCCAAGAGCCTGACCCCGAAGCAGTGTGCCGTGGTGGAGCTGGCCCTGGACACCATCAAGGTGAGGGCACTCTGGGGTGTTTGACCCTGAGGGGAGCCCCTGGGGGACCCTCACAGAGCTGCTGAGCATTCTGAGGCCTGTCCCCCTCCAGCAATACTTCCATGCGGGCGGCGTGGGGCTGAAGAAGACGTTCCTGGAGAAGAGCCCTGACCTGCAGTCGCTGCGCTACGCCCTGTCCCTGTACACGCAGGCCACAGATCTCCTCATCAAAACCTTCGTGCAGACCCAGTCGTCTCAGGGTAGGATGTGCTGCCCTGGCCCCCTCCTCCCCAGGAGCTCAGCTGCTCCATGGCCAGGAGCCACCTTGGCTCTGTCCCAGTGGGGCTGGGGTCCCAGCCAGGCTCATAGTGGGGGGCAGATGGGGGGGGAAGGAAGGGCTTTTTCCTCCCATGCCTTGCAGGTGAAGAGGGGCCATGGGTGCCCAGCAGCAGCAGCATCATGGCACTCCCCAGTCCCCCACCACAAGAGCAGTGGGTCCCCAGTGCCAGGCCAGTGCTGACTGGCGTGGAAAAGGGGCCTGTGGGTGGGGGGAAGGTCACCCTCTGGCCAGTGTTACAGTGTTTGTCCCCTCTGGATGGCCCCAGGCACTCAGCACAGACCAGTCACAGGGTCCACAGGATCTGGATGCTGTGCCAGGGTCTCTCCTGGGCATGCTGGGTGCTCAAGCCCCTGATTTGTGCTCTGGGGTGCTGGGGTGCAGTGCAGGATGCTGGGCACCTTCCTGGGCAGGATTAGCCCTCAATTCTAAACACTGCCCTTTATTCTGTCCCTTGGCTGCTCGAGGTGTCCCTGAGATGCTCGGTGGTGGTCATGGGCCACCGCAGGGTGCCTGAGCCAGGCTTGTCTGCGTCCTCGGGGAGTGGGACGTGCGTTTGCTGTCGTGAGTCTCCTTCAAGGGACGTCTGTCCTGTCTGTGCCTTCTGTGCCAGCCATGTTGGGGACGTGGGTTGGGTCTGGTGGGTGCCAGCACCCCTGGGTGTGCCCTGTCCCAGGAGCCTGCACTGGGAGCTGGGGGTGCCTGGCACTCCTGTGTCGCTGCAGTGTTGTCCGGGTGCTTGGCCGTCAGTCTGTCTGCGAGATCTGATCTCTCTTTCTCTTTGTTTCCCCCCCTCCCTTACTGTTCCTGTTCCCCACATACGTCATCTCCTCCCTCCTCTCTTCCTCATCTCCTTCCTCCTCTCTACTTCATCTCCTCCCTCCTCCCTTCTTTTGCATCTCCTCCCTCCTCTCTTCGTTGTCATCTCCTTCTCCTCTATTTGTGTACTCTGTGCCGTGTCTCTGTCTCTTTCTCTCTCCTTCCCACTAGTTCATGGTGGGAAAGGGATTAGGTTTACCCTTAGTGAAGAGGTGTATCCTGAGAAGGGTACGTGTGCTACTCGCCCGCCCCTGCACCTGCCTGCCGCCGGCCTGGGCTAGTAACAGTCCCAGCACTGCGGGCTGGGGTGGCCTGGGGACCCCCCAGCATCATCGGCCTTGGGGACCCCCAGAATGGGCAAACTGTCACTCCCAGGGCTGCTTTGGGGGGAATCTGGAGGAGCTGTGCTCAGCCATACTGACCACCCCAGAGCGGGTGGGGGCTGTCCCCATGGGAGTAGGGGTGTCTGCCCACACACTCTGGGCACCCCACATTGTCCCCAGCACTGCTGCCTGGGGGTGGGCACCCACCATGACCTCCCCCTGGGAGATGTGGCCCTAGGGGAGGTGATGCCACATCCTGTCCCCTCGCTGCCCTTAGGACCATTACTAGCCCTGCCCCGGCGCGCTCCGTCTGCCTGTCCTGGGGTGCAGGGATTGATCCCCCACGGGCCCTGCTTGGCCTCCATCACACCCTGGGGCGGGGGGCTGCACCCCGCTTGGCCTTCCATGCCCAGAGCCCCCTCCCCTCCCACCATTGCCTCCATCCCGGCTCAGCATGCGGGGCAGGGGCCGGGGGGATGGAGGGGAATGTGCCAGCCAGCCTTGGCCCAGCCTGGCACCCTCAGTGACATGTGGGGACATGTCCTCCTTCCACTGCTACTTCCCTCCCTGAGAGCTTCCCACTAAGCCCTGTTAGATCTCCATGGCCCCATCAGACCCACAGAGCTTGTTCCTCTGCCTTGCACCCCTGTCCTTGACTCATGGGTGCATGCACGACTCTGGGGTGGCGTGGGGGTGGGCTGACCTCTTGGCCAAAGGTCACTGGAAGGTCCCCAGGCTCGGAGACCCCTGGCTGGAGGGGGTACAAGGGGCGGGTCTCAGCCTCGAGACACTGGTAGGGCTGTGGCTGCCCTGGGCGGGGTCCCTCCTGCCCAGTGCTGTGCCCATGAACACTGTCACCCCTCCATGGCCAGAGCTCAGGGAGCTGGGCCACTGTCCTCTGCCCCATCCTGGACAGGCCCCTCAGCCCTGCCTGGGCAAGAGGGGGTTCACAGGGGTGGGATGGCAGAGTCAGCCTGCTGCTGGGGGTGCCCTGCCATATCCATCACAGCTGCTGCACCCACACTGCTGTGCCCACAACCCCTTGGGACACACCCTAATGCCCACCCCTTTCCACCTTTGGTGGGTGACCTGCCTTCTCAATGGGGTTAGTGTTGGGCAGGGCATGTCAGCAGCATTGGGAAAACAGGCAGTTCCACCTCCTGCCTCTGTCACAGGTGCTGGTGTGGATGACCCCGTTGGGGAGGTGTCCATCCACGTGGAGCTCTTGACCCACCCCAGCAGTGGTGAGCACAAGGTCACCGTCAAAGGTGGGTCCTGCTGGCCAGGGTGCCGGGGTGTGGCAGGTGACAGTGCTGCCTGAGCCTCACCTGTCCCCTCCTTGCAGTGGTGGCTGCCAATGACCTCAAGTGGCAGACCTCGGGCATCTTCCGGCCCTTCATCGAGGTCAACATCATCGGGCCCCACCTCAGCGACAAGAAGAGGAAATTTGCCACCAAATCCAAGAACAACAGCTGGGCCCCCCAAGTACAATGAGAGCTTCCAGTTGTGAGTAGCACCACGGGCTGGGGACATGGGGACAGGCTGGGGTCCTCTTGGGCCCCAATGGGATGTTTTAGATATTTTCTCATTGGTAAAAGCAGGGAGAGTGAAACAGGAGTAAAAAGGAAAAGGCTTTTCTAGAGGTGAGGTGCGACCCCCCGTGCCAACACTGCCCATCCCTCTCCCCCTCAGCACGCTGGGGACAGAGACGGGCCCCGAGTGCTACGAGCTGCAGGTGTGTGTGAAGGATTACTGCTTCGCCCGGGAGGACCGCACGGTGGGCATGGCCGTGCTGCAGCTGCGCGACATCCTGCAGCGCCCCGGCTGCGCCTGCTGGCTGCCCCTGGGCCGCCGCATCCACATGGACGACACGGGGCTCACCGTGCTGCGCATCCTGTCCCAGCGCAACAACGACGACGTGGCCAAGGAGTTCGTCAAGCTCAAGTCGGACACGCGCTCGGCCGAGGAGGGCAGCACTTAGAGTCCTCGGGTGCCTGCAGCCCTCGCTCCCCGCTCCCGGCCCCCCGACACATCCTCTAGCCCTGGATAAGCCATAGGAGTGGCCACAGAGGAGGTGCTGCCCCAGCCCTGGGGAGGGGGTGCTGTGGCTGCAGTGATGGACCCTCCCCTCCCTCCCTGGCCGTGCTGGCTGGGTGGCAGCGGTGCCAAGCACAGCCAGGCCTCTGTCACAGCCCGCAGGAAAGTGCTGGGGTTGGGGGGGCTGCAGGGAAGGGCTGGAGCTGAGCCTGGGCGAGGGGAGCAATCTGCCCTTCCCAGCCTGTCTGAGATAGAGGAACCCCAGTGGCCCATCCCTGAACCTCCACTGTCCCAGCCAGCCCAAACCTCACTGAGTGACACAAGGAAAGGGCTGTGGGCGGTGTGTGTGCCATGTGTGAGTGTTGGTGAGTGGCTGGCACAGCGTGATGGCCCCTTGTCCCCATCCCTGAGCATCGTGTTGTGTCCCTGAGGGGCGGGGCAGCTGCCAGACCTGAGCACATATGTGTACATATGTAAATAGCTGTACATACAGGGCAGCTGGACAGGCTGTGTCCTGTACCCGGAAAGGGCTATTGGGGCTGTTGGGGTTGGTGGGTTGCAAGCCCCCAGGGGCCCTGCACAGGGGTCCCCCTCCCTGGCTGGCAGCAGCATCATCAGGTCGGGAGCAGCAGGCAGCAGCCCCCGGCCAATCCTGTCTTCCCTGCCTTGCTGCCACCGTGGGCTACCCCACTGCCCCCCACAGAGTGCCAGGGCTTGGGGAGGCAGGGGCTGGGTGGCACCAGAGCAAGAGGGACTCATTCCTCCTTTGCTCTGGCCAGTGGGGAGCAGCATCCCTGAGCAGCACAGCCCACGGGATCTCCTTGGCGCAAGCAAAAACCCTTCTCCCCTGCCCAGAGAATCCCCCCTCCAGTCCCCCAGTAAGCACCAGTTTCTGTGCCCCCAGTTCCCCAGTGAGCACCGTCCTGTGTGCTAAGTGTGTGCATGTCTTGTGCGAGTGCCTGGGAGGCCTGGTGTGTGCTCTTGGGGTGGCCACCCCAGCTGGCCAGTTTGCCCCGAGTCCTGGGGCAGACAGAGGCCTCATGACCCCACAAGTCAATACAGCTCTCAGCCCCCTCCCATCCCAAAACAGGGTACCCCAAGTGACCCCCACGCTCCTTTATCTAGAGGGTTTGCCTGGGACCAAAGGGTTTCACTTTGCTCTCTCGTTTCTGTTCAATGTTTACACCCTTTTTTCTACCAGCCCCACAGCTGGCCGTGCTGCCCCTGGCCCTGTGCCCCTCCCCAGACTGTCCTGTTGGCATGTGATTGAACTGACCAATTCTGCTCCTGTAGCACAGTGTCACCCGTGTGTCCTGTCCCGCCCGCGGGTGGCGGCTCCCATGGATGCATGACAGTGGAGATGTTTTGCACTATTTTGAATTTTTTGGGCTCTGTAAAAATATTTTATTATAACTGACATTAAAAAGCACACCCTTCACTGTGACTCCTGTGGGCAGTTGAGAGGGGACAGGCACTTGGGGGATTCCCAGCCCCACTCCCACCCCAGTGCAGCACTTCTACCTTTAAAGGGAAAACCAGGGATATGCAGCCTCATGAATAACCAGCCCCAAGGATAACCAGCCCCAAGGATAACCAGCCCCAAGGATAACCAGCTCCAAGGATAACCAGCTCCAAGGATAACCAGCCCCAAGGATAACCAGCCCCAAGGACCAATAGCCCAGGGATGATCCCTGCTGCTGCTCAGCCTCCCTGAGGGTGCCTTTGCAAAACCAAGGATAGGAGTTCAATGGAGTCACAGGAACACAGAATCCTGGAATATCCTGAGCTGGAAGGGACCCACAGGGATGATCAGTGCAGCCCCTGGCCCTGCCCAGACCCCCAACAACCCCCCCCCTGAGCATCCCTGAGAGTGTCCAAACGCTCCTGCAGCTCTGGCAGCCTTGGGACCATTCCCTGGGGAGCCTGGGCAGTGCCAGCACCCTCGGGGGAAGAACCTTTCCCTGATCTCCATGCCAAGGCCTTACACAGCTCCAGCCCTTGCTGGCTCCTGTTCCTGTCCCAGAGCAGAGCTCAGCCCCTGCCCCTCTGCCTCCCCTGGGCAGAGCTGCACAGCTGGACAGACTGTCCTGGGAGGTGACACTGCTCCCAAGCACAATGCTGTAATTCCCAGGCATGGGAGTGATCAGGGACGCCAGCACAACCTCATGGAGGGCAAACCCATCCCTGGCTGACCTTGTTGCCTTCATGATGGGGTGACTCCATCAGCATATAAGATAGCTGTTGATGGCACCTGCCTGGACTTTGAGGGTTTTGACACACTCCCTCAAAACACTTTCCCCACTAAATTGGAGGATGGGGATTTGATGGATGCAGCCCTGATGACCTACAGAGAGAGCTGGGCTGTTCCTGTGGGGCTGCCACCAGCCTTTGCTAGAATCATGGAATGCCTTAGGCTGAAAGGGAGTTTAAAGCTCAAGTCCAACCTCCTCCTTGTTCCTGGGCTCTTGTCTCTTGTCAAGTGATCCTTGATGGGATAAACCCTTTCTTGAGGTTTTCTAGATTAATTAATTAGCTTTACTCATCATAATTTCACACGGGGCTCCTGTCCCTATGTGACAAGAGAGCAGAGGTTCCCTGGGAGGCCATGGCAACACAGGCTGTGCATGGGGAGCAGAGATGCACCTGGAGGACTCTGAGCAGAGTAGGAGGATGTGCCTTGGAGGAGCTCTGAGCAAAGGCTGTGCTGGGACAGGCTCCTGGCAGCACCTGAGGCTGCAACAGCTCATGCAGAACCTCAGTGATCCACCCTGTGAGGTTCCATGGATGGTGCCCATGGGAGACTCCACTCTGAGCAGGGGAATAATGAGGAAGGAGTAGCAGAGACAAGGAGTGATGACTGTGAAATCTCCATTGCCCAATCCCCCTGTACAGCTGTGGAGGTGGAATTTGGGAGGGAGTTGAGCCTGTGGAGAAGGGAAGGTGGGAGAGGTTGTTTTATGATTTACTTTTATTTGCCATGACCTTAGAGGAATTGGTTAACAAGAATTTAACAGCTGCCCACTGTGAGCAGGACAATAAATAAAGTCCATAAGAGAGTTGCCCTCAAATCCTGTTCAGTAAATCCAAGTGAAGATGTGAGTGAGTCTGGTGGCCTCTTGGTCTGTGAGTTCTGGGATGCAATGCTGAGCACTGGAAAACTCAAACCCACCCTAAATTGAGGCCTCTCCTAGTCAGCAGGACCTGGTGTAACCAAACTCCTTTAAGCCTGGAGAAGAGAAGGCTCTAAAGAGATCAGAGCTCCTTTTAGTGCCTAAAGGGGCTACAGAAGAGCTGATAAGGATTTTGGACAAGGGCCTGCAGGGACAGGACAAGGTGAAGTGGTTTCCCACTACCAGAGGGCAGGATTGGCCATTACTGGTCCATCCCCCTCCTCAATCCACCTCATCGTAGAGTGGAAAAGAGTTGGGCTCTTGAATTTAAATTAAGTTCCTCTGAGCCCTGACTCTCTTGACACATCATCCCACCCGCTTCATGCACCTCTCATCCTAAGGTTCCCAAAGTCATTATAACTCAAGATCAGGGCACAGCATTTTCATTTTCCACTCCTGGAGTAGATCCTGTTTTGAGGAAAGGGAGAGGCTTGGCTTCAGGAGATATTGCAGTTCCTCAGAGGAATTCCTTGAGAGAGGATGCTGTGGTCAGTGTTTAGGTGGAACTGCACAGGGTCAGGGAGGAGTGTGGCAATTCTTTACTCCTTCTCATGAAAGCCCAACTGTGATTAACTGCACCAAACCTTTCTAGAAATGCTCCTGTTCCAGCTGGTGCCATTACTCCTGCCAACACTCCTAACCTAACAGGCTGAGGAGCTCAAGTCTGCATGTCATCAGCTAAGCTAGGTCATTCAAATAAATCCTCCCTGGAAGGATTCCTGGAATCCCAGAAAGCAGATAAGTCTGTTCCAAGCCTGCTGACCACCCCTTCTTTAGGGGCTAAAGAGCTTCCTCACATTTCCCTGCCTCCTTAAACTCCCTCCCAGCACCCTGCAAACAGCCTCAAGGCCAGAGTTACATGCAAAGTCTTTTATTAACTTCGAAGGATTAAAAGGGCCACGCAACCCATGAAAACTCAAAGGGTGCTGAACCCCTGCCCTCATGGCCTCCCCAAACTTCACAGGGTTCAGGCACCTCAAAATGGGACAGTGGCAGCAGCCCAGGGGTCAGAGGTGCCAAGGAAGGCCAGGCTGGGCTCCCAGGGATGGGGAGCTCATCCAGGTGCAGGGGAGGTGCTGAAGGGCAGCTGCACAGAGCAGATGTGCCTGGTGTCCACCAGGAGCTGGGTAATCCCTCCCTGTGCTGGTTCTGAGCCGCCTCTGCGGGGACAAGGGTCAGGTCAGGACTGTCCCAGTGTGGGGGTGTCCCTGCAGGGAGCCCCCCCGGCCCCATCACCTCCACCCAGCTAGGGAAGAGGGGGCTGACTGCTCCTCCTGCCCCAAGGCCAGGTGTGCTCAGAGGATCTTCACAGCCTGGAGGGGAAGGTGGGGACAGGGACAGGGACAGGGACAAGGACAGGGACAGGCTGGGCCATCCTGGCACTCGGGGTTCAGCATGGTCCCCAGCCAGGGCAGGCTCCAGGTTCCACGTGCAAGGCCACCCCATCCTGCAGGTTCCCACAGTCCTGCTCCAGGTGGGAACATTTCTGCACCAGGCTCCAGCAGCTCCTGCTGCTTCAGCTCCTGCAGCCACCTCTGTCTGTGCTGCAGCACTGTGGGGATGGACACGGGACAGGGGGATGGACACGGGACAGGGGGAGAATGGACACGGGACAGGGGGATGGACACGGGACAGGGGGGATGGACACGGGACAGGGGGATGGACACGGGATGGGGGGATGGACACGGACAGGGGGGAATGGGACACAGGAAAGGGGGGGATGGACATGGCCCTATGGGGACAAAACACAACCCCTCTGAGAGGAGATGTGCAGAGACACAGCCACCTGCAGACCTGCCCATACCCAGGGGCATGAGGGGGTCAGAGCACCCCTTTTACCTTCCAGGTCCTCTGACTGCTCCAATGTGTGCTGGATCAGAGAATCCTCCTCTTCCCCAGCTGCAGCTCCCTGCATCTCCCCAGAGCACTGCAGGAAGGCAGAGGGGAGCTACAGCCTGATCCCTGCACCACTGCCATGTTCCCAGAGAACCCCGTGGAGCCCCAAAAAGAGTGGGAGCATCCCCTACAGACCTGCCCAAGCTCCTTGACCTACAGGCCCAGGCAGCCGTGCCAGCTGCTGGACCTGGGCATCACGGGCTGTGTCCTCCTGCAGCCACTGCATCTCATCCATGGCCACTGCAGCTCCTCAGCGTGGGCAGCCCTTCTCCTCTCCTCTCCTCTCCTCTCCTCTCCTCTCCTCTCCTCTCCTCTCCTCTCCTCTCCTCTCCTCTCCTCTATCCTCTCCGCTCCTCTTCCTCTCCTCTCCTCCCTCCTCCTCTCCTCCGTCTCCTCTCCTCTCCTCTCCCTATCCTCTCCTCTCTCTCTCCTCTCCTCTCCTCTCCTCTCCTCATCCTCTCCTCTCCTCTCCCCTCCCTCTCCTCTCCTCTCCTCTCCTCTCCTCTCCTCTCTCTCTCCTCTCCTCTCTCCTCTCCTCTCCTCTCCTCTCCTCCTCCTCTCCTCTCCTCTCCTCTCCTCTCCTCTCCTCTCCTCTCCCAGCTGCTTTTGCCCTCTGGTTTTGCCTTTTTCTTTCTTTTCTGTGTTATCTGTATTTGTCACCCATACATTTGTAACTCTGTAGCCTGCTGTATTAGTAACTAGTTTTCCCAGTACCTTTTCATGGCCTTTCCCTTAGCAGAAAAACACAACAAATTCCAAAGCCCCAAACTCCGGGAGGGGCAGGGCTGCTCTGCTATCTTGGTTCTTCCTGGGAGCCAAGGCCGAGAACAATTTTCCAGATACATTTTCATGGACAGAGTACAGCCAGTGCCAGCAGGGGAACTGCAGAAAAGGGGTTTGACCTGGGGAAATTAAATCACCACCTGTCCTCCTAACTGGTGCTTTTTATCAATTATGCTAATTTCCTAAAACCTATAAATATGTACTCATCCCTGTGGGATTTGGCTTTTGTGGACATCTTTCCATAACTGCCTCTAAAGGCTTTTATGGTGGAATAGAGAAAATAAAGATCCATTCTTATATTACCTTCTTACTAAAATTGACTTGGGTTTGATTTCCAGGTTGGGAAAAAGTCAACAGAGCATCAGGCAGGGCTGGGAACAGGAGCAGGGACACATGTCACATTTGTCACATAACTGGGAGCCCCGTGGACTCAGAGGCTGCCCCTCTGTAATGAAACCCCATTTCCCACCACCCCTTTGGAGTTCTGAGCCTTGGAATCCCCCCACACTGAGCCCAGGCCTGTGAGAGCAGCTCTCCCTGCCCTGCCACTCCCATGGGCTCTGAAGCCATGGCAAAGCTCAGGGCAGAGTCCCTCCCCCCTCAGACTGACCCCACAGCAGGATTACCCTGCCCTGGTTCCTGCAGCTCCCAGACAGGATCACACCACCTCCCCCATCCTCCAGAGACACCCAGAACTGGAGCAGAGACAGAGCAGAGAAACCCAGACGGTGGAAAGGGACACTGCCAGCAGCAGAGTGGGACATGTCACACCAGAACTGTCCCTGGCAATGGCACTGCTGCACCCAGGACAGCCCCACCCATCCCAATGCCCCCCAGGAGCACAGAAACCCAGGGACAAAGCCCAGAGGAACGATGTCAGGCAATCAGCTCCTGCCCCCGGCCAGGGGGCAGCGGGACAGGGCCAGGGCCAGGGCCAGGGGAGGGTGGTCAGCACAAAGCACTGTCCCTGTCCCTGGGACCCTCCTGCCCCTCCAGCCTGCTCAGCTGGACCATCTCCATCTCCTGCCTGTGCAGCTGCTTGTGGGGCTCGGCTGAGACAGAGCCTGGGTCACCACAGCCGAGCAGAGCCACAGCCCCTGTGGGGCAGAGCTGGGGCAGCGGCAGCACCGTCACCCCCAGGGGGTCCCGGGCACCCCCTGCCCTGCCCTGCCCTGCCCTGCCCTGCCCTGCCCTGCAGGCACCGCCCGGTGCAGCTGCGGGAATGAGCGGGGCGGGAGCAGCCACAGAGTGCTCTGCACACCGGGATCCTCTGCAGCATCCTCACAAAGCCGCGGGGAGGGCAGGGAGCCGGGCAGGGAGCACAGAGCCGAGAGGGGCACGGGGAGCGGGCAGGAGGCGGCAGAGCCTGCAGGGGGAACAGAGCGAGGGGCGGCAGAGCCGGAGAAGGGACAGCAGGGGCTGGAAGGAAGGGCAGGGAGCACGGCAGGGGGGGTCTGGGCAGAGGGAGGGCAGAGCCCCGGGCAGAGCCTGCACCGCATCCCGGGGCCAGCCCAGAGCCCAGCGCTGCCCTGTGTCCCCAGCGCTGCCCTGTGTCCCCAGCTCTGCCCTGTGTCCCTGGCCCTGCCGTGTGTCCCCAGCCCTGTCGTGTGTCCCCAGTCCTGCCGTGTGTCCCCAGCCCTGCCCTGTGTCCCCGGCAGAGGTGTCACGGCTGCAGAGGGGGAAGCACCCAGGGTGGGATAGGGACACCTGGAGGGGTGTCCTGAGGCGCTGGTCTGGATTGTCTCCAGGACCTCCCGGGCTTGGAGCAGCTCCACCATTTGCCTGGAACCAAATCTGGGGCACAGAGAAGCTGGTCCAGAGCAGGTCCCAGCCAGCCTGGCACACCCCAAACCAGGCAGGGCAAGAGGGACAGAGCGCAGGGTCAGCAGTGCCCCACCAGCCTCCCCATCCCCATCCCTCACCCCAGGGGATGTTTCCCACTGCTGGGGTTGGTAGAGCAGAGATGTCATGGGGATGGTGCTGCCCAGCTCCTCCACAGCTCAGGGAGGCTTTGAGCTGCAGGGGACAAGGCAGGGGGGGCTCAGGGCCAGCAGGAACTCCGGGGGCTCAAGGAGATCCCCAGGGCACGCAGAGCTCCTGGTGGGGCCAGCACACCCTCCCCAGACCTGGCTGGAGAGGGATTTCTTGCTCTTCTGACTCAGGGCAGGGAACTGTGGCCAGAGCAGCCAGGCCCCTGACCTTGGGGACTGCAGGGACATGGGGACAGCCCTGTCCTCCAGGAAGAGCTCAGTGAGGAGGGCAAACTGCCCAGAGAGAGCAGTGAGAGCTGTCCCTGCACAGCCACAGCCCCAAAACCCACCCACCCAGAGACACAGCCCAGATGTGCAACACCCAGCTGTGCCCCTCCTGCCCCAGGAACAGCCCCAAGCACCTTCCCAGGTGAGCTCAAGCACCTTCCCAGGCGCCTTTACCTTCTGCTAGGTGCATGGAGGGTGGAAGGGAGACACAACAGCATTACAGACATGGAAGCAGCAAGAACCTTAAGGATTCTGAGCAGGGACATGGCCAAGGTGGATCCCAAAATGGGGAAGCTGAAGCAAGGGGAATGGAGCAGGGAGCACCCACAGCTCATGACACACACACAGATGGCTGGAGCTGTGTCAGGCCTTGGCATGGAGCTCAGGGAAAGGTTCTTCCCCCCGAGGGTGCTGGCACTGCCCAGGCTCCCCAGGGAATGGTCCCAAGGCTGCCAGAGCTGCAGGAGCGTTTGGACACTCTCAGGGATGCTCAGGGGGGGTTGTTGGGGGTCTGGGCAGGGCCAGGGGCTGCACTGATGATCCCTGAGGGTCCCTTCCAGCCCAGGATATTCAAGGACTCTGCTCTCAGGGCACCCTGACCAAGGCACACAGGGATTCACCTCTTGCACCATCTCAGCTCCCACCCAGGCTTTGCCTGCTCAGCACCTGCTCAGGGGCTCTCACCTGGCTGGCTCTCACAGCCCCTTGGGAGCAGCATCCCTGCTCTTCTCCACAAGCCCTTCACACTGGTGTTCCACCTGGCAGGACACAAGCAGCCTCAGCCTGCAGCTTCCCAGGCCAGTTTGGTGCAGAGCTCAGCACTGTGTCCAAGCACTTGGGAAATGCCTGTGCAGGACTCAGAAGTGGTGGCCACACAGCTTGTCTTGCCCTGCTGTGAGGCTGCTGATGGGAACCAGCACAGTTTCCATAGTTTTACCCTCAGATAAGGAGTTTCAGCCCTGCAGGATCCACCTCCCACCCTGGGAAGGTGCAGAAGGTGCCATCATGATCTCCAGATGGGGGACACTTGTGCAGAGCCCCTCCCCAGCCCACCCACAGCAAAGTGGGAGACAATGAAAGCATCCACGGGCCTCTGGTGTTTTTGGAAGTGGGAGATGCTGAGGTGGGTCTGGTGAAGCTTCTGGGCCCAGCTCCCATCACTGCCTTGGAAAGCAAGGAGGTCAGAGGGGGCAGTGAGGGCTCTGGTGGTCACAGCAGCCTGTTCCCAGCAGATCTCACCCCCCTGCACTCCTCATTCTGCAGGTCCAGGACAAGCCCCAGGCACAGCTGGCTGTCACAGAAGGTGACAAACACCCAAGGAATCCCCTCGGTCTTGTCACTCCTAATCCAGCCTGAAGATGTGCTGGAAGGCAGAGACAGGACACCAGGAGCAGCCAGGAGGGGACAAAGGTGCTCAGCCCCCAAGCAGTTTCCACATGAGCCCTGAGCAGCCCTTTCTGCGCAGCACTCTGGGACAGAGCAGGGGCTGTGCTGAACCCTGGGCTTGCAGGGACTGGAGCACAGGAGAGAGACACAGAACCAGCAGGGACATGCAAGGCCCCCCCAGTGGCTCCCAGCAAAGGGACACACCTGGGGACACCCCTGGGTGACACCCATCAGGTTAAAGCACTGCTGGAGCTTGTTGATGTAGATGATGCAGAACTGCTCAAAAGTGTTGTGCTCAAACATCTCAAACCTGTGGGCAGCAGGGACCAGTGTGAGGCAGCCCCAGCAGAGCCTCCTCAGCCCAGCTGTGCCCAGCTGCAGGCCAGGGTCAGGAGAGGGGAGCTGCTCTTGCCACAGGTGTCCAGGGTACCAGTGGGGGTGTGGTGACCCCTCAGTGATGCAGGGCACTGCTGACCCTCCTCCCCATCCACACCTGTCTGTGCCTCTGCTTGGCCAGGGCATCCTGGGCCCCCAGCTCCTGCTGCCTGGAGAGCAGTGACACCTGTGACACCTGTGACACCTGTGACACCCTGCAAAGCACAGGACAGCCCCAGGGCTGCAAAGGGACAGTCCTGCTCGCTGGGGCTGGCCTGGCTGCAGCTCTGGGGACAGTTTGGGGCAGCATCAAGTCTGCTCCCACCTCCACAGCACAGCTGTCCCCACGCCAGTGCCACCCTCTGATCACAGCATGTCCCAAGTGCAGGATGGCAGCTGAGGTGCTGAACAGCTCCAGCTGCTCGGGCTCAGTGACCCCTGCAGGTGCAGGAGGGGTCCCCCATGCCCACCCACACGAGGGACCCCCAGGCTGCCCCCACATCCCACAAAGCAGAGGGATGGAACTGTCACTGACAGCCAGGCTCCCCAACACTCCTGCCCCAGGGTCAGGGCGAGGACAGGGGGACAGCCACCCCTGGGGACAGCCCTGCTCAGCCAGGACCTTGCCCAGGAGGAACAGGGAGTGCCAGGTGCTCTCCAGGTCTGGGCATCTCTGGAGCTCTGGGCACTGGAGCTTTGGCCCTGGCAGGAGCAGTGGAAGGACCCTGCCCCACCTGTGAGACCCAGCACAGCCCTGCCCCACGGGCTCCAAACCACCCCCCTCCCAGCCCTGGGCACCCAGCAGGAAGAAGGCAGAGCTAGATGGGATATTGGGAACGAATCTTGCCCTGTGAGAGTGGAAAGATCCCGGCACAGGTGCCCAGGAAATGTTCCAGGCCAGGCTGGACAGGACTTGGAGCACCCTGGGATAGTGAAAGGTGTCCCTGCCATGGCAGGGGACAGGAGGAGATGGGCTTTAAGGTTCTTCCCTACCCAAACCAGCCTGTGACTGTCACCAGCAGAGCCCCCTCCAGCACCCAGCCAGCAGGGCAGCAAGGGCTGGCACTGCCCAGCAGGGCAGAGATGGGGGTTGTGGGGACATGTGGGGACATTCACAGAAAGCCAGGCCCTGGAGCTCAGGCAGAGCTGGTACAAGATGTGGTAGCTCATCTCTTTTGCCTGTGGATGGAAAAAATCACCCTGAAGTCAGGTCACTGTGGGCCACCCTGCAGCAGCACTGCAGCCCCAGATTTAGGGACAAGAGACACTTTCCCCTGTCCCAGCCCAGCTCAGCAGCTCTGGGGTCACATCCCCCAGGGATGCTCAGAAAGAACAACCTCCCATCGAAGGGCTGGGGCAGCACTCAGCTCCATCCCTGTGCCACTGGAAGGTGACATGGGGCTTCTCAGGCAGGGAGGTTTTGATGGTGGCCCCTGTGAGGTTCTCTTGGATAAATCCTTTCTCTAAGTACTTCCCCAAGCAGCTGCTGTTGTCATTCCTGGTTGTTTTTACATTTCCAAAAGCCTGCCAAGCAGGGAGGGGGGAGGTTTGAGCTGGCCCCAGGTGCTCTGGGGAGGTTCAGTCCCTGCCACTCATTTCCCAGGTCAGTCAGGAGCCCTCCAGAGCCATGGGAAGGGGGTGAAGCTCCTCCAGCTCCTTTGACAGCACCGTGGCTGGGACCCCTCACCCCTCACCCGCACGTGCAGGTCCCCCACAGCCACAGTGTGACCCCCCACTGCTGCCAGTCCTCCTCATGCCTTTTTCACTGGCCCTAAAAATAGGAATCAAACACAATTAGAGTGATAAAAGTTACCTTTATATGAGGATCCTCAGGTGCACAAATTTATCAGGTAGAAAAGCTGAAGATGCACACTGCCTGTGACCTGTGTAGTTTTTATAGATTCTGCAAATTTGCATATCTGACAAGAATCCTCCAATTAGAAAAGCACCTGCTGAAGTAATTCCCCCAGTTCTAGCACCCTGTGGATGAGATCCAGGCCCTGTTTATAGAAGTGTGTCTCAGGGAGCTGGTTTCAGCCTTGGTCTAAGTCAAACCAAGATAGCTCAGGGATCCTGGGAGGTGTTTTGTCCTGCCTGGGAAAAGTGTAAAACTAAACTACAACAAGGCAACAACTGTATGTGCAAAGGACAGAGAGAAGATGTAAAAGACAAAAATGGTAATCCCAAAAGAGCATCAGTGCCTGCAGCCCTTTATGGCCGGTAATTGCCGCTAATTGGAGGGGAGGGGATTGTGCTCCCGCCCCTCTTCACCCCCGCTCTGGCCCAGCCCCTCCCGGCTCCTCCCGGCAATCCTGGCCCGGGACAAGCCAAGGGGTCCCAGAGGGGCACCCCGAGACCTCCCTTGGCATGTAGAGAAGCCCCATCAGGCACCCCCAACACGGGGCACCCCAAACTCTCACTCCCCTCCCCCCTGGGACACCCCGAGATCCTCCCGAGGGCAGCCAGAGACCCCTCCAGTGCAGGGTACCCCAAAACTGTCCCACCCAAGGCACCCAGGGCCCCTCCAGGACCCTCATGCAGGGCACCCCAAAGCCCCCAGGCACAGCACAGCCCCCCTCCCCTCAGGACAGGGGCTCCAGAAATGATGGAATTCAGCCACCCTTGCACTGCTGGTGCTCCAACACTTTGAGGTGTCCCTACAAGTGCCCCAGGCTGGGTCCCCAGTGCCCAGGGGTGCCCCTGTGTGTAGATCCCCAGTGCCAGCCCTGAGTGTCCCCCCAGCCCTGGGTGCTGCTGTCCCCACAGCCAGAGTGGCCTGGCCAGCCCTGCAGGGCCACAATGAGACCCTGGTACAGCTGGGAACAGAGTGACAACAGGGTGACCAAGTGAGGAGAGGGATGATGAGCATGGGAATGGTTTGGGATGGAAAGGACCTTAAAGCCCCTCAGTGCCACCCCTGCCATGGCAGGGACACCCCCCACTGTCCCAAATGTCCAGCCTGGTCTGGGGCACTGCCAGGGATCCAGGGGCAGCCACAGCTGCTCTGGGCACCCTGTGCCAGGGCTCCCCACCCTCCCAGGGAACAATTCCTGCCCAATATCCCATCCAGCCCTGCCCTCTGCCACTGGCAGCCATTCCCTGTGTCCTGTCCCTCCATCCCTTGTCCCCAGTCCCTCTCCAGCTCTCCTGGAGCCCCTTCAGGCCCTGCCAGGGGCTCTGAGCTCTCCCTGGAGCCTTCTCTTCTCCAGGTGAGCACCCCCAGCTCTGCCAGCCTGTCCCCAGAGCAGAGGGGCTCCAGCCCTTGCAGCATCTCCCTGGTTCCTCTGCACTGGCTCCAGCAGCTCCACGTCCTCCTGCTGCTGCTGCCCAGGGCTGGGGCAGCTCTGCAGGTGGGGTCTCACCTGAGCAGGCAGAGGGGCAGAATCCCCCCCTGCCCTGCTGCCCACACTGGGGGCTCAGCCCAGCACAGGGGGGTTTCTGGATTTTGTTCAGCAGCATCACAAATGCTGGAACAGGAGCATCTGTGGGGACAAGGAGAAGGCAGACCCAGAGCAGGGCCAGCCTGAACAGGGACAAATCCACCTGTGGAGGGGGCAGAATCCCCCACTGGTTCCTGCTCCTGGCTCCTTTCTCTGTGGGCCCAGGGAAATGGGAACAGGAACCAAGAGGCTCCAGGCAGGGAGACACTGTAGCTAGCACAGGAATTCATATATAGTAAAAAGTCTTTATTAAGAAGGCTTTGAAGTCAAAAAATAAAACTCTTGATACAATTTTCATAACCGTCAAGTCAGCTCAGCAAATATATAATCAGTACTTTAGCCATGTAAGGTTAAAGGTCCGTTATTTTCTTTTTAAAATAAAATATATTTTAGTTTTTAAAATTTATTCAATAAAGTACATATTTTCCTATAAATTCCCTACATATACATAAAGAGGTAAAAAATAAAAAAATAAAACAAAACAAAACAAAAAAAACCCAAAACAACCCCAAACCCAACCAAAGAACAAAAGCAAACCAAAAACAAAACAAAACAAAACAAAAAAAAAAACCAACCCCCAAACCCACCCCAAAATAAAATGGAGATAGAAATCTGTCTGGTTTTTGTGACATGGTGTGTTAACTGTGCCCTGTCTATTCCACAACCTCCTGACCTCACATCACACATTTCTGGGCAGTTTTCACATTGGCAAAATACAAGATAGACCTGCATTACAAAAAAAAAAAAAAAAAAAAAAAAAAAATTTATAGAACCACTGAGAATCATTAAAAAAAAAAAAAACAAAACAAAAAAAAACCCCAACAAAAACAAAACAAAACAAAAAATAAACCCCTACATACAAAAAGAACCACAAAAAAATTATTATAATAATAATAGAATGATTTTAAAAAATAAAAGACAACCCTTGCGTGTCCTAAAATAAAAAGTGCAACCGGACCTTTTCTTTCTGGTTATTTCAGTTTGCAAACGGAATACTGGTATTTGGGAAGGACTGGTGGAGAACAGCCGGGCTCCTACCCAGCCCCACAGCCAGGTGAAGAGTTAAAGCTATTCTGTAAACATCGGAGTTTCCTCCTCGCGGAATTCACGCCCCTCTTTCCTCATCCTCATCCTCATCTTCTTTGTCATCATCTTCTTCTTCTTCTTCGGCCCCTTTGCCCCCCCCGACCCCCCGATTCAGCCTCCCCCCGCCCCCGCCGCGCCCTCTGCGCCTCTCCAGCTCCTCGCCGCCGCCTCTCCCCCCTCCCCGCCCCGTGCGCCCCTCGTCGCATCTGCAATTAAATAAAAAGCTCGATTTCAACAGTAGAAAGTCCTTAAAACGCCGTGGTGTCGGGGGGGAGGGGGGCACCGCCGGGCGGGCCCCCGGGCTAGGAGAAGATGTGGATGGCTTGGGTGGCGGGCACGTGGCAGGCGGGGCACTGGGGCTGCGCCCGGCCGCAGATGCGCAGGGCGCACTCCATGCAGAACAGGTTGTGGCCGCAGGGCACCAGCGCGGCCATCACCTCGCTCTCCAGGCACACCATGCACTCCCGCGAGCTCTTGCGGTGCCCGTCCGAGCTGCTCGAGTCGGTGGGCGAGCCCGAGGCGGCCGAGATGCTGCCGGGCAGCGAGGAGGAGGAGGAGTAGCCGGTGCTGTTGGAGAAGGAGGAGAGCGAGCCCTGCGCGGGCAGCCAGGCCAGCGCGCCCGCGGGGTCGCTGGGGATGCGGCGCGCCGAGGGGTGCTCCAGCCCCGCCGCCCCCGCCTCGGGCAGCGTGGGCGACAGGCGCGGCGTGGCCGGGCCGCTGTTGCGTCTCTGCGAGCTGTTGATGGAGGAGCAGCTGCTGAAGGCCTGCAGAGGGTTGCCCGAGCGCTCGAAGGGCGACCAGATGGCGGCGGTGGGCGTGGTGAGGTCGAGCGCCAGGAAGTCGAAGCCGAAGTCGCAGTCGTCGGCGCCCAGCGGGGCCGGGGGCTCGCTGAAGGTGCTGTAGGGGCTGGTGGGGCTGGCGGCCGCCACGCGCCCGCCGTAGAAGGAGTCGGCGGAGCCGCTGCCCAGCGAGCTGAGGCTGTCGTTGCGCAGCGCGGCCGGCGGGCGCTGGGCGGCGGGCGGGGCCTTGGCCCAGGGCGCGGCCGCCCCGCCCTGCAGCTCCAGGCAGACGTCGGTGCCGTTGGAGTGGAAGTCGTTGTCGGCGTTGACGTCGACGAAGGAGCCTGTCCTCATGGTGATGTGCGCCTCGATCTCCTCGCGCGCCCGGTCCACGTTCTCGGGCATGCCCGTCACCTCGAACACGGGCTCCTTGTCGCGGCTCGGCGTCACGATGTACGTGTGCGTCTGCTGCTGGATGCGCTTGATGGTGGCGCCCTTGGGGCCCACCACCAGCCCCACCACGCGGTAGGGCACCCTCACCTGGATGGTGGTCTGCCCCGGCAGGTTGGGCGGCCCCTGCAGGGCCCCCGCCAGCCCGTTGACCTTGTTGCGCGTGGCACGGATCATGGAGAAGTGCTCGGCGGCCGAGAGGATCTCGCGCTTGGCCATCTCCACGTCCTCCTTCCTGCCCGTGACGATGAACACGGGCTCCTCGCCCCTCACCGGGGTCTTGATGTACGTGTTGGTCTTGGCACGCAGCGCTTTGATTTTGCAGCCTGCAGGGCAAGGAGAGGGGGGAAAATGGCACATCAAGGCTGAGACCGCACGGTGACGCCGCGCTCACCCAGCAGGAACCTGCAGGACCCTCTGGCTCTGCATCCATGCACGGACTCCCTTGGAGAGAGGGTCCCTCCCGCCTCTGAGACAGATGGGGGCTCGTGGCTCAGTGCTGGGGGGCTGCCCTGGCTTCTCCCAGCTCCTGGCACTGACCCTCAGGGGGTGGGGATCAGCAGGATGCAGCCTGCAGCCCTGCTCCAGAGGGGTGGGACAGCATGGGCAGAGGTGCCAGGACAGGCAGCCATGGGGGCACCATCAGGGAAGGTGAGAAGCTCTGGAGATTCACTCCAGAGGTGTTTAAGGAGGTAAAAGGGAAGAAAAGATGCCAAAACAGAAAGGAAGGAAAAGACTGTTTGGATCCTGCAGGTCCACTGACACCTCTGAGCCAGCAGCTGAACCTGAGGAACAGCCCTGGAGAGACAGGGGAGCTAGACCTCCCCAGGGCAGGGGACACAGCCATCCCTCCCCAGGGCAGGGGACACAGTCACCCCTCCCCAGGGTAGGGGACACAGCCACCCCTCCCCAGGGCAGGGGACACAGCCACCCCTCCCCTACCTGTCCCATGGGAGGGATCCCCAGTGCCTGGGCTGGGGCAGGGGGGCTCCCTGGGCTCCTGCATCCCCTGACACAGGGATGTGATTCAGCAGGCAGAGCTGCCATGGCTGGCTGTGGGATTGGGAGATGGTGCTGCAGCTCTGCCTTTGCCCTGAGCAGCCCTGGGCACTGCCCTGGGGACAGCCCTGGTCACAGGCATGGGGACAGCCCTGGGGACAGCCCTGCACAGCCCTGGGGACAGCCCTGTCCCGGCCCAGCTGGGCTCTGGCTGCAGGTCCTGGCAGCACCATCCAGCCAAAGGCTCCAACTTTCCTACAGGGCCACTTTGCTCAGCTCCACTGAGGAGCAGCCTGTGGCTGCCAGCCCAGCTCCACTCCCTGCACCCCCAGCCCTAATTGCATCCACTCTTAATTAAGTCCCTGTGAATCAGGCACAGTGCAACTGGAGCTGAGCTCACAGGTCACTGGCACACAGCAGTGAATGACCCCTGTCTGCCCCCTCCCACCCCTGAGCCCTGCAGGGCATCCAGCACAGAGCAGGGAGCCAGCAGGGATGGAGGAGCTCCACTGGAGCTCTGGGCTGTCCCTGCCCATGGCACACACTGCTGCACATGCCTGTGGATAAACAGCTCCACTCCTCCAGGCACAGCCCAGCTCCTGCCTGGCTCCTCTGAACGGCTCAGGGCACTCCTGCCCCTCCTCCTCTTCCCAGACACTCCCTGAGGAAGGGCAGGGCTGCTCCTCCAGCTGGGAGGCTGGGAAGGAGAGGCCTAGAAGGCTGAAGGGCCTCAGCACATGAAAGATGCAGAGCTGCTGGAGCCAGTGCAGAGAGATGCTGCAAGGGCTGGAGCCCCTCTGCTCTGGGGACAGGCTGGCAGAGCTGGGGGTGCTCACCTGGAGAAGAGAAGGCTCCAGGGAGAGCTCAGAGCCCCTGGCAGGGCCTGAAGGGGCTCCAGGAGAGCTGGAGAGGGACTGGGGACAAGGGATGGAGGGACAGGACACAGGGAATGGCTGCCAGTGGCAGAGGGCAGGGCTGGATGGGATATTGGGCAGGAATTGTTCCCTGGGAGGGTGGGGATTACTGGGTTTCTGTAGCCAGGTTTTGGCAGCAGTGAGGTTACAGGGGTGGTTTCTGTGAGCAGCTGCCCAAAGCTTCCCCTGTGTCCAGCAGAGCCAATTCCAGCAGGCTCCAGGATGGACCTGGCACTGGCCAAGGCCCAGCCCAGCAGAGGTGGTAGGGACACCTCAGGAACATGGATTTAAGAAGGAAAAAAGGTCTTGTGAAGTTGTAATTGGGCCTAGGGAAGAGCAGGGTTAGATGTGAGAGGAGCAGCTCTGCAGACTCCCAGGGACCAGGGAGGAGGGGCAGGAGCTGCTCCAGGCACTACAGATCCCTGCAGCCCCTGGGGAGAACCATGGTAAGGCCATGGAGGTGCACAGGGGTGCAGAGCTGCACCTGCAGCCCCAGCAGGAGCAGGGACAGCCCCAGAGAAAGCTGTTCCCCTGTGGGAAGCATGGTGTGCAGCAGGGACTGCAGAGCCATGGAGAGGAGCCCAGGCTGGAGCAGGTTTGCTGCAAGCACTGTGACCCTGAGGGCATCCAGGCTGGGACAGTGTGACCTGTCCCACGGGAGGGACCCCACCCTGGGGCAGGGAAAGGGCTGCAACTCCTCTCCCTGAGCAGCAGGAACAACGTGGGATGAACTGACTGTGACCCCCATTCCCATCTCCCTGAGCTGCTGGAGGATGGAGGGAGAGCCCAGGAAGGAGGGAGGGAGGGTAAGGGGAAGGCATTTTCAAGATCTATTTTACTTCTTGTGGTCCTGCTTTGATTTTAATAATTAAATCAATTAGTATCCCCAAGTTGAGTCTGTTTTGCCCTTGACAATACTGGGTGAGGGATCTTTCCCTGCCTTTATCTCCACCCATGAACCCTCTGCAGTATTTTCTCTCCCCTGCCCACTTGTGGAGGGCAGGGATGGAGCAGCTTTGCTGAGTGCCTGCAACCAGCCAGAGTCAACCCACAACAGAATCAGGATGTCCAGGGCAGCTGTGGCTGCTCCATCCCTGGGAAGGTCCAAGGCCAGGTTGGAAGGGGCTTGGAGCATCCTGGGACAGTGAAAGGTGTCCCTGCCCATGGCAGGGGGTGGCACTGGATGGGCTTTAATATCCCCTCCAACACAAACCATTCTGGGATTCTGTGACTCAGCCAGGGCTGGAATGGCACAAGGTTGAGTCAGGTCTGTCCCAACCAGGAACATCAATCCAGCAGCACCTGGAGAGCAGAGGGAGAAGAGGAGCTGTGCTGCTCCTGCAGCCCCAGGTGTGCTGCAATTCCCAAGGCATTAAGCCTCGTGGATGACAAGAAGTCAAACCCAGTGACAGTCAGAGAGCAGCAGGAGCTGCCCTGGGTGTCACAGCCAGGCTCCCTGCACCACTAACCCCAGGCAGGTGCATTTCTGGCTGGGGCACACAGTAAAGCCATGGCCCAAGGACTGGGGCAGGGCAGAACCATGGAAGGAGACATTTAGTGAATTATTATCATGTGCCAGCTCCTACAGGGCTGTCCTGGGAGAGGCACCTACAACTCCCACATTCCCCTCCCAGATTTATCCTGCTGCAAGATCTGCCCCTGCTCCACTGCTTGGCAAACAAGAACAAGCCCAAGGCAGTGGGAAGAGGCTCTGCTGGTGCCTCCCATGGGCACCAGCCTCATCCCCAACGTCCCAAATTCATCCTTTGGAGCATCACAGAATCATGCAATATCCTGAGCTGGAAGGGACCCTCAGGGACCATCAGTGCAGCCCCTGTCCCTGCCCAGACCCCCAACAACCCCACCCTGAGCATCCCTGAGGAGCCTGGGCAGTGCCAGCACCCTCAGGGTGAAAATCCTTTCCCTGAGCTCAATCCCAACCCTCATCAAGTGGCAGTTTCAGGATGCAAAGCCACTGGCAGTTCCAGGAGCCACATCCACATGGCCCAGTGAGGCTCCTCCTCACCCCACTCCATCACCCCAGCAACACCAGGGGGACCCAAATGAGGCCATGTCAGCACCAAAGAGAGGAAGAGTTTGTCTGGCTGCTCCTGTGAGCTCTCCACAGGGACAAAGCCAGAAACCTTGGATAAAAATCAAAGGGGTGCCTGGCTTGGCCAGTTCCACCCTCCTCAAACCAGCAGCACAGGAAAAATGCCCCCAGCCCGTGGCTGCTGGATGCTGCCAGGGCCATGGATGGCACCAAACACAGCTGGAATGGGAGCTGGGTCTCCCAGGGGAGGGGTAGGAGAGGAGGATGGCAGATCTGGGAGGGTGGGGTGTGGGATCCCACCCACCTGTCCCAAAACCAGCAAGGGAGGCAAGGGCCAGGGAAGCCACTGCCTGAGGCCATGTGCTGGCACCAGCACCAGGAACTGTGCCTGGAGGAGTCTCCAGCTGGGGGACACACCAGGGGACCCATCTGTCCTGCCCTGGCCCCAGGCCCAAACTCCTCCTGAGACACCCCTTGGCTGCAGGGGTTGCCAGGCCAAGGTCCCAAAGCCTGGAGGGGGCAGGATGGGCAGGAGGAGCAGCTGAGCAGGCACCAACACAAGCTCCCAGCAGGACACCCCTGAACCCCCTGAGGGGCTGAGCCAGGGCTGCCCCTGCTCCTGCTCAGGAGGGCAGATGGCACCTCATGCCTGAGCCCCCAGAGCCTGATGGACCTGAACTGCAACCTGGGGAAATCATGGAATGCTTTGGGTTGGAAAGAATTTTAGAGTTAATTTGTTCCACCCCATTCCATGGGCAGGGACACCCCCCTGTCCCCAATGTCCAGCCTGGCCTGGGACACTGCCAGGGATCCAGGGGCAGCCACAGCTGCTCTGGGCACCCTGTGCCAGGGCTCCCCACCCTCCCAGGGAACAATTCCTGCCCAATATCCCATCCAGCCCTGCCCTCTGCCACTGGCAGCCATTCCCTGTGTCCTGTCCCTCCATCCCTTGTCCCCAGTCCCTCTCCAGCTCTCCTGGAGCCCCTTTAGGCCCTGCCAGGGGCTCTGAGCTCTCCCTGGAGCCTTCTCTTCTCCAGGTGAGCACCCCCAGCTCTGCCAGCCTGGCTCCAGCCCTTGGAGCATCCCTGTGGTCCCCTCTGGACTGACTTCAGCAGCTCCACACCATTCTTGTACTTGGAATGATCCAGAGCAGTAAGAGACATTTCAGATGAGCCCCTGCAAACCTCCACCCCAGCAAGCTGTGACTCTACCCTGGATGGCCACACCCCTGTGAAGCTGCTGCAGGATCAGGGCCATGCCAGAGGGGCTGTGGCAGGGGCCTGGAGCTGCCTGGCAGTGCAGGTGAGCTCCCAGCCAGGCAGGGCCACACCTCAGCCCAGCAGCAGCAGGAGGGATCCACACACCCCCTGGCCAAGGGCTGCTGGGCAGCACCAATGGCAACAGAGCAGAACAAAGTGCCAGACTTTGCTGCAAGTCTCCACCAAAGCAGCTTCAAAGATCCAGATAAAACCAGCCCAAAACCAGAGGCAGGATGGAGGGACAGACCCAGGGATGCTTCAGCCCCAAGAGCCCTTGGTGAACACCAGAGCCTGGGTCCCACCACAGCCCCAGAGTGGCTCAGCTGCTGGGTTACAGCTCCTTGGTGGGGCTCTGAGTCCCAAAGTCACCCTGACACCCCACAGCCACACTCAGCTGCCAGCAAACCCCAGTTTCCAAAGCTCTCACCCCCCTCCAAGTCACAGCCCCCTGTGCACCACACCCAGCTCTGCCTGCAGGGACAGCCCCGATGGGGGAGAGCAGGACACTCCTCCCAGTCTGTCCCAGCTCCAGGCCCTCCTCTTTCACCCTCTCCCCATCCCACACAGCTCCCATTACACTCCACTCTGCAAAGCTGCCCTGGCTGAACCCATCCCACCTGCCCTTGGGATGGGATATTGGTAATTTCTGACAAGAAACAGAATCCCAGGGAATTCTCCCTGGAGATAATGGTGGTGATGGAGGCAGCAGCCCAGGAAAGGCAGCTGCTCTCCCTGGACATCCTCACGTGGCATCACCAAAGAAAACTTGGCCTCAGACAGATCAGGGCTGAGACCACTGCAAGAGCCCATGCAAACCAGTACAGCACTGGGAGAGAGGGCTGGGAAGAGCCTCTCCACCCTCTGTGCTCCAGTAACCACACTGGAGGTGATGGATCCCATGCAGCTCATCCCCGTGCCCAGACCACATCTCTGCTTAACCAAGGAGGTCTGTGCTGGCAATGCCCAGCTCAGACTGGTGAGCTGGTGAAACCCAAAAAGCACCAGCAGAGCTTTTGGAGGAGCCTCAGATGGCAGCAGGCAGGAGGATGGTGTCTGTCACAGGCTTGGGAACCTTCTAGTGCTTCATCCCTGGAGTGCCCTACCCAGGGCTCTTCCTCTTCCCAGCTCTGCAGCATCTTCTGGCCTCTGATCCAGAGTTCTGGAGCTCCCAGTCCCCTTTGTTACCAGGGAATGGCACAGGATGGATCCAGGAGTGGGGCCAGGCATGGAGGAGAAAATGCTGCACCTCCATCCCAGCTCCTCTGCCCTCACTGAGAGCTCCTTCCCAACTCTGCACACAGCAACAAACTCATCCCTGCTGCAGGCACATCACACCTTGGCTTCTCCTCCAGACACTGGAGCAGGGCAGGGAGGCTGGGCTCCTCTCCTTGGGACACAGTGTGCAGCCAGAGCCAGTTCTCAGATGTACAGGCAGATCCTTCAGCAACCAGATCCATCTGTGTGACAAAGCTCAGGAGCTCCCAGCTCTGCTTCGACCCAGCTGCCAGGAGGATGTGCCAGGTGCCTCCAAGGACATGGCACCTGGGCAGGAGACAACAGAGAGCAGCAACCCAGGGCTCGGAAATGAGAGGAATCCTTGCACCCCTGTGATCCATGGCGAGGTTACAGGTGCCCAGGTTGGTCCAGAGAGGCCTGTGGTCACTCTGTGCATCTTCCCAGCACTGGAATGCCAGCCACACTCCAGCAGAGAGGAGAGCTGCCATGTGCCATCCTTCCTGGATCTACCCTTCCAGCATCCCAACATCTTCTATAAACAGCAACTTTCCTTTTGTAGAGCTGTGACAGTCCCTGAGTGTCACAGATGGGGAGAGGAGCTGTGGCTCCATTCCATGGGAGGCACCTGGAGTGGGAGGGGAGAGCAGCTGCTGCTGGAAATGCCCCTCCAAAGCTGGGGCAGCAGGAACCCACACCAGCACAGCACAGGGTCAGCTCTAACACCTGCCCGTGCTCCTGGGGATTCCATGCTGCTCCAGTGGTGCCCACAGCAGGATTTGGAGATGGTCCCTCCCACAGCAGGATCATGACCAGGCTTGCAGGCAAAGGCACAGCCAGGGAATCCCGCCCGGCCCCAGCCGTGGGCAGGGGGAGAGGAGCCACAGATCCTGCAGGAACAGCCAGATTCCAGCAGGCAGCTGCTGTTCCACCGTGTCACTGGTGTCAGTCTGGACATGGGGGCACCACAAACATCTCTCCACTCAGGGAGGAAAACACCAATTTGATTTAGAGAACAAAGATTTACCTGATAGGCTGCTGCTGCTCCTTTGTGAAAGGGTTAAATTAGGATATCTGGAGGAGATAAATTGAAGAAAAGAAGGAGAAGTTGTGTCCAACTGCCTGTGTCCTATCTCAGCCTGCACAGGACAGGACATCCATGTGCTGGTTCTGCCTGCCAGGACCTCCCTCATCCCCACTTGCCACAGCAGCCAGGTCTGGGCAAAGCAGTACAGGTGCCAAAGTGCCCCCAGGTGTGTGGGGAGAGATCCTGAGCCCTGCCTGACTCCAGCCCTTACAGGGCAGATGCACATCTTCATCCCTTCCTAATGCTCCAGGCACGGCGGCACCACCAATTTCTGCTCCCTGAGTCACAAGCTGGGCAATGAGGGAAAGATGAGAGTGACAGGGCAGTGTCATCAGCAGGGCACATTTTGTCAACACGATGATGATGGTCCAGCCAAACATCCCAAAACTCAGCTCTACAACCAGACCCCACTGCCATGGGCTGCCAAAACCAAGGGAGACTCTCAGAGGTGAGCTGGGAACCAAAAGGACCTGGAGGCAGCACAGGGTGAGTGAGAAGGGCTCTGCTCAGTGTGAGCCCTGAGGAATAAGCTTGGTGTTATACCTGAGCATCCTTGCTGTAATCCAGCTGCCAGTGGCACGGAGAGCAGCTGGAGCAGACATTGCTGCCAACCCAATGCTGCCCAACCACCCCATCCCACGATGGGATCGAGGGTGCCCCTGCTCAACAAAACCCCAGTGCAAGGACACCACACTGCATCCCAGCAGGCCGAGACCAGGAGAGGGGCAGGAAACACAAGGGGAAACCCCTGGAGAGGGCTGGTCCTGCTCATGGGCTGGGGCTGCAGCAGGAAGCTCCAGCTCACATCTGGCACCAGGTCAACCCCGAACCCACACTGAGCCCCTCACGCAGCTCTCCTCCAGCCAACAGAACAATTCCTTTGGCAGTATTTCTTTCAAAAGTTTCACAAGCCCGTGAAGCTTAGTGAGCACCCCAACTCCACCGAGGTGTTTTGGGCAGGTACCTGGTTGTGCACCAAATTCTTCGGGATGTAGGAGGGGCAGCGCCGGGGTCTCACCCCTCCCAAACGCCAGGGAAAGGAAGGCACCGAGCGGCAGTCCCCGGGCTCCCAGCAGAGCCCAGCCGGCACAGGCTCGCTCTCAAGCCGCCGGACCCGCGGCTCCGCAGAGCTCGGCCAGGCCCCCAAACCCGGGTGTCCGTGCAGGAGGAGGAGAAGCCTGGGGAGCCGGGCGCGGTGCCACGCTCCGCTCCGCTCCCGGCCCTGCCCCGCCGCCCGCGGGGACCCCCGGCGGGGAGCGGGACCGCCGAGGGGTGCACGGAAAGTTGGGAGGCCGGGAAGCGGGGCCGGCTGGGAGGCGGCGCAGGCCAATGGGAAGCGCAGAGCATGATGTCACCGCGCTCATCACAGCATGGCTCTGGCTAACAAAGAGAACAATGAGCCTGCCCAGCTCCCCGCTTCCCCCCTGGAAAAAAAGCCCCCCGACCCCCGGGCCGCAGCCCCCCGGGCACGGAGGGCTGGGAGCCGCCGGCCGAGGGCAGGGCTGGGGTGCCAGAGCCCACAAGGGCAAAACAGCCCGGAGGTCACGCTCCCTGCCAGGGGATTCCTGCCGGGATCCCTGCGGGCAGCAGCTCTCTTCCTTTTCCTTTTTTTTTTTTTTTTTCCCTTAAATCCTCCGCCCTGGGTCTTTTCTTTTTGATTTTTCAAGGTGAAAGTTTGGTTTATTTGTTATGTCCTGGAGACAAAGCCCACTCGAGGCACACCCACCCGGCGGGGCAGGGGCGTCCCTTTGTGACAGCTGGGTGCGAGGGGCTCCTGGGCCGCCTGCGGAGCTCCGGCCACCTACGGACCAGCAGGTTAACGACCATTTATATCGGATTTATCGGCAGGATTTGTAAACGAAGTCTGAGATGAGTGGCACCGTTTACACGCCGGGTCTGAGATACGGAGCTGGAGGGGAGGGGGCAGAGGCACAACTACAATGAAAGCAAAGCTCTGGTCTCGCTCCGTGTCCTGGCAGCTCCCACCGACTCGCCTGGCTCCCGGGAACTTTCCGCGGGCACCCGGCGTTACCCCACCCGGGCCGATGGAGTTTAATTGCTATTTCCAGGCAGTTCGGTGGCACCGGCGCGGGGCGCAGCTCCCGGGACCCGCGGCCGACTTTCGCCGCTGAGTTTCCGCCTGCGCACGGAGACAAAGCCCCGAAACTGCCCCAAATCGCGAGGGAGGGGGTCCCCGGGTCCCGCCGTGTCCCCACGCCGCGTTACCTTGCCGGCCCACGATCTCGGCGACGTGCTCGGAGCTGGGCACGGGCACGCACTCGGTCATGTTCACGCTCTTCTTCCTGCTGGCCGGCGGCTCGGGCAGCAGCGCGGGCGGCCCCAGCGGCGGGGCCAGGCTGCCGAAGGCGCCCGCGGCCGGGGCGGGGGCCGGCACCGGGGAGCCGCCGCCGCCGCGCTCCCGCTCCCGTAGGCCGCCCGGCCCCGCGGGCCCCGCCGGCTCCTCCGCGCCCTCCAGCCCCAGCAGCGAGAGCTGGTCCAGGGCGAACCTCAGCGCGGCGGCTTCGCCCTGCGCCGGCGGCCCCTCCCGCTCCCGGCCGGGCTCGGGCTCCGGCGGCGGCTCCTGCCCGGCGGGCGGCGGCGGGCTGAGCAGCGTGAGGCAGCGCGGCGGGCCGCGGGCCGGCTGCCCGGGCTCGGGCTGGTACATGGAGCCGGGCATGGCGCGGAGCGGGCGCGGAGCGCAGCGGGCCGGGGCCGGGGCGGTGCCGCTGCCCGGGGCCGCCGCCGCCGCCTCCCTGCGCCCCCCGCCCCGCCCGGCGATGGGCCGGGCCGCGCCCGCCGCGCGCATGCGCCACACCGACCGCCCTCCGGCCCCGCCCCGCCCCGCCGCGGCCCCGCCCACCGGCCCCGCCCTGGTGCGCCCCGCCCCCCCCCCCCTCCCGCGGAGCCGCGAGCCGGCCCGGCCCGAGGGGACCCAAATATTTGGGAGGGGGTCTCAACATTTGGGGCGGTCCGAGCATTTGGGAGGGGTGCCAGCATTTGGGAGGTCTGAGCATTTGGGAGGAGCCGAGCGTGGGGCAAGGGAGCCCTGAGCATGGCAGGGGGATGGGAGGGGTCTGAGCATCGTGGGGGTAACCGAGCATCGCTGGGGCGTTCTGAGCTCCCAACACCCCGGGAAGGATCCGAGGGGCTCGAGCACCGCCGCCCTCCGCCCATCCACAGCTCACACCCGGCGGTTCCCAGCGCGGAGCCGGGCTGAGCTGCCCGAAAAACGCCCCGAGGGGACAGCCCCGCAGTGCCACCACTGCCACCGCCACTCGGCACAGGGGACGAGGTCACTGGGTACCGCTGGGCACCGCAGGGACCGGAGCGGCGGCGGCTCCTCCCGGTACCGGCAGCCGCTGCCGCCGCCCCTTCCAGGCACTCGGGCAGAGCCATGGGCCCGCTGGACTCCTCCTCCCCGCCGAGTTACTGAACTTAAGAAAACGTAAAATCTGTCTTTTCCCTCACCATTTCCTCTTGGATCTCCAGCTTCTGTTTCAGTGTTATTTCACAGGGACCCAGAGCACTTCGGGGTGGAAGGGACTACCCAGTTCCAAGCCCATTTGTGCAGCTCCCTCTCAGCAGCAGCGTCATCTGGTTCTGCCTGACAGAGCCACGAACACCTCAGCACCTGCACACCCCGAGACCAGGTCCCTGCTGCCATGGATGTCCTCTCCATGGTCACGGCCAAGCAGCTGCCTCCCCTTTGTCCCAGCCAGGACTTTAGAAAACCTTCCCTGGCAGTGCTGGCCCAGCACACTCCTTCCCTGGAAAAACACAGACCAATTCCCTTCATCCAAGACCTCACATGCCCAGACATTCCCATTCCACAGCTCGACACTCAAGTTTAATTTTCTCCATTTACACATAATTGTTAATTGTCTTTCCCAATCACTGTCTTTGGGATTAATTCAACCGTTTGGTTTGGGATTGTTTTTAATTGCAATAACCATCAGTGTCTGGGCTAGAAACCCCCCCTTCAATCCACCCACTCTGTTCCCATTTCAGATCCCAGGAAACATTAACTCCTGCTTCTCCATGCCCCAAAACGAGCCACATGGGCTGGCCCTGTGCTTCCAAGCTAGTGACTCTTCTGTGGACAGAGCATTTCACATTCTAATACTTTGAAAACGACATCTGAAACTTTTGTGGGATATTTCCAGCAAGGTAACAGCCACCAGGAACTCTCTCCTTAATTCTTTCCCCTCCTCTCACCTGACAACTAAACTCATCATTTTCCAGATGCTAAAAAGTTTAATGAGAACAGTTAACAAGATGCTTCTCCTCCTGCTTTGCCCCTTCTTCCTCTCCTCCTGATTTCTCTCCAGAGGACTCAGCTGTGAACTCCCACCAGCCCTTTCCTTCTGTCAGGCTGCTGTAGAGAAATTTGGAGCAATTTGTTTTCCCCCCAAACATCTCGATTTCCTGGAGATGTGTCCATGTCAATCCTGATTCCTGTGCTTACACAGATCTAACAGCATCAGCACAGCTCTGGGAATCCTCCCACTCCAGACCTGCATTCTCCATGCCATGAGCTGTTCAGAGAGCTGCCAGGCTCCAGGATTATTGCATGGAATTCTAGAATATCCCAGCCTGGAAGAGACCCACAGGGTTCCAGTCCAACCCTGTCCAGACCCCCAACAACCCCCCCCCCCCCCCCCGAGCATCCCTGAGAGTGTCCAAACGCTCCTGCAGCTCTGGCAGCCTTGGGACCATTCCCTGGGGAGCCTGGGCAGTGCCAGCACCCTCGGGGGGAAGAACCTTTCCCTGAGCTCCATGCCAAGGCCTGACACAGCTCCATGCCATTTTGGCTTGAGGGTTTACACCTCTTAAGTAGAGAAGCTTTCCTCTCCAGGAACAGGCACAGGAAATCCAAGTCTAAGCTTGAGACACCCCTCCCTTTGCCTTTTCACTTCACAAAATATTTAACATAGTAAGTTGAAACAACTAAAAATAGTGGGGTTTCCATAACTTGAGACAGAGGGTACAACCCCTCCTGTCTGAGCTCCTTTTGTTCCCACATAATGGAGGAAACTCAGGCATGACCAGCACTGGTTCTCCACTAGGCAACCTTGAGCAACCCAAGAGGAGTGCACAGGTACCTGAACAGCTCCTCAGGGATGTCCTTGCTGCAGTTCAACAGCAGACACACTCCTGGCCACTGCAGGACATCACATCCCCAGCTCTGAAGGCACTGGCATGTTCTGTACGTGGGCTTTCAGACCCCCTCAGGAGCTGCACTCCCAACACTGCCATTTTTGTCTCTGCTCTCTCAGTCCTTCTGGGAATTTCTACGTCAAGTCCAACAACACCCAGGGAAACTGCCAGTGGTTATTTTAAGCACTTTGGCAAACCTGGTTTGTAGATGTTGTGCCTCTGATCTGTTCCATTTTCAGCAGAACTAGCTCACACTTTCTTCTGAGAGTCTTAATTCTACACATGACACCAAATGGCCTTTGGGGTTTTTTTAACCTGAGCAATTAGCAGTTCTTAAAGAGACTTGTGTCTCCCATTAACAGAGGAAATGAGTCTACAAACCAGGGAAGTTGTTCAGCACAACTCTATTTCTTTACCAAAACATGACCATGCAGAAGAACCAACTTCACTAAACAGGGGAGGAAAGAGAAGATGATTGCTCACTGCTTCCAAGCCCATCTGTCCAGGTTCTTCCCCATTTCCCTGCAGAAGTTATTCCTAAATGTTTGTTTAACATTTGGTGCCTGACCATTAAAGCTGTGGCTGCCCCATCCCTGGCAGTGTCCAAGGCCAGGCTGGACAGGGGTTGGAGCAGCCTGGGATGGTGGAAGGTGTCCCTGCCCATGAGAGGGGTAGAACTGGATGGGCCTAAACCATTCTGGGATTCTGTAATCTACAGAATAAAAATATCCCCAAAAAGAACAATAGAATGCCATGTACAGACAGGGAATTCCAGAACACTGGACTAAAGCACACCAGGTTTCACAGCCCAGTAAGGTGTTTCCTACGTGGAGAAAAAGCAGCAGAAGTTCAGCAGAGCATCAGTGCTACCACAGCTCCCAACTCCCTCAGGAGCAACTCAGCAACTGCTGCTGATTCCAAGTCAAGTGTGCAATGGCAGAAGTGACAACAGCCGAGGATCTCTGTTCTGCAAGAGATCATCCCTTAAAGATGGGATCAGTGAATGCAGACAGGGGAACTCTCCTACTCCCCCACCAAAAAATCCCTGATTTCTCATAGAATCACCCCAGACTGATTTGGGTTGGAAGGGATGCTAAAGCTCATCCCATTCCACCCCTGCCATGGACAACCGCCACCGTCCCAGGCTGCTCCAGCCCCAATGTCCAGCCTGGCCTGGGACACTGCCAGGGATCCAGGGGCAGCCACAGCTGCTCTGGGCACCCTGTGCCAGGGCTCCCCACCCTCCCAGGGAACAATTCCTGTCCAATATCCCATCCAGCCCTGCCCTCTGGCAGTGGCAGCCATTCCCTGTGTCCTGTCCCTCCATCCCTTGTCCCCAGTTCCTCTCCAGCTCTCCTGGAGCCCCTTCAGGTCCTGCCAGGGGCTCTGAGCTCTCCCTGGAGCCTTCTCTTCTCCAGGTGAGCACCCCCAGCTCTGCCAGCCTGTCCCCAGAGCAGAGGGGCTCCAGCCCTTGCAGCATCTCCCTGGTTCCTCTGCACTGGCTGCAGCAGCTCCACGTCCTCCTGCTGCTGCTGCCCAGGGCTGGGGCAGCTCTGCAGGTGGGGTCTCACCTGAGCAGGCAGAGGGGCAGAATCCCCCCCTGCCCTGCTGCCCACACTGGGGGCTCAGCCCAGCACAGGGGGGTTTCTGGGTCAGTGCCCATGGCTGGGGCAGCTTGAGCCTCTCACCCACCAACACCCCAAATCCTCCTCCCCAGGGCTTTGTGATTTTAACACTTGTCTTAATCACAGCACACTAGCCAAATTCTATAAAACGGTATCCAAAATTTAGAGGAAAAAATACTTTTAAAGAACGATTGTAGCTGCTCTTCTCCTCTTCAGGAGGTCAATCTCTACTTTCTGCAGCTCTCCAAGCACATGCAAATACCATGCAGAAAGCACAGCACAGAAGAGGTGCTGCAGCTCCGAGCAGAATCACAAAAAAGCCCTTACTCTGTGTGGGAAGGCTTAAGTGAATATTTCAGCACATCAGGAGCTGAATCACTGCATGTAGGTGGAGCCAGACAGATTGACAAGATCTGGAACTTGAAAGATGACCTCAGCCTGAGATCAATCATCCCACAAAGTCGCTGACTGAGGGAACAGCATATGGGGACAGCTCAAGGTGATGAGGCTCAGTGTCACTGTGCTGTGCCACAACTGCAGTAGAGGCACAAGCTAGAGCTGAGGTCAGCCAAAGCCTGGCCCACTGTGGTCCCTCAGCACCTGCAGGCTGAGCAGCTTGCTCTGTTACTCCTGGCATCCCCACCACAGCACCTGCAGGGACCCCCTCCTACAGCAGGACATCAAAGAGGCACCTCGGGGGAAGGCATTAGAAAAGAACTCTTTTTTGTGCATTAGAAGAGTGAAGATTGAGCTGTCAGGTAATGACTTTGGAGTTGTGGAGAAGCCAACTTGATGGAAAGCTAAGAATTAATTGCAGATCAGACAAAAGCATGAAATAATAAAAGCTGGTACACCACACTTTCAGGTTTTACGGCCCTTCAGATCACTGAACCCCACTGAATGTGTGCAGTAGGCTAATTCAGGACAAGGAACTGGACTCATCTTGCAAATAAAAACATGTTAGGAACTTTTCAGGATTCAACTTTTTAGAAAAGCTCAAGTTTGGGGGTCTATACTCTACCTGGAGAAACATGTCCAGGTCTGGGTCTCCATCATCAGGAGGACGTGGAGCTGCTGGAGCCAGTGCAGAGGAACCAGGGAGATGCTGCAAGGGCTGGAGCCCCTCTGCTCTGGGGACAGGCTGGCAGAGCTGGGGGTGCTCACCTGGAGAAGAGAAGGCTCCAGGGAGAGCTCAGAGCCCCTGGCAGGGCCTAAAGGGGCTCCAGGAGAGCTGGAGAGGGACTGGGGACAAGGAATGGAGGGACAGGACACAGGGAATGGCTGCCACTGCCAGAGGGCAGGGCTGGATGGGATATTGGGCATGAATTGTTCCCTGGGAGGGTGGGGAGCCCTGGCACAGGGTGCCCAGAGCAGCTGTGGCTGCCCCTGGATCCCTGGCAGTGCCCCAGGCCAGGGTGGACATTGGGGACAGGGGGGTGTCCCTGCCATGGCAGGGGTGGCACTGAGGGGCTTTGAGGTCCCTTACAGCCCAAACCAGTCTGGAATTCTGCATATCAGAAAACTTGTCATTTGTAAATGCAAATGAAACCAGATTTCTTCAGCAAAGCACTTCTGATTTTTTTCCTACTGAAGATAAACCAGTTCAGGTCACTCCTTGCCCAGTTCTGTGTAGTCTCCAACTACTGGTGTTTGTGACTCTGCAAGGTAAGAAAAATCCACTCTGAGACTTAAAGAATTGACTAAAAGCTTTCCCATTGGAGGCCAGTGTTATTTCCTACTGTAGCTCATGTTATCAGCTAGTCAGCAGATATTGGTAAGAAATTAGCAATACCAAATGAGATGGCTAAGCAATGCCCTGACAATTCCAAGTGCATTTGGTGGGTCATTCTGGAGTTCAAAACGTTTTTCTCTCCCCACCCTCCCAAATGTTCTGTCACTGTAAATACCATTTAGCACACACTGTTCTGTGCTGTTCTCTCCTACACTCCAGCTACTCACGGGATCAGCCTGGGGAGGAGGGGGAGAAAGGTTTTTCCCTCATTAATTCAAGTTGATCCCTGCTAATCTGAGAACAAATCCAAATTTTTAGCTCACTACAGCCCATAGAGGACATTATTTTCTGTGCTGCAGAATTAGGACACCACCTTCCCGTGGCTGTGTTTCATTAAAGCAGGAAGGTAAAATAGGCAACACCAGGATCCTCAACCGACCCCAAAGTCTGGAGCAATTCCAGCAGATGCAGAAATTCCTGTTCAGAGTGACAACAGCTAGGAATATGCATTTTATGTGATAGGGAAGAAGTGATATTATACAAGTATTTGCATGGGCATCTGGGCTTTGGAGATTGTTCTTATGCACATAATCCCAAATAACCAGGATTTCCTGATAGGAAAAAAAACTTACTTTTTCCCCATTAAGCATACTCCAGCCTCCTCCCCCTTTAAACACATTATTCCACACTCTTTCCAAGGAGCAGGATGATCAGTCCAGACAGAATGGTCCCTCCTTAAAGCAAGACAAAAGCACATGACTCAGAAGTCCTTCCAGGTGTCCTGCCTCATTCATATCCCACAGAGCAGAAATCACTATTTAGATGGGATATTGGGCAGGAATTGTTCCCTGGGAGGGTGGGGAGCCCTGGCACAGGGTGCCCAGAGCAGCTGTGGCTGCCCCTGGATCCCTGGCAGTGTCCCAGGCCAGGGTGGACATTGGGATTGGAGCAGCCTGGGACAGTGAAGGTGTCCCTGCAGGGCAGGGGTGGCACTGGATGAGCTCTAAGGTCCTTCCCAACCCCAAACCCCAGCCATGGTGTCAGAGCCTCCCCAGGCAGGGTTTATTTAACATGCCTGCATTCCCAGAGTCCAGCCATGTCATCCCTGACTCTCTTCCTGGTGTGCTCAGTTTACAAGCAAGAAAACTCCTCCCTTTCCTTGCTCAACAGCCAGTTCAGCAAGTTCAATTTCAGATGTGAATGGAGCCAACTTTTCCTGGGCAGAATCACCTCCAAGAGCTCTGCTGGCCAAATCCAGACTGCATCAAATCCATTCCAACTCATTCTATGGTTTGCACAAAATGTAATCCAGCTAGAATTCAGTAAAAAAAAAAACCACTCCCCAAAGAGCAGGGTTATGACATTCCCTTTAAATCTTTAAATTTTGTAAAATGAAGTGGAGAGGAAAAAACTGTAGCCATCAACTCCCTATGCAGAAGAGAATACTAATGAAATGTAAGCTTTGCCCCAATTCCTGCTTTTAAGTACATTATTTACTAATCATGTGCTTAACAACTTATACCTCAAGCTGCTTCCTCCACCCTGGGGACAGATCTGATGATGGCAGACACTTTATGCCCATCAGTCACGTCCAGGACTGAGATAAGACAAACTAATCCAGTTGTTACTGCAGCAACATAAAAAAAAAAAAAAAAAAACATCATGGGCAGTGAAAATAAACAGTTGATTCCCTTACTTTGGAAAGCAGGTAAAGTTATTTTACTTTATTTGGCCATGAAAGGAGTCCTGGGTCCCTTTTGGCACTTTGGACAAGCAACTCCTCCACATGAATGAAAACATAACAAACTTTGTAAACTGAAGGAAAGAGCTGAACTGGGAAAGCAGGGGGTGGGGAATAAGAGTTGGCAGACATTTAAACCTGATATTCAGTGCTCCATAACCTGAGTATCAGCATCTCAATCACCTGTTATGGTCTCTTGAAGGTATGTGGAGATTCAAGGAAAAGTAGATAAAGACATCACCAGATATTAAACAAGTTTTTAACAAGTGTCAGAGTAAGAATGCTCTGGTCACAAGGACACCTCTGGTGTGGGATATGAACTGGTGGAGTTGAGATCCAAAGGCCACAAGGGAATAGACTCAAACTAAGCCAGGAGAGGTTTGGACTGGATATTAGGGATTGTTTTTTTCACAGAAAGGGCTGTCCAGCCCTGCCACGGGCTGCCCTAGGCAGTGGAGGAGTCACCACTGCTGGAGTGCTCAAAAGCAGTGTGGATGTGATGGATGTGACCATGGGCACATGGTTCAGTGCTGAACGTGGTGGGGCTGGGCTGATGGGTGAACTTTATTATCCTAAAGATCTTTCCCCACCTTCACAATTCTGTGACTCTCTATCACCAACCTGCCCAAGAGATGGGACACCCTGGCAGCCTCTCCCTGGGTGAGGACACAGGAGAGCATTCTGCAACAGGAATGAACTGCTTTCCATCAGCTTCCCTCCACATTCCCCAGATGTCCAGATCTAAATCTCTGTGTGTTCTTTCTGCCCATGACAGAACCCCCAGAGCATCTCCACTGGGAGAAGTGGAAAGGGCAGAGCACAAAACTCCAGGTAAGGGCTTGAGGCAGACCAGAAGAACCTCTTCTTTGTGAGAAACATTTAATTCAACACGGTGACTTACAAGAGGACAGATTTACAGAGCAGTAACTGTAACAGACTGTTCAGAAAGGAAAATAATGGTGGCTGCCTGCAGTGCCAGGTACAGCTCCCCAAAGCAGCACCTGGCAGAGCAGCAGCAAAGCACAATTCAGCCTCCTTGCAGTACCCAAATGAGCAATATCAACCAATTTTGTGTTTTCAAGCCTTTAAGAAAAGAGTGAATAAAGGATCAATGACTTTGGCATGGGATATTTTTCAGGGATCACTAAGCTGCACTACTCCCAAAGACAATTCCCTGTCCCCTGGCTGTCCCTGCTAATCTTTCTCACACAATAAAGGCTCTGGGAGCTACTTTCTTCCCCAAGTTTTGGGATACCAACAACTTATACAATTGGTTGGTGGCACAATATTTAATCCACCACTTTGTAGTGTTCTCTCAGCCCAGACAGCCACACACAGATTATGCCATGGATACCCTAAGATGAAAATAATTTTTGCAACCCAGTCAACACATTCCCCATGCTATCAACTCATCTTCCTCCCCTTGTCTCCCTTCCCAGAAATATCCATTTTTAGCCCCAAGTTATGCCAATATGCTCAAAGATGTACTGGATGAGACTGAGGAATCAATCAAGGTACCCATGGTGAAGCTGAATACTTATAAACACATTAAGGCAGGTTTCACATCAGTCCAATTTTTGACACAAAATGCTGGTCACTTCACTGCACATGCAAATAAGAAAGATTCAATACTTAATAAAAAGCTTTAAATTCATTTTTTAGATATCAATTATAGAAAAATCAACCTTTTTCCTTTCTTTTTTTGTTTTTTTTTAAAGAGGTCAGAACATTACTGCACACAAAAGCAGGTGTGTAGTCACACCTGTTGGAATGGATCCCCTTCCCTCTACACTGAGGAACAGAGGGCAGGTTCTTGGCACCAGAAGAGAAAGAGGAGGAAGTTTTCCTCATTTTCAGACAGAAATGAGTCAATCCTTCCATCCCCAGTTGAGAAAGTCCTTCTGACTGGACTCAAACCAAAGTAAAATATACCTCAGGCTGGGTATATTTGCCTCCAGGACTGTTCAGAATGTCTGGACACACAGACTTCTGTATCCAAACCATGGTGTGGAATAACCCAAATCCCCAATTTCCAGAGCTGGCAGCCCAGTCCTCAAGTGCAGCTTCCCCTCCTCACCAAGCTCAGGTGGGAGAGGCACTGGCAGCTCAGCTCTGAGACTGCACTTCCAAGACCAATGTGATCTTGTGAGGAAATGGCAATTCAGTGACTGCAATTCACACATGGAATGAACCATTCACAACATGAAATGACCTCCCTACAGTCAGGTACAAACAAGTAGCCCACAGCAGAGTAGCCAAGGAGTGAAACAGCATCTCCCTCCCTTGGGTTAGAGAAAAAACTGTTTCTGTGGGTCATTAAAAGTACTTCAATAGAAAAGCTTAAAAATGTATCACCCAGCACCGACCCACAAAAAGTAATACCAAAAAAAATAAAATAAAAAAAGCCAGCAAATTCAGATCCTAGGATTTTCCCTCCCACCATGTAATATTCCTTTATCCCCTCCCACTTCTGCATTCCCAATCACCCTAACCCATTAGAAAAAGGAAGGGGAGTAGAGTTTAGTCAAGTTCCATCAGCAAAACTCCCCAGAAATGAATGAACCATCAGCTTCCACATGTCCTGAAGTCCATCCAAAGGTTCTGGGGTACAGTTGGACTGGTGGTGCACTCTTGGCTCTGTGAATGGTTGTGCTGACCCTGCTGAATGGGTTTATACTGGGAATTTTTAGATGGAACTCCCTGAAAGAGGAAAAAAAAAACAACCTTGTAACTCAAGAAGGATTTTTGGATCTTTTCTTAAAAGGAGCAATCCCACTGTCACAGCACATGCATGTCTTTATCTCCTGGATTTCACCTGCAGCAGTCAGTTTGTTCTGGCTCCTGCCTGTTGCCAGACCTCTAAAGCAGAAAGGAATTCAAGGTATTCACTGTCCAAATAAAGCTACTGTTGGTGATACAGGAAAATGGGAAAAAAAGGAGCTCAGATAAATGATGAGATCTCCCAAAGGCCAAACAGATTGCACTTTATAATCAACCCTCAAGCTACAGGGATTGCTTAACAAAATCAAATCTTCCTCCTACCTGAAATCCCCATTCCCTCCAAAGGAGCTCTTCTGATACCCATCCTAAATAGACCCTTTCCCCCCCCACCACATTCTTGATTCTTATCTCAGAGGCTCTAGAGGAGGCCACTAAGTTGATCTTAGGGCTGGAGAACTTTTCCTATGGAGACAGGTTGAGAAAACTGGGGCTGAACCCTGAGCCTCCTTTTCTCCAGGCTGAGCTTGCCCAGTTCCCTCAGCCACTCCTGGTGCTCCAGAGCCTTCCCCAGCCCATCCAGCCTGGCCTGGGACACTGCCAGGGATCCAGGGGCAGCCACAGCTGCTCTGGGCACCCTGTGCCAGGGCTCCCCACCCTCCCAGGGAACAATTCCTGCCCAATATCCCATCCAGCCCTGCCCTCTGCCACTGGCAGCCATTCCCTGTGTCCTGTCCCTCCATCCCTTGTCCCCAGTCCCTCTCCAGCTCTCCTGGAGCCCCTTTAGGTCCTGCCAGGGGCTCTGAGCTCTCCCTGGAGCCTTCTCTTCTCCAGGTGGGCACCCCCAGCTCTGCCAGCCTGTCCCCAGAGCAGAGGGGCTCCAGCCCTTGCAGCATCTCCCTGGTTCCTCTGCACTGGCTGCAGCAGCTCCACGTCCTCCTGCTGCTGCTGCCCAGGGCTGGGGCAGCTCTGCAGGTGGGGTCTCATGCCCATCTCCCCCATTCCTGACCCAAGGTCACCACACCTTTCAGAGCACAGGCTAAAAACCAAAGATGAATCAAAGGTGAGACACAGCACTATCACCTTACCTGGACTATACATTTTCCATCTCCTGGTCATGGTCCTGCTCTTCCTCCTCCTCTTCCTCTTCTCCCTCCTCCTCTGCTCCTTCTTTCTCTGAGGGAGGCTCCCCATCCCTGGCAATCTCCTCCACGTGGGCCAGCATGTCAGCCATCAGGGCCTCCTCCAGCCTCTTCCTCACCTGCTGCACCAGCTCCTCCTGCTTCCTGCCCAACACAAGGGACACCCAACATCAGCCCCAAGGCTGTCAAAGGAAAGGAGTCTCCAATCCCTCCAACATGAGACAAGCATGGAATGGAAAAGCCCTCTAAGAACTCCATTGTATAACAAAAACAAAAACCAAAACAAACCAAAACCAACCAATAAACAAAAACAAAACAAAACAAAAAAATAACCCAAAAACCCCCACCTGGCACTGTCATGTAAGTGGAGATGAAAAACACTTTAAAAATGTGTCCAGTGTTTATATGATGAGTCCTGCACCTGTTGATTTCTGGCTGAAATTTGGCTGAAATTCTAGCAGTTCACTGTTTTTTTAGCCTAATTTTTAACTCTTACTACTAATATCTAACAAGTCAGTCTATCCTGCACAGACTTTCAAAAATAAGATTGGAGAAAATGAAGTTTCAGGCCATTCATTTCTGCTCCTTTTCCTTCTGAGTCCAACCCTAAAAAGTCAAAGACTCAGCAAAGGAGTGATCAACAATCAGTAGCTCATGGGGCTCCCATCCAGCCCAGCCACAGCACATCAAAGTTACAAACAGACTGTTTTTCCTGGTTAGTTATGCCTCAGTCAAGCCCAGAAAAGCCATCCTGCAATTCCAAAAGATTTATCAAGCAGTCAAAGCAAGGACTGCCTTTAAACCCTTAATGAATGCAAATTGCATCTGCAGGCCTTTGGCACATGCAGTTCTTCATCAAAAGCTTAAAGCTGAGTTTGACCAATCCTGATTTAACAATGTTTCATTACTAAAGCAATCTAGAGCAGAATAAACTGCATCCTTGTTCTCTGTCACCACAGCAGGCACAGCTTGGATTTGGTCAATCCATAAATTTCATTTAATTCATTTACTGACAGAGGAAGATAAAGAGAATCCAATCCCAGTGTTTGGGATTTCTCCAATCCATCTCTGATCAGAGGTGCCTCAGTGAAGGGTCCCCCAACTCAGACACTTTTGTAAAAAAGTAAACTTGACATGAAAAACAAACATAAGCCTGAAACTCCAGAGTAACTGAGCACAGCCAAAATGTAAACCAGTGGGCTTTAAGCACATGACAGAGCTCAATGGAACTACTTTTGTCTACTGCTAGAGAGCCATTCAAATTAATTCCCAAGCCACAGTTCCATCAGATATTCAGAAAGAAAAGCACTGCTTGAGCACAAGGAACCTGGCTCCAGGACAGCAAGTGCTATTTCCAGTTCACACCTGATATCTTCATCTGTCACCATGAAGGCTTTGCAGAGAGGCTGGGAGGTGTTCAGCCAGACCCCAGGGTTCTTCTCCACAGCTGCAGAGAGCTGGCCAGTGATGGGCATGGTGCTGGTGTGCAGGGCACTGGCGATGGCAGAGAGCAGAGTCTCATCTGTGCAGCCCGGACCAACCCCTGCAGTGGGGAGGGAAATCCATAACCAGCACTGCCCCAGGCAGGGAGCAGGAAATCAGGACAATGGGAATTCAATTTTAATGGCAAAGCACAGGCTGTCAAGTTTGAAAGCTCACATGACAGAAATCTCAGACCTAAATGCTTCTAACAGCACCTGTGCAGCAATCCGAGGGTATTTAAACTTAGAGCAGTTCCTCATTTTGTTACAAGCAAAAAGAGCAAAAACCACCAAACTGGGAAGGGAAAATGTTTCTGTTCCTCTTGAATAATGCTCAGAGAGCTGGGGGTGCTCACCTGGAGAAGAGAAGGCTCCAGGGAGAGCTCAGAGCCCCTGGCAGGGCCTAAAGGGGCTCCAGGAGAGCTGGAGAGGGACTGGGGACAAGGGATGGAGGGACAGGACACAGGGAATGGCTGTCACTGCCAGAGGGCAGGGCTGGGTGGGATATTGGGCAGGAATTGTTCCCTGGGAGGGTGGGGAGCCCTGGCACAGGGTGCCCAGAGCAGCTGTGGCTGCCCCTGGATCCCTGGCAGTGCCCCAGGCCAGGCTGGATGGATGAGTTGCCAGGTGCCAAAATGCCAGCCCTGACTGAAGGGCACCCTCTGATTACCTTGCAACCCTTTGGGAAGGTCCATTGTCTTCACCAGCTCCTCTGCAATGTCAAAGGCATTCAGTCCACTCAACTTCTTCTCCCAGAAGAGCTGCAGGCAAAGCAGGTGGTGATTGGTATTTATTGGCACAACCAGAAATGGAGCTGACAACTCCACCAAATTCTGCCACCTCCAACACCAGGAACAACCCTCACTGCCAACCAGCCCCACAACTCCTCTCTCTCAATTTGCTGCCTTGGAAAACTCTCTCTGTTCTTCCAGGGCCTGGTGCTTTCACTGCTCTGAGCTGCAGCAGCAAGGCCAGGCTTGCCACAGAGTGAGACACCCCTTTTTACACCCTATTCCTCTCCTACATATCCCACAGAAAGTTAAGGAATGCAAGACCTGTGTTAAAGGTAAAGTATTATTTTCTTCCTGTCCAACAGTTTGGGTATTTCTGGTCCTTCACCAGATTTTGAGTCACAGTCTCTCCCCAGGCTTAAAAGCACTGGTGTGGTAGAAAGTCAAACACATCACCTTGACAGAGCTTTAACTTTGCACCTGGTGCAGGAGGGATATCAGGAGGACAGCAATGCATCACCTATCTTGCAAATAACCACATTTGTATGGAGATTTTGAGAAATCAAGAATTCACCTTGAACAGTCTGTGCATATCCCACCCCTTTTTCCTGCCTGTCAAAATCCAAGTGCAACTGACCCCACATGACTTTTCCAAAAAGAGGAATGAGGGCACACACAGCCCAAACACAGGCTGGATATACTCTAGTCTTTCAAATAGGTGATTTTTTTTTTTAATTTTAATTTTTTTTTTTGTTATCCAGAGAAGCTGTGGCTGCCCAAGTCCTGGAATTGTCCAAGGCCAGGCTGGATGGGGCTTGGAGCAACCTGGGATAGTGCAAGGTGCCCCTACCCATGGCAGGGGGTGGCACTGGATGGGCTTTTAAATTTTGCAGAAACATCTGCAGTCTGCTCAGCAGAAGTCAAAATATTCTGCAGTCCAGTCAAATATGTTAAACAGGAACACAAATCCAGCTTGGAATTGGAAGAGGACATTTTATCTTTAGTGCTCTCTTTTATAGCCTTAACTATAAAAACTGCAGGAATAGCAACAGAGTGAACATACAGGATCTACTTCCCCAGAAAACCATGGTAAGACTGCCAACCTGCTAAAAAACCAGAAAAAACTCCACCCCAACCACCAAAAAATCCCACCCATTTCAGGTAAGTTCTATCTCACACCTAGAGGTTCTAATTGAACTAAATTTATATAGTTCTTAGAAACTGCCTTCAAAAGGTGTTTGTTGAAGTTTTCAGAAAAGGTTTTCAGTGTTCCAACAGGTACAGCTCATTTTACCTGGACCTTCCCTTGTCCTGAGCACCCTCTGCTTTAACTTTGGTGTGTTCTCTTGCTTGTGATAAGAAAACCACTTTGATTTTGTATTTATAATAACATTGCACATGAATTTATGATCTCCTACTGGCAGAGGTGATTCCTGCTGATGTACAGACCCTTGCACTGCAACAAACACCACACTGGATGTGACCTGTGCAGGAACATGGATTTAATGGGACATGGAATTCTTACACAATTGCAACATTTGACAGTTATTCTAAACCTAAGTGTCCTCTGAAGTGGTTACAATGTCTGAATAATTTTGTAGCTGACACTTAATTAATGAAATTCAGGTTTAGCAACACCAGAAGTGTGATCTAACCAAACACTGGAATTTGTAAAACTCCAGTCCATAACCAGAGATTGGGAATGGGATTTGTTCTGATTTTAAGAGCTGGAAGCTCTGCAAGCCACTGCCTCAGTAAGATCAGATTTTTCCAAATTCTAAAGTGTCAGAGATCAGGAGTTCCAGGGAGTAATTTTTCAGCATCACAAACCTAAAGTGGATTATTTTGGGATCCTCCCAGTAGTAAATCCAGGAGTTTCTCAGCCTTACCTGCCTGGGCTGGTCCACAGCTTTCTGGGGGTCACTCTTCACCTTGTTGCTGGGGTGGTTAGTGATCTTGGTGACAGGCTGTTTGAAGATAGAAGCTGTCTGTCTCACAGGCAGGGCTGTGTTCAGATCAGGCTTGCCCTGTTTGAAACAAGAAGAAAAGGAAAAACCCACAAAAACAGTTTCAATTTGCTAAAATGCTATTACAGACACAAAGAAGTGCAGCAGGGAACAGTTCCTGGGCTTGAAATCTTGTCTAATCTCTAGTTATACAAGTTAGGCTGCTAAAAATACCTGACTAAATTCAAATCTTGCCTTAGACCTATCAAAGTTTTCCTCTCATCCTGTTTTAACATAGCAATCTCCTCCCATGTTAGTTCACACACATCAGTTTCACTCATTTTTAATGACTTTAGGAGTCACAACAAACCACGTGTAATCACTAAAAGACTGGATTACAACACAATAGTTGCAATAAATAAAAAAATTACAAACAGGGATTTAGAGGCTGGTTTCTGAATCCCAAAACCAATTCTTCTAAATCCAGTTGTGACCAACAAACAAATCAACACAGCTGGAAGCTGAATCCTTTTTTTTACCTTTGGTTTTGAACAAAGCTCAGCTTTTAAATGAAGCTCATAATCAATTTTGCACTACATAACTGCATTTTCTGTTAGGAAGGCTGTTCCTCATGCCCAAAATCTAACACACAACTCTTGGAATGGCTGCAGGACATGCTTTGTTCTCAGGATGCAAACACTGTGTCTGCTCCACAGATTTATTCATGAGATGTAGAAAAGATGCATTCAGGACAAATATAATTCTGAACCATCTGGGTGCTAATCCATTCAGAAGCCAGTGATAACATTTGTACATTTATTGAGAGTTTTGGGCAGAATTTTTAGCCTGAGAGGTGTGTGAGCTGCTGGTCTCTGCTTCAAGGCAGGTCTCAAAATATCACTGCAGCACCCAGGACTGCAAAAATGTTCCCAGCACTCTCGTGATGATCTTTGCCTGGCTGATGTATTTTTAAAATGAGCATTGTGCCTTTTGCACAGTGCTCAGGTGCACACACAGCAGCTTTTGGGTTCTGGGAAAGATTTTAGCACCTGATGAACATCCTTAGGAATGACCTGGGACAATCAATTCAGACAGGGAGCCTGTCACTGCCATCCTGACACCTCAACAATCTGAATTACCAGCTAGAGAATCTTTCATTTTGTTCTACATAGAGGCCTCACAGTCCTTTTCCCTCTTGCACTGTTTGCCCCAAATGCCACCTCCCCTTCCATCAATGCCAAAGCTGGGTCACCAGCACAGCCTGAGAGCTCCAGTGAGTCACTGGCAGGAGCTGCAGCATCTCCTCACCCCTGTGCACCTAAACCCCTCCTCTCCTCTCAAACCAAAGGCCAGGGCAGGGCAGAGATGCTGCACAGCCCCAGGAGGTGTGGGGGTCTGGAGGAGGTGAGCTCACACTCCAGGTAGGGAGATCATGGAATCATGGAATGGTTTAGCTTGGAAGGGACCCTAAAGCCCATCCAGTGCCACCTCCTGCCATGGCCAGGGACACCTCCCACTGTCCAAGGCTGCTCCAAGCCCCATCCAAACTGGCCTTGGGCACTGCCAGGGATCCAGGGGCAGCCACAGCTGCTCTGGGCACCCTGTGCCAGGGCTCCCCACCCTCCCAGGGAACAATTCCTGCCCAATATCCCATGACAGTGGCAGCCATTCCCTGTGTCCTGTCCCTCCATCCCTTGTCCCCAGTCCCTCTCCAGCTCTCCTGGAGCCCCTTTAGGCCCTGCCAGGGGCTCTGAGCTCTCCCTGGACCGAGGAAGGAGAACACTCCCAGTTCTCCCAGCCTGTCCCCAGAGCAGAGGGGCTCCTCTGCACTCATTCCCACAGGTCAATGTCTTTCTTGTGTTGGGAACTGAGGAAGGTGACAGTCTCTTCCCTGCCCTCCTTCACAGCACCAACCCCCTGGCAGCAGCATTTGTCCAACCCCTACCAATAGATGTTCTAACCCAGCTCCAAGTTCACACCTCAGCTATTCTGGGAGCCCAGGGCATACCCCTGCCCTCCTTGGGGGTCTCAAAACCCCCCTGGTGAGGGTCTCAAAGACTCCTGAGTGAGACCCTGGTGTCACAGGCACTGAATTCTAACCCCTGGGGAAAATTACAAACCCAGAGGGAATAGAAAACAAGCTATCAAAAATTAGCAAAGTGTAAATTAGACTTTTAGAACGTAGATAAATAGGTTTTTTGGAATGTTTATGATAAGTGACACATGGCCAAGACGGAGAATTTGGGGGATGAATACTTCTTCCTCCTTCTTCTCCATGTCATCCATGTTGGGTGACACGCTGGCATTTTAGACTGGATGGGGTCAGGGCTGGACCATTTAATAAAATTGTATTGTATTGGGAAAATTCTGTAAACATGTAATACATAGTACAAACTATATAAGATAAGCCCTGCCTTCACCAGGCAGATTCCACCATGGATGCCAGGCTGCAGAGAGCAAGAAAAAGGTCACTGAGATAAGAAACAATAAACACTCCTTGGTCTCCTGCAATCTCTCATCGGCTGCTACAGGGAAAACCAGGGTTTGAAGCACCTCATGTCCCTCTGGGGTGATCCTGGAGCAAAGCAGAACCCTCAGACTGGGACGAGCTCTGACACCTGCCCCTGCCCCAGAGCCTGCCCGGGCAGCCCCAGAGCAGCTGCTACCTTGGCTTGGCTGGAGCAGTCGTAGCGCATCCTCTGGCGGTTCTTGTTCACTTTGCTCATCAGCATCTTGCCGGTGCGGAAGTCGAAGGTGCCGAGCTCCATGGAGCTGCCCAGGTACCGCGCCAGCTGCGGCTTGCTGCGGAACTTCTTCCCGCTGGGGCTGCGAGCACAAGCACACTGCTGGGGAAACCCACCCTGCCTGCTGGCACAAGGCACCTCTGCAGCTCAGCAGGCTGGGTTGTTATTTCCCTCATGAGAAACACGTGCTGGAATGGCAGGAGTGAAGCCCACGATCAATGCTAGGACACGTGGTTTTGGTTTTTGTGTTGATTCCTTCTTGTGTGGAACACACGAGGTAAAATGTTTTTGTATGTCAAGAGGAAGATTCAGATCAGGTAAGCAAATGTAGGATAATGCACACAATAACCAGCCAGGGAGATCTCAGCACAGAAGCACTTTTCATTCAGTTGACTCTCACAGTAAATGCCTGTTTTCAAGTATAATTTCTTCTCCCAGGACTGTTACATTTGACCAGCACCACAAATGCTCCCTGTCTCCTCTCCCTGCCCTGATTCTATGTCTTTTGTAGCATCCTGAAGACTTCAGAAAAGGAAAAAATCAGAAGTTAACTACTGACAAGCTGCAAAACAAAGAATCACAAAATGATGCAAAGATAAATGTCAAAATCTCATAAAACTTTCCATGAATGGCAAAAGGGAAGAGAGATTGTTCTGTAACACTTGGGTTTCTATGAAGACTGAACCTGGAGAGCAGGCAGAAATTATTCCAAATCTTTACTGGTCTTTTCTTTGGGATTTTTTGTTGGTTTGTTTTTTTAATAATCCAACATCAGAAGCTAAAATAAGCCAGTGTGTTATGGCTGCAGAGTAAGACTATAAAGATAATAAGCACTAAGTATTCTTCACCTTCTCATTGAGCATCATAACACCTCTTTACTCCCTTGATTACCCTCACTTCTGGTTTTCTCCACCTTGCATTTTCAATCCTAGTTCACATCCAGGAGAAGCTTGTTCCCTGTATATTCATCCCACTATCAAGGGTTAAGGGATAGGAAGACATTTTGAAACCAAAAATGCCAGTTACCACCTTATCTGACACTGGGTCTTAACAACAACAAAGCAAAACAAAAAGAAAAGTCTATTTTCACATGTTGTCTCTTGCCTGAAGCTTTATTAGGGGAAAACCAGCAGAGAATTTCTGGTACAGGACAGTGACAAAGCAATTAGGCTAAGTCAGACTCTGCATGAAAAAGAAATAGGTTAAGAAAAAAACAAACCCAGAAAGTACCAAAGTATTAAAAGCTCTCCAAAAACTGAGATAAATTTAATATAAATTACACTAAAACTGAAATTAGAATAAGTCTCTCGAAGGAGTTAAGACTGAAAGGTTGTGGTGATCCCACACAGCATCTGCTTAGGAAGCTCCTGGCTCCAACTGCTCCAAGCTGCTTATCCTGCCTGGATCTCCTCCCTGCCACCACCACTGCTCACACATCCCAGTGCTCATGCAAATGAACCAGTGAGGAAAATAATCCATCTTTGGAGGGCAGGGAGAAGAGGAGGAAACACCCCCTCAGTGGTTATTCCTCAGCTGGACCAGCTCCCTGTGGAGCTGCACTTGGGCCAGGACACAACACAGAGCAGGACCAAGCAGCCAGGAACAGAGCCTGTATCCAGCCTCAGATTTGTGAATCCCTTTTTTATACTATAAAGGGAGTTATTTGCCTCCATCAGAGAGAGGAGTAAGCAACTCCAGCAGCTTTAGGGCAGAGCTGTCGCTGCCAGTGAAGCCAGGAAGAGAAACTCCTGCAACATGAAGAACATGGCACTGCTTCCTTTTCCAAGATCTGCTGCTCCAATTTAGGGTTTAGTGTCTTAGCAGGTTTAAAAATAACACATTAAAGTGCAGAGTAACTTCCAGAACAGTCAGTACAGTCAAAGACAAGATTTTAAGCGAACAGAGCCCTTCATCTCTATGTGTTTAGTACGTGCTGTGGTCATTTTGAACTGAAAAGCTGCTCAGAGTCTCAAAAAACCCACCTGAAATGACTGAGAGTCCTGTCTCTTCCTGGGGAACCTTGGCCCAAAGGAAAAGCACTGAAATGTTCAGAAAAAAAAACTTTTATTCTGATTAGTCTTGCAAAAGGCAGGATCATCCCCAGGCTCTCTGGGACAACAGCAGAACAGGGAGCAAAGCTATGACCAAAAGGTGACAGTGAAGGGAGAAAGGAAGGGGTGGGGTGCCCTGGAGCTCCTGGGGACCCATGGCAGGACCATGCAGGACATTGGGGCACCTACACACACCTGGGAGGGACAGAGGAGGGAGAGGGAACCCAAACTTGAGCAGGACTCCTGCTGCACACCAGGACACACAGAAACTCCCTGAACACCACAGAACTCTGAGCCCTGTTAAGGTGCCCTTTAAATGTCACAGAATACAGAATTTAGCTCCTTCTGCTCCTCCTGCACTCCTGGTTTTGCACAAAGATGTTAAGAGGCCCCAGATCGAGCCATTTTGTTACAAAGCTGCAAAGCCCAAGCTCTGCTGTGTGCCATCCCCCCAGGCAGGGACGCTGAGAGCTGGATTGATCCGGGCTCCCAATGAGGCTCTGTCACAGCTGCCCGCGTGTGAAAGGCAAGGACACGGCCAAGTTGCAAAGCAGTTTACAAGTTGCAAAGGATTTTGCACGCTCGTCCATCAGCAGCTCCGGGGCTTTATTCGCTGGGGCTGCCCGGCTCCCGCTAACAAAACAGATCTGGCTGCTGGGAGCCACCCCGAGGCACCCCCAGCCCCCATTCCCAGACTTTTCCCTGCGGATTAATCCACGTCCAGGGCAGCCCATTGAAGGGCCCGGCCTGCCAGGTGCCCCTGCTCTCCATGTGCAGCTCACCCTTTGTTTCCTGCCTTATATTCTTTAAGGAGAGAGCGGCTGCCCAGGCCCTCTCCCCTCCTCCCTCATCAGAGTCTCCTCCCCTCTGCTCTCCCATTTAGCCTGCACAGGATCTGCACAACTTGGGAAGCAAGGGACAAAAGGAAAAAAAGAAAAAAAACCAACAAAAAAAACCCCTGAGCAAACCCAGCCACCGCCTGCCTGCCTCTGGAAGAAATGGAGGCAGGAATAAGCCAGGGAAAACGGGGCACTGAAAGCAGAGCCTCAGAGCCTCATTCCCTCGCTGATGGGGCAAGGGAAGAACACAAAACGATACCCCTTCTTGCTTTCCATCGTGCTCCCTCCCTCGCTTCTCTCTCCAGCTGTGCTCCAGGCAAATCCCAGCACCAGGGGCCCCGGGAGGGCTGCAGGACCGCCCGATGGTGCTCAGGAGAGGGACCCAGAACAGCGCACAGCCACCGCTGTCAGCGCCCCTTTCACAGCTGCTCACTCCACCCCGGGATGCAGCACCCACAGCCAGCCCGCCTCAGGCCCCCCGCAGCTGGGTTATGCTGGGATGGGCTGGCACAGCCCAAAAAACCACGGCAGACCAGGTGGGGACACCTCCAGCTGCCACAGCCCAGCCCACCCCTTACACACCCCCACACACCCACAGCCCCATCCCACACCCACAGCCCCATCCCACACCAATGCACACCCACAGCCCCATCCCACCCCAATGCACACCCAACAGCCCCATCCCACCCCAATGCACACCCAACAGCCCCATCCCACACCAATGCACACCCACAGCCCCATCCCACACCCACAGCCCCATCCCCACCCCTGCACACCCACAGCCCCATCCCACACCAATGCACACCCACAGCCCCATCCCACACCAATGCACACCCACAGCCCCACCCCAATGCACACCCACAGCCCCATCCCCACATCCACAGCCCCATCCCCACCCCTGCACACCCACAGCCCCATCCCACACCCACAGCCCCATCCCCACCCCTGCACACACCCCCACACACCCACAGCCCCATCCCATCACACACCCACAGCCCCATCCCACACCAATGCACACCCACAGCCCCACCCCAATGCACACCCACAGCCCCATCCCATCACACACCCACAGCCCCATCCCATCACACACCCACAGCCCTATCCCCACCCTAATGCACACCCACAGCCCCATCCCCACACCCACAGCCCCACCCCAATGCACACCCACAGCCCCATCCCACCCCAATGCACACCCACAGCCCCATCCCACCCCAATGCACACCCACAGCCCCATCCCCACATCCACAGCCCCATCCCCACCCTCACACACCCACAGCCCCATCCCCACACCCACAGCCCCATCCCACACCCACAGCCCCATCCCCACCCCTGCACACCCACAGCCCCATCCCCACACACCCCCAAGGGATGATGCCCCCCGCTCCACAGGGCAAGGGGGGTGGGGGGCTATCTTCCCTCAGCAACTTGGACTCCAACCATACCAATAAATCCCCCCTCAAAACCCCAAACAAAGCACTTGGACACACACAAAATCTCCCAAATTTCCAGAAGCATCACATCCCTGAAGAAGAGCCCAATGGCAGCTCTGTAACACCCTGGTGCTACAGACACAAATACAACCAGGTGATTCTGTAGGACTCAACTCGGGCATCGTGGAATTGTTAAGGATGAAAAAGACCTTTAAGATCATCAGATCCAACCATGACCCCAGCATCACCACCATGTTCACCAACAAACCATGTCCCAAAGTGCCACATCCACATGTTTTTTGAACATTTCCAGGGATGATGATCCCTCCACCACTACCCTGGGCAGCCTGTTCTACTCCTTTACAACCCTTTCCATGAAAAATATCTCCCCAATACCCAACCTAAATGTTCCCTGGTGCAACTTGAGGCCACTTCCTTTTCCTGTGAAAAATCATGAGCTTTCCTGCAGGCAAACCAGAGCAACAGAGGAAAAGCAAAGCATAGACTCAGTAAAAGCATTCTGCTCCACATCTTTTAAAAAAAAGATTGTACTGATGAAAATACCCTTGGAGGAGTGTTAAAAACATTCCCTTCCAACTTCTTACATTTGTGCTGCAAAGGTAAGGAATTCTCAACAAAATAAGTTTCACACTAGAGTGTGAAGTTTCCCAGCACAGTGATGTCAACAACCTGAGGCAGAGACAAGCAGAGATCCCAAATTTCTGACACTTGGTCATCAAACCTTCAGGAGAAAAACACTCTGAAGAAAAAAGCCCCACAAAGCAGCACTAAATTCTCCTTCTCCTGTGCGAGAACTCCGAGTCTGAAGAGAGCCAAAACTCTCTCAAAGACAACGTGCCACTTGGACAAAACCCCTGTCACGATTTTCTTCCTGAAATCCTCCATCCCTGCACTTTCCTGCTCACTCTGAATCCAGCCCACAAGTCCCATCCTACCCTCCTAAGGATGAGGCTCGAGGAATGGCTTTAAAAGCCTGCCCAGGTACTCACACCTCGAGGAAGATGTAATTTCCAGCCAGAGACTGGCTCACACACACCTCACAGGGGTTTTCCACAAGCCCTCCCTGCATCTGTATATCCCCGGGAGCTGGACAGAACAACCACCCAGCTAAACAACAGGCAGAACTCGCACAGGTATTACTGAACTGCCACACCTGTATTTGCCACTCTGAGGTAATGCAAAATGCAACAGAAACCAAAAAATTAATGCAACAAAGCTCCATTCTACCTTTGATCTCTGTCCAAATTGATACAAAGGGAAAGCCCATAATTTGGGAATAAAAGCGTGCTACTTATCCTCTCTCCCCCTTTTTTAAAAGTTCAGCTCAGACACTGCAACTTAACAAACAAGTTTTTGGAAAAACAGGATCTTTGAAGCTTTCAGCTGCTGCTGGAGGTCTCATCCTGCCCTCAGCCCCGGAGCTGCAGCAGCAGAATCAGCTTTATGCTCTCGAGGATGGCATTTTCTGGTTCACTCACCCTTTTCTCACAACCACAATCTGATTCTAAAAATGAAACCTGAAGCTAAAGCTGCGGCTGCCCCATTCCTGGAAGTGTTCAAGGCCAGGCTGGACGGGACTGGGAGCCACCTGGGCCAGGGGAAGGTGTCCTGGCAGGGGACGGAACGAGACGGGCTTCAGGGTCGCTCGCAACCCAAAGCGGCCCGTGAGGATTCTGTGCCAGGTGCACAAGTTGATGGTACGGATTTTCCCGACAGGCAGGGCCAGGTGAGGACACAGGGACAGCTCCCGCCGCGCTCCCAGCCCTGCCGGACCCGAGTTTCACACCTCAGCCCGCGGGTGCGGGGAGGATCCATATGGCCACCGAGAGCCCCGTGAGCCACGCAGGGCTATAAATAGCGCCCCTCAGCTCCCGGGCCAGGCGCTCCCCCACCGCCACACACCCGGCAAGGCGCACCGCCGCCAGCAGCCGACGCTGTCCCCCGGAATTCCGAACTACACGCAAAACACAGCAGAGCGAGCCCCGAGAAAGAAGGAACAGCCCTGCTGCTCATTTGAGAATAAAGAGCCCCGGGTGTTGGCAGGGCAGCAGCCGCTCCGGGGGGCGCGGGGGCTGCTCACGGCGCTCCCCCATCCCTGAGGGGGCCGAGCACCCCCGGCTGCCCCGGGCCAGAGCTCCGCCGCCTTCCCCTCCACCTGTGGCTGCAGCCCCGGCCCGGCCCCGCGGCCCCCCCCGCGCCCGGGGCGGCCCCGCCGAGCGCTCCCACCTCTTCCGCTCCATGGCGGCTCCTCCCGGCCCGCTCCCGCCTGGCTCCGGCCGCCTCCCGCCGCCTCTTCCCGGCCGCCGCGCTCGCCGCCCGCCGCCGCCTCTTCCGCGCTCCCGCTGCCCCCGGGAGGCGGCGCCACGGCCCCGGCTCGTCCCGCTGCCGCTGCCGGTCCCGCTCCTTCCCCGGTGCCGTTCCCGCGGGCGCCGCCGGGCCCTGGCCCCGCTCCCGCCGGCCGGTGTGCGCCGCTCCCTCCGCCCGCCCCTTCCACCCACCGAGCCGCCTCCCACCGCCCGCCGCGCCCGGATCCCTCCGCCCGCATATAGTCCCTCCCCCCGCCGCCCCCGCGCGGGACCCCCCCCCGTCCCAGCCCCGTTCCCCCCGGCGAACCCCCGCGGTCCCGGCCTCACCCCAGCGCCGAGCGCCGCGGGCCCCCCCGGTGTCCCGGCAGCGCCGCTTTGGGCATCTTCCCCCGCGCCCGCCCCGGCCGCACTGGCGGCCCCGCGACCCCCGGCCCCGCCCCGCGCCCCGGGGATGCGGACCCGCCCGGACCCCCGGGGACAACCGGCCCCTCGCCGTGGGGCTGCCCCCGGGGCATTCGGGGGGTTTGTTCCGTGCCACAACAGCATACAAAAAATAAACCCAAAAAAAAAAAAAAAAAAAAAGTCCAACAAAAAATGGGGGAAATCCGCACACGAGGAGCTGGAGTGAAGACAAAGCAATGAAAAGTTTTTCAGGAAAGCGCGTAAACCGACACCTACCGCAGCTGCAGTAGCAAATTCCCTAGTGTGGTACCGCCAGGAGAGGTTTCTGCCTCCTGCTACCGCGGAACATCCACCTGGGAGCCCCAGCTTTGGGAAGGAGAAACCACCCAGCACCTGGATTCCGGCAGCTCGTGTTCCTCGCCATTCCAGTATCCACATGCTGGGAAGCACCACAAGGCAGCATCCTTCCCAAAGCAAGTCAGAGGAATCAATTTTCCTTTAATGAATGATGTATTAGATTTTCGTAAAAAATCCTGCTTGGAGCAGCAGTCGGAAGGGATCAGTGTCAGACATTACAGCAGAGGTGCCCATAGCAGTGTGCCCACTCTCTCCAGCCACCACACTGATCTGACCCCAAACTCTGTGTCAACAGCCTGTGCTTCCTCCAGTCCTCAACTTAGAATCCTGGAATATCTTGGGTTGGATGAGACTCACAGGATCATGAGTGCAACCCCTGTCCCTGCCCAGACCCCCAACAACCCCCCCTGAGCATCCCTGAGAGTGTCCAAACGCTCCTGCAGCTCTGGCAGCCTTGGGACCATTCCCTGGGGAGCCTGGGCAGTGCCAGCACCCTCGGGGGGAAGAACCTTTCCCTGAGCTCCATGCCAAGGCCTGACACAGCTCCAGCCCTTGCTGGGCTCCTGTTCCTGTCCCAGAGCAGAGCTCAGCCCCTGCCCCTCTGCCTCCCCTGGGCAGGAGCTGCAGCCCCCGAGGAGTCTCCCCTCAGTCTCCTCTGCTCCAGCTGAACCAGCCCAGTGCCCTCAGCTGCTCCTCAGCCCTTCCCCAGCTCCCTGTCCCTCCTTTGGACACTCTCCAACAGCTTTGGCTCCTTCTGACCTTGTGGTGCCCGAGGTGCCCCAGCACTGGAGGTGGGGCTGCCCCAGTGCAGAGCAGGTGGGACAATCCCTCCCTGGCCTGGTGCCCCAGGACACGGTGGCCCTTTGGGCTGCCAGTGGTGACTCAGATCCAGCCTGGCACCCACCAGGACCCCCAGGTCCCTTCCCAGGGCGCTGCTCTCCAGCCTCTCATTGCCAGCCTGTCCCTGCATCCAGGGCAAGAACCAGCACTGGCCATCGTTAAACATCACATGTTAGGTATCACTTATTACCTTCTTTTTCCAAGTCGGGGCTCACTCACTCGTTTCGAACTCCCTCGCTGGAAAAGCAGCAGGAGATGGAGGGAGGATGTGAGAGGAGTCACGGATGGAGGGACGCCCACACCCCCACAGTGGGCTGCAAATTGTCCAGACTGCGGCCCAAACTGGAAACAATGCCCAAGAGCCAGGTGTGACAGTGGGTGCTGGGTTACATTTGCTTTGTTTAAAAAGGTTTAAGATCCATGAGGGTGGCTCTTAATTTGATCAATGCTGAGCTTTGCCCTGAAGGCATTCCAGTTCCCCAGGGACTGGGGTGTGGTAGTTGATGTTTTCTCCTCTGGGCTCACAGGTAGTAAATAGTTTGCCACTACTATTATTTCCTGCAATCTTGCACAAAAGAGATGAAAAACTTCCAATTCCCACTATTGATCAAACCCACTGTATTTTACATAAATGCACTTCTCTGGTTTTTTTTTTTTTAATATAAACACCCCAAACCTCACAATCCAGCTCAACTGATACTGTTGTAACCAAAAACTTGTACTGACATGGAGTTTTGGAAACCGAAGCACGGTGAAACCTTCAGTTGTGTTTTTTTTTTAACGAATGAACTGGCAGAGCTGGGAGCAACTGGAGCTGTGAGTTTAGATATGGAAGAGGATCCCTGAAATGTCCTCTGGATCTGGAGCTGAGAGTATCAGGAGGTAGAAAATCAGTTTTCACTGGCAGCTGGTACTGGTTTGTGGAAAGGAAACATTTATTCTCTTCTAGGACTGCGTGAAATGTTTGGGTAGAAATGAACTCTTGAGGCAAAGGGAAAATATTCCCGTGTTCCTCTGGGAACACTGCCAAGGTGAGGTATTTGCAGGTATAACCACCAGCTGAAAGTGGATTCAGCTGCCAGAGACTCTGTGTTGCCCCAGGATGAGCAGATAATAAAAAAAATAACCAAAATCAACAACTAAAGTTGTTGTCAGGCATGGAAGGAATCCTGACACAAACTTTTGATTTCACTCTGCAGGTATCCCTGGTTTGAAACTTCCCACTCTGCACTCCCAGAGCCAACTGAGGAACTATTAAAGAGCAGGACTGGCCACAGAATTCCCAACTCAGGAGCCCCAGCAGAGGCTCCTCCACCAGAAGAGACCAACAAGGGCTGTTGCAGGCTCACAGTGCTGAGGCAGCTGCAGTAAAAACCCCAGTCCCATCCCCACTTGCACATTCCACGAGGACAAACACTTGGAAGAGGCAGGCAGGAATGCAAAGCTCCCTTTTCTTAAGGGCTGTTTCAAAGTTATACCATCAGCCTGCAAATCCAAAGCTACCTCTGTGCCCTCTCCAAGTTTGGAAGGGGAAGCTTTTTCTCCCTCTCCCTGACAGACAGGGAAAACAAAAACCCAAATTGTTTTTTAATTTGTTCCTCTAACATGTGTGGTATTCATAGCTCATTATGAAAACAATTAACTATTAGAAGAGAGGCAAAGCTAGGATATTAAAAATTAGAAAGATCACCCATGTCACTTGAACAGTAATTATTTGAAATTTAACAGACTTGCCCAAGAATGCAGAAGGCATTTTCAAGAGTGTTTCTTGCTCTTGTAGCAAGAGAAATATAGCAATTAAAACAGTTATACACTAATCCTAGGGTTAATTAGCAATAAATCCATCACTGGAAATGCTGCACAAAGAACAAGGAGCTGAACAATCCCCAAACAAATCCAAGGTCTGTACACTCCTTGCAGTGCTGCCAGTGCACACAGCTGTGATTTTAAATGTTTTTCTCCTTTCAGTATCTCATCTCACCTGCTGGGCACAGCTCTACACTGGGGCTGTGTAAAGGTGACTGTCACACTGACTGGCAGCTTGGGGACCCCAGGCTCCTCAGACAGATGGACACCACAGACCCCCCTAGCTTCAGGCTTCCCAAAGAACTCCAAGCCATGGGAACAGGTCACTCACCCAAGGGAACAAGGCAAAACCAGGGAATTCCTGAACAGCAAGTTACACCTATCCTGTCCAGGTGTGTTACACATGAAAATTTAGAGCAGGGACTGAGCTGGCCAGAGCTGAGGTTACAATCCTGCTGCTGTGCAAGGACAGGCTGACAGAATACCCACTTTCCAAGAATATCCACTTTCCAGGCATTGGGCTGGAAATGGAGCAGCATGAACAGCCCCACACATGGCAGAGGGCTGCACTCTCAGCACGCTGAGGTTCAGCTGAGGCTTGGCCTCCTGCAGGGCAGTCAGGAGCACGGCTGGAGCAGGGAGGCACAGCCTGAGCAACCAGCACTGCTATCTCATTGTTCCAGAAGCTTCTGTTCCATCAGACCCCAGGGAAGCTGCCCCAAGGCTGCCAGAGCTCCAAGGGAGGTTGGACACCAGTCTCAGGGATGCCCAGGGTGATTGTTGGGGTGTCTGTGCAGGGCCAGGAGCTGGACTTGAGGATCCCTGTGAGTCCCTTCTCACTCAGCATATTCCAGTGATTGCATCTTTCTGGACATAGCAGAGCAGAAAAGGCAGTTTTTGCATGTGAAAATTATATTCTTTGCCCCCAATTAATTAACAGTGAAGCTGCTGAAGCAACACTAAGAAATTTTACTGTTAATTAAGTAATCCAAGTGTCCTATGTAGTGCCACTGTTTGGGCAGGTTTTCCAAGAGTTTTCCATAGAAACATCCCTGAGAGTGACACAGCCCTGACAGTGTCACACAGGCAGCACAGCTACTACAACTGGGATCTTCCCCTAAAGAGATTCAAACCTTGCATTACAGCCAAACATTCTAGTAAGATGAAACTGGGCACTAAACAGAGAGCAAACAGTGACCCTGTTGTCACACAGAGGAAGTTTGTAAATTCTGGTCTTTGTGAAAAGTGATTAATTTTCCCCCCTGAGTCTGAGTCATCTGTGGCTGAGTGGCAGAGACCAGAGCAAAATAATCCTCAATCTTCCTTTTACTAACAGCTAAAAACTCTCTCATCTAAAGAGTTGTGGTAGGGGTTTTCTAACAGCTTGGAACTCTCACCTAAGGGCTTGTGTTTGGGGCTTGTTTCATAACCAATTTAAGTTCACAAAGAAGTAGATCTATGAATTGAGGATATATATTCTTTTTCTACTCAAATCCCAAGACAAGAACTAAGCAGCTCTGAACTCCTGGTTTTCATCCTGGTACAAACAAAGACACCCTGGATTTGGGGCCAGCCTTCCTCAAGCCCCTAGATGAAGTCAGAAAAGCTTCAAAAATAGACCATTTTAAGGGGTTCATGAATTTATGTTAAAAACCCTAAATCCTTTCTTTAAACTAAATTTCAGGAAGCTGTTACCATGAAATTCTGCAATATTGGCTGTGAAAAGTTAACTGTCTCCATGAGGCCATAGTGATCCAGGAATGGTGAGCCTAAAATCAACACATTCCTAAGAGTAGCTCAAGAACTATAATTTATAAAAATAAATCATCAAACCCAGTATCCTTGCAGCCAGTGGTTGATTCCTAAGGAATCTGCACAGGAAAAGAGGCAAACATGGCAGACCTGCCTTAGGACACACAGTCCAAGAAGCTGAAGACAGAACAGGGTGCCCAGAGCAGCAGATCCCTGGAAGTGTCCAAGCCAGGTTGGACAAGGCTTGGAGCAATCTGGGATAGTGCCAGGTGTCCCAGCCCAAACCAGTCTGATTCTACAACCCCAAACCAAACCAGCAATCTGGTCTTAAGAATGTGGACTAAGAAGGTAACACACCCAAAAAAACCCAAAAAACCCAACCCCCCCAAAATCATTCACTTGGTTTATTTTGGACACCAGGTTTATAAATTACTCCCAGCAAGGCAAGATGTGCTGGGAAAGTGCTCAGAGGAAGTGGTCAGTGAAGGTGAATTTGCTCACAGCTGTTCATGAGACAGACAAACAGACAGACAGATCACAACGTGTTGCAGAATCTGTACTGGGCATTTCAGGGTCACCCCAAGCAGGGTCTCAGCAGATGGATGCTCCAAACACTCTCCAGCAGTGACAATCCTGCAACAAACACAGACAGTGGTTAAGCACAGCATCCAACAGCAGAGATCTCAAAAGCCTCCAGTGTCCTGGCAGAAGTTTCTGGTACAGGAGCTGATCTGGGTGTCCCTCTGGAAGGGAGCACAGGCCACCACAGACACATCCCCTTTCTCTGCTCCTCTTTCCAGAGGACTGACACACAAAGTTCTTACTTCAAAATGGGAAACACTGACTGTTGACTCAGTTGTCCTACTACTGACAATTTTTAAGGAAGGAAAGCCCTTAGAAGGTAATTTTATTACCCCTACATAACTGGAGAGCTTTTCCACTTGAAAACTTTTCTCCATCTCCAGGTTGGATGTGGCTTGGTGCAGTGGAATGGATAGTGGAAGGTGTCCTTGCCATGGCAGGGGGTGGCACTGAAGGGCTTTAAGGACCCTTCCCACCCAAACCACTCTGTGATTTGATGCTTATGTCTGCAAACATCACAATGATCCAAAATGCCTCCAGCTCAGCTGACTTCCAAGACAAGTTTCATTCCTCTCTGGGTTGCAGAGGGATCTGTGTAATATCAAGTTTGCAAACTGTAAATTGTTTAAACTGCAACAACTCTTGCTGAAAAAAGACTTGAAAAGTATTGTCTGTGCTTTCCAAACTGACTTCCCTACAAAATACTGTGTAGCTGGAACACAAATAACTCACTTTCATTAATCAACATTTAGATGTAACTGTTATTCTGACCAGAAGAAACAAACACTTAAGTGGACAGTTTCCTCTGGATTCAGAGTTTCCCCATTACCATCCTTTAAGGAATGGAAAAATCTTCCTGATTCCCTTCTATCTGCAGCAAGGAATAAAAAATTCTGAGGCCTGCCTACTAGAAAGAAAAAGCAGTTAGAGCCCAAGTAGAAGGATTTTCTAGTTGCTGCTTCAGCTTTAGGAATGGTCAAACTTTCAGAACATTCAAAAGAGCACTTCTGATATGCATTTAAAGAAGGAAAATAACCTTGAGAAAGCAAATCTTCAAAGAATTTGTGGAATACAATAACCAGCTCTGTAAATTCAATTTACTTTTAATACCAGTTACAGGGAGTAGAAAGGAGCCTGAATTTGCACAGTCACAAAAGAAGTCCTGAGCTTGTAGCCCTTCTGCTCAGGAAGAGAAACAGATACATCAAAAGTTCCAAATTAGCTTGATTTGACCTCTTAAGAGGTGGCACATTATGTGCAGAAATTTCCACATTATGTTGTGGAAAACCCACTGCTTGCAAATTAATCACTTGAAAAACATATTCTAATAAATATTTCACCTTTCTGGTGCTCTGAGAAGCTCCATTAAAAAGAAAAAATATGATTATGCCCCAGGCAAAGGAAACATTCACTGTTACACCAACACAGGGTTACTGTGTTCAAGTATTGCAGGCCAGGTTGTGCTGGACAGGGCTTGGAGCAATCTGTAAAAGGTGACAGTAGAAGGTGTCCCTGCCCATGGCAGGGGGTGAGCAGGAGGAGCTTTAAGGTCCTTCCAACCCAAACCCATCTGGGATTCTGTGATTTTATAATTATATTGATTAAGTCAAGAGATGCACAAACAAAACTCACCATTAGAGGGAAGCTCAGTCTTCAGTTTTGAACTTGCCGCCGATGTAGGGAACGTACTGCAAGACCAGCTTCCAGTCTGTGGCCCAGATCACACCAACACCAGCCACACCACCCCATGTCACCAGGGTGGGGGTCCTAAAGAAGAGACACAGCCAGGTAAACAACAAATTACAACTGAGAAAAGCCTGGAAGATGCTCATGGCTGAGGTACCTGAGAAAATCACCTCAATCAGGAAAAAAGTTTAGAATTCCAGAGTATCCTGAGCAGGAAGGGACCTTCAGTGCAGCCCCTGTCCCTGCCCAGACCCCCAACAACCCCCCCTGAGCATCCCTGAGAGTGTCCAAACGCTCCTGCAGCTCTGGCAGCCTTGGGACCATTCCCTGGGGAGCTTGGGCAGTGCCAGCACCCTCGGGGGGAAGAACCTTTCCCTGAGCTCCATGCCAAGGCCTGACACAGCTCCAGCCCTTGCTGGGCTCCTGTTCCTGTCCCAGAGCAGAGCTCAGCCCCTGCCCCTCTGCCTCCCCTGGGCAGGAGCTGCAGCCCCCGAGGAGTCTCCCCTCAGTCTCCTCTGCTCCAGCTGAACCAGCCCAGTGCCCTCAGCTGCTCCTCAGCCCTTCCCCAGCTCCCTGTCCCTAACTCGATCTTGTGGTGGCCAAACTCGACACAGAAATACTGAAACAACCTCACAGACATGGAACAGCATTAGTTCTCAGGGCAGTTAAGATATTTTGACAGGAATAAGCTTATAGTCTTTACTTAAAAAGACACTCAGCAAAGAGGAGTCACACTGTCATACCCTGCTGCAGTCACAGCCCCTCGTTCTGCCCCCCACGACAAAACTTCGCTTTGTCTCCCACAGCCCTGCAAAGAGCAGCCACGGGCACTGCTATATTTATTTATGTGAAATACAGCCAGCCCCGGGTGGGTCGCAAGCCCTTTCCGCGGCTCCCCGGCCCCTCAGCCCCGGCCCGAGACCCTCCCAGGGCGCGGAGGGGACGGGGAGGCCTCGGCACGGCTCGGGGAAGGGCTCGGGACGCCCTCCAGGCTCCCACAGAGCGCGCCGAGTGCGGCCCTGCCCGGAGGACGCGGTGAGGGGAGCGCTGAGCCCCGCGCGGAGCGGACACACGGCCCCGGGCCGGAGCGGACACACAGCCCCGGTCGAAGCGGACAGCCCCGGGTGGGCAGCCCGGTCCCTCTCACCAGGTCTGCAGCAGTTGCGCGTAGCGCGGCCCCAGCAGCTGGCTCAACATGGCGACGGCGGCGCCTCAAAGTGACCCCGAGCGCCGGCGCGGCCGTGGCGGCGGGGCCGCTCCGAGCACGCGCGGGGCGGGGCGGGGCGGGGCGGGGCGGGGCGGGGCGGGGCGGGGCGGGGCGGGGCGGGGCGGGGCGGGGCTGAGTGGCCGCGGCCGTGCCTGTGGGGACCGGGCACACGGGCCCTGAGGGGACACGGGGACTAAGGAGACACGAGCCGAGGGGACGGGCTGTCGCCACGCTGGAGAGGGGACAGCAGCCCTGATGAGACACGGGCCTTGATGGGACGCGAGCCCTGAGGGCACGGGCTGTCCCCGTGCTAGGGAGAGACAAGAGCCCTGGCACCAGCCCTGAGAGGACATGAGCCCTGAGGGGACAGGGCTGTCCCCACACCGCAGAGAGCACAGCAGCTCCGTGGGGAACAGGCTGCCCCTGCCCTGGAGAGGGGACATGCGGCCTGAGGGGACAGGATGTCCCCATGCTGGGGAGGGGACCCGAGCCCTGAGGGGTGGCGGTGCTCCCGCACTGAGCTGACTCTGCTGCTCAGCCTCTCGCGCTGCCCCCTTGCCAAAGCGGTTCCCCAGTGCCCATCAGTGCCTCTGCGAACCCTCCTGGCGTGGCCACTCAGTGTCCCCCAACAGGAGAGGCAGTTTCCAGCCAGCTGTTTCAGCAGAGGGTCATAAAATCACCCATCAGTTCCATAATGTTCCGAGGCTCTGGTGGGAGCCTGCTCAGCCTCTCATGAACATGCAAGAGGAACTGGGGAACAGATACCCCAGAGCAGCTGTGGCTGCCCCTGGATCCCTGAAGTGTCCAGGGCCAGGCTGGACCAGGCTTGGAGCAGCCCGGGATAGTGAAGAGGTCCCTGCCCATGGGATGAGCTTTAGGGTCCCTTAGAACCCAAGCCATTCCATGATTCTGTGCTTGTCTGGCAGTGTGAACATGACGTGCCATTTGCCCACAGGCTCTGGTAGTCTCATCCCAGCTCATCTCCAGCTGGTAGTGACTCATCTCCAGGGAGTGCAAGCTCACTTGGTGGCCACTGCTCACATCTTGGGAAGGTGTGTGCTCTCAGCAACTCCTCTGTGCTGCTCCTTGCTCCTGTCCTCACCTGCTCTCCCAGCCCAAGCCTGCTCTGGGCACCAGCCTGCTTTCTGCTCCTCCCTGTGCCTTTGTTGAAGATCCATCTCCCAGGCTGCCCAAGCACACACTTCTCCCTCGTCTGGATCTGAGTTGTGAATTGCTGGCACAGGCTGCCCAGGGCAGTGGTGGAGTCACCATCCCTAAAAGCATTCAAAAAATGTGTGGATGTGGCTCCTGAGGATATTTTTAGTGGTGAACATGGCAGTGCTGCCAGGTTAATGGTTGGACTGGGTGATCTTCAAAGTCTTTCGCCATCTTAATGATTCTGTGATTTTATGATGGAGCTTAAGAGCTGCACCCAGAGCAGCTTGGGGAGGGCAGAGCTGCCTCATTGCTGAGAGAAGGCACCCAAAGGTAAGGGAGATGTAACCAACTGTGCCAGAAACAGCTGGGACTGTTTGTCCTGCTCTGTAGGAGCCTCGAGCCGGAGCAGCACAGTGGAAACACAGGCAGCACACCTGGGAAGGAGGGCTGCTCACTGCTCACAGGCAGAATCCTTGTCTCTGGGAGTGCCCAAGGCCAGGCTGGATGGGGCTGGTGGCAAGGAGTGGAATGAGATGGGCTTTATGATCCTTTCCAACCCAAATCAATCTGTAATTCTGTGAAAGTCCTGGGGGACTGGAGCCCAAAGGGCAGGAGGGTGCAGGCAGGTGGGGGTCGGGCTCTGTTCCCAGGGAACAAGGGACAGGACGAGAGGAAATGGCCCCAAGTTGTGCCAGGAAAGGTTTAGGTTGGATATTAGGACAGATTTCTGCACAAAGAGGGTTGTCAGGCTGCCCAGGGCACCATCCCTGGAAGTGTTCAGACAATGGATGTGGTGCTTGGGGCATGGGTCAGTTGTGAGCTAACAGTTGGACCTGATGATCTTAAGGGTCTTTTAAACGACTCTGATTTGATGGATTTCTCCCATCACCAGTCTGTGCTGGGCTCCTGGGATGGGCTGGGGGCATTTAACTGGATTTCCCACTTGTAGGTGCTCCCCAGGGGCAGAGGCAAGGAAAAAACAAGAGTGATGCAGGGGCAGGATCCACGTCCAGAACAAGTGTCTGAAAACCTGTCTGGTGTTTTCTTTTGTTTTTTAGTACAAGGCAAAGCCTTTATTCCAACTTCTCATTCCTAGGGATACAACATCTGAAGGACACACATGGGGATAAAAAAAGTAATATTGTTATAAAATGTCACATTTATTGCTACATTACTGTTATATACAGGACAGTTCTCAAAATCTACTTTAAAAAAGTTAGGATTATTTAAAAACTCCAAATAATCCAGCCAGCTGTTTTGACACTTGTATAAAATTATTTAAAAAAATGAAAACAATTCATATCTTGAGGCACTCAGAAACACAATTTCATCCCCCAATTGTGATTCATTTCAAAGAGCAACGCATTTCCCACCCCCAAATACTTTATTTTTTTTCTTTTTTTTTTTGCTGGGTTAGGCATATATATATATATATTTACTATATATATAGTTCAAAACTATAATGTGTATCTGATTTAAGAACAAGGATTTCAGCCACTTAAGTACATCTGGATTTACAGGTAGGCAGCATAAACATCAAAAGCAAGGACCATATTTTATTTTAAAGGCCAAAAACCAAAAACAACCCAAAACTTTCTACAGGGTTAAAAATAAACAACTTCCGCAGGCATCTTCCATCTGCTCTCCCACCCCCATTCCTACAAAAATATAGAGGAAGAACATCCCAAGGATGCTCTGTTTCCCCAGGGGGTCATTCCCATGTGTGGATTCTCCCCGTGCTGCCTCACCAGCTGCCTCTTCCCCCCTCCTGGCACACGAGCAGTGCCTGGTGTGTGGCTCCCTCCCTCCCCAGGGGCTGCATGTACAAGGTTTGCTCAAAAGCTGCTGGGATGGAGTGATTTGGGAAGACGTGGCCCTGGGGAGGGGGAGCTGTGTGTCCCGGAGCTCCATGGCCCCAGGCACAGCCCAGGGCACCCGGGCTGAAGCAGGAACCCCTCTGCTGTCCCGGGCTGGTGCTGCAGGCACACCCAGCTGAGCTGTGCTGGGCTGTGCCACAGCCTCACCCTACACCACGGCAGGGCTGGGCTGGGTGGGAGTGGAGAGCCCCGAGGAGCAGCAGGGTACAAACCCAGGGCAACAGAGACACCAGTGTGGAGAGCCAGGACAGGACTGCCCTTGGCCCTGAGCTGGGCTCAAGATGGACACACACACACACACAGGGTTTGGCAGAAGGTCATGGGGAGCCTGCACCACCCTCCCAACCAGAGCCCACCTCCCCGTGGAGCCCTGCAGGCCAAGGCACAGCAGTGCTGGCTCCCACAAGGGCTGAATTGTCCTGGAAATCAAAGCACAGAGCAGCAGCTCCCCTGGCACCTGCTCCAGGGCAGGGAGAGGCAGCTGTGCCGTGGCACTGGCAGCAGCACCCCCAAACCCTCCTGCCTGAGCCCAGCCGAGGGGCACTGCTGGCACGGGCTGCCCCTCTGCACTGGGAACAGCTCAGGGACACTGGCATGGGAGCAAGGGAAACACCCCCTCAGGCTTGGAGTGGCTGAAAGGAGAGCAGCCCCAGCCCAGCCCGAGGCTCAGCTGCTAGAACAGGGCAGTCTGGGCAGCAACAGGTGGAACAGAGCTTCTCCTTTCAGGGGCTGGGGGTGAAGGATGCTGGCAGTGCCCCACCAGCACCGAGCCAAAGGCACAGGAGGGTGAGGGGTGTGTGGAGGAGCCCCAGGACCAGGCCATGCCCCCTCCACTTCAGTGCTCAGTGTGAGCTGCATGTTCCTACAGACTCATCTGCCCCCTCCCAGCTCCAGGGCACAAGTCTCAAAATGCTTTTGGAGCTGCCAGGAACGAAGCTGGACCCTGAGGGCAGCAGGGAGCAGGAACTCAGGAGCAATCATGGACAGGAGCAGAGAGAATGGGCTGGGCTGGGATCTGCAGAGCCCTGGGACAGGGGAGAGGGATAAGATTTGCATAGGATTTTTAACAGGGCAAAGACCTTGTGCAAGCTCAGGGTACAGGAAATAGGCCTTGCTATTGCTGGTGTTGGGCAGGAGTGGGGGAGTCCAGTGCCAGGGCTTGCTCTGGGTCAGCCAGCACTGCAGGGGGGGGGGCTGAAGGCTTGTTTGGCCCAGCTCCATCCCCAGCTTTGCTCCACCTCCCAAAACCCAGGGACAGAACTGGAGCTGGCCCAGGCTCCCCACTATAGCACAGCAGGGCCTGCAAGAGAAACTTGGGTTCCACAGGCCCCAAAGTTGGCAGCAAAGCTCAGGGGGTGCAGGGGATTGAGGGTTTCCAAAGCCTCCTGTTTCTCCAGGCCCCACAACTGGAACCACCCAGCAAAGGCCCAAAGGCTCTGCTGGCTTCAGTGGGGGCACTGCTGAGACACAAAGGACCTTGGAGAGCAGTTTCTGCACTGACTCTGGAATTGCAGCCTCCTGAGGAAACCACAGCTTGATTCCATCTTTCCTGCCAACACACTGTGGGACAGCTGAGACAGCAGGGGAGCAGAGAGCCCACGATGCTGGCTGGGGCTGTGAGTAGATCTGATGGGGGTCACAGCAGGGGTGAATGCCAAACAGCTGGAATTCTGTTCCCTGGGGCACTGAGCAGGAGCTGCCACTACTGCCTGAGCACCAACCCATGGGAGGCTGCAGCTGCTTTGAAAAGGGAGAAAACAAAAATCTGCAATTTTACTGTTCACAGACTGGATTCCAGACACTCCCCAGTACTGGGGCATGCACAGCTTGTGTGCAGGGGGGCAGGGGCTGGCTGAGTGGGGCAAGAGAGGCCCCTGGGCTGGGGACACAAGAAATGTCCCATGGCAGTGTCCCAGTTCTGCTGCTTCACTGGGATGCAGCCTGGGGAAAGAGGAACTAGAAACTGCACAGAAGGGAAGGCAGCCCCCCTGTCTGATGAAGGAAGCTTTGGGGGGCTCAGTGCCCCCAAAGAGGAGGGCATGTGTCCCCAGGAGCAGCCATGCAAGCAAAGGCTGAGAGAGAAAGGAGAAAATGCAATAAATGGCACTGTACAGCATGTCACCCACCTGTGACACCTGTCCTGGCAGCACCATGGCTGTGGGGACACACAGACAGGCAGAGGAGCAGCTCTGGGGATCTGTAAGATCCCAGTGGAATGGAGCAGAGCTGTGGGATGGGGAGGGAGCAGACCTGGCCCTCACTCACAACACCTAAAGACAAGAGTTTCATTGCTACAGGGTGACATTTCAGCCCTGGGCTGGTGGTATTTAGGGGACAGCACCTGGCAGTGGTTGTTTTTAGAAAAGCCACTTCCCCTGGCTGGTTACACTGAGCAAGACACAGGAATTTTTTCTTGCTGTTCTTCCCAATTGTTCCCTGAGCACCTGGAAAGCAGAGATGCCACACTGGGCTGGCACACAAGGCTGTGTCACCCTGTGCCATCACACTGCCACCCCCTGCATTGTGCTTTGAAATGATCTTTCCAAACCCTGGCTCTGAGGGCTTGTGCTCAAGGATCTTCACCCAAGCCTTGCCATGGAAGGAAGTTGGCTGGATTTGCTGTCAAAGTAACACCTTAAACCACCCAAATGCAGCTGAAAAGCCCCATTTTTGTTGCAATGCCTGGGGATTCAGGCACAGTGAGAAAGGCTCTGGCTCATCAGGATTCCTCCCTGGCTGCAGGATGCAGAGGGGATGAAGAAGTTCAGCAAATTTGTGAACAATTCATAAATCTTCTCAGATTTCCAGTTTTGTTCAATTTATGGAATTTTCTTGACTAGTCCATTTAAGTCCACTTGTCCATGACTGCCACCTCCAATTCTTGGGGCAAAATCAAAGGGTTTGTGAACCACTTCAAAATCGTTTTTGTAGGGTTTCAAGCTTTCCAGGGCTGGGACACTGCTCCTTCCCTGCTGGCCCTGGGACAGGGGCACTGAGCCAGCCAAAACCCCTGAGCAGTGGGTACTTTGCAGCCCCAGCACTGTCCCACCACTGGAGCAGGAACTTTCATGGATGAAACAAAAAGCAGCTGCTGAGCCCTCCAACTTGCATTCTGGAGCATGAATGAGTCAAGTCGGTCACACATGGAGGAAAACCTCATCCCTTTCCCTGCCCACTGCTTCAGCAGCCAGAACAAAGGGAGGGAATAGCCAGGGTTGGAACCTGACCAGCTGACCAGGCTAAAATGTGTCTGTTGACACAAGCAAGCAGAACCCGGGTTCCTGGAACCACTGAGCTTTCCTGGCCTTCCCAGGGACAGAGCTGGGGCTGCTGAGGCCTCAGCATGCAGAAGGAATGGTGGGAGCAGCAAGCTGGGGAAAGCCAGGAGCAGCCAGAAGCTTCAGAGCAATGGCTGGGTGTTGGGGAGCCCCAGAGCACAGCCAGGGGCAGCAGGGACAGTCCCACCCTGCCCTGGCACTTGGGGTGGCTCAGCTTGGAGCTGCCACGGGCTGAGGCCACAGTGCCCAGGTGTGGGTGGGAGATAAACTGCCCTGAGCACTTCCAGCAGGGTTTGCCAAAGCACAGAGCACAGCCAGGAGCAAGGGGGAGCACCAGGCTATGCCACAGCCTGGGGGTGCTGGGAAGTGCCACAGGACCTAATCCTGTTTGCCAGTCCCTTCCTTTCCCTGTGCCAAAGCAACAGAGCTCCCCCAGGAGCCCAGGCTGGAGCAGCACAGGGCAGAGATGGACCCTGCAGGGAAAAGGGGATAGAGCCCCACATCCCATGCACCATCCTGCCTGACTGGGCTCTGCAGAGCTGGGAAGAACCAGGCACAAAATGTTTCAGAAGAGGAAGGAGAGGAAAGAAACGAGTAAATTCCTGGTGGATGTTTCTCCATGGTCATATCCAGTCCAGCTGCTGCAGCTCAGCACTGTCCAGCACCTCTTTGCTCTACACACCTCCAGGGCACCCAGAGGGGCTGCCAGAGATCCTCCTGAGTACTCCAGGGTGCTCTGGAGTGAAGGGATGGCTGGCCCAGGCTGGCTGCTGGAGCACGTGGTGCAGGACAGGCGCTCCTGCTTTCCTCCTTCCAGTGCTGAGAGGAGCCCAGGTGCAGCTGATGGTGCCCACTCAAAGCCCTTGGCACAGGGCTGAGCTCAGTTTGCCTCCAGGATGCCTGGGAGATGTGGCAGCAGTGCCAGCAGGCTGTGCAGCCCCCTGTCCCCAGGCAGTGCTCTGATTTCCGATGGTGGCGCTGCACGGAGGGATCTGTGCTGGGCACGGCTCTGCTGAGGCTGAGCGAGCCAGGATGAGCCAGGCTCCTCTCCTGCTCCAGCACCCTCAGGCTGCTGCTGCTTGGCCTCCTGGCCCTGGATCCTGCTGCTGCTGCCGTGCTCTGCTGCCTGTGCCTCTTGCCCGTTTTGTTCACTCGGTCTTTGTTCAGTGCAGCTCTGGCAGGAGGCGCTTCCCCCGCGCTTCCCTCGCTGCTCCCTCACCTGGAAGCGCCTCAGTCCCTCGGCTCTCCTCGGGCCGGGGCAGCTCGTCCTGCCCTCGGCATTGCGGGAACAAAGCAAACCTGGTGAGTCACCTCGGCCGCCGCCGGGGGCAGCGGGAGCTCTGCTGCCACTCGCTTTGCTGTTCAGCTTCCTTTTCCCAAACCAGAAGTGGCCGAAGCAAAGAGATGGTGAATTCAGCACGTGAGTTTGTTTGTTTTTTTTTGTCATGGAAGGTACAAGCCAGGCAAGGAAGAACATTCCCTCACTGTGGCTACATTCGCTTTTAGTGGCTTTCTGAGCCGAATCTGAGAATTCCTCTCTTTATATCCAGTCTCTCTTAATACAATTTTAATATTCTGGTTGATCCTAAAGATGCAACGTTAACTATAGAAACAGCAGCAGAAAAGCGGAGGGTACAAGACATGTTTTTATACAAAAAAAAAATTTTTTGTCGCTTACAAAACATATGCAAAAGAAGCTAAAAAAAACCAAAAGGCATTGCTATTTGTTCTACATAAAAAATCTCATAACTAATGTTCTTTTTTTTTAAAAAAGAAATATCAAGCTTAGGCACAATTTTGCTGCTGGCTGCTTGTGAACAAGCCAAGAGAACACGCCACCCCCTCCTAACTGAGTGATATGTATTGACTGTTCTGCACTTTATACTTAAGGCAATTTTTTGTTTCCGTTTTGTTTCTGACAAAGTGTTTTTTCCACCCCTTACGTCACGCCAGGATCCGTCTGCATGTGTCAGTATGAGCAGTACTACAGTTTGTGGTTCAACAGGGTTGCAGGTCACACCAAGGGTTTTCTTCCTACAGATCTCCATATCCAGAGGAACAAAAAGATCTACAAATAAAAAAAATAAAAAAAAAAAAAAGTCTGAAGTGATAGGAACTCAAATGAGAATAGAACTGTGCTCCTTGCACAGGCCCCAAGGCTCCTGCTGCAGCTTGTCCTGGCAGGCTGGGCAGGGCTGCAGCTGAACTTTGCCTTTGTTTTGGTCAGGCCACCCCCAGGCACCCAATGGGCCAGGGGACACCAAGGGACTCTCCAGGCACTCTATGGGATCAGCTCCTGACCCTGATCCACTCCTGGATCTGCTCAATGCCCCCATCATCTCTGCACTGTTCAGATTGCTGCTAGGTTCCCTTAAAGATGGGAACAGCCCATCAGAGAATTACCAGGGGATTTTCACCTTCTCTGACTCGCTTGCAATTTCTGGGACCTGCCCACTCCCTCTCACAAGGAAAAGGAATTGCTCATTCCCAGTAGCTAACTGAGGGCAGGACTGGGAGGTGCAGACAGTGCTGAGCCCACTCAGAGAGCTCCAAACGCCCCCATCCCAGCTATGGGGCTGAACTGTGCTCTGGGGCAGAGGCTTTGCATGTCCATGGGGTGTGTGACACACAGACAGAATCATGGAATGGCTTGGGTTGGAAGGAACATTAAAGTTCATCTTATTCCACCTCCTGCTATGGGCAGGGACATCTCTCACTATCTCAGACTGCTCCAAGCCCCTCCAGCCTGGCCTTGGACACTTCAGGAATAGGGCAGCCACAGGTGCCCTGGGCACTCTGTGCCAGGCCTTGCAGCTCACTGATTTCAGGGAGTGAATCAGGACCATGGCTGCTGCAGAGGGAGGGGGGCTGACCAGACAGAGCACAGCAGGGCACGGGCACAGGGCTGCACCCACACTGGGATCAAGGTGAACAGTACCTTTACATGTGTCCAACAGGGTTGTGACCATCTCCTAGACCAGGATGTGAAGCTGACAGTGTCATCTGGGGGTCTCCCACCACTCCAGACACTTTCTCCTCTTCCCGGCGCTTCAAGCAGGCGGCTTTGGGGTTCAGATTGCGCTCTGTGCCCAAAACAGCAAGGGAGGGGAGCAGCCTCAGTCTGGGCAGCAGCAGCAGCCCAGAGGGACAGCAGGGACAGTGCCAGGCAGGCCCGTGGGAGGAGATGAGCTCTGTGCAGCCAGTCCCTGCCAGGCCCCTGCTCAAGCAGAACCCCAGGCCCAGCTGCACCCCCACTCAAACATGGAATCATGGAATGGTTTGGGTTGGAAGGAATGTTACAGCCCATCTTGTTCCAGCCCCCTGCCACGGCAGGGACACCTTCCACCATCCCAGGCTGCTCCAGCCCCAATGTCCAACCTGGCCTTGGGCACTGCCAGGGATCCAGGGGCAGCCACAGCTGCTCTGGGCACCCTGTGCCAGGCCATCTCCATGTGCTTGTTACAGGAACGCCCAAGCGCCTCAGGCAGCCCTCAGAGCTGAGAACTGAATTTTCCAAAGCTGCTTAATGGGATCCAGGTGCCAAATCATACTAAGCATGAGCGAAGAGAGAAAGGAGCCTCAAATCCAGCCCAGGCTGGGGCTGAGGAGAGCTCAGCAGCCAGAGGTGCTGCTGGCACTGCAAACACACAGCTCACAGCAGAGCAGGAGTCAGGACTGAGAAGCACGAGCATGCAGAGAAGGGGAAGAGACAGGCCCCAAAATGCACCTGCCAGTGGTACCATACCTCGTACTTGCTGCTCCAGGCCCAGAATGACCTGCACCGCCTGCTGCAGGATGATCAGTTTGGTCTGTGCTTTGTCGGTTTTTAAGTGCATCTGGCACATGCGTCCCAGCTCTTTAAAGGCCTCGTTAATGTCCCGCACACGCACCCTCTCCCTGGCGTTATTGGCCATTCTCCTCTCCCGGTCCCTCAGGTCTTTGTCCTCCAGTGACAAGGCCTCGTCTGTACTGCTGGGTTCACAGCACCACAGGGGTTAGTCAGGGGGTGCAGCGAGGGGGGCTCTATGTTGCCGTGCTGGAAGTGCTCCGGGTGTCCACTGGAAATGGCCCAAACAGCCTCACTTTGCAAAGCACGTTGCTCTGGGTGCTTCCCAGTCACCTCTGTGAGCCCAGGGAAGGTGCTGCCAGCACAGAGCCAGGGGGCTGGAGGGGACACTGGGGACAAGGGTGGGCATTGATGCAGCATCACCCACCAACACCTTCTACCCTCTGCAAAATTTTGTTTGTTTTCAACTGAAAACTCCAAGACTTGGGGAGGGTATCTGCCAAAACTATCAGGTTTGTCCCCCAAGGAAAGATTTTGGCAGGAAGCAAATCTTTCTTTGTAAGATTTCCTTCCCAAATTGCATCTGCAGCTCCCAGTGCTGGTGTTTGGAGCAGTGGTGCTGCAGCAGCAGGAGCAGCCTGGCCTGGCACCCTCTTAGGAGCCAGGGCAGCATTGGGAGCAGGAGCCAGGGCTGCTCTGAGCATCAGACTCTGATGCAGACACTGAATCCTGATCTTCCCACACAGCCAAAAGCCCACCAGAAGGGGTGATTTTCTCTTCCAGGCACAGTCAGAAGCTCTGGGAGAGCCCCCACTGCTGACAGCACCCCAGGAATGCCTGACACAGGCAGGGATGGGGGAAGCAAAGTTGTGCTGGCAGCACCTTGAACCGTGGCCTTGCCCAACCTCTCAAAAGCCCCAATTTAAGCCCAGACGACCTTCTCCCCCAGAGCAAAACTTCTTGCAGGAAGACACCTGTTTGAGGAGGGTCCTTGACACTGAGGACAGCCTGTGGCCTTGGGCTCCTGGGGAGCAGTGTGGGGATAAGCCTTTAGCAAAGAGGGGCTGCAGAGCCAGAGCCTTCCTGGAGAGCCTCTGACAGTGCACGGCCACGTGAAGGGGAGCAGGGGCTCCCGGGCAGGCACTGCCTGTGTGGGACAGAGGGCTGCCCCCTGTCCCTGCTGCACCCTCTCCTGGCTGCCTTGGCCCTGTCTGTGACCCCTCCTGCTGCCCCAGCTGGCACTGCCACCTTCTCTCCACAGGACAGGCTGGGGGATGGGGCCATCCTGGCACCTGTGCCCCCACGCAGGATTCCAGATCCTTCCTCCAGCACAGATTGGTGGCTGCAGGTCCTTGCTGGTGGCCAGTCCTGGCTGGTGGCTCTCCCAGCAGAGGCCAGGCTTGGATGTCACACCAGGGCAGGACAGAGCTGTGTCCCCACCACTGGCAGCTTTCATTGTGTGAGGATGGGATGCTTTGGCTGCCTTGTGCCCCTGGGGGTCACCAGCCTGAAACTCCTCAGGCTCCTCCTTTCCCTGTAGCTGCAGTGGCAGCGGGAGGATCCTGGCAGCCCCCCTGGGCACACAGGGACCCGATGGCCCTGTGCCCATGGCAGTGCTGCCAGAGGGGGTGTGAGGTGCCATTCTCTCCTGGAAAGCAGCACAAACCCACAGAGGGGACACTGCCTGTCTGCACTAACTGCTGAGGGAGCCTGCAGGTACTGCCACCTCCCTGGCTGCCTCCAGGAAGGGTTTAAAAAGGGACAAGTTTGGGAGACCAAAGTGAACATGGTGCCAACTCTGCCTAAGCCCTGCCCCACCCTTGGTCCTGCCTGGAATCCACGAGCAGCAAGTACAAGGTAGAGTGGGACCACCGAGAGGTCACGGCTGGGGCATGTCTGTAGGAGATTGGAAAGAACAGAACCAAAAAATAAAAACTCGAAATTAAAAAAAAAGAAAAAAATCAAAAGGAAGGGGAAATTAAAAAAGAAGACAGGAAAAAATATACATGTTATGAAAGGCAAAAAATTACAAACTGAAGAGAGGCACAAAGGACTCCAACATCAAGGCACAGCAAGGCCAGCAGAGAGGAGCACAGGCAGGCACAGCCCCCGACGCGTGTTACGACAGCTCTGCAGAGAGAAAGGGTTATCCTGCCCCAGCACCCACTGCAGGAGCAGGAGAGCAGAGCATGCACTGCGGGGTGGGGACAAAGCAGCCAGTCCTGGCAGCAGGACAGCCAGCCCTCCTTCCCTCCCTGGGATGGTGCACACACAGCACGGTGCACACGTGGGGAAGGGACAGAGGTGCCCTGAGGTGTCCTGGTGAGGGGCAGAGCCTGCAGTGCCTGCTGGCAGCTCCAGGCTCAGCATGCACAGTGCTCCCAGCCTGGGTTGGACAGCTCAGGGATGCTGCTGCCCTCACACAGCTCCCAGGGCTTTGCCAGGTGCTGCACTGCGGGGACAGGAGCACAGAGCCCCATCAGGCACACAGAGGGGACAGGAATGGGCTCTGTGCCCAGAGCAGCCCTCGGAGATGGCAGAGCTGGACCCCTCTGGGAGATTTTCTAGTGGGGTTTCTGTCATTTTGCTGGCCAAGCACTGAGCACTCCTGGCTGGGGGAAGCAGGATGGCACAGGTGTCCCCACAGGGACCAGCATGCAGCACGCACGATGGCAGCGGGGGACAAAGGAGGGAACAGCAGGAATGGATGCAAAAAAGGCAAAAAAAAAAAAAAAATAAAAAGGACATCGACAGCCTTGGGTTGTTCCCCAAGGCCACAGGGGAGAGAGACAGTGCGAGGCACCACAGCACGTCACAGGAGACAGACAGACAGACAGCCCCGTGCCGATCAGGTACGTAAATATCACCACTCCGGGACCCTCACTGACCTCTAACTTGTTGCTCCAGGTTCAGTATGACTGATACGGCCTGGTGTAGGATTAGCAGTTTGGTCTGCGGTTTTTCGCTGTTTAGGTGCAGCTGGCACATGCGTCCGAGCTCCTTAAAGGCCTCGTTGATGTCACGGACCCGCAGGCGCTCACGGGCATTATTGGCGACCCTCCTTTCTCTCTCTCTCTCGGCTTTTTGCTCTGGGGGAAGAAGATCGTCCTCCTCATCCTCATCTTGACTAATGGTTTAAAATAAGAACGAGACAGGGACATTCCTCGTGTGCACTCTCAGCACTGGTCAACTCACAGACAAGAAACACACGGTGACCCACGGAGACGCCGAGCCCCCCGTGTGCCCTGCGGGCCCTGCCGGCCTGTGCCACCTGCAGGGACACACAGGGGCTTCCCAGAGAAGCAGTTAAGGCTCTTCTTCTGCCTCTCTTTTGTTTTGTTTTGTTTTTAAACAGCAAAGAAAGAAACCACAATGTGATTAAGGCCTAAGCTTGTTGCCAAGAAAGTGCAGGGTGGCCCAGACAAGGTGAAGGCCAACACTGGAATCCCCAGCTGGAATTTGGGAAGATGCAGCCCTCTGCCTCCAGGGAAGGAGTGGGGCTGGTGCTGCCTCTCTGGGCACCAGCACCCTGCTGAGCTCTCTGAGCTGGTGGCAAGGCCACAGAGCAGCCAACATGCTGGAGGACTCCACCTGAGCCACTGCCACTCCCCTGGCTGCATGTGACAGAGGACACAAGAGCCCAAGGCAGAGAGCAGAGGAACCTCAAGGCAGGGAAGGGCTCAAACGTGTCTGACTGGGGCTGAGCACTTGCTCCTGCCCTGCACAGCCCCAAGTGATCACACCAGCAGGTGGGGGATCAGGTGCATCCCTCTGCTTTAGGATCATGAGCACACCCTGAGGCCACAGGGACAGGCCCCAGCTGGAGGGTGGCAGGGACCCTTCTCCCTGGGGCAGCAGCAGGAGCCCAGACTGTGGGAGACCACCCCAGGCTCCAGGGTGGGCAAGGGCTGGGGGGCTGTGCTGCAGGATGACCCCAGGCCAAAGCTCAGTGCCTGGTGGGTCCTGGAAGCTGGACCCCAGCCCAAACACCCCTGGCCTGGGAACAGAGAAAGTGAAGGGAGAGACCTGTTCAAAGAGCACCTTGTTCTGTTCCGGGAGGGTTTCAGCTCCTTCTTCTCCTCCTCTGAGTTATCTGCCACTGACGTGTTCTCTTCATCCTCCTTCTCTTCCCTCTTTATTTCACTGGTTCCTGAGGAGACGCTGCTCCGCCCCAGCCCCCCGGCCAAGCCTGCAGAGACACAGCCACAGGTCAGAGACACAGCTCAGAGGCCTGACCACACAGCAGGCTGGGGTGCCCAGCCCTGCTCCTGCAGTGCCATCCCAAACTCATCATGCATTGCTGCTCCACACTCAGGAAGATGGAGGGGATGCTGGCTTTGCCCTGCTGACACTCCCTGTTCTCCCTCTGAACTCCCAGACCCTCCTGGTTTGGGAACCCAACAGCAGAGCACTGTGAACTGTGTACCCACACCTGTCAGGGAGATGGGAAAATACAGGTCAAACATGTAGGGTTAGATGGATATTGGGAAGGAATTCTTCCTTAGGAGGGTGATGAGACCCTGGTACAGGGTGCCCACAGCAGCTGTGGCTGCCCCTGGATCCCTGGCAGTGTCCCAGGCCAGGCTAGATGTTACACTTGGAACGTGTCCCTCCCCATGGGAGAGGGTGGAAGAGGATGAGCTTTAAGGTCCCATGCAAGCCAGACCATTCTGGGACTCTGTGAAACCTCTGGAACAGGCTCCAAGTAGAAACTGCCCTGTGATTGTTGCAAGGAAGCACCAACCTTGCAGAGACATCCATCTCCTCCCAGGCTGCTGCACAGGCCTGGACCCAAGCCCCCCAGGTGACTCCCCACACCCCCAGCAGGTGACCCTTAGCACAGGTGAGTCCCACCCTGCACCTGAGCAGAGCTGCCTTACCACTGTACGTGTCCTGCTGCCTGCTGAGGTCTGGGAGTGAGCTGGGCTGGGATGGAAGTGTGACATGGTTGTGGAGCAAGCTGGGGTTGCTGGACAACCCATCTTCAGGGTGGCCTCCTCCCACCTGCAGCACAAGGAGCAGAGTGAGCCTCAGAGGGGGAAGTGTTGCAGCCAGCAGGCAGTGGGACATTCACCTGAGCAGTCACCCCAGGACACCCTGGGGGCTCCAGGGATCAGGTGAGGCACAGCCCTGTGCTCCCCTCAGCCTCCCTCACCTGAAGCTCTGGAATGCAGGAGGAAGAGCCACAGCACCAGCTCTCTGGGACTGTGGTGGGGACACTGCAGCTCCCTGCTCTGAGCAGGAGCTGCACCCAGCCCACAGCCCCTGGCACTGCTGCCCCCACCCTGAGGAAAAGCCCCTCTGTGCCTGCTGCAAGGCCAGCACACCAGAGAGGACATGTGTCCCTTGAGCACCACCCTTTCTGCCACCTCCCCAGTGCCGCCAGAGCAAAGGACATCCCAGCAACATGGGCTTGGCTCCAAAGGGGCTGGAGGCAAAGAGTGAGGGCCCCTCCTGAGCCCAGGGCCCCGAGGCTGTGCCACACAGGCTGGGGGCACTGACAGGACAGAGCCAGCCCTGCTGGCTCCCCAGCTGGCAGCAGCCTGCAGGGGACACATCCCATTCCCTGCTCAGGAACAGAATCCAGGGAGCCTGGAAGGGGAGCACAACTGGTTTTCTGGAGACTGGAGATGTGTCACTGTTTGCTTATGCAGGCAAGCAGCTCTGCCAAAAATGTGCTGGTGTGGTCACCAGCCTCTACACAAGGGGAGACCCAGGTGACCCTGCATGGGAGCCCAGTATCCACATGCCCAGGGTGCCCTGGATCCATCACATTCCCTGGAGCTGGAATAAACCCTCACACACCAGCACTCTGCACAGAGGGACATGGTGCCTGCCCAGACCATTCAGGGCAGGGAATTCCTGGTGACACCTGGAACTCCTGTACCCACTGGATCCCTCTTCTCCTCCCTGCATATTCCAGAGATGCCCTGAAGTTATTTTGAGGGATTTCCAATCATGATGCAGGGAAAGAAGAGCAGCTCTCTCATCACTTCTGCCTGCCCCAAGAAGGGGCACAGGGGAAGGGCAACACAGAGCTGGTGTCAAGGGTGGACTCAATGTCCCCACAGCAGCTGTGGCTGCTCCTGGATCCCTGGCAGTGTCTCAGGCCAGGCTGGGGCTTGGAGCACCCTAAGGCAGTGGAAGGTGTCCCTGCCCATGGCAGGAGGTAGAACAAGATGAACTTTGAGGTCCCTCCAAACCAAACCACTTTGGGATTCTATGACTCAACCCTCCCTTGCAGGAACATGGGAAGTGACTTCTGTGCATGTCACCCAACGCTGCCAACACCTGACCCAAGCTGGTCCCAAAGGCAATGCCAGGGCATGCCACACGTGTCCCCAGTGTGTCCCTGCCAGCTCTCACACTCACCAGACTGGGGTGCCTGCTGCCCAGGGCCATGACTGAGGCGGGGAAGGCCTGGCCCAGGCTGCCCACAGCAGCACTGTGTGCAGGTGCTGAGCCCAGCAGCCCGTGCATGTCCCCGTGGCTGCTGGGCATGGCAGAGGTCTGGCCCACAGCATGGTTCCTCAGCACGTGGATGGCTTCATCCAACCTGTCTTCCATTTTGTTTTGCTGGAAGGGCAGGACAGAGACAGGTCTGTGTTAAGTGCCCCATCCCTGGATGTGTTCAAGGTTGGACAGGGCTTAGAGCACCCTGGTCTGTTCATGGCAGGAGGTGGAACTGTGTGAGCTTTAAGATCCCTTCCAACCCAAACCTTTCCACGATTCCAATCCAATTCCATGACTGCAATCCCATAAAGCCAGCAGCCCCCTGCTTCTCTGCATTTTGGAATGGCTGGTGGCCATCCTGGACTCAGGTGTCACAGGGCAGGGATGGGGAGAAACAAGCCCACCCAGGCAGTGCCATTCCCCAAATGCACAATGGGTCACAGGAGTGGAAGTGCTCAGGGCAGGGAGGCAGGGACTGCCAGGAATCCCTTGGGCTGGGCCACAGCCCTGGGCTGGGGGCAGGGGAGATGCCAGGCTGCTGGGGGACTCCAGGCCAGGGATGCAGCACTCGGCTCTGCTTAGCTGCTGCCACCCAAATATCCATCCCTGACCAACCAGCTGATTGCAGGCACTCAGAGAGGCATCCCCCAAAAACCCTTCACCACCAAGCCCTGAGGGATGAGAGAGAAAACGAATTTTTGGTGCCACTCACCAAGGTGTGGAGGCTCCCTTCGTAGCTGGGAGATAAGGCACCCGCTGCACCTGCCCGCGGCCACTGTGATGAGCCTGGGGACAAACGCACACGTGGGGACCGGCCATGGCCACTAGATGGGGCTGCAAGCTGGGACACGGCCACCGAGCCAGACAGCAGGGCCCGGGCACGGCATGGGGCACCTGGCACTGCATGGGGCACAGCGGCACCCGGGCATTGCATGGGGCACAGCAGCACCCGGGCACTGCATAAGGCACCTGGCACTGCATGGGGCACAGCGGCACCTGGGCACTGCATGGGGCACCTGGCACTGCATGGGGCACAGCAGCACCCGGGCATTGCATGGGGCACCTGGCACTGCATGGGGCACAGCGGCACCCGGGCATTGCATGGGGCACAGCAGCACCCGGGCACTGCATGGGGCACCTGGCACTGCATGGGGCACAGCAGCACCCGGGCACGGAATGGGGCACCTGCACTGCATGGGGCACCTGGCACTGAACAGCACTACATGGACACTGTGGCACCCCGTGGACACTGTGGCATCACATGGACACTGTGGCACCTCATGGACACTGTGGCACCACACAGACACTATGGCACCGTGAGGCACCACGAGCTCTGCTCTGGCTCAGACCCCGAGAGGTGCCCCAATGTCCCTGGTCTGTGACTCGCTGTGACCTTGGGCCAGGTTATGCTGCACCCCAGGCACAGGGAGCCTGGCAGCAGCTCTGCTGGCCACAACAGGACCTGTCCTGCCCAAGGGGAGCAGGAATGGGCTCTCAGCAGGTGCTGAATGTGGGTTTTACCACTTGGCTGCTTCCCACTGTGCTTCTCCAACGAGAGGCAAATCCAGCCACAGCCTCTCTGAGATGGGACACTCAGGGACAGGATCAGGAATGGCAGGAGAAGGTCCTGGAGTTGCTGCCAGCCCTGGGCTGAGGGTTTGGGGCTGAGCTGGGAAGTCCCCAAAGCAAACCCGACCCCCCTTACCCTTCACATTGTCACTCACCTGCGAGGCCCTGCGGGGACCCGACTGGGGTGGAGGGGTTGGAGGAGAAGTTATTGCTAGAGTGGTCGGGGGAGTAAATCTGCAGGGACAGAAGGGGGATGGTCAGCAGTGCCACCCTGAGCTAGCTGTCCCCCCCAGTGGCACCCACCACCTGCTGGGACCTCCCTTTCCAAACCCACTGCCAGCACAAAGACAGAGCCCAGTTCCCCCATTAATCCTGGGGTCTCTCTCTGTCCCTACTGTCACCACCCCTGAGTGCAGCCTCTGCTCTCCAGGGCCCCTCTCAGGAGGAAGCAGGAGCTCTCAGGAATTGCTGCAGGGTGCACTGTCACCTGCAGCCTGGGGTGTCACAGACACCCCTCTGCCACTGTGCAAAGATCACTGAACGGGACAGAGGCAACTCTCTGGAAACCCAGTGAGACCAGTGCCCTCCAGTTTGAACCAGCACACACAGGGCAAGGACTACTGGGACCTGCAAGACCTGCCACAAGGTCTGTGTAGGGCAGTCTTGGCAGAACAGCACCAGGCTGGGAGGGCATAGAGCAGGAAATGGGCTGCAGACCCACCACAACCTGCAGTGCCTCAGTTTCCCCATCCACCAAATGGTGCCAGTACTGAGATGACAGCACATGGAGAGGGGAAAAGCCTCCCTCAGAGGCTGCTGTGGATTTGGGGTGCATTCACCAAATGTGGCCATGTTCCCTGCTGGGTAGAGGGTCCCTGCAGCAGCAGGACTGGGAGGGGGTCAGGACTATCCTAAACTCTTACCGAGGCCAGAGCCTTCCCAAGTGCATCTCCAGAACTCCCAGCTGTGGTTCCTCTGTTACCTGCCAAGAGAGGACACAGATGTCACTGCCAAGGCTCCAGACCCCAGCAGTACCCTACAAGACCTTCTTTGGGGTGACCTCCTCTGGCCTGGGAATTTTCTGCTTTTAGTGCTTTGTTTGAAAATTAAATGTTTGTCCAGCTCAGCGCAGCTTGGACATGGAGCACCTTTCCCTAGAAGCCATCAAGGGGCTGCAGGGACATCTCTCCAAGCTCTGGGCTGAGGTGTAGTGCCACCAACAGCAACCACACATCTCTGCTGCAGCACAGCCATTGCCATGGGGCATCTCAAACCCCAAACAACCACTGGATGATCCCAGAGGTCTCTTCCAACCTTAATGATACTTCTATTCTATGAATTCCAAACTTGCTGCTCCACAGAAAAACAAGGTTTTTTTTCTACAAATCTGTGTCAAGATTCTCATTTCCTGGGGAGCACGAGCTCATTTCAGTAACAGGTTTTGTAACAGGTTCAGCAGGGTGAAAGACTGCAGCACTCAGAGGTTAACATGGTATCCAAACCCAGCATGAGCATTCCTGTTCTGGATCTAGGGGAGCAGCTTCACACAGGTGCAAATCCATCCCACAACTCATCTAAGCCACATCACCTCCAGGAGATAATGCCAGAGCTCCTGTGCTCCTCCCAGACCCACCCCACCAGGTGTAAACACCCAGGTGCTCCAGCAGCAAGAAGCTCACTGTGCCTGCTCCCCAGGCAGGGCTGCAGGCACAGGTGGCACAGCAGGACCAAAGGTGTCTGGGTGTGCTGGATGCCCAGGCTGGCTCTCAGGTGGCTGTGGCTGGGCAAGGGTCGCTGCTGGCCGTACCCATGATGGTGTCGGCGCCGCTGATCGGGGGGGTGTGGCTGGACACGCCGAAGGCGGCGGAGGCGGAGGAGAAGCCGGACACGGAGGGGAGCCCGCCGTTCACCTCGCCGGGATGCAGCTGGTAGTTCTGGCAGGGAGGGACAGAGTGAGAGGGGCCCTGGGAAAGCTGTGGGGCTCAGCAGCCAGGGGAGAAGGGGCCAGGGAGGTGACAAGGCCATGGGACGTTACCATGCGTTCGTGCTGATGTAAACTGTTGAAGCTGCTGGACTGTGGGAGCGGGGAGGAGGAGCTGCCCAGCATGGCACCGTAACTCGACTGGCTCATGGCACCTGGGGAACTCCACAGGTCTGCTGAGTTATGGAGTCCATCTGCAAGGAACCCACAGCTGAGTGGGGCAGGGACAGCAGGCCCCAGCCCCCGGGGGAACAAGCCAGCCCTGGCTGAGGGGCTGTGACTGTCCCCACCATGTCCTGCCTGTGCTCAGCATCACCTGCTGAGCAAACCAGGAGAAACCCTCTGGGACAGGAACAGGAGCCCAGCAAGGGCTGGAGCTGTGTCAGGCCTTGGCATGGAGCTCAGGGAAAGGTTCTTCCTCCCGAGGGTGCTGGCACTGCCCAGGCTCCCCAGGGAATGGTCCCAAGGCTGCCAGAGCTGCAGGAGCGTTTGGACACTCTCAGGGATGCTCAGGGGGGAATTTTGGGGGGTCTGGGCAGGGACAGGGGCTGCACTGATGATCCCTGAGGATCCCCTCCCACCCAGGATATTCAATCATTTTGGGGCTGCATTGTGTCTCATGCACTCCTACCCTGAGCTCCCTCCAGATGTGCAATCCCTCCCATGGTCCATAACAGGCAAGGCTGCCTCTGCTCTGCCTGCCTTGTGGGATCACAGGTCTGGGAATACCTCACCTGTCATATAAAAGGCTCCAGGGTACACAGTGCTGGGAGGTTTCGAGGGAGTATATCCAGCTGGATCCCTGCTGTAGTCATCACCTGAGTTGGATGGATACACCTGTGGGGCAGGAAGGGGTTGAAGAGAAGGGCTTGGTCAGTCCATGGCCTCACATCCTCACCATGGCTGTCCCCAATCCTGCACAGCTTAAACTTCAAACCTCAAACTTCAGCAGCATTTGACCACCTCTCCCATGGCAACAGAGCAGCAAGTGCTTCACTAAACCCATCTTTCAGGGGATGGAGGGGCAGGACACAGGGAATGGCTGCCAGTGGCAGAGGGCAGGGCTGGATGGGATATTGGGCAGGAATTGTTCCCTGGGAGGGTGGGGAGCCCTGGCACAGGGTGCCCAGAGCAGCTGTGGCTGCCCCTGGATCCCTGGCAGTGTCCCAGGCCAGGCTGGACATTGGGGCTGGAGCAGCCTGGGACAGTGGGGGTGTCCCTGCCAGGGCAGGGGTGGAACTGGATGGGCTTTGAGGTCCCTTCCAACCCAAACCATCTGATGAGCCCAGGCATCCTACAGCAGATCTGGGGGGGGAACTGGAGCAGCTCAGCCAACGTCCTCAAAGGGCACAGCCCTACATGGAGCAGGGCAGGGGACAGGGCACAGAGGGCACAGATGACAGAGCACAGAGCAGAGGGCACAGGGGGCAGGGAGCAGAGGAGAGGGCACAGATGACAGGGAAGAGGACACAGGGCTTTGTTCCTGTCACCCTCCTTGGTCCCCAGAACCTGCCCAGCTCCAGCAGAAGTTTCGACTCTGCTCCAGTTCCCTTTTCCATGGTTATAACTTTTTCTGGGTAACCACAAAAGCCACCACTGCTGCAGTGACCCCACTGGGGGAACGGGCTGGGTGGTGGCAGTGGGCACTGCCCTGTGCCAACCCTGTGCCAGGCTCCTGAGCACAGCCCCTGCTCAGAGCCCACAGGGAAATGGGGCTGAGGGGAACTGAGGCAGGGGGGGCTGAGCAGCCCCTCACAGTCACTGTCACAGGGGAGGGGACAGTCCTCAGACAGTCATCACACAGCTCCTGGGTCAGATTTCTGCAGCACTGCTCAGCTCTGTGATTCAACAGCACATTAAGCACAAGAAAAAGCTTTTCCTTCCCTTCTAAATTAACCAAACCCATCCTAGAAAGCCCTGACCGAAAATCAGCTTCTGCCAGGACAAAAACAGACTTTTCTTTTTTTAAAGCAGAAATTCAACATGCAAAGGAACTGAAATGGCATTCAAAGAAACTGAAATAGCACTCAGATGATGTGAGAACTTTTGTCACAGCTTATTTTCATCCCCTTTGATTCATTCTGAAACCGATAATCTTTTTTTTTTTTAATCCAGCTGAAAGCAGAGGTGGGGCAGGGGCCGGGCTCTGCCTGGCACACACGGTTCTCTTTGGGAAGGAAACTTGCCCGAGTTTCTTTTTCCTCACAGCCAGCTGCTCCCTTCTAGCCCTTGTCATCAAGCAAAAAGAAACAAAACTGATGGTGGAGAATGAAAGATACAATCAGAGAATCCTTAAGGTTGGAAGAGATCTTTAAGTCCAACTATAAAAGCAGCAGCACCAACATGCTCACCACTAACCCATGTCCTCCCTCAAGGGCCACAGCCACGTTTTCAGAACAGTTCCAAGATGGTGACTCCACCATGGCCCTGGACAGCCTGTGCCAGGCTTCTTTTTGTTTAAAAAGCAACCCCAAAGCCCCCCAGAAATCAACAAGGGTCAATGGAGCTGGGGAAGCGGCTCAGCCTGGAGAAAAGGAGGCTCAGGGGGCCCTTGTGGCTCTGCATAACTCCCTGACAGGAGGGGACAGCCAGGGGGGATTTGGGATCTGCTCCAGGGAACAGGGACAGGAGGAGAGGGAACGGCCCCAGGCTGGGCCAGGGGAGGTTTGGGTTGGATGTTGGGAACATTTCTTCACTGAAAGTGTGCTCAGGCACTGGAACAGACTGCCCAGGGCAGGAGTGGAGTCACCATCCTGGAAGAGTTCAAACAACGTGTGAATGAGGCACTTGGGGACATGGGTCAGCAGTGGCCTTGGCAGTGCTGGGGAACAGTTGGACTCAGTGACCTTTAGAGGGCTTTTCCAACCTTAATGACTCTGTGATTCTACAGGGAACTCGTAAAATAAAGACAAAAAAATGAGAGAGGGGGAAGGGCAAATCCTGACAGACACTGGCAGCTGCCCTTTGTCCCTCTCTCAAAAAAGAGAATTCCAGGCCCTGGTCCCCAGGATGCTGCCGGGTGCTGTGGGCAGAGGGAGCCGGCGTGGGCTGGGGGATGGGGCAGAGCGGGAATGCAGCAAATTGACTTTTGCTGTAATTTGCTGCAGTAGCGGGAGCGCAGCAGCCGCGAGCCCCGCGCCATCTGGCAGGGCTGGCCCGGGGCCAGGCGCCCGGCAGCTGCACCAGCAGCCAGCCAGAGCCAGACTGCAACGGCACAAAATGGCAGCAGCGAGGGACAGCGGGGGGAGGCTCCCCTCGCTGAGCATCCACCCCCAACATCCCTGCTGGATCCTGGGGGGCAAGTTCCACCACGAGCCTGGCCCCGACCGCCGCTGAATTCTCCTTTTGCTGCCCAGCACAGGGGAGGCTGTGAGAGCCAATTCCATCCTTCTGTGCACTCCTGTAAATCAGGGCCAGCCCCGTTCCCCAGCCCCGTTCCCCAGCCCCTGGCCCCAGCCCCTGGCCCCAGCAGCCTCAGGGACCTCCAGGTGAGGTCATTTCCTCTGGTTAAAATTTGCCAGCACGGCCAGAGCAGCTCGAAAAGCCCCAGCGCTGGGATTCGCAGCGCTTTGTGGTCTTGGGTTGTTTTTCCCTCCCTGTTTTTCTTACTTAAAAGCAGGAGCTGGGGTGGGACTTTGGGCAGACTGAGGCTAAACAGAGCAGTGACCAGACTGGGAATGCACAGCCTGAAACAGCTCCCAGGCACTGAACTCCCTGTGCCAGCAAAACCCTGCAGGAACCCACCTGCACAAAACCCCTGCCCGGGTTCCTCTGGCACTGCAGCCAAGGTGGGGCCACATCCAGCCCTGGATCCTGTGCCCAGACAAGCAGCCCATGGCCAGGAGCTCCAGGGAGGCTCCAAGGGGCTCCATGCCCTGAGGACAGCTCTAACCCAGCACCTACTGCATAGAACCATCAGATGGTTTGAGCTCAGAGGGACCTCAAAGCTCATCTCATTCCAGACCCTGCCACTGTCCCAGGCTGCTCCAAGCCCTGTCTAACCTGGCCTGGGACACTCCAGGGATCCAGGGGCAGCCACAGCTGCTCTGGGCACCCTGTGCCAGGGCTCCACACCCTCCCAGAGAACAATTCCTGCCCAATATCCCATCCAGTCCTGCCCTCTGGCTCCTGGAGCCCCTTTAGGCCCTGCAAGGGGCTCTGAGTTTCCCTGGAGCCTTCTCCATGTGAACACCTTCACTTTCCCAGCCTGGCTCCAGAACAGAGGGGCCCCAGCCAGTCCGTGTCTCCTGAGGATAAAAGCCCTGAGCCCAAAGGCCCTGTGTTCCCTGAGTTCCCTGAGTTCCCTGTGTTCCCTGGGTTCCCAGCACAGGTACCTCTGTGCCCATCCCTGCCTGGCACTGCTGCTCACACCCCCAGAAGCCCCTCATGCTTCCAGTGCCTCTCGGAGCCTTTGGCATCACTCCCTGTCCACCCACCCACCCTCAACTCCTGCAGCCACTGACCTCAGCGAGTTTTCAAAGCAGCTCGGGAATTACAGATTAAAGCACTTCATTTTAATGAGATGCTGATTAACCTATTTATTTTGCACGGGGTCCAGCGATAACATGGGGCGGGCCCTGCATGGGCGAGTCAGACAAGAAAGAGCCTTTGATCCATGGCCTTTGAGGCCACTCCTGCTTCACACTTCTCCTGCTGCCTAGATCTGCCTCTCCAGGTGTGGAAGTTCAAAAACAAACCAGGAAGCCAGAGATCCCAGCACAGGGAGGGTGAGGGAAAAGACACAGAACCAGCCCATGGTCTGAATATTGGAGCTTTGGCATCAAGGGGCAGTTGAGGCAAGAGCCAGGGCAGAGAGGGAGATTGCACAGGGTGCCCAGAGCAGCTGTGGCTGCCCCTGGATCCCTGGCACTGTCCAGGGATGGCTGGACAGGGCTTGGAGCAGCCTGGGGCAGTGGAAGGTGTCCCTGCCATGGCAGTGGAGGCACTGGATGAACTTTAATGTTCCTTCCAACCCAAACCATTCCATGATCCTATGAAAGCTGCAGTGCAGGCGTCACTCAGACACAGAGAAGGGGCTGAGCTGTGGCAAATGCCAAGCAGCTCTCCCTGTGGGAATCAGGGCCCTCCAGAGCTCTGCCAGCAGGATGGGCCAAGCCTCAGCACTTTGAAATTTGAGGCCAATAAAGGCCATTTGTTGGGGCGATGTTTTCCCCACATGTCGACTGGGGGTAAAGCTCCAAATTTCACACAGAAACTCGAGGCAGCAACAGGGATTGTGACTCGAGCAGGTTTTCTCTGTAAAAACACAGACTCTCTGCCTCATGTGAATCCACACAGATCCTCCAACACCCCCAGGTCTGTGAGTCCAACCTGGCAAAGCCTCTGCCTTCCAAACCCAGCACCTCGGCTCCTATCCCAAAGGCACAGCCTGTGGTGGAGGCTCCAGCTCTGCACCAGTAGTCAGGGAATGCCACAGCAGGGATTTCCCCATGGATGGGGGAGTTCCCTGGGGAATGGGGGAGGATTTCCCCATGGATGGAAGTTCCCTGGGGGAATGGGGGAGGATTTCCCCATGGATGGGAGTTCCCTGGGGAATGGGGGAGGATTTCCCCATGGATGGGAGTTCCCTGGGGAATGGGGGAGGATTTCCCCATGGATGGGAGTTCCCTGGGGAATGGGGGAGGATTTCCCCATGGATGGGGGTGTTCCCTGGGGAATGGGGGAGGATTTCCCCGTGGATGGGGGTGTTCCCTGGGAAATGGGGGGTCATCACACCAGCTCTGGCAGAGAGTGAGGGCCCATCTCTAGCACAGCACTGGGCTGGGGACAGAGCCGTCCCCCTCCAAGCACACAAACATTCCAGGCAGGAATGCAGCCCCAGCCGCCAGACAGCTCCCGTGCTCCTGCAGGAACCCCGCAGCCCGCTCCAATTAGCTTTCCTGCAGATCCCATTACGTGCAGCCACAAAGCCATTGTTGAGTTTATCCCCCCGGAGCAGCCGCGGGAGCAGGATCGCGTATTGCTGCGGGCTGCTCAGCTTTCCCGTAGAGCAGCGCACACCTGGACAGGCTCAGCGCCTCCCCCGGCGCAAGGGCACGGAAAGCCGAGCCCCGGTGTCGCCTGTCACTCGCCACATCGCAGCAGAGCCGTGCCCCGGTGTCGCCTGTCACTCGCCACAACGGGGCAAAGCCGGTCCCGGTGTCGCCTGTCACTCGCCACACCGCGGCAGAGCCGGTCCCGGTGTCGCCTGTCACTCGCCACAACGGGTCAAAGCCGAGCCCCGGTGTCGCCTGTCACTCGCCACACCGCGGCAGAGCCGGTCCCGGTGTCGCCGGTCACTCGCCACACCGCGGCAGAGCCCAGGGCCCATCCCCGCACACGGGAATTCCCTCCCCAGCCCCGCGATCCCAGCCCAGACCGGCCGCGCTGCAGGACACGGGAACGCGCTGCTGCCACTTACCGAGGAGGGGAGTCCAGGAGGCACCTTCCGAACCTTCTTGGGCTGTCCATCTGGGCAAGAGACGAGAGAATCTGAGTTTTCAAGGGGTTAAGGGGAGAGGAAACGAGCTGCAGCTAAAGTCTCTGGGGTTGGAAACTGCAGGCACAGACAGGGCTGAGATCCCAAATGTCCCGTGGCCAAGGAAGCATCAACAGTGAAAATGTCCAAATCCTGTCTGCACCCTTTGGGGGCAGGTTTAACATCCACACGGAGATCCCAGGACAGCAAGGGCTTGTTGGGAGACACCAAGCCCATAAATATAATAACATGTAATGTTATAACCCCTCAGTGGGTTTTTTTTTTGGAAATGCTTTTAACTTGAAGTGGGTTTGTGGAGAGAGGATGCAGAAAGGGAACACATGCAGGGCTGGGATGTATTTTCATTTGCTTCCTACACAGGGATAGACTTGAGAAAGCTTCACTGCTGCAGGAGGCAGGAATGTGCTTCCCAGGGACAGACCCCAGCCCATCCCTCCAGTTCCAGCTCTGGAAGGGGACACAGTGTCCTGGAGGAAGGGGACAGTTCAGGGAGGTGGTGGGGAAACATCCAGAAGCAGCTCAAGGGGAAGCACAGGCTAAAGAATAATAATTTAAAAAAATCTATTTTTCATAATTATTATTTTTATAATTATTTTCCCATAATTATGTTTTATTATTTTTCATCATTATTTTTTATGATTTTTCATAATTAAGGAAAACTCTGGCTGGGAGGTGCAGGGTGCTAACACAGCAACCTGCCAAGCCAGGGACTCTGCTGGGATGTACCTCCAGAGCAGAAATTCATCCCACAGAATGCTAGAGAATCATTTCGTAGGCTGAAATCAGAGTAGGTGCCTTTTTCTGAAAAGCACTGAAATATGCACCCATCATTGGGTCACTTCTGGTTTCATGTGTTGGGGAAAGCCCGAAATAGCAGCAGGAAAGTGGCTCTGGAGGGTGCAGGGGGAACTGTGACGAGAAACACGAGTTCTGGGGAACTGAAGCTTGTCTTCCCTCCGAAGTTAAACTCAGACTTGACCCCAGCCTTTGGTAAAGCTTATTTCCAGGTGGACCCAGACATGGACAAGCCCTGCTTGGGAACAGCAGAGCAGGCAGGGAGAGTTCCTGGAGCACATTCCCTGTGTCCCAGGCACAGCACCCAGACCTCCTGCTGCCTCCCTGCCCCTGCCAGCCCTGCCTGCTGCAGCTCCTGGAGGGCCACCAGCCACAGGCACAGCCTCCATGGCAGCCCAGGGCTTGCCAGCAGACAAGTGATGTGCAGTGTGGCTGGAGGTGTTTTTACAAGAGCCTCAAGCCATTTGCTGCTTTCAGCTAATCTGGCATTTTCCAGAAAGAGGGAAATTGTACCTGATTCTGAGCACCTCTTTTTTGAGGCTGGATCTCTCTCTGTATATATATATATATATGACATATTTCTATGCATTCCCTCCCCAGAAAAGAGCAAATTCATGCCAGGGGCACGTGTGGCAACATCAGTCCCTCATTCCCAACATCAGTCCCTCATTCCCAACATCAGTCCCTCGTTCCCAAAGGCAGATGTGGCGAGGGCACGTGCCCAGGTGGCACCTGGGGGACAGGCAGTCACTCACCTATGCTGCTCTCTGCACCTCTCCTGCGAGGATTGTTGGGGTAAGAAAAATACTGAGACCCCGCTTTGCCCCCGGTGGGGGAAAGTGTGCTGGGGCTGGCGATTCCCATCTCGCCGGGCAGGAAACCGGGCTGCAAACAAGCAGAGAGAAAAGCCCTGCCATGGAACTGCACTGCACAACCACTGGCTGGCAGAGAACAGAGCTGCTTTGAGCACCTCCACACCAATGCAGCTGAGGGGAAAAATAAACACCAGCCAAGGGGCCAGGAGGGAAAGCAAATGCGTAAATATGGGGGTGGAGGTGGGGGAATAGGTGTGCAGGAACAAAAGGGGCTTTCAGCTTGTGCTTTCCTGCTGGACCCCAGCAAGGAGCCTCTGCAAACCAGGGATGCAAACTGGCAGGTGCCATGGTGGGGGACATTGTGGTGCCACAGGCACCATCACAGTGCCATGCTCACCTTGATGTCCAGGAGGACATGATGGGCTCCATGCCACCAGCCACCCTGGAATGGCACTGCCACTGCTCAGGGTGGTTTTGTCCTGAGTTTATCAGGGAAAAGCCAAATCCCTCTTTCAAAAGGCAGGAAACTCCTCCCTGGTGTTTATCCCAGCTGACCTTGGGCAGGCTGGGAAGCAGGAGAGAGCTGGGGGAGCTGGAGCCCAGGGTGCTCCTCCTGGGCAGGAGCCTCTCCTGCAGCACTGCCCCTCTCAGCTCAGGAGGAAGCTCAGTGCATTTACATGGAGTGCACTGGGCTGGCAAAGGGCCCTCAAGTCCCAAAAGCTCAGCTTTGACCCATCTTCCGAGGGCAACACATGGAAATAAAGGAGGATTTCAGGCTTTTGAGAAAATGGAAAGAAAAACCTTTGCTTTCAAACTCCATCTCCTCCAGAAAGGGGTCAGGGAGGGAAAGAGGAGCTCGTGTGTTCACAGCTGGTGACATTCCTGCAATCTGTTCCAGTGCTCAGGTTTCCTCTGCTCTGTGCACAGCCAAGGAAAGCACCCGGAGGGATCCCGGGAGCTGCTGCCCTGCTCCTCCTGCAGGCAGGAACCCACTGGGGTTTTGAGGCCATTCCCAGAGAAAGGGGTTTTCTTCCTATTTCCTCTCCTTGGGGATGTCCCAGGAGATGGTTCAGGGTTAAACAAGGAGGAAAGGCCCTGCCAGCTGTGCCCCAGAGCAGGGCATTTTTGGGGAAGAACCTGATCCCCATCCAGGGCATCTCCAACAGACGATTTTTTATCTTTTCAAAAATAATAATAAAAAAAAAAAAGGTCAACCACTCCCCTCACTCCCCCAAGCTGGAGCCAGAAGCAACAACTGCTCTGGGGGCCACAGAGGCTCCACTGGCCTCCCCCCACCCCCACAAGGGGGTTTTGTCTCCTCTGCACATCAAGTGGGATTTGCCACCCGATCCCAAGCCCAGTGCCCGCCTCTCCCGAGGCCTCTCCCGGCCATTTGCCCCCCCATTTCTGTTACCTTATATTCCCCCTCCTCCACAAAAGCCCAGCAAAACCATCACATCCAAAAGCAACACTTGGCACCAGGCCCAGTTTTCTTTGAGCAGCTTCAGTGGTAAATGAAATCCACTCTGGCACAGCCAGCACAGCTGCTCCAGCAAAGGAAACATCCTCACTTCAGAGAGGAGGAAATTATGACAAATTTGTGTAAAATTAAAACATGTAATATGTGTGTGTGTACATGGATAAAATAAAAGCTGTCCAGCCAAAAGCTCCTCCCTTGGCTGCAGTGCTGGGACTCTTTCCCCTGGGCCACTCTGGGCACTGAGGGGGCACTTGGAGCCACACATCAAAGGGAGGTGTTCACTCCTTCCTGACAAACTATTTCTGGATGCTGGTGGCAGCAGGGGAGGTTATCTCAGGGCTTTCCAGGCTTGGATTGACACCTGTGGTATTCCCCACAGGAACCAAAGTTGTTCCCCCAGCAGAGCCCTGGGGTTCACATGGGGTGACCCAATGGGGCTGGGCTGTGTCTGCAAGAGGTGGCTCTGGTGTGCTGGGTCCCTTCCAGGATCATGGAGATCATGGAGTCCCAGAAGGATTTGGGTTGGGACCCTCAGAGGAACAATTCCTGCCCAATATCCCATCCAGCCCTGCCCTCTGCCACTGGCAGCCATTCCCTGTGTCCTGTCCCTCCATCCCTTGTCCCCAGTCCCTCTCCAGCTCTCCTGGAGCCCCTTTAGGCCCTGCCAGGGGCTCTGAGCTCTCCCTGGAGCCTTCTCTTCTCCAGGTGAGCACCCCCAGCTCTGCCAGCCTGTCCCCAGAGCAGAGGGGCTCCAGCCCTTGCAGCATCTCCCTGGTTCCTCTGCACTGGCTGCAGCAGCTCCACGTCCTCCTGCTGCTGCTCCCCAGGCTGGACAGAGAACTCCTGCTGCAGGTCCTGCATCAACAGCCCCACCATAAACCACAGCTCCACCCAACAGTCACACAAAAGATGCTGCAGCAGCACAGAAACAACACCAGAGATCCTCCCTCCCCAGAACTGGGACACAGGACACCAGCCAGGGAAGTGGGAGATGCTGCTGAAGAGGGAGAGGGGAAGGCCAGGGCAGGCAATGGAGGGGGAAGGAGCCTCCTGGAATGCTCCCCTGCCCCCAGCAAGGCAGCGTGGCTGGCTCAGGGCTGATCAACTACAAACCAGGAGTAACAACAACAAAACCAGTGAGGCTGAAGAAGATTGGCAAAGAATCGAGAGGATGCTATAACCAACATTTTCTAAGCTCTGACAACTCTTGTAAGCCAGCAGCACACACCAGTATGAACCACCAACACTCTACAGAGGTTTTGGAGCAGAGCAGAGGCTTTCCAGGATCTCATGCACAGAGATGAGATGCAAATCCAGGCTGGTTTTCATTACCAGACTCTCACTCTCGCGAGCCAGGAAATGAAGCAGAAAATCTCAGCTCATTTTATCATTACCTGGTTTAGTCCTGGCATCCCTGTGTCTCTTCCAAATGTGGAGTATGAGGCTCTTTCACTGCTCTTCCCTGCAGAAGGAGAAAAGACAAGGTTTGGGATAAGAGAGAAGTGGAGGGTTGCTTTATTTTCCCCCCTGGCATCTGGATCCTGCTAAGGGACAAATCCTGTTCCCATGAGGCAGCTGGCCCTGAAACCTCCCAGGAAGGGACAGCCTGAAAAGCTAAAGCAGGAGCTGCTTTAAGCTCACAGAGAGCAGGGCCATAAACACCAAAAGCCTGGAGCTGCAGAGCACAGGGAAGTGCTTGTGGCCATGGAAACTGGCAGGGTGAGCCCCGAGCCAAAACTCCCTGCAGACACCAGAGAGCTGCCAGCTGGACTTGGCAGGGCCAGGCTGGAGCAGCCCAAGGGCCAGGAGCAGTGACCAGAGCCTGGTGTGCTTCCAGAGAGCAGGAAATGCAGTCCCAGCACATGAGAGCTCAGCTCCTGCTCCACACAGGGCTCTGGGCACCTTTTGACCCTCTCCTGGGGGAGGCTCAACTTCCCAAAACCTGCAGTTCTCACAGCCAGAGCATTGCTGCCAGCAGGGACTGTGTGCCCCTGGGAGCTTCACAGAATCCCAGACTGGTTTGGGCTGGAAAGGACCTCAAAGCCCCTCAGTGCCACCCCTGCCATGGCAGGGACACCCCCCACTGTCCCAGGCTGCTCCAGCCCCAATGTCCAGCCTGGCCTGGGACACTGCCAGGGATCCAGGGGCAGCCACAGCTGCTCTGGGCACCCTGTGCCAGGGCTCCCCACCCTCCCAGGGAGCAATTCCTGCCCAATATCCCATCCAGCCCTGCCCTCTGGCAGTGGGAAACCATTGCCCCTTGTCCTGGCACTCAGCATCAATGAGGGCTTCTCTCACAACCATCTCACCCTGTACACATGCAGCTGAAAAGAACGTTTTGAAGGGCCAAAAAATTAAAAAGGAGCCCAGACCCCTGGTAGGATGTTCTCTCAATGAAACATCATGGCCTCTATGAACCTGTCCTGCCTCATGGTCACTGCCCTGGGCACAGCACGGCCCCAGCCAGGGGTGCCAGGACAGCAAAGGACACGAAGAAGGGAGGAAGGAACTGTGCTGTGCCTGGAGCAGCTGGAGGCACAACAGTGTCCCTTGGGATCCCCTCCACCCCTAAGGCAAAACCAGACACTCTTCTAGTGGGGAACAGGCACTTCAGCAGCCCCCAGCCCCAAACCCTTCCCCAAAAGGGGATCACAGATCACATCCTGCAGCCAGTCTGGCTTAGGCAGCAAAATTGGGAGGGGCAGGATTTTGCCAATCTGCTTAGCCTAAAGCCAGCCCTGAGGCCACTAAGATGCAGGTTAATGCACTGGGGCGACGCTGAGCCTGGCAGGACTCTCCCCACCCCACTAAGAGGTTTTTGGGGAGCAGATGAAGAGGGGAGGGGAAGCAAAATGCCTCAAATCAGTCCCTGAAGTACAGGGCCCAGAGACCAGAGAATGCCAGAGTGGTTTGTGTTGGAAGGGATTTGGAAGGTCATCTCATTGCAGCCCCTGTCACGGACACCTCCCACTGTCCCAGGCTGCTCCAAGCTCTATCCAACCCAGCCTTGGACACTGCCAGGGATCCAGGGGCAGCCACAGTACCAGGGAAAAGACAGGAGGCTGCTCATTTTGCAACATTACCATGGAGAACTTGGTTCTTGAACTCAACCCAAAAATTTTAGAGCGGATTCCTCCACTACAATCTCAAAGCCCCAGACCCCCATTCCTGATGGAAGGTCCTGGGGTGCAGCCTCCCCCTCCCTCTGTCCAGTGATAGCAGGAGGCTCTGGGTGCTGCTGCCATTTCCTTTCAGAGGCTTAAACATTAAGTAAACAAAGGTCAAAATGTCAGAGGATGGATCTCCTAAATGACCTAATTTCTAAAAGGGCTTAAGAGCTCGATCCGCCACAGCACCAGCCACAGGCACAAAGGACTCAGCAGGTTGTGGCATCAGGCAGGTCCTGATTACTCCCAAAGCAGAGGAAAAGCAGGGTAATGCCAGGGGGGGTTGGCTGGACAGCAGCAGCCAGGTCTCCCATCTGATAACACAGTGCTGCTTCCATGTGTGACTGCAGTGGGGAATCATGGAATGGTTTGGGTTGGAAGGGACCCTAAAGCCCATCGAGTCCCACCCCCTGCCATGGCAGGGACACCTTCCACTGTCCCAGACAGCTCCAATCCCCATCCAGCAGCCTCTGCCATCACCAGAGAACTTGGGCTGAACCATGGAGCTGCTGGATGTGTGTGAGAAGGTGAAGGGACACTGGGCAATCCCCAGCCATGTGCAGTTTAACAAGGGCAAGTGTCAGACCCTGCCCTGGGGTGGGGCAGCCCTGGATGCAGGGACAGGCTGGCAATGAGAGGCTGGAGAGCAGCGCCCTGGGAAGGGACCTGGGGGTCCTGGTGGGTGCCAGGCTGGATCTGAGTCACCACTGGCACCCCAAAGGGCCACCGTGTCCTGGGGCACCAGGCCAGGGAGGGATTGTCCCACCTGCTCTGCACTGGGGCAGCCCCACCTCCAGTGCTGGGGCACCTTGGGCACCACAAGGTCACAAGGAGCCAAAGCTGTTGGAGAGTGTCCAAAGGAGGGACAGGGAGCTGGGGAAGGGCTGAGGAGCAGCTGAGGGCACTGGGCTGGTTCAGCTGGAGCAGAGGAGACTGAGGGGAGACTCCTCGGGGGCTGCAGCTCCTGCCCAGGGGAGGCAGAGGGGCAGGGGCTGAGCTCTGCTCTGGGACAGGAACAGGAGCCCAGCAAGGGCTGGAGCTGTGTCAGGCCTTGGCATGGAGCTCAGGGAAAGGTTCTTCCCCCCCGAGGGTGCTGGCACTGCCCAGGCTCCCCAGGGAATGGTCCCAAGGCTGCCAGAGCTGCAGGAGCGTTTGGACACTCTCAGGGATGCTCAGGGGGGGTTGTTGGGGGTCTGGGCAGGGCCAGGGGCTGCACTGAAGATCCCTGAGGGTCCCTCCAGCTCAGGATATTCCAGGATTCTATGAACCCAGCTCTGCACTGCTCCAAACCCAAACCCACAGCCTTCTCTGGACGTCTCTCACTCCTCACTCAGCACCTGCTGCACCCTTGGGTCTGTGGGTGCTCCATGGGATGGGGGTCATTGGGAAAGACAGGGCAGCCCAGGCCAGCCCCTGCTACTGAACCCTCCATCACCACATAACAAGGGAAAAAAGCAGTAATAAACTCAGTAGAAGAAATATTACATTTAAGTGTCTATGAAAACAAGGCAGAAGAAAGAATGGCAAACTCTTCTGGATTGGAATGCACCTAAGCCTGCTGAAATTCAAAAGCTGCACAAGCTGAGCAAGGAAAGGCTGAACTTGCCAGCAGAAGGAGCTGTTTCTGTGGGCAGGGAGATGGCACAGGTGGCAAACCCAGACCCACCCAGACCCCACCTCGGCAGCCACAGCCCAGGGCACCAAACAGGAAAGGTGGCAAAACCCCAGGAAGGAGACAAGGACCAGGATGGAGACAAGTCCCAGTAACTTGGGAAAAACCCACCAGGAAGCTCCATCTTGCTCCCAACAGAATTACTGAAATCCTGCACGTGGGATCTTGTGGGAGGAGAAGAGAGTGGGAGCAAATCCCTTGAAGAGGAAAGGGTTTCCTTGGGAAGGGATGTGAAGCACAAAGGAGGCACCTTGAGCCAGTGCACCCTGAGACTGGATAAGCATTCAGCATTTCCAGATCTTTCTGGCACCCCCCTCCTTCCTTTTCCCCTTCCAGCTCATTCTCCTGCCCCTCATCTACCTGTGCTGCCTCAGGAGCCATTTCCCAGCCTCTCTCCTCTCCCAGCATGTTCCCTCTTGCAGGATCTGGCTGTGTGGGGCTCTGGGCAGCCTCCCCCAGCCCTGCCTTCAGCCAGGGCTTTTCCAGAGGAACCCCCCATGCTGTTTGTGCCACTCCTCCCAAAGGCACATCTGCTCCTGAGCTTGGAGATGAAGTGGAAAAATAAAAACTGCTCTCCTCAGAGGTTCCCACTCGCTCTGGCAGTGTCAGGGATTGGTTTTGGCACCCTGGATCATGGCAGCATCTCACCTCCACCAGAGCTAACTGCTTTTACATAAATCATGGGTTTGCCATTTTTCACACAGACCACAAAATCATGGAACAGCCTGAGCTGGAAGGGATCCACAAGGATCACCAAAGTCCAACTCCTGGCCCTACACTTGACAGCCAAAGAAAAAATATTTAAATGCTGCCTACAAGTTTTTCCAGCACTGGCAGAACCAGTGCCCCACATCACCCCAGCCCCAGCACAGCCACCACCCACCACACACCTCCCCCAGCCCCACACTGCTAATGCCATTAGAATTCCAGCCTGGGGGAAAAGGGGAGGAAAAACACAGCCAGGGATTAAAAAGGGGGAGGAAAAAAAGAAGTTAAAAAACCAGGAGCAGCAACAACACCCTGATTAAACCCATTGTCCAGGAAGACCCCAATCTACAGGCACTGACAATACCCACCCGATTAGAACACTGCTCTGAAAGGCAGCTAATTACTAGAAATAATTACTAGAAAGAAATCTGTTATGGCTTATCAGTTTCCTCAGTGTTTAACCACCCCACTCCCTGCCTGTCCCTGCTGAAGATGAATGGTAAATTGTGAAACTGGGGACTTCAAACAGACAAAAAACCCATCTCACCCTCCTCATCCTCTGAGAGCAGCTGGTTTGTCACTGTGCTGTGTCCTGGAACCACCCCAGGACAGCCAGAGATGCTCCTGCCACCTCTCCCACCCCAGGCTGGGAAGCTCAGAACTGCCCAGGAGGTTCCCTGTCCTCCAGGGAACCAAAGGCTCAAAGTTGGAAAACTTGGAGGAGTGAACAATGGGGGGCTCAGACACTGGTTCTGCTCACCTGGTTCAAAGCCCCCACCCAGCAGCCTGGGATGCTCCTCATTCAGAGCACTGATGGTGTTTCCATTCTGGGATTTAGAATCACAGAACCCTGGAATATCCTGAGCTGGAGGGGACCCTCAGGGATCTTCAGTGCAGCCCCTGGCCCTGCCCAGACCCCCAACAACCCCCCCTGAGCATCCCTGAGAGTGTCCAAACGCTCCTGCAGCTCTGGCAGCCTTGGGACCATTCCCTGGGGAGCCTGGGCAGTGCCAGCACCCTCGGGGGGAAGAACCTTTCCCTGAGCTCCATGCCAAGGCCTGACACAGCTCCAGCCCTTGCTGGGCTCCTGTTCCTGTCCCAGAGCAGAGCTCAGCCCCTGCCCCTCTGCCTCCCCTGGGCAGGAGCTGCAGCCCCCGAGGAGTCTCCCCTCAGTCTCCTCTGCTCCAGCTGAACCAGCCCAGTGCCCTCAGCTGCTCCTCAGCCCTTCCCCAGCTCCCTGTCCCTAATTTAAATGATTTCTAATTAATTTTCTTACTCTTTTGACAAATTTTTGTTATTCAATCCAGTGTAACACAGCCCAGAGCTCCCTGCCCATCCATCCCTCCCACAAACAGCTCTGATTTTCCTCATCACCTGTGGAGCTGAAGCTGTGACTGAAGATTCCCCTCACATGTGCCTTAATGAGAGCAGGAGGGGCATAACCACAGCCCTGTGGGAGCCCTGGACGGGGGGAGCATCTCCCACAGTGCTGTGCCAGGGCAGCTCCTCTCGGGTGCCTCCCAAAGTCAAGCTCCCATCACGTCCCATGTTCATCCAAAGAACATCCATGAGCTCAAACTCAACAGCTGAACAAAAATCAAATGCTTTTCCTTTCAAACTGCTTTTGGATCAGGTGTGCACCCTTGTGACCCACCAGGTCAGTACTCTGACACTGAGCTGGACTGGGGTGAGGAGCAGGGACCATTCCTCTGGCTGCCACCCACTGCTGCTCCTGCTCTGGGACCACTGCAGGGAACACCAGGGATTCAATCAGAGCTTTGTACTCCCCCAGCTCCACCCCAGGGGCTGAGCAGCCCCTTCCTCAGCACCCTGGGAGGGGACTGAGGCTGGGGAGGGGGACCCTGGGCAGGGGAGGAGGGCTTGTGACCCCAGTTCCCAGCACAGAGACACTCTGGGCACAAATCTGCATGGACACATTGCACTGCTCCCTCCCCAAGAGCCCCTCCACCCTGCAGCTTCCCACCCCTGGCCCTGCTCCCTGCCAGATCAGTCTGAGTGCTGACATGCAGGAGGGGGAGCACTGGCTGCACCAGGGCCCCAAAATGCCACCAGCCTGCAGGGACAGGGATGTGATCACTGCCCCAAAGCTCAGGCAGGCAGGAGCTCCTTAGCCCACCAAACACTGTCAGAGCACAGCCTCTTTTTCCACATGGAAAATTGAGGCAAAAAAAAAATTTCTCCAACGAGTGCTACCTGCTGTAGTGTCCTTTTCTGTGGAAAGGTGCTCCTTGTCCCTGAAGCCCATCCTCAGAGGAAGGGAGGCTGCAGCCTGGCCCTGGGGCATGCATGGACTTCAGGGACACAAAATCCAAAGGATGGGGGTCCCAGGAGGAGCCATCACCACCCTGCCTGCTCAGTGCCCCAGTATTGACTCTGGGGGCACTTTCAGCTCAGCCTCCCTCTCTACTGGCCTGACCCAGCACTGCCAGCACAGAGCATCCAGGCTGCTCCCAAAATGGTTCTTCCCACAGTTCCTGATCCTCTCTGAAGAAATAGAGGTCGAGTGGGAAAGAGATAAAAATTCTGATCTTGAAGAAGGGCTTAGATGTTTCACACAGTTTTCATCCATAATCTACCACAACATGTTCATCCCCATCTGCTCCCTCCACCTCCTCAGATTTTAAAATTCCCTGGCTCCACTCAACACCCCATTAACATGAACTTCCCCCCTGAGGGGCACCTTGCTGGAAACCAGGGCACACAAGGCATACATTTCCAAAACTCCCCTTTCCCTCCCACTTTTCCTCTGCTTTTACACAAGCATTATTTCATTTTCCTGCCTTTTTTCTTCCTTATCCCTTTGCATTTTGCCACCCTAAAAGTTTTCAGAAGCAGCTTGGAAAAGAGGAAAAGAAAATCCCACTCCTGCTCTTCCCCATGTCCTTCCTTCCCAGAACATAAAGAGGTAGGTTTAGATTGGATATTGGGCAGGAATTGTTCCCTGGGAGGGTGGGGAGCCCTGGCACAGGGTGCCCAGAGCAGCTGTGGCTGCCCCTGGATCCCTGGCAGTGTCCCAGGCCAGGCTGGACATTGGGGCTGGAGCAGCCTGGGACAGTAGGGGGTGTTCCTGCCATGGCAGGGGTGGCACTGGGTGTGCTTTGAGGTCCTTTCCCACCCAAAGCCCTCCATGATTCTTTGATTCTACAATGAAAACTGATTTATGTATTTTGGAACCTGCTCCCAGAATCAATGCTTTTTACTTTAACCACGTTCACTTTTAGAAACAAAAGGGACTTGGAAATATGAGGAACTCTTTCCCCCTGCCTGTTTCCTGTTTCAGTGGTGCTGCTCCTGATGCCCCTGTGCCAGAGAGTGGCCACAGGGCCAGAGCTGCCCTGGAGTCACCTCACGTGCAGGAGTGGCTGGGCTGCAGGGAGAGCCGTGCTGGCTGCCAAGGGCTGGAGCCCTGGCTTTGAGAGGGAGCCAAAGGTGTCCTCCCCCACACATCAAAGGGAAAAGCTCAGTGCTCCTCCCCAGGCAGCTCCTTCTCAGCTGGAAGCTCCCAAAGCTGCCTTGGCCCCAGGTGTGGGATGGGCTGGGTCTCCCCACGCACGCCCCCCAGAGCTGCAGCAAGGCTCCCTGTCCTGCCCAGGAGCTTCTCTGTGCCCCACTCACACTGTCCTGGGCCACAGGGAGAAGGAAGATCCTCCTTGCAGAGGGACAGCTGCTCAGAAAGGCTCCCCTCCTGCACAGGATCCCCAGGACACCCAAAACTCATCCCCAGCAGCACAAGGGGGGGGCAGAGCTCACAGTGAGCCCCAGCCCTGACCCAGGCCAGGAAGGGCCAATGTGTGGCTGCTCCTGCCCCACAGCCACCCTGCTCTGCTCTTGCCCTTGGCCACCACATCCACAGGGGGATTTTGTGTTGGGGGATTTGGTGTTTCAAACACAATTCCCTATTCTCACCCCTCCCTCCCACCCACGAGCAAGCCCTGCCCCAGCCCTGCTCCTTCCACATGTGCTGGAGCATTTTAACCACCCCTGCCTGGCAAAGATGGGAGGGACTAACCCCAATTCCTGACCTAATGCCATTAGAGGTCTCTAAGCCCTCCAGGAGGGATATTTTCTGCTCTTAATCTCTCCTCCCACCCCCAGGCTGGGGGAGGTGACTGGGTGGATGGTCACACACACCAGTCACTCAGGATCACTGTTCCCAGCACTCACCATCCCTGGGAGCTCCCCACACTGCCTGCCTGGAGCTGGGGATGCAGGGCCCAGACAAGGCTGCTAGAGCCTGGCAGGATATGGGAGGAGGCCCCCCAAACCCCACTGCAGCAAAGGGAGCAGCCCCAGCCCTCTGGGAATTGACACCAGCCCCTTGCAAGTCTCAGCACCCAGTGACCATGGAGGGATCACCTGGTGCCACCTCCCCACTCAAGCAGGGTCCCCCCAAGTCCTTAATAAACCCTTCACAATGAGTATCTCTCCCACCTCTCATTCCCAGCTTCCAGGAGCACACTGAGCCCATTCTGGTGGGCATTGACCCCTGCTACTGCCTCAGGGTGCTCCCATAAAGCAGGGAAAAATACCACACACATGAAACAGCTGGCACAGCTGGAACCCTCTGGGTACCAGCTCCTGGAGCACAGCTTGGACAACACCTGGAGCAGGTGCTGCCCCAACACTCCCCCAGCAGGGGCAGGCACTCACCCACGAGTCCAGCTGCCAGGAATGGAGCCGAGGAGATGCTGTTGTGGGATGGCAGCTCCCGGTGCTCACTGTAGTGGGGCCCTTCACCATAGCTCTGCTGGGACAACAGGGGACAGTCACACCTGGCTGTGGGGGTGCTGAGCACAGCCCTGCCCAGCCTCCCCAGGAAAGGGCAAAGCCAAAGGCTCCTTGTGAAAAGGGCATGGGAAGGATTTTATCCTCGTGCCAAGGGCGTGCAGAGGGCGTTGGGAGGGGACATGGCAAGAGGGGACATGGAACCCATGCTGGCAGCTCTTGGGCAGTTGGCACCCACCAGGTAAGAGCCAGACACCCCCTGAACCAAGGGAGTGGAGGAGTAAGAAAAAGGCTGGATAAATGTAAATGTATATTTTTAGATATATTTATATAAATTCTAAATTACAAATGAGAGCTGACACCACAGCCCCAGCTCTGTCACTGACCAGAGGGGAGGGAAAGGTGTCATTGCAAAAACAAATCACACAAACCCATCAAAACAAAAGGGACATAATTTCCATGAAGTTTGTGTCATTTCTCTCTTCCCTACTCAGGCCCCAGCCATGAGGTGTTGCAGCCTCAACTCCTTCCCTGCAAAACCCTTCCCAAGTTCTGCATCCCCCCCAAGGCTGCCATGGCCAGAGAATGTGGTGGATTGCAGGGATTCCCTCCCAAAGTCTTGTGGGGTGGGTGCTCAGGAAGCTTTGCCTTGAGATGAGATCCCTCAACCCACTCAGATCCCTTGACCCACCCATCTGTGTGTCCTTGGGGACCTGTCCCACCCCACACCAACACTGGGTGCAGGGAGGAGATGCCTGAGCAGCACAGGAGCCAACACAGTGCAGGTCTGGGAGAGGCTTTTGGAGGAGAAACCTCCAAGGGACCTCAAGGCAGCAAAGCCTGGGGAGAAGGGGATGGGGGAACCCATGTCCAGGGTGGTCAGAGGCAGGTCAGAAAGGAGCCATTTATTCTGGCTGAGCTTGGTGCCTGTGCTTTGTCCTTACCCTTCCCTGGTCAAACGTGGAGCTGTTTTGATCTGCCGTTCCCCAGGAACCTGATCCTGCTCTTTCATCCAAGCCTGCCGAAAAACAGGAAGAACAAAGGTTACTCTTTGCTTTATCAGCAAAGCCTCAAAGGTGTTCTCGTAAAATTAACTCTTCCTTCTACAAACAAAACAATATTTTCATTAATAAACCACTTCCACTTGGCGTGACTGAGCCTCCCCTCTGCCTCCTCACCTTCCCACTGCTGCTGGGAGTTATTCCACACACTTCAAAGCAAATCCCACCACAGCTTGGAAATGGTTCAAAACATGGGACAGTGGGAAGAGGAGAAACAAGTATTTTAACTCCTTTATTCCAGAGAGCACCCACGAACCTCCTTCCCCCAGAGAGCCAAGGTGAGAGGGACTGAAGTCTAAACCAAAACCACATTGTATCCATTAGGATGCTCCAGCAGGACTTGAATTTTGCCAGTGGTGCTGCAAGATCATGGGCAAAACTCTGTTCAGCCTGAGCAGAGTGGAAGAGTTCCCAGAGGCAAATCCTCAGGTGGGAATTGCTGGGGGTGCAGATTACAGTCACCTGTCCAGGGGTGTTCCTTCAGCCCCCCAGGGCTCCCCTGAGGAATGGGGCCATCAGAGCACACCCCCAGCCCTCTCAGCTTTAGCCCTCCCAAGAATTTCCTCAGCAAAACAGGATCCAGCCCAGAGCAGCAGAGGAGCAGGCAGAAGGTTTTGCAATGTTCCTGCAAAGGCTGTGGTGGGAAATCAGCTCCTTTCATCCCCTGCCAAGTGCAGACAGCACCTCCTGGGCTGCACCAGGGACTCAGAGAATCATGGAGAGGTTTGGGCTGGAAGGGACCTCACTCATCCCATCACACCCCTGCCATGGCAGGGACACCTCCCACTGTCCCCAATGTCCAGCCTGGCCTGGGACACTGCCAGGGATCCAGGGGCAGCCACAGCTGCTCTGGGCACCCTGTGCCAGGGCTCCCCACCCTCCCAGGGAACAATTCCTGCCCAATATCCCATCCAGCCCTGCCCTCTGGCACTGGCAGCCATTCCCTGTGTCCAGTCCCTCCATCCCTTGTCCCCAGTCCCTCTCCAGCTCTCCTGGAGCCCCTTCAGTGAGCTGGGAATGTCCATCATGACACAAAAACTCTGGGATGTTGCATCAGCACAGCTCCCACAGTTCCAGCTGATACCCAGCCACAGGGAAGGAACCTTCCCTGGAAAACAGCCTTGACCTGACTGCAGGATCTCCAACTGTGCTGCTGCATCTCCTGCTCCAGTGGGTGACCAGGGGCTGGGAACAGCAGCTGGTGTTCAAAGCAGGTAAATCCAGGGATTTGAGAGGGGCTGGGCAGGGTGGGGGCATCCCTCACCTTTGGGGGGGCTGCACAAACACTTGAACCTTGCTGGGCTGGGCAGGGAGAACTCCAGACCTGCACAAGGTTGAGAGTGAGGATGGCACCAGCCATGGGCAATTCCCAGCCCATGGTCACCCCTGTCCCCCACGGGGGTCCTGGCCACTCTACCATGGATGGCTCCAGGCTGTGCCAGCAGCACTGCCCTGTGCCTCTCTGGGGACCCCTCCTGTGCTGGTTCTGCCAAGGGGGATGGCACCTCCAGGTGCCCCAGGACACCCTTTTGGGAGCAGGGAGCTGAATGGCAGCAAGGACATGGGGGCAGGGGGGGCAGGGCTCACTCCCATTTTGCTTGGCAAAGCTGATTATTATGGCAAACATGCCTCAGATTTGTCTCCTCCGCTCCCCTCACTGTTCATTTAACCAGAAACTTCTTTCAAATTACATCCTTCTATTTCTGTGCCTTTGTGTTAATCATTTCCCCAGAGAATTGGTGTTTAATTGCTGTCTAATTTGCATAATTATGCATATTAATCTCCACACCTAATGAATATTCATAATTCTCATTTAGATTTTGTTTTCTAATCAAAAATTTCCAATGTGATTACTGTGCAGAGCAGGGATAAGCCTCTAATAATACCTTGGATACTAGGGAGAATTACTGCCAATTCTCCCACCTCCTACTTCCTAGAATAAACTTTTGCTTTGCTAATGTGTTTTTCCAAAGCAATTCATCTGCAATCCCTGCAAACCCTGGCAAGGCAGGAGGCAGAAATGCTCCTTTGAGTAATTTTGCTGTCACGGGTGGTTTTACAGCTCCCCAAGGATTGGGGAGAAGACACGTGCAGGATCAGCAGCCTTGGACATCCTTGGAAAAGTGGTTCCTTCAGGCTGGAAAGATGAGGACTGCAGCACCACAGTCTCCAGGACGAACCTCAGAGGCAGAGGGGAAGCCAAAGCATGGGGGTGCAGACCCTCACACCCAGCCCTGCCCCACACAGGATGGGGGTCCTGGGGGTCCTGGCGGTCCTGGGGCACCCTGACCTCCCACAGAGCCCCTGCTCCTGCCACCAACCCACTGACAGCACAGCAGCATCCCCAGGCCACAGTGTGCCTGGAGAGGATGCTCAGGGAGCTCTGGAGGGAGACAGGGTGCCTGAAGTCCAGGGAAATTTTCCCCAGGTTGTTGAGTCTTCCTCCCTTGAGTGTCCCTTCAGATATTCAAGAACTCTTGAGTTGTGCCAAAACAGTCTGGACACAATCCTGTGCCCTGTGCTCTGAGCAGGGAGATGGGACCACATGAGGTCCTTCCAACCTCACCCATTCTGGCATTCTATGCCAAAAGATCTGCAAAATAAAAGCAAATCCTTGCCCAATCTCCCCAAGGAAGGAGGGAGAGGGGACAGTGAGTGGCACAGGGGGCAAAGGCTGAGGGTCACACATGCCCTAGAGAAGGACAAACCCCTGGCACAAGTTGCTGTAGCCTGTGGTACCACCCCATGGCACAGACCCTGGAGAGGGGCCAAAGCCCTGAGGGCTCTCAGTGCCTGCAGGGGATGAGCCACTCATCCAGAGCACAGCCAGATCCCCAACCTCTCCTCAGCCTCTTTGTGACCCCAAATGGGACCACAGCAAACCAGCCCTTGTTTTTTTCAGGAAGAAATTCCTCCCTGGGAGGGTGGGGAGCCCTGGCACAGGGTGCCCTGGATCCCTGGCAGTGTCCCAGGCCAGGCTGGACATTGGGGCTTGGAGCAGCTGGGACAGTGAAGGTGTCCCTGCCATGGCAGGGTGGCACTGGATGGGCTTCAAGGTCCTTCCCAACTCAAACCAGTCTGAGATTTTGTGATTCTATAACCCCGGGGGAAACCCAAAAGGTCTCTTGTACCCTCAGGTAGTTCCTGTGGTTGCCAAGGTGAGGTGAGGTTCCACTCTCCCACCAAAGCAGCAAAAAGCATCCCAAGGTTCTGGAAGCATCTCTGAAGGGCCCATGCCAGCTCTGTCTGATGTCTCCTGGAAAATAAAGTCTTGCACCTTCCCCAGGCAGCAGCCAATGGCTTGAAAGGTGCTAGCAAACATCTCCCTATTTTCAACACCTGCAGGTGTTTTAGGAATTCAGGGATTTCTGGGCTGAAGCCAGGAAAAAGCAGACTGCCCTCTTTCAATGGCTGGCATCTGTCCTACATTCCCTGCCAGCCCACTCTTCCCTCCCTTCATATTCCTAAGGATCTACAGTTTGGCAGCAAATGTCCCCAGTCAGCCCTGCAAAATCCCAGAGTTTGGCCATGGGCAGGTGTGTGTGGAAAAGCTCCCAGCAGCAGGATTTGCTCCACTCACACACAAAAAGCCTCCAGACACGGTGTCACCAACCAGGGTGACACATGCTGGCTCTGGGAGCAGGGACAGCCAGGCTGGGCACCAGGGCAGGGACAGGAAGGGGAAGGACAAGAAGAGAGGGAAGCTGGGGTGGGAAGGACATGGCTGTGCAGCCCCAGGGCTCATCCAAGGGTACCCCAGCAGCTGCAGAGAGGAGCCAGGGGCACAGGGAAGAGCCAGAGGCACCTTGGGGCACCTGGGAAGGTGTTTCCTGACTCTGGGCATTGCCCAGGAGCTGCCACAGGTGAGATGGAGATGCCAGGAGAATGTTCTGGACCCCAACTGCCCCATAATTAAAACACCCACAGTGCTGGCAAAAAAAAAATATTAAATCCAAGTCACCAAAGAGAGATCATGTCCAAAGGGGTACAGAGATGCTGCAAAGGCTGGAGCCCCTCTGCTCTGGGGACAGGCTGGCAGAGCTGGGGGTGCTCACCTGGAGAAGAGAAGGCTCCAGGGAGAGCTCAGAGCCCCTGGCAGGGCCTAAAGGGGCTCCAGGAGAGCTGGAGAGGGACTGGGGACAAGGGATGGAGGGACAGGACACAGGGAATGGCTGCCAGTGCCAGAGGGCAGGGCTGGATGGGATATTGGGCAGGAATTGTTCCCTGGGAGGGTGGGGAGCCCTGGCACAGGGTGCCCAGAGCAGCTGTGGCTGCCCCTGGATCCCTTGGCAGTGCCCCAGACCAGGCTGGACATTGGGGACAGTGAAGGTGTCCCTGCAGGGCAGGGGTGGCACTGGATGTGGGGGTGGCACTGGATGAGCCTTAAGGTTTCTCCAATTTCAAATCATTCTGGGATTTTGTGATTCTGTGAGTGAAAGCTCCCGTGGCACAGAGCTGGATTCTGTCTGAGCTCCATCCTGGCAGGCTTTGCCACCCTTCCAGTGCTCTCCCACTGTGAGGTGTGCAAGTTTTGAAGATGCCCACATGCCCATGCTGCTGGCAGGAGCCAGCTTGATTTTAAAATAACCCCATTTCCCAACTACCCAAGTTAAGGAACACTTTCCAATTGAGAAATGACAAAAATAGGAGCTACCTCCTCTCGCCATTAATGCAGTTATTAAACTGAGTACAGATTAATTGTGCATTTTAATAACCCTGACCATGAATATTCATAACACATTTCTTGCTCATGTTCTAATTAAAACATACTAATAGAATAAGATGTAGCTGTCAGACAGTCATTTTTTTTCCTCACAGTTTTCCTGCCACAGCCAAGAAGAGCTGATAGACAAGAGCTGTCCTAAGCTTCAGCAGGGATAAAAATAATTTAACCACATTTAGGCTCAGAAAAAACATCCTAAGTGCAGCAATGAACCCCAGTAAAGGCTGTGGACAAGTGTCCAGTGACAGAGCAATGAGAGCTGCTCCCATCCAGGAACAGCTTTGGACACACAACAAAGAAAACACAGGAGAGTGATGGGAAAGGGGAACAGTTTTACCTAAAGGAGGACAGATTTACTTCAGATATTGGGGCGAAATTCTCCCCTGGGAGGGTGGGGAGCCCTGGCACAGGGTGCCCAGAGCAGCTGTGGCTGCCCCTGGATCCCTGGCAGTGTCCCAGGCCAGGCTGGACATTGGGGCTGGAGCAGCCTGGGGCAGTGGGGGTGTCCCTGCCATGGCAGGGGTGGCACTGGATGAGCATTAAGGTCCCTCAAACCCAAACCATTCCATGATTTGAGCCTGCAGTGCTGCAGCTTTCCAGCAGTGCATGTTCTCCTCAGGGTACCTATCCCTAGGTGCAGGATTTAAGAGCAAAAACTCTGTATTTGCTTTACAAATGGTATCTGAGAAGGTTCAGGAGCAAAATACCCCATTCTCCATCCCTGCATGTCCTCTGCATCTGGAGAGATGGCTACACATCCCCTGAGCTTTGCTTTGAGCAAAGCAATGTTAGGGACTGAGCTTTAAAAGTCCTTTCATAGAATCCTGGAATATCCTGAGCTGGAAAGGACACACAAAGACCCAACTCCTGGCCCTGCCCCATTCACACAAAGGCCATGGGTTCTGGGGTCCTTGGCTGTGTCCAGGTGGTCAGAGCTGGCTCCAGAGCCACATTCCCTCCCACACCACCACACCCAAGTGCTGTGCTCAGACTGGAGCCTTCAGAGCTCAGGGCTCTGTGCCCAGGTGGGTTTGGGGCTCTGGTTGTTCAAATCAGGGCAGCCTCTCTTGGTGCAATATTTTTGGCTCCTGTGGATGGGAGCTGGAAGGCACAGGCTGGGAACTGAGCAGGAGAGATGTGGGATGGATCACAAACCTGCTCCCTTTAATGCCTTTATATAGAATCCTGGAATAGTCTGGGGTGGAGGGACATTAGAGTCTACCCAGTGCCACCCTGCCCTGGCAGGGACACCCCCACTGTCCCAGGCTGCTCCAGCCCCAATGTCCAGCCTGGCCTGGGACACTGTCAGGGATCCAGGGGCAGCCACAGCTGCTCTGGGCACCCTGTGCCAGGGCTCCCCACCCTCCCAGGGAGGAATTCCTGGGGTTTCTTCCTATCACTGAAAATCTCACAAACACACCTTGTTTTCACTTGGAGGAGGAGGCAGTGAGGGTCCCTCACAGCAGCCCCAGGGGTGACACTGCTGGGGCTCCTGTTCTGCTGGAGCTGTGACTGAGCCAGGCTGAGCCTCTCCCTCCCCCTGGCCTCCACAATCTGCCCTCCCTAATCTGCTTCCAGCAAAATGACTGGGCCAGGCTTTTTTTTTTTTTTTTTTTTTTTTTTTTTTTTTTTTTTTTTTAATTCTATTAAAAATATTTAGGCCAAATCCCTCCTGTGGCTGGAGGAGTTTTGGAAGCAGCTGTGGCTGCCATGAAGGTGCATCTTCCATCCTCATGAGAGATCACACAGTGCCCATGGTGGGGATTTAAGGGCCAGGAGGGAAATTCCAGCTCTGCAGCCACAGCAGTGCCCAAGGGCTTGAGCAGGACAAAGATGTGATGGCAGCTGGGAGTAAAACCCCACAGCCATCAGCTTTTCAAGCTCATGGAATACTTAGATCCATGGAATGGTTTGGCTGGGAAGAAGCCTTAAAGATCATGGTTATTTAACCCAGAGCAGCCCTGGCTCCCCAGCTGCCTCCCTCGGGGTGGGACACACAAGCCAGCACAGGCAGGGAGGGACAGGCAGGGACAGCACAGGCAGGGCCAGCACAGGCAGGGAGGGACAGGCAGGGACAGCACAGGCAGGGAGGGACAGGCAGGGACAGCACAGGCAGGGCCAGCACAGGCAGGGCCAGCACAGGCAGGGAGGGACAGGCAGGGACAGCACAGGCAGGGAGGGACAGGCAGGGACAGCACAGGCAGGGCCAGCACAGGCAGGGAGGGACAGGCAGGGCCAGCACAGGCAGGGCCAGCACAGGCAGGGCCATTGGTGCCACTGCAGTTTGATTTGAAGCAGAGGTGACAGAAGGCTGCTTGATAAACACTTCCAAATTAAGCGGCTTTGTGTGCTAATCGCTCTGGCAATCAGCCCCACAGCAAAATCTCTGCTAAAAGGGATTGGAAATCAATAAAATTAGTCGACTAGTAATTAGCTTTAGTCCCAGGAAAACCAGCAAAGTTGTTTTTCCTGATGAGAGGTGGCTCTACTTGCTGAGGAACAAGTCACCCAGGCACCCCCCAGGAAAGGCTCTGAGGGGCTGGCACAGCCCCTGTGAGGAAAAGGGGGTGCTGGAAGCAGCTCCCAGAATTCCTGTTTATTTACCAGCCCCATCCACCCCCAAATAGGAAAAAACAGCTGTGAGTGGAAGGCAGCCGGGAGCTGTTTACAGGACGTCGATTGTGGAGGGGACCATACAATTTGTTCACTTCCTTTTCCCGCTGCACGACAAAACAATTAAAATCAAAATAAAGGGGGAGGGGGGAATAAAAAATCCACCCTGAACACCTGGAGGGCAGCACGAGGTCCCTGGCAATGCCACCCTGGAGGGCTCTGCTCATGGGGTAGGTCAGAGGATGTTTTGCCCCTTTCCCTGCCTGGAAATTTGAGGTAGGACCAGAACTGACTGGTTGGGACAGTGCAGCTCAGCTGTTCTGCTGCCCTGCAAGTGTCCAAGTCCAGGCTGCATGGGGCTTGGAGCAGCCTGGGATGGTGGAGGGTGTCCCTGCCCATGGAAGGGGGCTGGGATGTCCTGACCTGTCCAAGGACATCGAATGGGCCAGGTGGCATTTCCCTCTGGGCCAGGAGCCCAGCAAGGGCTGGAGCTGTGTCAGGCCTTGGCAGGGAGCTCAGGGAAAGGTTCTTCCCCCCAAGGGTGCTGGCACTGCCCAGGCTCCCCAGGGAATGGTCCCAAGGCTGCCAGAGCTGCAGGAGCATTTGGACACTCTCAGGGATGATCTCTGTGGGTCCTTTCCAGCTCAGGATATTCCAGGACTCCATAAACAGATGCTCTGGACCAGGGGAGCCCAGTGACACCATCCCCCAGAGCAGGCACCCCAAGGGAAGACACACAACAGCACCCACATTAAACTCACAGATCCCTGCACCATTTCTGAGGCAGATTCTGCCCCTTTACCTCTGTGATGATAAATGAACCCAGAACCCACAGCCACAACAGACCCATCCACCCCACACACCCCCCTGATTCAGAGAAACACCTGCTGCTGCTGCCCCATCCCCAAATGTGCACTCAGGGATAATTTTTGACTTCAAAAAGCTGATGCAACCACTTTGGTGATTGCTAATTCCTCTGCTCAGCATCTGCTTGCCATCTCCTGCACTGTATTCCAGTTCAGCAGTTTCTGCACACACACAGATGGGGCTTAGGAAATGTTTGAAGTTGGGGAAAAATAGGAGAAAACCAGAGAAGAGGAGGAAAAATGAACCATTTCCCATTGGCTTTCCAGGAAGGATAACTATGGGGAGAAACTGAACCTACACCAAAACCAAACAAAACCACAAAGAGGGGGAAGAGTCAAAAAAGAACTTGAGCACCTCCTGGTCTTTTGGAAGATGCTCTGGTATCACTGAAACTGCTCCAAAGGACAAGACAGGCCTCAAGGCAGCAGCCAGGTCAGTTTTGGGGGTGCTGGTGTGACATCCCAGAAACAGAATCCTGGACTGTCCTGAGCTGGAAGGGATCCACAAGGATCACTGAGTCCAACTCCTGGCCCTGCTCATGACACACTAACAGCCCCACTATGTGCATAAACAGTAACAATTATATGCTATAATAAATGTACAAACCAGCACAGGGGTGAGGAAGTTTTGGAAAGAACCAACAAAACCCAACCAGCAAATTCAGTCATCATTCACTTTAGACACAAGTCATATTTGCAGGTCTAAAGAAAGGTCCCCACTGGATTTTGGGGAGTGATTTTATGGTAATCAAAATAAAAGCTTGCCTTTAAGTCATCATTAAGGAAATAATGAGTTGGGCCAGCCCAGGTATCATCATGGCCTTGTACAGACTGCACAGGGTGCCCATGGTGGCACTGGGGCACAGCCACCATCCCCTGTTCTAGAACATGGCCAAGGATCTGACCCAGGGTGCCAAGATTCACACCAGTACTGAACTGTTGGGTCGTGCTCCTCCTGAAGGATAGGTCAGACTGGACAGGATGTATTAAACTAAAAAAATGGGGATGGATGGATGAATGGATGGATGGATGGATGGATGGATGGATGGATGGATGGATGGATGGATGGATGGATGGGAGCAGCCCTGGGGAGAAGGATTTGGGGTGTTGGTGGGTGAGAGGCTCAAGCTGCCCCAGCCATGGGCACTGACCCAGAAACCCCCCTGTGCTGGGCTGAGCCCCCAGCGTGGGCAGCAGGGCAGGGGGGGATTCTGCCCCTCTGCCTGCTCAGGTGAGACCCCACCTGCAGAGCTGCCCCAGCCCTGGGCAGCAGCAGCAGGAGGACGTGGAGCTGCTGCAGCCAGTGCAGAGGAACCAGGGAGATGCTGCAAGGGCTGGAGCCCCTCTGCTCTGGGGACAGGCTGGCAGAGCTGGGGGTGCTCACCTGGAGAAGAGAAGGCTCCAGGGAGAGCTCAGAGCCCCTGGCAGGGCCTAAATGGGCTCCAGGAGAGCTGGAGAGGGACTGGGGACAAGGGATGGAGGGACAGGACACAGGGAATGGCTGCCAGTGGCAGAGGGCAGGGCTGGATGGGATATTGGGCAGGAATTGCTCCCAGGGAGGGTGGGGAGCCCTGGCACAGGGTGCCCAGAGCAGCTGTGGCTGCCCCTGGATCCCTGGCAGTGCCCCAGGCCAGGCTGGACATTGGGGCTGGAGCAGCCTGGGACAGTGGGGGGTGTCCCTGCTGTGGCAGGGGTAGCACTGAGGGGCTTTGAGGTCCCTTTCAGCCCAAGCCATTCTGGGATTCTGTGATAAAAATCCAGTGAGAGAGGTGAAGGCAGAGAGGCTTTTGGGCCTCCCAAATGCAGGGAAGATCCTGCTCCCTCCAGCATGAGCCCCAAGAGCAGCAGCCAGTCCCTCTCCCAGCCCCTGGGAGAGCCAGCAAGATGCCACACGGAGAAAGAAAACAAACCTGTGACGACAACCAGAGGGAAGAAAATAAACTTTAAAGCTCAAAACACTTCCCCCAGCTGTAAAAACAAAGGCCAGCAGTGACCAAACACGAGCACAAAGGAGCAGCAGGAGAAGGGGATGGAGGATAACACAGCCAGGGCTTCCTAAAGGTCACGAGCCCGCGGGATGAACCCACCGTGTCCCCTGTCCCCAGCCTCTCCAGGACAAACCTCCCCATGGCCCTCAGCAGCCTCCATCCCAGCCTGACAGCCCTGCAAGAAGCAGGATGTCAAAGAGGGTCCAAGAGACTAAAGTGCAGGGAAATGGACCAAGAATAACACTGGGCTGAGTCAGACCCACAACAGGTGTCAGAGGAGCTGCTTTTCTTCATTGTCCCTCATGTCAGTCGTGCTTTGGAGGGGCAGCTCTGCTCCCTCTGTGTATCTGGAAACACACCCAGTGTGAGGTGTGGGGGACACCACAGCCCTGCAGTGCCATGCAGTGTGACAGGGTGGGTGACAGGGACCGTGGTGGCTGGGAGAGCACAAGGGGAATGTCCCAAAACTATGGAAGCAGCTTGAGATAAACCCAACCCTGCAGAAAAACAAGAGGTGGCCCAGACCCGACCCAGTGGTACCCCCCTTGCAGTGTCACACAGCACAGTGTCTGTCATCACAGAATCATGGAGAGATTTGGGTTGGAAGGGACATAAAAGCCCCTCAGTGCCACCCCTGCCATGGCAGGGACACCCCCACTGTCCCTGGCTGCTCCAGCCCCAATGTCCAGCCTGGCCTGGGGCACTGCCAGGGATCCAGGGGCAGCCACAGCTGCTCTGGGCACCCTGTGCCAGGGCTCCCCACCCTCCCAGGGAACAATTCCTGCCCAATATCCCATCCAGCCCTGCCCTCTGCCACTGGCAGCCATTCCCTGTGTCCTGTCCCTCCACCCCTTGTCCCCAGTCCCTCTCCAGCTCTCCTGGAGCCCCTTTAGGCCCTGCCAGGGGCTCTCAGCTCTCCCTGGAGCCTTCTCTTCTCCAGGTGAGCACCCCCAGCTCTGCCAGCCTGTCCCCAGAGCAGAGGGGCTCCAGCCCTTGCAGCATCTCCCTGGTTCCTCTGCACTGGCTGCAGCAGCTCCACGTCCTCCTGCTGCTGCTGCCCAGGGCTGGGGCAGCTCTGCAGGTGGGGTCTCACCTGAGCAGGCAGAGGGGCAGAATCCCCCCCTGCCCTGCTGCCCACGCTGGGGGCTCAGCCCAGCACAGGGGGGTTTCTGGGTCAGTGCCCATGGCTGGGGCAGCTTGAGCCTCTCACCCACCAACACCCCAAATCCTTCTCCCCAGGGCTGCTCTCCATCCATTCTCCCATAAATGCACAGATAGCCCTGTGGAGAACCTTCCCTGTTTCTGACTCACATGCAATCAACATCAACACATCTGCTACAACAAACATAGAAATTCAGTAGATGCAGGGCTATTCCCAAGACCAGGGGTTATATTTCACTAAACAGAAAGCATCAGGGAGAAGACTGAGTCTAAATCCACATCCTAGTTTTTCCAGGTCATTTATTGTACCACAGAGTTGCACATTCCTGACAGGCACAGACACTCCACACTCACACATGGATTAGTCTCCAAAGGGAGAGAACTCATCGTGCAGAGCAGGAAAGGGAACTCAGCAGCCTGAAGGCTGAAACACGCTGGGTCCCCTGGGACACCCCCAGTGACCTCTCATGCTCCTCGGCCCATGGGGTGTTTTGCACACCCCCATACATGCTCAGAGGAGCTGCAACAACCCCACTCACTCCACTCAGCAGCACCCACCTCTATTTCCGCTCTGATTTGCATCTTTCCAAGTATTGTTTAATTTGCAATGTAAAATCAAATTATAGCCACAGAGATGCAACCGGAACACTGGGGAACAGAAATCATCTCCCACTTGGTTTCCATTACTCACTGAGAAGACAAATGGGGACAGAAGCTTGTTTTCCTACAAGTGACCAAAAAAAACCCCCAGAAGTTTGCCAGAGAGGCATTTGATATCAAACAGGCAGGCAGTGCCAGCTGTGTGTACGTGAGCCCTCCCAGCCCTGCACTGCTGCAGCCCTACAGGTAGGGAGGCCAGGGGCTGTTAAAAATTAGACAAATTAAGGGTGGCTTCCAAATAATGTGGAAATTACTTGGGGAAATGGCCAAACACACGTACACCCCACCAGGGTGGCCTTGGCAGTTTGTTTGTGAGCCTTCTCTCAGGAGGGAGAGGGTTGCTGGGGAATGACTTGTGCTGTAATCCATGAATTGCTGCGAGCTCCCTCGGGAAATGCAGACCCCAGAGGGTGAGCAGGCAGCCAGGGATGGTCACTGCCAGCCCAGGGGCTGGGGGTGCTGGGCCCTGGGATGCCCCCGGGGCACAGGATGCTGCAGGGAGCCAGCTCTGGCCCAGACGATGATTCAGCCCACAGGAAGGATCATCTCAGAAGAATTGCTGGACACAATGAGGAAAACTTTCCCAAACAAAGCGTTCTCAGCACCACCTGCCTCTCTCCCTCAGCCCCGGCTTCTGCTCGAGAGTAACCTCCAGGCTCTGGTCACCACAACAAAAGTCGCTGTTTTTGTTTTCCCCTTTCCCAGGCTGAGCATTCCTGGGGCCCAGCGGGCTCAGGATTCCATCCTGGCCCCCGAGAGCAACACAGAAGCTGCCAACAAAGCCCCCAGCCATGTCCAGTCACAGCCAGCAACCTCAGGGCTGCAAACTTCAGGAGCTGGATATACCCAAAATATATAAGCCAGGCTTCAAAAGGAATCCCCAAAGCAAATCCATGGGTCAGAGCACACCAGATGCAGAGTTTTGGGGATAACTGTGTGTACAGCCAAAGAGTTCTCCCTCCCAGACAGCATCTCTTACAGAATTTTGGTCCATGTGACACCACACAGTGAGGTATTTACCTGAAGAACAATTTAAAGACAGATGTGACCTATTTAGAGCTCTGCCAAATAGTTCTGTAATTGAATAGGCCATTGATTATTTAAATTGCATTAAAAAAGACTGAATTCAATCCACTTGCTCCTACAAAGCACCATTTCCATGAACCACAACTCTTTTCCCCCCTCTTTAAACATAAACACCTCAAGATGTCACTTGTCCCCTGCCCTGAAAGGATCCACATCTTTATATAACCATACCCCATGCCCTAAATTCCCCTGGTAGCCCTAAAACCAAAAGTAGAAGTCACAGGAAGAGTTTACCTGAATACAAATCCCAATCCATCAGCTTTAAGGCCACCAAGGCTTCTGGAGTGTATGGGGCAGGGCCAGCAGCCCTCATGCCCTCAGCAGGAGTCACTGGTGCATGGCACTGTGGCTTTAGGCTGTTCATCAGCCCTCCAGACTTTGCTCACCACACACAGCTCAGCAGACACCAAGAAGTTGCTCCAGCCCCTGGTGCCCTCGTCCCCTTGTCCCTAAATCCAGCTCCCAACACACATCTCCAACTGTGCCTAAACACTGGTGGAGGGATTTCAGCCCCGGGCTGGTGGGGAGGAGGTTTTATAAACCTGAATGTGTACCTGGTTTGGGATGTAGAGAAGTGCCTGGGGCAGCTCCAGGAAGAGGACAGGACAGAGCCAAGGGCAGGCTGCATGCAGCCTGTGTGTGATGGGTGTGGTGGCACCAGCTCTGGCTGGGCTGTGCCACCCTGGGCAGGTGCTGCTGGGCTCCTCCTGCTCTGTGAGGGGCAGGGAGTGCAAAGGGAGCCCATCCTCACCATCCCCCCAGGCTGGGCACCCACTGTGTCCCCCCCCCTCACCCACGCTGTCCCTGGGCAAAGGGTGGCACGGGTGAGGTGCCAGCAGATGGCACTCCATGAGTAGCATGGATCCTCCTCTTTCCCAGCACTAACCAGCACCTTTCTCCTGCCTGCACATTTTAAACCATTTCCTGGCTGTAACTTTGGCATCAACAGCACCTGGCAGGAGCTGGTGCTCCTTGGTCTCATCCCTTGTGCTGGGCAACAAAAAATGCCCTCAAAAAACCCCACTGCTCAACTCCTTGGAAGTCCCGGAGAACTCAGGAAAGCAGATTTTGTTATTTTTATTGCCATCTCTCCTGGTGCCCTGGGCACACACTGACCATTGTTTGGGCTGTGGAGGGAAGGTGGGAGGCAGTTTCCCCTCCCTGCCCCATGGGCAGCGTGGCAAACCCACAGCAGCCTCAGCCTGGCCTCACAGCCCAGAGCAGCCCTTCCAGAGCTCTCTGCTGCTCACAACAAGCTGAGACAAAGAGAGACCCATTCCATTATCTTCTCTGGGTCTCCTCTACACAAGGCTTCCATTTCTGGTACTTTTGTCAAGCCAAGCACTAACAGTCCTTATCAGGAATCTTAATACAGCTGGCTAGGAAAACTGACCATTAACAAGCTCCTCTGATATTTTACTCAAAGACTGTTTTCTTTTAACTATGAGAAGCTCAAAGAAATGTTTTCCTACATGAACAAAAAGAGCTGCAGCAGTTAAAAACCTGGAGCTGCAGTTTGCTGGGATGGTGAGAGCTGAGCTCACCACTGTGGATGAGAAGCTGCTGTCTCAAAGGAAAGTGGCTGTATTTTCAAATGCAAGTTTGAAATAAAATGAAAATTAAATTATATGTATAAAAATGAGAATGGAAAAAAAAAACCCAAACCAAACAAAAAAACCCCCTCCAAAACAACCAACCAACCAAAAAAGCACCATTCCCAGCCTAGTGCTGCAAGGAAAACAAGGACCAAAGTCATCCCCAAATCCCTGGACTGCCTCCAGCACGTGAGCTCTGCTGGCCCCTGACAAAACTTCCTGCAGATCCTCACTGCAGCAGGTTCAGCAGTGGCTCAGGGCATGGCAGCACTGGCTGCTGTGGGAGGAAAGGGCCCTTCTCACCCTGCATTTCTCTTGAGGGAGTTCTGGGTTTGCTGGACTTTTCAGGGGCTGCTGAACATGTAAGGCAGCAGGAAACCCAAAGAAAATCAGTTCCCCATTTGGAGCACAGCGTGCCCCAGAAGCCCCCAAGATGGGGCAGGCCAGGATGGATGGGAAGAGGAAGATCTTTGCTGGCAGCTGGTTTGCAAAACCACAGCCCCACACCTTGGCCTCTCCGAGCCCCACCATGGCACAGGGAGCAGGGGCAGGCTGGAGGGAGGAACTGCCCTGGCTGCTCCCATCAGACCCCTCATTCCCTGACAGAATCAAGGGGAAACAAGCTGTTATCAATCTCTCTGGTGCCCAGGATCCACCACACTCTGGGGCTGTTCATCCAGCTCCTGCTCACGCTGCTGTGGTCAGGGAGAGGAGCACACACTGACCTCTGCTCACCTTGGGCACAGAGCTTTATCTCTCTCACAGAGTCCCACAATTGTTCAGGTAGGAAGGGACCTTAAAGCTCATCTTGTTCCACCTCCTGCAAGGGCAGGGACATCTTCCACTATTCCAGGGAGCTCATGGGAACCTGCTCCTGGGCTTGCACAGCTCTGTCCAACCTGCAATTCCCCTGATCTTGCAGCATGCCAAAGCTCAGCTGCTTCCTGGCATCCCAGAGAGAGCCCCATCTGCAGCCAGGATGCTGCCTCATCTACACACAAGCCATGTTTATTTAAAACTCAGAGGTGCAGGTTTCCCAAGGCGTCCCTGTACCCCATCTCAGTTCAAAGCAGGCACCATGTGCAGCGATTCAGATGAAATGGTTCCTCTTAAGTTACAATTCCACATCACAAGTTGCTCCAATCAAAGCCAGACCACCTCCAGGGACTGTGCTTTGTTTGATTCATATCTAAAACCACCTGAAATAAAAACCATCCTACAAGCCCCTCGTAGGACAGGCAAACCCCACACCCAGGCCATGTCACCACAGCAATTAACAACACAGCAATAAATTGTGCCAGTGCCAGGCTCACAGCATGGGGAGCAGGGGTGACCCTCAGCTGGACTTAGTGCTGTGTCCCCTCTCCTCCTGCAGCCCTGCCCTGCTCACAGCTCTGACAGGCTCAGGGGACCTGGGCACGCACAGAGGGGAGGCAGCAGACGAAGCTGAGCTGTCCTGCTCCCAAAGAGGGCTGAGTGCTCTCAAGCAGCTTTAAAGCTCTCAGTTCCTGCCCAACAGCACCGAAAAGCTGAGGAGGAAGATGCCGGCACAATCCCGGCTGGATCCCTGGAGAGCAAACCCGCTCCAAACCCGCTCCCTGCACACGCCATCCTCTGCCCTCCCCTGCAGCCCGTGCCAGATGTGTGGCAGCAGCACGTACCCCCGCACAGCTGGCTCTGCGCTGCCATGGCCCCGCTCCGCTCCCAGCGCTCCGGCCCGGCCCGCCGAGGGAGGAGCGGCCCCCGGCCCCCGGCCTCGGCTCCCGGCTCCCTTCTTCCTGCTCCCGGCTCCCGGCTCCCTGCCCCCGGCTCCCTGCTCCCGGCTCCCTCCTCCCTGCCCCCGGCTCCCTGCTCCCTGCCCCCGGCTCCCTGCCCCCGGCTCCCTCCTCCCTGCCCCCTGCTCCCGGCTCCCTGCCCCCGGCTCCCTGCTCCCGGCTCCCTCCTCCCAGCTCCCTCCTCCCGGCTCCCTGCCCCCGGCTCCCTGCTCCCGGCTCCCTGCTCCCTCCTCCCTGCTCCCGCTCCCTGCCCCCGGCTCCCAGCTCCCTGCTCCCTGCCCCCGGCTCCCTGCTCCCTCCTCCCTGCTCCCGGCTCCCTGCCCCCGGCTCCCTGCCCCCGGCTCCCTGCTCCCGGCTCCCTGCTCCCTCCTCCCTGCTCCCGCTCCCTGCCCCCGGCTCCCTGCTCCCTGCCCCCGGCTCCCTGCTCCCTCGTCCCGGCTCCCTGCCCCCGGCTCCCTGCTCCCTGCCCCCGGCTCCCTGCTCCCGGCTCCCTCCTCCCTGCTCCCTCCTCCCGGCTCCCTGCCCCTGCTCCCGGCTCCCTGCCCCCGGCTTCCTGTTCCTTGTCCCGGCTCCCGGCTCCCGGCTCCCTGCCCCCGGCTCCCTGCTCCCTGCTCCTTGTCCCTGCTCCCGGTTCCCTGCTCCCTGCTCCCGGCGCCCGTCCTGTCCTGCCCACCCTGCCCGCCTTTGTCTGCGGACTGCCGGCACTTCGCTGCACGGACACGCAGTGAAAGGAAACCCAATGAAGTTTATGGGTGGATCTGGTTTACCAGGGAGTTTATGAAGCGCTGCCTGGAGAGCAAAGAGCAAATGGACAGCATCTCTTCCAGATCAGGATTGTTACTAGGGAGCCCTGGAAAAAATCACCCAAGTGCTCCAGTCATGCTCTGATCTACAGATGAGGGTGGAGAGCCCTGGCACAGGGTGCCCAGAGCAGCTGGGGCTGCCCCTGGATCCCTGGCAGTGTCATTGGGGCTGGAGCAGCCTGGGACAGTGAAGGTGTCCCTGCCATGGCTGGGGTGGGAATGGAGGATCCCTAAGGTCTCTTCAGCCCAAAGCACTCCGTGATTCCATGATATTATCTCCTTGTTATCTCCTTGCCAGTAGCCCATTGAAGGCCGGGTCAGCACCAGTGCTGCAGCTGGAGCAGTTTTTCCCTCTCACAAAAGCCATCTCCACCCAATCCTGCACAGCTCTGCCATGGTGATCCTGGGGACTCCTTCGGCAACCCTGGGCACTGGTTATTGTTTGGCTTTCCTTTATCTGCAGATCTCAAAGCACTTTGTAAGTGTTAAACCTCTAAGCCTCTCCAGGGAACAAAACTCTTTCTGCCATTGTACAGATGGAGAGACTTGCCCAAAAATGAGGGCAAAGCTAGAGAGGCAGCAGAGCCCAGAGCTGAGCCAGCTCAGCTTTTTATTGGCACAAAGTACAGTGACACAGATTATCCCTGGAAGACCTGCATGGACAAACACAGCTCCTGGGAGAAGTACTCACTCTCCAGGTGGGAAAGACTGACATGCTGGAGCACCCAAAAATTTATTTACAACTGGTGCTCCAAACCACAATGTCTCACCCATCTTTCAGTTTTCTTCTTTGGGTAAAAAAAACCCCCAGTTCTACAGTTTCAACTTTTTAGAAAATTATTTAAAGAAAACAGAACAAAAAAAACCACAATGATTTTAAAAATACAAAGCAAGCTGGGGGAGAAGGGCTCTTCTCTATTTCTGAGCTGACCCAGGAGGGCTGGGCAGGGCAGGGAGCTGGGGGAGATGCTCCTGCCAGCCCCTCAGGTCCTGCTGGCCATGGGGAGCTCTCCATCTTTTCACTCAGCTTTATTTCCTATGCTCTTCAATTTAAAGGAACCCGAGGGCCAGCAGGAATTGGGAATTCAGTGCCACCCAGCATGGCTTTGCCCAATGCTCCAGGGAAATGCTGCAGTGAGCCAGATGGGATGGAATTGTAGCAGCACTACACTCAAGACATCACTCAGTGCCTGTGATGACACTGATGAGCTAAGGGAGAAACCCCAAACAACTGAGTGTCTGGGATGGGAAGGAGCCAGCACAAGGGTGCCTGGGCAGCTGGAAAACCTCACAGGAATGAAGACAAGCAGCAGCAGGAGCAGCCCAGCACAGGCATCCTCTGGGATGCACAAACCTGCTCTGCTTGGGCTGTAAAGGTGTCACCAGCAGCTCCCACAGAAGCAAGTGAATTGCTGGGCCTAAGGAACCTCCAGTGGTGACTAAAACAAGCAGCCAAACAGAGCCCCAGAAGTTTGCTGTGAACTCAGGATTCCAGACATCACTTCCCTGAGATGCCTCAATTCCCAGACCCTTCTCAGAGCATCATCTCTCCCCCAAGCCCAGGATCTCAGGTGACAGACATTCCTCCAGTTTCTGCCCCACACCTGGTGCTCTGCACTACAGGAAACCTGGAAAAGCAAAACTGGCCATGAAGGCATGGAGGGACAGGACACAGGGAATGGCTGCCAGTGGCAGAGGGCAGGGCTGGATGGGATATTGGGCAGGAATTGTTCCCTGGGAGGGTGGGGAGCCCTGGCACAGGGTGCCCAGAGCAGCTGTGGCTGCCCCTGGATCCCTGGCAGTGTCCCAGGCCAGGCTGGACACTGGGGCTGGAGCAGCCTGGGACAGTGGGGGGTGTCCCTGCCATGGCAGGGGTGGAAGAGGATGAGCTTTGAGGTCCCTTTCAGCCCAAACAAGTCTGGAATTCTGTAAGAAGCATGTAAAAGCCCTGTAGGATAGAATTCAGGACTCGTTTCCACTCCAAGCTGCTCATATCCAAGTGGTGTTTCCAGCGTGACAGAACTCCACTTGGATCAGCCTCATGCTTCCCTGTGGAGCCAGGCAGTTCCTGGAAAGTCAGCACAGGAAAGTCAGCAACACCTCAGTGCCACCAGCTCTGGGAAGGGGGAGCACCACAACTTCCAGCTTCTCCCATGGCTTCCCTGCAGCTCAGCAAGGAGCCAGAGCCATGGGAAGGGACATGAGGCAGCTCTCAGTGGCTGATGGGGAGAGGCCAGGCAGAGGCTCCAGGCACCCCGGCCAGAAACAGCAGCTTAACATCAACAAGCACCAGGTTTGAGTTCTGAACTAATGGAAACTGAGAGGAGCTGAGCAGGGTCTCTGCTGCCCACAAGGCAGCCCAGGCTCCTTCCCCTTCAGCTGTTTCACCCTGGGCGCTTCTGCAGCCGTTCCAACCTCAGGGGCTGCTCGTTACAGCAGAGCATGAAGGGAACACAGCTGGGACAGGCACCACTGAGGCTCCAGACTCGGCCAAAACTGGACCCAACCAAAGCCAAATCAGGAGTCTCAGGCATGAAGGTTAAGCAAGAAGGTGCAAAGTGGAGCTGTGTGGGTGAGGAGAAGCTGTGGACAGCAGCCTCAGGGCACTGGGGATGCTCCCCAAGGAAGCTCAACATGCAGGTCCCCCCTGGCAGCTCCAATGGCTCAGCTGGACAAACCCACCCTGCCCTTTATCCTGCACCCACTCCCCACTGATTTCCATGGAAGTGTTTAATTAATTAATTAAAGTGGCTGCTGGGCTTCATGACACCAACTGTGAATCAACAGCAGGTGGGTGGGCAAAGAGAAGGGGGACAAGAGCCAGGAGAGCTCCAGGGTTTGGGGCAAACACTGCCCAGATGGGAGCAGTCACTGGGAGAGCAGCACAGGAACTCAGGACCCACTCCTTCCATGCCCACCACTGCCACGTCCCCAAGGCTGGCTGTGCCAGCATGGAGATGGCTTTTGCTCTGCACATCCCTGGGCTCTGGTGATACCTTTGGATTGTCCCAAATGACCATTCACAGAGGCAGAAACAACGTTGACCCAGAGCTCAGTGCAATCCCAGACCAAACTAATCCTTCTCCTGGATGCAGCTCCCATCCCAAAGCATCCACAGGGTGCAGAGGTGAGAGCCTCCCACTGATGGCACAGCCAGAGCCTCCTGCCTCAGTCCACAGCCTGTACCAGGCCAGAGAGCCCCTCATGCCACAGGAAGGTGTCCCAGCCCTCCTGAGGCACAGCCCCAGCTTTTCCTGGGAGAGATTTTAGAGTTAAAGCAACACCGGTAGTGGGATTGTCAGCAGCACAAATGCACAATCAGGAGGGGAAGATGTGGGGGGAAAGCATCCAACTGGCAAATATAATACTTGGAAGGAAAAGCAGATTTTAAAAAAAATAAAAAATGAGGGGGTGGCAAAAAAAAAATATCTCAGGAAGTCATCTAGTCATTCCTGCTCTTTGCAAAAACAATAGACTCGGGATGCTGGCTAAGTTATAAATAATCCCATTGGCTACACAACACAAATCCAAGACAGGGGTAGGGTAACTATCAGCTCCATGGAAAGTGAGTCACTACCTTCTTACAGCATTCCCAAAAAGGGAAAACACCATGGCCCCACTCCTGCTCTGCTCCACTGGGCAGGACCCCATCCTGGAGGCAGGAGCAGCTCGGTGACACAATGTGACCCTGAGATACCATGGACACCCTGAGCCACAGCGAGCTCCCACCCAGCAGTGAGGCTGATCCCAGAGCAGGACACACAGCCTGGCACCCACAGCATCACAGAATCCTCAAATACCCTGAGTCAGAAGTGACCCTCAGGATCATCAGTGCAGCCCCTGTCCCTGCCCAGACCCCCAACAACCCCCCCTGAGCATCCCTGAGAGTGTCCAAACGCTCCTGCAGCTCTGGCAGCCCTGGGACCATTCCCTGGGGAGCCTGGGCAGTGCCAGCACCCTCGGGGGGAAGAACCTTTCCCTGAGCTCCATGCCAAGGCCTGACACAGCTCCAGCCCTTGCTGGGCTCCTGTTCCTGTCCCAGAGCAGAGCTCAGCCCCTGCCCCTCTGCCTCCCCTGGGCAGGAGCTGCAGCCCCCGAGGAGTCTCCCCTCAGTCTCCTCTGCTCCAGCTGAACCAGCCCAGTGCCCTCAGCTGCTCCTCAGCCCTTCCCCAGCTCCCTGTCCCTCCTTTGGACACTCTCCAACAGCTTTGGCTCCTTCTGATACTGCAGGCACTGCGGGATAGTGGCAAGAAAGCTCAAATTGGGGAAAATAATGGGAAACCACCAACTCCACAACATCCTTCTCTTTTTATAAAGGAAGTTGCCATTGTGAGATGCTTTGGCTGAGCTGTTTTCCAGATCCCTGCTCTGAACCTGAGAGCAAGCACAGAGATGAGCAAAGCCAACATGCCTCAAGATGCTGGTGAAAGTGCCCCAGGAAGGGTGGGTGTGCAAAGCTCTGCCCCAAGCACAGCTCTGCAGGAGGGACACGGCCCCTCTGGCCTGGCAGCTCTCAGGGCAAAGGGCAGATGCATCTTTTTGGGTACCCACAATATCTTTGTCACTTCTCTGTGTTTGTTGCCAACTAGGACATGGAGCACAAAGTGCAGCACCCAGGGTCAGGGTGTCCCTGCAGGGCCATTGCCCCCAGGAGCCCTTGTGTCAAGAGCAGAACATGGAATCATGGAATGGTTTGGGTGGAAAGGTGTCTCAAAGCCCACCTCATTCCACCCCCTGCCATGGGCAGGGACACCTTCCACTATCACAGGCTGCCCCAAGCCCCATCCACCTGGCCTTGGACACTTATAGGGAGGAGAGCCCCCAACCTCTCTGAGTAACTGATAATGGGAAAGAGCTTCCCAACTGGAGACTTGGAAGTGACATAAGTTCTCCTTTATTTAAAAAAAAAAAAAAAAAAGCTTCCTGACTTGTTATTCCATTACCCAAATCTGGAAATGTAATCATATTAGTTCAGCTGCATTAACACAACAAAAAAACTCAACAAAAACTGTCTTACAGATTAAATTGATCTCCAAGGAGTGAAGAGAAAGGAGAACAAAAGTCAGAAACCCAGAGCAAGCAGCTCCCCCTGTGAGCACCATGGCCAGCCCAGTACCCAGGATGCTCTCCAATGACAGATTCACAGAGGATGTGAAATAATCAGGATGTGAAGTGATTTTTAAGATCTTTTTTTGCCAGGTGGGTGAGGTAAAAGGTCAGTAAGAGCCATGTGAGCACACCCAGCTCAGCAACGTAACACTGAGTTTGTCACAGAGCTTAACTCAGCTTAAACAGATCTCAGTCAAAGGGAAAAATCCACCCTCAAGCCAAGTGGGAAGTGCAGGCAGCTCTGAGGGACTGTGGGGATGTGCAGTGTCAGCTGAGCAATCCTGGAGCTCCCAAAACCTTCAGAGTGAAGCCCCTGCTCCTGTTCTCTGGTACCTGGGGAGCACTGCCCAGCAGCCACTGCTCCAACTGGAGTGAAACTCCAAAAAGCCTCAATCCCCAGCCTGGGAGCTGCAGCCAGGGAACACTGGGAGAATGTGAGGGGATCCTGCACAAACCCACCTGAGGGGCTGAGAAAATGTACTGAATCCCAGCTGGTTTGGGCTGAAAGGGACCTCAAAGCCCATCCAGTGTCACCCTGTACCCTGGCAGGGACACCTCCCACTGTCCCAGGCTGCTCCAGCCCCAATGTCCAGCCTGGCCTGGGACACTGCCAGGGATCCAGGGGCAGCCACAGCTGCTCTGGGCACCCTGTGCCAGGGCTCCCCACCCTCCCAGGGAACAATTCCTGCCCAATATCCCATCCAGCCCTGCCCTCTGGCACTGGCAGCCATTCCCTGTGTCCTGTCCCTCCATCCCTTGTCCCCAGTCCCTCTCCAGCTCTCCTGGAGCCCCTTTAGGCTCTGCCAGGGGCTCTCAGCTCTCCCTGGAGCCTTCTCTTCTCCAGGTGAGCATCCCCAGCTCTGCCAGCCTGTCCCCAGAGCAGAGGGGCTCCAGCCCTTGCAGCATCTCCCTGGTTCCTCTGCACTGGCTGCAGCAGCTCCACGTCCTCCTGCTGCTGCTGCCCAGGGCTGGGGCAGCTCTGCAGGTGGGGTCTCACCTGAGCAGGCAGAGGGGCAGAATCCCCCCCTGCCCTGCTGCCCATGCTGGGGTCTCAGCCCAGCACAGAGCCAGGAGTGGAACTGCCACCAAAACCAAGTTGTAAAAAGTAAATCTAACCGCTCTCCCTCGTGGGGCTGGAGCTCCAGCACCTCACAGGCCATGGAATGACCACCCAGCCAGACAAATCCAGTTTGGGAAGAAAGGCGTGAACACTTTGAACCACGGGACAAGAAATGAAGGAACCCTGCTTTAAATTTTTTTTCTTCAAAAAAAAAAACCAACCCAACCAACCAACCAACCATATGTGATGGGAAGGCACATCCACCTTCCCACAGCTTTTGGGGCCATTCATCATTTGGATAAAATCCAGTTTCACATTGAAATTCAGCTGGACTTTCAAATGCAAATCCAAGGAGAAGAGCAACATATGGTAGAGGTTAGTGCTTATTTTTCCTAATTAGATGGCAAACTGCTGCTTTGTATAACAATGTTAACGGGGCAGGAGGAGCCTTTGCAAGGGAGACCACATCACTTCAGAATAAAACATCCCAGGAAGCAGAAGGGGCCCAGGCCACCCCTGCTCTCAGGGAAGGTCATGCACTCACTGCCATCAGGATGGGTTTTGTCACTTGTCAAAAGTGAGATTTGTCCCCCCAGCTTGGGAAGGATGAGACAGAAAGAGGGGGGATTGGCAACAAAGCGTGTCCTGAAGGACTTTGGCTTCTTCCAGGTCAGGTTGTCTCCTGGGGCACCCCTGGATGCCACACACACACTTGGAAAGCCTTTTGGAGGGGGAGAATGTTACCAGTTCCTCACCCCAGGGGCCAGGGATGAAGGAAGGATGGGCAGAAGATGCCTCAGAACTCCCTGAGAAGGGGAGGAACAGCCCTGCTTTGAGCAGTGCCCAGCAGCCACCACAAAACCTGCCCCAGGAGAGGCAGGTGCCACCACCAGAGGTGACTCCAGAGCTTCTCACATCCAGTGCCCTCAGCCAGGACACAGGAAGCATCACCCACTTTCCTGGAAAGTTATTCCCAGCTAGGACAAGCCAAGGTTTATAGATTACTGTCCCTTGCCCTGCTTGCTCTGAAAAAAGCCACCTCCTCCTATCCCTGTGTGCTGGAGGCTGCCCTCCCTCCCAGCCTTGGCCCCAGAGGCTCTGATAGGAAGCTCATTTATTTATTTTCAGTCCCTGCCTAACCAGGCAAACTCCCCTGCTAGAAAAAGCTTATGCCACATTAACTTCACCTCCTTCTTACTCCTGACGCAATCCCCAGCTAAATTTAGAGGAAGACGTTGCCTGAGGTCACTCTGGAGGTGGGGATGTGCTTCCCAGGGTTCATAGCCAGATGGACAGTGTTTTTTAGATTTTTCTCCCTGCTGGCTTTGGAGCTGAGTTACCTGGTGAGTTAATTGAAAAATTCAGGATTAAAAAATGAGGGCAGCCCTGGACTGCCTCTTTCCCTTCTTTACTGCAGGAGTGAGGCACTGGAGGCAACTTTCCTCCAGAAATATTCATCAGGGCAGGGAGAAGAGCATCCAAACAGCCACTGAAGAAACTCTTTGAGAGCTCAACCAAGCCATCTCCTGTCATGGCTCAGATTTTCCCTTTCTGATTTTTGATCAGATGTACTTTCACCCTGCAAGACAGGGACACACAGACCAGAATCTCTGCAACCAAGTGGAAAAACAACTGGAGAAACTGGAGAAACTCCCACTCTCCATCCTCCCCCCAAACCCGAGGCAAATCCCTGTTTGGATGGCAAAGAATGGCCAAAGTGGCTGCTCCTGGGGAGGGCACACCTGGGGACCCTGCCACCAGCTTGAATCTTGCCCAGCAGTTGGATCCTCTGGCAGAAAACCCCCAAACAGTGACAAACCTGTGGGCACAATGACATCTCTGGGCACTGCTTTGCTGTGATGGGGGTTGGCCAGGTCCCCACTCCCTGGGGGGTTCTGTCCCCAGCCTGGCCCCCCACATGGGCTCTCTGTTGTCCCACTGCCCCGTTTTGGGGCCATGGGAGCTCAATGCCTGGCTTGCCTCAGGTGATCCCTGATCCTCAGCCGTGCTCCCAGGCCCCTGTACAATTACACATTCAGCACCACAATGTAATTCAAATGTATTTCATGCCTCATTTGGCAACAAAATTAATTAAACTCTAAGTCACCACCGAAGGAGTGCAGCACCTCTTCCCTCCGTGGGTGTAAAACTCAATTTGTTTAAGCTGATGTGCTAATCAAAGCTTGCCAGGTATTTGGGGACCTCCTGGCAGAGGGGGCTCTGAAGTGTGCACAGCCCTGCCACCAGTCTCTGAAAAAGATCACATTTCCTAAAATGCAATCCTTCCTCCATCTGCACCAGGAACCTGCAGTTGGGCCAGCACATCATGCCAGGGGTTTGTGGGTGTGGGAGCTGGCACCCACAGAATCCTGGAATTTCCTGAGCTGGATCCTTCAGGGATCATCAGTGCAACCCCTGGCCCTGCCCAGACCCCCAACAACCCCCCTGAGCATCCCTGAGAGTGTCCCAAACGCTCCTGCAGCTCTGGCAGCCTTGGGACCATTCCCTGGGGAGCCTGGGCAGTGCCAGCACCCTCGGGGGGAAGAACCTTTCCCTGAGCTCCATGCCAAGGCCTGACACAGCTCCAGCCCTTGCTGGGCTCCTGTTCCTGTCCCAGAGCAGAGCTCAGCCCCTGCCCCTCTGCCTCCCCTCGGGAGAAGGGGCACCAAGGGGATCATTGCCCTCCTGGCTTCCCAAGCTGCTCAGGTTGAGGCTGCTGCCACATCCAGCTGGGTGTGGGATTGTGCCAGTGAAAATTCAGCAACCAGTCCTGGCACTGCTCTGGTCCCTTGTCCTGGCCCCATAGGGACTGGTGGGCAATTCAGTGCCCCACTCTCAGCTGTTGAAGGTGCTGGGAGAGAGAAGGATATCCAACAGGGAATCCAACAGGCAGACAGAACCATAGAATGATCAGAGTTGGAAAGGACCTTAAAGCTCATTCCCACTCCCTTCAATGGGCAGGGACACCCCCCACTGTCCCAGGCTGCTCCAGCCCCAATGTCCAGCCTGGCCTGGGACACTGCCAGGGATCCAGGGGCAGCCACAGCTGCTCTGGGCACCCTGTGCCAGGGCTCCCCACCCTCCCAGGGAACAATTCCTGCCCAATATCCCATCCAGCCCTGCCCTCTGCCACTGGCAGCCATTCCCTGTGTCCTGTCCCTCCATCCCTTGTCCCCAGTCCCTCTCCAGCTCTCCTGGAGCCCCTTTAGGCCCTGCCAGGGGCTCTGAGCTCTCCTGGAGCCTTCTCTTCTCCAGGTGGGCACCCCCAGCTCTGCCAGCCTGTCCCCAGAGCAGAGGGGCTCCAGCCCTTGCAGCACCTCCCTGGTTCCTCTGGACTTGTTGTTGAAGTGAGTAAACTTTCTGACATCTCTGGGACAGCCCTATTGTCCCTACAGCCACCACTGGCTCACCCTTGGCTCCCTCCCTTCCCAAGATGGAAATGGCCCTGGGTGAATCTCTCCATCCTGAACCTGCAGCAGGGAGCACAAGCTGGGCAGAAGTGAGGAGGATCCTGTGCAGGCCACCAAGACAAGAGAGACAACAATCAGGAACCAGGTGTTTATAGTATAGTGACACATTTATAGTGTCCTTCAGTTGTGTGCACTGGGGAATGTAGTGCCAGGTGAGAGATGAGGTCCTCCAGAGTAACAAAATAGAACTTTACATTAAATCCACCCCCTTAAGACACTCATTTGTTGCCTCTAATTAAAAACAATACTACTAATGATTGCAGTTTGAGTGTCACTGCACACAACCATTAACATGGAGATGCACCAGGCTGAGGAGCTGGTCACACGTGGGACACGTGCTGCAGCAGGGCACCCCACAGGGCATGAGGAATTGCAAATTAGCAGCAGCCAGGTCCAGCAGCAACACTTGCCAGACCTGCTGGGCTCCTTCCAAAGCCATCTCTCCCTTTGGAAAGGGCACAACAAGCGTGGAGGCCTGGAGCTGGAAGGCTGAGCCAGCATGTGCTGCTTGGGCAGTGCTGGGTTGGGGCAGGATTAGAGGTGACCTCAGGCAGAGCTGCACCAAACCCCAGAGTCCTGCCCTCCAGAGACCATCAAGGAGCTTGGAATGGAGGTGAGAGCCCTGAGGAACAGGGCAGTGAGAGGGAATTCACAGAATCCCAGAATGGTTTGGATTAGAAGAGATCTTGCAGCCCACCCAGTGCCACCCCTGCCATGGCAGGGACACCCCCCACTGTCCCAGGCTGCTCCAGCCCCAATGTCCAGCCTGGCCTGGGACACTGCCAGGGATCCAGGGGCAGCCACAGCTGCTCTGGGCACCCTGTGCCAGGGCTCACATGGCAGAACTTCTTCCCAATATCCAAGCTGAATTTACTCTCTTTACTTACTAATTGCTGCCCACCAGCTCCTCTTGGTAAGGACAGGGCAGTGCTGGAGGCTGTACCTGTTCTTTCAGAAGGTGCACACCAAGCCCAGCTTCCCCTCAGCCCCTCAGATTTTTTGCACAAGACACAACAGATCCCACAAGAGACCTTGGAACAGGCACAGCCTCACTGGTATGGAGCTGCTTCATCCAGGGGAGGAAAAGCTGTGCTGGGAAGAGAGCTCTGCACTGCTTCAGCAATTCTGGCAAAGTTAAAACTGTGCTTAAACAAGGTCTGTGGCACAACTGGCAGATTCTAAACAAAAGCTGTCACTTATCTCAGTACAGCTTTGGCTCTGGCCCCCCAGCATTCTCTGTACCCTTTCCCAGTCAAAGATCTTAAATCCTGTCAGGAGGATTCTTCTCCAGGTGGGAGATGAACAAAGAAATCCCAACAGAACCCCCCAAAACCTTCCCTTGAAAACATGCACCCTTTACCCCTCAAGCTAAAGATACACTGAGACAGACTGGGTTATATTTGCCTCTCCCCAGCTGCTGGAGGAGCCCTGAGCTGCTGCCAGAGCATCCCCACAGCACTGTCACCATGTCCCTGCTCTTCCCAGACTCACTCCTCATGTGTCCATCAGAAACCAGCTGTGCCTCTGGCAGGACAGGACAACCTCACTCCCAGCAGTGAAATAAAATTCAAGGGGAAAAATTTAATTGCAAGAAAGAGAGAGCCCTTCATACTTCAAGGCCAGGTTGGACAGGGCTTGGAGCAATCTGGGACAGTGGAAGGTGTCCCTGCCCATGGTAAAAGATGCAATGAGATGGGCCCCAAGTCATTCTGGAATTCTGTTTCATCCTCACTGCAAAAGCACAAAAGAAACATCTGTACAGGTGGGGAAGCCCTGGGAGGAGGAACATGCACCCCAGGGCACAGGATCAGAGATGGGCTGTGACCCTGCATTAAGGTACACAGGTGTGAAGACCTTCCCTTGCCATTTGTTGCCTCAAACACTTCCTGCACTCCTGCACTCCCTACCCCCAGCTTTTGGGCTCTCCAACTCTTTTCTTCCAGTCCTTGCTTTCTATATCTTGGTAAATGGGATGTGCCCCACGGGACAAACAGGGAGCAGAATGGGGGGAGGGTGGAGAACAGGAGCTTGCCAAGAGCTAGGACAGAACCAAAGCAGAAAGCCCCACTCACAGAGAGGAGCTGAACCTCACTGAGTGTCCAGGTTTGTTACCAGCAGGGTGGGGACTGCAGCACAGGGGTGTGTCCCTGCCATACCTGGAGCACCCTCCTGCATCCCCTGGGCTCTGCCAGCAGCAGGAATGGAAAGGCTCCAGCACTGTGGAGAGCAGGGGGGTGCAGGGACTGTGCTGGGAGGAAATGAGACTGCACAGATTGGCAGGCTGGACCTGGCCATGCAAGCCTTTTCCATGGATTCCCAGAATGGTTTTGGGTTGGAAAAGACCTTAAAGCTCATCTCTTTCAAAACACCTGCTGGGGCAGGTTCACCACCCACTGTCCCAGGCTGCTCCAGCCCCAATGTCCAGCCTGGCCTGGGACACTGCCAGGGATCCAGGGGCAGCCACAGCTGCTCTGGGCACCCTGTGCCAGAGCTCCCCACCCTCCCAGGGAACAATTCCTGCCCAATATCCCATCCAGCCCTGCCCTCTGCCACTGGCAGCCATTCCCTGCGTCCTGTCCCTCCATCCCTTGTCCCCAGTCCCTCTCCAGCTCTCCTGGAGCCCCTTTAGGCCCTGGAAGAGGCTCTCTGGTCTCCCTGGATTATTCTTTTCTCCAGGTGAACACCCCCAGCTCTTCTTTGATTTCCTTTGATAATGGCTAAACAGTAACATTTACTTTGAAACAAACGGTCACACCAAGGGCCTGGCAAGTGAATTTTTCTGCTTTGCCTTTTTCAGTTGTGGTGGTTTTGTGTTTGGTGTGTTTGGTGACAGTTTGCACGGGCACGCCACTAAAACACACAGCCCGGATCCCAAACTTGAACAGGAAGTGCCAGTTCTAAATATCGAGTCCCATATTGCACACCTCATGTCTGCCTTTCATCATCCATCAAAATAGCAAGCAGAGCCCAGCACTCCCACTTCAGCATAAGCAAAACATGTGGGAACTCGAGGCAGTTCGTAGGAAAACGTGATACAGCCTTGCTAATAAAAGCTCCTGCTTTCCTCACTATGGAAAACAGTTGCAAATGGGTTTTTGCAGCCTGGGACTCAACTGCTGACAGCATGGCAACAGAAATGCTGTGCTTGGCTCTTCCCAGCCCAGCCTGTCCCTGCAAACCACCAGCTCCAGGAGCAGAGGGGAGCCCAGCAGCATCCTGCTGCACCAGACCCTGCCCTCCTGCTCAGAGCTTCCCAACACAGGGCTGCCTGCACACTCCAAATAATTCAACCTTCAAACAGCTCCCCCATAGCACCAATTAAAGAGACAACCCCAGCTTTCAGAGAATTTATGACTCTCAGTGCTGTTGCCACAGGTATCCAAGTTTGTGCGTTGTTTAAAGCGAGTTTCAAAGGGGATCCGGGCTCGCCTCCCTCCAGGGAGAATCCATTTGCTTTGTTCACCACACTATAACTTAAAATTTGTTACAAGCACCAGCTTGTAACCCTTTGAAAAACTCCCTGCTTCACCAGCTTCAAATGGACTTGATGAACTTCCCCCGATCAAAGCAATTCCCTCCCAAGGAGCCTCAGCTCAGGAGCAAGGAAGCACCCAACGAATTTTGGGGGTGGGAATCACAGCAGGGGCCAGGAGGGGACTCTCCCTCCCAAACCCACCCCAGAGCCCAAGCAAAGGGCCCAACCCACTTTGCTGGCACTAAGCATGAAGGAAAAGGCACTTCATGCTGAATTCACTTATTTAAAAGAGGAGGAAAAGAAAAAAAAGTAGCAGAGGTTTTTCTTGTTGAGAGCAGAGTAATTTGTCAGCTGGAGACCCCATGGCTCCTGTTCCATCAGGACCCCACAATGCTGGCACCTCACACCATTTGGGATGGGAAGGGAGATGGCTGCACACCCTCCACATTACCCACAGGTGGAAGTGCTGCTTGTGAGCTGCTCCAGGAGATGTTTTGCCTCACACAACCACGTGCCTTAGGTTTATTTCCCTGCTCTGCAGAGCTCAAACCCCTTTGCTGGAGCAAAGGTGCAGCCAGCACGCACCAAACCTGCAGAGAACTCAGCAGCCACGAGGCCACAGCACAACCCTACTGCCTCCATGTCAATTAAAATGGTCATTTCCATGTGAAATTCAGCCCCAGTGGTTTCCTGCTTGAGGCAGGGCTCAATGAAGCGCTGGGAGGGAGCTTGCTGCTGCTCAGATTAGTCATTTATGAACTATGATACCATGGGGAACACGCTTTGAGATGTTTTGCTACTGCAAGTAACAAACACATTTTGGAGAGGGGACAGTGAACCCCTCTGAGGAGTGAGACAACAGGCACGAGCTGAGCACCCTGGCTGAAACAAACCCCAGCAGCAAACAGCCCATGCTGGAAAGCACTGGCTGCAGCTTCCAGCCCCAGGAAGACCAACTTCCCGTGGTGACCTATATGTGCTATAAATGTTGCTGGGTGACGTCAGCCCCATCCTTGTGGCAATTGTTGGGTCTCTCTTTGCCAAGAAAAGGCAAAGAGGAGCTGCTGAATTGTCCATGTGGGGGGGAGTGAAACCGGCTCCTCCCCGGAGCATTTGAGGACAGAAAGGAGGGAAACAGTGGCAGGGCTTAAAATAAAAGCAGGAGGCAAATATGAAAGCAAAGTGAGCTCAAAGCTGGAGGATTTGCATGAACACTTTGAATTTTTATGACCGAAGGAGAAAAAGGGGTTCCCTTGGTAAAGGGGCTACCAGCAGCTTGGCCAGGGAAGTTATTAGAAATATGGAATTGTTAAGATTGGAAAAGATTTTTAGGATGTTCTAGTCCAACTGTCAGCCCAGCACCATGTTCACCACTAAAGCATGTCCTCAAGTGCCACATCAACACCTGTCCTGAACACTTCCAGGGATGGTGATTCCAGCACTGCCAATGGTTAGCAACACATCTGGTAAAGCAATTCTGAATTTGGGACAATTTTGTCACTGGGATTCCCTGTTTCAAATGCTTCTGCTCCTTTATTTATCAGTTAGACTTTGGAAGCAAGAATCTCACTTAGGCCAGGACTGATCAGTAAATGCTTTGCTCCTTTCTCTCCTTATTTCCCTGGGAAGAAAAGAGCCTGGAGATAACAGCTCCTCTGGAGGGGGAAAAGCAGAAAAGCTGCACACTGCCCCAACACTTCCACAAGGAGATGAGAAGAGGGGGATGATGCATTCCCATGTCCAACCCAATTACACCAACCCAGTGATGGGCTCCCATCCTGGGTGGGCAGAAAGATAAAACACCAATATTTCTGGCACGAGACAACATTAGTTTGTTATCTTGAGGTTACCACAATAAGCCCAAATAAAGAGATCCTGGCACTGTGGTGCACAGCACCGAGCTAAGACTCAGACAAATCAGTGTTTGCTTCTCCTTTGCAGGCAGAGGGGAAATGCTGCACTGCCTTTGCTGCTGCTGGTCCAGGCCCCTGACTGAGAAGGGCTCAGAACACACGTGGCACATTAAAGAAGAAGCCCAGGCCTTCCTGCATGGCAAGATTTCGGGTGACCACCTCCAGGTCCAGTTTGTGGTGTGGCTGTGAGGTGCTCTGCTCCTCCTACAAGTCCAGATCCCCAAATCCAAGGATCACCTGCTCTCCACCCTCTGACTATATCAAAGTTAAGCATGATGCCACTTCAAACCAAATTTTGAGCTGGATGACTGCCTATATCTTGGAGGATGAACAACCTCAGGGTAGGTTGGAAGGGGCTTGGAGCAACCTGGTCTAGTGGAAGGTGTCCCTGCCCATGGCAGGGGTGGAAAAAGATGAGCTTTAAGGTCCCTTCCAACCCAAAGCCTTCCATAATTCTGCAATTCTAATTAGTACCTGACTGCATCAGTGAATAAAGCTAAACCAACAATCTGTCAGAACAACCTCTTGCCATTTTCTAGGGCCTTGTTTACACACCTTGGATCCTTCTAACAGAGCCTGTGCCTTCAGCATGGCACAACTTGCTGATGTCTTACTGCAGTTATTCACCCCACCAGCAAAAAGCCAAAGATGCAGGAGCAGGGAGAAGTCCCAAAGCTGACACTTAGATGAAATTTGTCCCCTGGTCTCCAGGTGAGCCAAGGATGGCTGACCAAGGGCTAACTGCTGCTGGAGCAAAGCTCTTGCCCCACAGCCAACCCTGAGCTGCATTCCCAAGGCAGGATGCCTGGGCGGGATGGGGGAGCCTCTGTCGTGTCCAAGCTGGGACAGCAGGAATTGTGCAATGTCCCTCAGTGCAGTTGTATAACACCAGTGCTCTGTTTTCATGAACTGCTCCCAGTCAGGCTCAGAGCAGCAGCCCAGAGGAAGGGTGGTGTCAACATTACCTTTCACTCACCCGAAAGAAAAGAAGGGCTGGGGGGAGAATCAAAGATTTGGTGTCGTTTGGGCTGGAGGGGGGTCGGGTTCTGCTCCTGGCCAGCACCACGGAGCTGGCAGCCAAGGCAGGCTCCGAGCAGGAAACTGATTAATGGCAGCTCCTGCACTGCTCTTCTCCCCACAGTGTGTAGCACGTCTTTGGTGGATTATTTTAACAGCACAAGAACACTCATTGGAGAGATCAGCTTCCATCTGGGTTAACCCGAGAGTTTTCTCCCCTCCAATTTCCTCCAGCGCCCACTCAACAGTTTCCCTCCCTGCAAAAGTGTTTGCTCCAAACCATCCTGACGTGCAGCTAAACAGCTCATTCTGAGAGCATCACATTTGCCTGGTCCAGGAGGGCAGGGCAGAGCTCCCATCCCACTGCTGCAGGTTCCCCAGAGCCCCACTGGAGCACCCAAGCTGCTCTCCAGAAATCCCAGCTCAGTCTCTGGGATGCCTCCCAGAGTCACAGCACAGCCAGGAGTTCCCCTGCACAGCTGGAGCCAGCCCAGGGCAGGGAAGATCGAGTTTTATCCATCCTCAAAGTGTTTACATAAAAGGGCAAATTAGCTGAACTTCCCCCATGCCAGGGGCTGAGTGAGCCCTGCACAGAGCACCTTCCCTGGGCATTAAAACCCTGGCCCAGCACAGTTCAGGAATCCTCCAAATGAGCCTCAAACCAACCAGCACATTTTCAGCCTCCACTTTCAGTCACTTGTCCAGGCCACTGCCCCCCCACTGCCCTGCTCCCCAAGCCCATGGCATCCCCTCTGGGTAACCTGGAGGGCTTTGTAAGATCCCTTTGGGAATGCTGAGATCCCACCTGACAGCAGGGAGCTGCTGGAGGGGCTGCATGGAGCAGACCCCCGAAGTGCACCAGGAATCAGCCACCACTACCCCACCTTGGGAGAACAGCAAAAGTCTTCCAGGACAGTGCAGACACATCTAAGCAGCTTAGAGACCAGCCCTGTCTGCTCCCAGGCTCCTGGAGCAGTGGGACAGCAACCTCCAGCTCAGGCAGCAATGACTTAGTGGGAGACAGCTCAGCAAGAGCAGCATTGCCCCCCCAGAGACATACAGAGCAACAAGGAAACCATCCAGAGAAAAAGCAGCAGAGCACCACCAGAAAAACACATCACCAAAATACAAACCCTCCTCCCCTATGGAGTCTCTGGAAGCAAATACAAATTTATTGCAAGAAACATTATGGTGTAAGGGGGAAAAAAAAGTAAGATGACAGTACCTGATCCTCCAAACTGAGTGCTTGCAAGGGTCGTGGGTCTGTTTTTTCCATTAGCCACTGGCAAGGGAAACATCTAGAAAAACAAGGAGATGAGAGAGAAGGGAAAAGATATTTCAGTATGTTGGTTTTACTGTGCCACAGCAAAGGGGTCACACTGGGGGACAGGAGGAGGGAGGGCAGCACGTTATTGATGCAAAAACCTTTCCTGGAGTCCCTGCTCCATGGCTCAGGAGGGGCAGGAGGGAGCACAGCTCTGCTCCTACACACATACTCCATGTGCACACACAGCCCTGCTCTCACACACACAGCCCTGTGCACACACAGCCCTGCTCTCACACACACATCCCTGTGCACACACAGCCCTGCTCACACACACACAGCCCTGTGCACACACAGCCCTGCTCTCACACACACAGCCCTGTGCACACACAGCCCTGCTCTCACACACACAGCCCTGTGCACACACAGCCCTGCTCTCACACACACATCCCTGTGCACACACATCCCTGTGCACACACATCCCTGTGCACACACATCCCTGTGCACACACAGCCCTGCTCTCACACACACAGCCCTGTGCACACACAGCCCTGTGCACACACAGCCCTGCTCTCACACACACATCCCTGTGCACACACAGCCCTGCTCTCACACACACAGCCCTGTGCACACACAGCCCTGATCTCACACACACATCCCTGTGCACACACAGCCCTGCTCTCACACACACAGCCCTGTGCACACACAGCCCTGCTCTCACACACACATCCCTGTGCACACACAGCCCTGCTCTCACACACACATCCCTGTGCACACACAGCCCTGCTCTCACACACACAGCCCTGTGCACACACATCCCTGTGCACACACATCCCTGTGTGCACACACACAGCCCTGTGCACACACAGCCCTGCTCTCACACACACAGCCCTGTGCACACACAGCCCTGATCTCACACACACATCCCTGTGTGCACACACACAGCCCTGTGCACACACAGCCCTGCTCTCACACACACATCCCTGTGCACACATACACAACCCTGTGCACACACATCCCTGTGCACACACAGCACCTGGATCCACAGGGGCAGCAGTAAACCAGCCAAGGAGAATCCCTGGTGTGAGCCAAACCATCAGTTTCATCCCAAAATTGCTCACCCTGGCTACAGGTGAGCCCTGAGGAAAAGCCAACTCCATTAATAAAATGTCAGCAGAATAATGACACCAAAGCTGTTTTATCCCTCTGTGTCCCAGCTCTCCCAGGAGCCCTGGTCCCATCCCACACCTCCAGCCACGTGCAGTGTCTGGGCAGGAGCAGGGCTGCCTGTGGGTGAGCTCTCAGCCTCATGGAACAGCTCCCACCCGCTGCTTTGGGGGCTCCAGCAGCACCAGGACCTGACACAGCCCTGGGACCTGGGGTGAGGAAGCTGCTCCAAGGGCAAATATAGTTACTCATGATTTAAAAAATGAATGTATTTCAGGGAATTGCTTGCTCTGGGGACTTGTTTGCTCTATCGCTGCAGCTTCATTATCACAACTGAGCCACTCCTGCCAGGAGCTTCCTCAAAAATACTGCAAACCTCGTCACCTAACCTGTATAAATATTTTTAATAAAAGTTGGGAGAGTTTCAGAGGCTGCTATTTAATAATTTACATGCACCTGCGTGCAGCAGAAAAGAAAACTAATTCTTCTCCACACAAATGGAGCTCCAGCCAATAAAACAACTGGTGGGAAAACGCTTAGTGAATTAACATTTTAATATCCTTTTTCTACTCAAGATACTTTCACCACCAAGTCATTTGAATTTTTATTATTTTTAGCTTCGTAATGTCTGAGTAACTCAAAAGTTTAATGCTTTGAAGATTAAACAATGCCATGGCACAAGAGCCTACAGAAAGGCAGCATTTCATGCCCTGACATAGCTGATGTCTGGCTGTGGTCAGAAACATTCCTTTGTACAGAACCGTCTGCCCAGCTTTGTTTTCACAAATGCTGGGGAGGAGAAAAAACCCAACAAATAACAGTTAATGTGGTAGAGATGCAAAGAGAGCAGTTAAGGAACCAACTGCCATTCATAAAGAGCACAAATTTGGGATCATATATATGCATGTGCAGGGTGTAGGTGTTTTATACACAATTTAAATGAGGGTGTAAACAGTGTTAAGTGTTCACCCTGACTGCCTGCACACACCTGCCCTCACCTGCCTGCCCAGGGCCCCCTGGCCCCCTGGGATGTGCCCCGAGGCTGCTGCTCACCCCAGGGGCTCCCAAGGTGTTTGGGGTGGCCCAGCAGCCCCATCATCGGATAAGCTTTGTTTCCTCAGGAAGTTGGGCTAGAAAATAAAAACAAACCCCAAAGATTGCAGCTCACCTTCCTCTGCACTGCTGCAGGGCTTCCCTGGCCCCCCCTCCCCCCAGCAGGGGTTCTGCAAACATCTCTAAAAGTGCTGAAAATGGAACTTATGTGGCTGATCCCACCCCAGCTGTTTTCACCCTCTCTTCTCAAGGTAGGGAAGAAGATTGAGCTCAAACTTTGTTTTTGCCAAGTGCAAGGGGCAGGTCTGCATATGTGAGCAGGGGGGCAGGGATGCACCATGAGCTGACCAACAAAAAGAACACTCACATATACAATACAAAACAAAAAAGCCCAAACCAAGCAAAAAAAAAACAACAAAAAACCCCCGCCCAACCAAAAAAAAAATAAATTAAAAATAACGTCACTGTCGGCTCTTTTCATGAGCATTTCTGCTCAGCACTTGCTGAGGCTGAAAAACCCAAGGTTAGAGCAGCAAACACGAGTGGAGAAAAGGAACAGCCTTGTTCCATTGTGCACCCAGTATCTTCTGCTTCTGCAGAACAGCAGGAGGGTCCCCTCAGGTCAGTGATATATGGGGTCCCCCCAAACACCCCCACACCCCAGGGAACCCCTCCCCTGCTCCAACTGCTTGGAGAGAGATTTTGGGGCTGATGCAACACCTTCCTGCTCTCCCTCCCCAGGGGATTTAGGAGTCATGGACCCCTTCCTGCAGCAGGGCAAGTGGAGATACTAAAGCACAGAATGCTGGAATATCCTGAGCTGGATCCCTCAGGGATCATCAGTGCAGCCCCTGGCCCTGCCCAGACCCCCCCAACAACCCCCCATGAGCATCCCTGAGAGTGTCCAAACCCTTGGGGGGAAGAACCTTTCCCTGAGCTCCATGCCAAGGCCTGGCACAGCCTCATGCTGTCAAAGAAGGGTGATGGGGAGCAGGGAACCCCGGGTTACCCCTCCACACATACCACTTGCCAATCTCAGGAGGTGTTTTGGGCTTTTTTCTTGCTCCCAGCCTCTTTTTCCACTGTGGTGTGGGCTGAAGCTGCCCCGAGGAGCCCAGCACAAGTCATACATGAAGTGCCTTCGCTGGCGTGTGTCACTCAGAGGCAAAGTTCATCCACCCACTGCAAATTTCCTTTCTGCTTTTAAATGCTGCTTTAAAAATAAACTCGGGGGAGGGAGGAGATGAACCAGAGCTGGCACCTACCAGGGGACCCAGGCACTGAGGACGACCCAAGCATGAGCTCTCAAGAGTTGTAATTGGGTCATTACTTGGCCTTTGTTAGATTTGAATAATGTAGATTTAAACGGTTATGTAAAATCCTCTGTCTTAAGTCATTGTATTTGGGTTTTCAAGTCCTATCTCCAGCCTCCCTGAGAGCTGACAACAACTTCTGCATCCCTCCTAGCTCAAATTCCACCCCTCCCAAAGAATTTATTCTCCCTCCATTTTCACCCTGGGTAAAAGTGGCAAATCCAAAGGGAAGATCCAAATGCCTGCACCCTCCCCTGAAGAGGTTACAGCCAAGAGACCCCACACTTCATACAGCAAACTCCTAAGGAAGAAAGGGAATTTGCCAGAAACGAGGAGCATCAAGCAGCATTTCATTTACTGTGCACATCTAGAAATGTATCTCTTTTCAAATTAAATCAGTGCTCACTCTCTCTCCTCTCCCACCTGATGAACTCCAGGCTGAACCAACCTCAGGCCTGAACTCCAAACCTGAAATCTATTTTGCAGCATGGAAAGTATCCAGCTGTTAATTTGGGGAGAAGAGGGAATTTGACTCCAAATACAATGCCAGCAGGACATTTTATATATGTTCAGTTAAGACACACCTTCCTGACTGCAGCCCCAAATGCCCATTGTGTGTGAATTCAAACTTTAAACTCCACAACTGCTTTGCTCTGAACAAAACTCTGTTTTATCATGGAAATGCAGGTGCTGGGCCTTGGCTAGAGCAGGGCATGGGTTCAGCATCCTCCAGTGGAGCAGCAGGAGTTGCTCCAGCCCTGCTTGCTGCCAAGGGTTTGGCTCCTGCCCCCGGATCCGGGGCTGGAGTGTGCGAGCGGCGGTGCAGCGGGAGCTCTGCAACGAGCAGCAGGTCCTGTGTGACTGCTCAAGCCCCTGCCCACCCTGCACCGAGCCAGAAACCCCCTCTGCCAGGCAGCTCCTGCAGCATATGGTTAATACTCTGCTAATAATCATGGCTGTTAACAGCACCTCACTCCTGCCAGAGCCCCCGGCTGGCACTGGCACGCGGCCGCTCCCAGCTCGGTGCTACCAGCACAGCCAGGGCTGCTCTGCTCCCCTGTCCCCTGCCCGGGGTGTCCCTGTCCCTCAGAGCAGCCCAGCACTGCCAGGACACCTGTGTGCCACCTTCCCACTGCACAGGGATCATCCAGTCCAGCCCTTGTCCCTGCCCAGACCCCCACCAACCCCCCCTGAGCATCCCTGAGAGTGTCCAAAGGCTCCTGCAGCTCTGGCAGCCTTGGGACCATTCCCTGGGGAGCCTGGGCAGTGCCCAAACCCTCAGAGGGAAGAACCTTTTCCTCATATCCAAGCCCTTGTGGTTGAACAGCTCCTTCCATACACAGGCTGTGCCCATCAAGCTGAGCTGCAAAGCCTTGCAGCCACCAAAGCCCAGCCTAATCAATGAGCTGAGCTGCTCACTCGGGTCTATAGGCAGGATGCTTTCTCGAAAGCTCCTCTGCAGATTTGCCAGCCCATCTGGGCCTGATGCCAGGAAGCAGTGGTGAAGGCAGGCTTACAAATTACCTGCACTTTGGGGCAATTAGGAAAGGCAATTTATCTGGGGGTAGAGGTAAGTGTGCTGCCATGCACACCCCAAAGCATCACTGGGCCTTTCCTTTGACTCCTGTTCACTTACGGATTCCTTTGATTTTTGCCCTTTTTGGCAAATTGTAGTGGCACAAAACTTTTGGTGAGTGCTTTGGAGTTCATTATCTAACTAATGGATTTATTTATTAGAGAGGGGATGAGTGTCTTCTTTCAGGACTGCAAGCCCAGTTTGCAGCATCTCACACAACCCTGTCATTTACTGATCCCGGGAACTCATTGCAGGCCATGCCACCTCCTTAGGGCCTTAAAATTCCCTCCCTGCACAACAAAACACAGTGCAGGGCTGGACCACAGACTGCTGGGGCTGAACACATTTTTCCTAGAAAAAAAAGGAATCAAAATACTGATCTGAAGCAAATGCTTCCAGCTGCTCTGAGTATCTACTTTTCCCTCCCCTCTACTCTCCTGGAGAGGATTACTGAACCAATGCTCCACTCCTGTTTATACAAAGAAAAATATAAATACACTTGAAAGAGCAAGTTTAGTGGTCAAAATCCTGTATCCCAAGACACAGAGAGAGCAAACCATGGAGCACCTCTGCAACAGACCCATCCACTGTCTAGGAAGCTTTTCCATTTCAGCTCCTCATCCTTGAGGAGAGATGTTAATATTCCCTTTATGCAAAGTGAGGAGCAGGGTGTGCAGAGATGAGGGTTTGTGAAACAGAGCTGGCTGCAGGCCAGGCTGCACCGGAGCCCATCGGCCAATGGATCCTGCAGGGAAAAGCTTCGAGTCATTTGCTGGCAAATGACATTTGCAGGCCCTGGTGCTGTGAGAGCCACCCCCAGCACCAGCCTTGGAGGAGCACAGGGTGAGTGCTGGTCCTTCCCAGAATTACACCAGTGGAACAGTGCTGAACCCAAACCCCAATTTTTGGTGTAGATTCACCTCCAAGGACAGAAACATTTGTGTACAGAGGGACCAGGTCAAGACTCCTCCTGGGAAAACAGCTCTAGGTATGTAAATGAGGATGGTTGGTTAAATTGGAAAAGAAGATCTTGGGTTTTGTAAAAAGCTCTAAATGGTGAATGGGATTTTATTTTTTTTTTTTTTTTCCTGAGGAGAAAAAGTGAAGTGGGAGCTGCTGCAGCCCCTGTCAGGGAGCAGATTCTGGGTTACTGACCCAAAGGGCAGTTGATGGAAACCCCCAGGGCTCCTGCCAACCTGCAGCATCTCTGAGAGGGACAAATAACCACATCAAGCCCTGAACAGATTCCTGGTTTTACAGGGACATCACTGCAGTCCCTGTTTCAACTTTAAAACATTCTACCAGGAAAGCCCATCACCAGCAATTTAACAGCAACAGCCTCTCAGTAGAAGTATGAAACTGGGAGAACTGGGCCTCTCCTGCAGGAGGGGCTGGAACTGGGCTGAGAGACCCCACCTCCCACTGCCCCCCCTCCAGCACAGAGCCCTGTCAGGACAGGTACAACCCCCAGCTGTAGAAAAAGGTTTATTTCCCAGGGCTGAGCCTCAGCACATCCACAGGTGTCAGAGCCACTGGGACAGCAGGTGACCCTAGTTCTGCCACCTTTTGTCCCTTCTCCTCCAAGGGGCAGGAACATCAGCCCAGCAGGGCAGTGGGCTGGGTGACCCAGGCTGGGGTGACTCTCATGGCCATTCCCCCTCCTGGAGCTGTTGTTTCTATCTCTGCAGCACGTTTGCTTATCTCGACAGCAAGACACACTCTTTGAGTGCCATGAGGGTGCAGCACACAACAGAGGAACCCAACAGACAGTTATTTGCCTTTGAACAGCAGCTCTGCCCTCCACCAGTCACCTGCCAAGGAGAGGTAGCACTGCTGGCAGTGCCACCGTGGGATGTGCCAGGGACTAACCCCGCTCTGCTGTGACTCCCTCAGAGCTGTGCACACCCTTCAGGGGCAACTCTTAGGTCCTGTTTCTTTGAAAATAAACAGCTCCTAAATGCAGCTCGAGGTTTCCAGGATACAGAAGAGCAGAGCATGGGGAGCACAAGTGTCCAACTCCTGCAAAAATAATGCGCTGGAGAGCTTGGACACGTTTCAAATTGTGACAAAATAATCTGTGGGAGCAAAAGTTTAATAGTCTGGATCTAGGGAGAGGAAAAAAGCTTGATTAATCAGCTACTGAAGTTACATCTCTGCACGGCTGCAGAAACAGTCACCCAGTGAGCATTTAAACAGAGAACACACAATTCTATTAATTCCCCCAAAATTTCCCATCCAGAAAAGAAACCTCGAGAAAGCCTTTCCTGCGAGGGAACAACACACATTTGAGGGGAAGAGGGGAGAGGAGGGGCAGAGGCTTTGCTTTAACTTGAAAATAAACAAGTTGCAGCACATGTGCACGCACACAAACACGGCACATCTGAAAGCCATCATGTCCAATTTACAGGCTCACATTTCCTCCCCTGTGCAGCTCCCAGCCCCGGGGCTCTGCAGCCCCCCGGCCGCGCTCGCTCACCATACTGAAGTCCAGCAGGTCACTGAGCTCTTTGTCTGTCCCAACTGCAGCCATTCTCTGCTGCTGCTGATTCATATTCCCACAGACTCAACAGTGGCAGTCCTGGAGAAAGCGAGGGGGAGGGGAGAGAGATATTTTAATGACTACAGCAAACTACCCACCCCATTGATGAATATTTTTAAAAAGACAAGAGCAGAGGGGCAAGAAAAGAAAAGCCCCGAGCGTGTCTGCAGCATCCAGCTCTGGGGCCAGAGCACAGTCGGAGTCCTCACACAGCACCCAGCGGCAGGAACAAGCCTTCTATTGACCAGACACACTTGTATGTTAGTTTTTTGCTGCCAATTCCACTAGTTCAGGCCAGTTCTGTTCCTGGCGTGTGGCGAATGAAGGGGGGAAAAGGAAAAAAAAAAAAAGAGAAAAAAAAAGAGTCAACTCATTTATCAAAGGGTTCAGGCAAGTTATCACTCAGGCGCTTGTCTGGCTCGGCTCGCCCCCCTCGCCTTCCCCCACACTTGCTCCCCGCAGGAGGCTCTCTTGTCCTTGCTGAGTTTTGTTTAAAAAAAAAAAAGTGAAAAAGAAAAAAAAAAAAAGTCTGATGTTACAGCTCTTTCCTTCGGGTCGCCGAGCACCTGCAGCTGCTTTTTCAGGGGCTGTGTTTGGGGATGCCCAGCCAGGCCGTGCTCAGTGAGAACTGAACCTCTCCACTCCCAAAAGGGACTGGTAACAAAAAAAATCTTGTTTTCGGAGTGTTTTTGCAAAAATAAAGCCCTCCAGGCAACCTTACAAGATAGGTAAATATTATTCTTCCTAATTTTACAGATTATTTTTTTTCAAAAGAGAGATTGATCTTTTTGGCCAGCTTGCTATGATAGAAAAATATTTCTTTGGGAGGGAGGAAGAGAGGCCTGGGATGAGATAAAAGATTCCTTTTTTTTTTTTTTTTGGCCTTTTTTTTTTTCTTTTAGGAACTCATTCATGGTTACAAAGGGCAGCTGGCCAATAAATTTAACTCATTAATCGTAAGGTCAAGAAAAAAAAGAAGTAAAAAGAAAAAAAAAAAAAAAAAAGTCCACATGATCCAAAGTGTTTGTAGACTCAGCCTCTACAATTCAATGAAGTTTCATAAAAAAAGGCTGAAATCAGCCCAGCATGTAAAAAACCTTCACGACTAAAAAAAACAGCCCGGGAATTTTTTTTCATTTTTTTTTTTTCATTTTCTTTGAAAAGCCTTTTTTCAAAGTGTCATCAGTGCATCTGGTCAGCGTTTTTAAAGCCACTTTCCCAACCTTCTGCCCCGGTGCCTGAAGTGGGGCTGGGGGACACGAGACCCCGGAGAAGCCGCGGAAGGAGGGAGGTAGAAGGGCACATCTCATCGCAGCCCCCCAAACCCGACAGCCCCGAGAAACCACGGGGACAACGCGAATAAAACCCTTGGCCGCCCCAAAGCCAATATTTTTATTTATTCCATGCACACTTTCTGACTCCGAAGCAGTTCGCGGGGCCGGGGCGCTGGGCCGGGACCCCCTCCCATCCGTCCCCGCACCCCCAGGGTCTCTCCCGGCCCGCACAAAGGCTCGGCTGCCCCGGGACGGGCGCGGGCCCGGGTGAAGTTGTTCGGGAGGGGGTCCCGGCGAGCAGCCCCCGCCCAGAGTGGGGAGCGCAGGAAGGCGAAGCGGCCCCACGAGCCCCCTCCCTGCCGGGGGCGGCAGCCACAGCAGCTGCCCCCGCGCTGGCTCCCGCAGCCCCCGGGACGGGAACGGGCTCAGGGACCGCCGGGGGCTGCGCTCGGCTGAAGTTCGCGGCAGGACCGAGCACCGGGCCCCCCTCCCCAGCCGGGACCCGCGCACCCCCTCCCGCTGGCCCGCACGCCCCCCTTCCCCCGGCCGCGGCAAACTTTGCCGAGGGGACAATAGCGCCGAGCCCGTCCCGCTCCGCGCCCGCACTCCGAGCGCTCCGAGCCCCGCCACACCGGCACCCCCGGGACCCCCGCTCGGCGCAGCCCCAGGGCGGCGCGGCCGGCTTGCCTTGGTTATTATTTTATTATTTCTAACATTTTATTTTTATTTTTTACCTGTTCCAGGCCCGGCGCGCCCGGGGCAGGGGAAGCGCATGAAGGGTGTCGGGGGTCGCGGCGGGGGCGGGGGCGGCCGCGGCGCCCAGGCCCGGGGGCGGCGGCGGCGCCTATTGTTCTCCGCCGCCGGCGGATACAATGTAGCGAAGCGGCGCGATCGCCCCGCACCGGGCGGCGCGTGCGCCCCGGCCCGCCCCGCGGCCCCGCCCCGCGCCGCGCCGGGCCCTAACGCCGCTGCTGCCGCCGCCGGGGCCGCTGCTGCCGCCGCCGCTCCGCCTCCCGCCGCTGTGCTGTCCGCCCGCCCCGCGCTCCCCGCATAGTTCCCCCCGCCGCGGCGGCAGCGGCGGCGTCTCCCCGCGCAGCCCCCCCGGCGCCCGCCTCTGCCGCCTCCCCCCGCACGCCCTCACGACTCGCGGCCGCACGCCCCGCCCCCGCCGTATCCCTCCGCCGCCCGTACGAGCAGCGAGGGGCGGGGGAGTGATAGAGCCCCGCGCGCGCCCCGCGGCACCGGCACACGCGTGGCCGCGCCGGGGGCGGTGGAACGGGGCGGCGGCGGCGCCGCTGGGGCACCGCCGGGACGGGGACTATATTTCCTAGCGGATGGGGACAGGTGCTCGCAGTAGCGGAGGCGGTGACGAAACGGGAGCTCCGCGAGATGGAATGATAAGGCAGAGGGATCTCGGCCAATCAGAAGGCTCTGTCGTGGGGATTGGCAGGTGATTCGGCCACCCAGGGCGCGGATTGTGGCGGTCCCCGCCCACCGAGCGCGGGGGCGGGGCCCGGGGGCGGCCGCTGGTTGCCGTCGCCGCCCGCAGCTCCTGTCGCGCCGCCGGCGGGGCCCCCGGCGGGGCCGGCCGGGCCGGGGTCTCGGGGGTGCCGCTGCGGAGCCCCCGCCCGGCAGCTGCTGCCTCGCAGCGCCGCCCCCCGGGACCATCGCCGAGGGGCGGGAGGGGCCCGGCGGGACCTGCGTGGCTGCCGTGGCCCGGCCGCGCCGCCCCCTCGGGGAGCCCCGGGGCCCGTTCCGTGGTGCCGGGGTTGCGCGGCTGCCACCCGGTCCCGGAGGGGCCCTGCAGTGCAGCGGGGTTCGGATGGAGAGTCCGTGTGTGACACCCTGGGGTGTCTCGGGGTGGGTTGAATGGGGAGAGGCCTCAAATATCGTCTCGTTCCACCCCTGCCCTGGGCAGGGACACCCCCACTGTCCCAGGCTGCTCCAGCCCCAATGTCCAGCCTGGCCTGGGACACTGCCAGGGATCCAGGGGCAGCCACAGCTGCTCTGGGCACCCTGTGCCAGGGCTCCCCACCCTCCCAGGGAACAATTCCTGCCCAATATCCCATCCAGCCCTGCCCTCTGCCACTGGCAGCCATTCCCTGTGTCCTGTCCCTCCAGCCCTTGTCCCCAGTCCCTCTCCAGGTCCAGGAAAAGGAAGATGAACATTGTCTCATCACTGCTGCTCTGTTAAAAGGAGCCATTCAGCACCTCCTGCTGCATTTTCTCTGTGCCCAGTGGCCCTTGGGACTGGTGCCATCCCCCAGCACCCCGAGCCCAGCCACTCCCCCCACTGTGAGTCCTCCTGCCACATCATCCCTCTCCTGCTGCTCCCCCCCTGCCTTGTGCTCCCAGGGATGACAGGGAGAAGATGAAACATTTCCCTAATATAATTATATTCTAATTTTGCATGTGTGGCCATAATTTCCCTGTCAACAATTGTAATTAAACCTTTGAGCTTCACTCTCCTGCTGCCAGTGGCTGGGCAAAGCCAAGTGTTGATGGGATGGGATGGGATGGGATGGGATGGGATGGGATGGGATGGGATGGGATGGGATGGGATGGGATGGGATGGGATGGGATGGGATGGGATGGGATGGGATGTGCCTCGCTGGTTTTCCACAGACATCTGTGGCCAGGACAGTGTGGGATGAAAGCAGTGAGGAGATTTTCCTGCTCTGAGCTGTTTTGGTCACTTGTTTCTATGTTGAATATCAAATTTGCATTTCACAGAATGGTTGGGGTTGGAGGAGACCTCTGGAAATCATCCAGTTCAACTTCCTGCAGGGTCACCCAAAGCAGGTGACACACAAACACATCCAGGTGGGTTTTGGAGTCTCCCTTTCTTGGACAGAGACTCCACAGCCTCTTTGGGCAGCCTGTTCCAGAGCTCTGCCACCCTCATGGAGTTATTCCTCATGGTGAGGAGGGACTTCTGGTGGTTTAATTTATGGCCACTGCTCCTTGTCCTGTTGCTGGGCACCTGAACAGAATCTGGCACCATTCTCTTGGAGATCCCTGTATGGATTGGTGAGATCCCCTTGCAGTCTTCTCTGGATTAACCAAGCCCAGCTCCCGTGGTCTCCTCATCCGGGAGATGCTCCAGACCCCAAATCATCTTTTGGACTCTGCTGGACCCTCTCCAGTGGCTCCTTGTCCTTGTCCCAGACCTGGACACAGCACCCCAGCTGTGCCTCACTGTGGCTGAGTGAGAGGCAGGATCCTCCCTGCCCTGCTGGCCACACTGCCCAATGCCCCCAGGGTCCCATTGTCCCCCCAGCCCCAGGACACTCTGCTGCTCAGGGACAGTTTGTCATCCACCTGTCCTTCTCTGCAGAGCTGCTCTCAGGGTCACTCCCAGCCTGTGCTGGGATTGCTCCTCCCTGGGTACCTGACCCTGCCCTTGCCCCAGCTGAACCTTCTTAGGTTTCTGTCCACCCACCTCTTCAGCCAGTAATTAATTAGCCTGTTATTAATAATGCCTCCTTCCTGGGCTGGTGGGTGGCAGCATCATGGCAAAAAGTGTGTCCCCAGGCCTGCTCTTGGGGAACTAAGAAGGCTTAAAACTCCTCTGACATTGTGGGGTTTTTTCTTGAAGTTGAGAAGTTCCCCCTTCAGTTCACAGCATGGCCCCTCAGTTTCCCATTTCAGGCTATTTTGGTAGGGCAGGAGGAAGCAGGGGGGATGAGGGGATGCACAAAGGGGCACCATGGGGATGCTGTGCAGACATGTCCACCCAGAGGTGACACCAGAGGGGCTCTGGTGACATTCCCCACCTGGAGATGTGCTGGAGCCTAAGGCTCAGGGACAACCTCAGCATGCCCATGGCATCTCCTGAGGTGGGGTAGGGCCATAAAACAAGCATGGACAGCACAGAAACACAGAATCCCGGGACCTCCTGAGTGGGAAAGGACCCACAGGGATCATCAGAGCCCAGCTCCTGGCCCTGCACAGGGCAGCCCCAAGAATCATCAAGATTCTCCCAAGAACCCCAAGAACATCTCGAGTTCTCGTGGTTTGCATCCCCTGGGCCTTTGGGATGGAGTTTTCACCATCTTCACAATTGGTTGTTCTGATAACACACAGCTGATAAATAAGAAAATAATGCTGAGGTTGTGTCCATGTGCTGGAAGCTGTGGCTGAAATGAAGCAGTTCCACAGTGACTCCTGCAATGCTCAGAGCTGGTGGTGCCAGGGGAGAAAAGTGTGGTGGAGGCTCCAAAGGCAGCATTGTCCAAAGGAGGAGCTTTCCCCACAGGCAGGTCATCCTCCACAATGTCATCCTCAGCTCTGCTGCACTGGGCAGCTGTGGCTGCCCCTGGATCCCTGGAAGTGTTTTGACCAGCCTGGGTGGGGCTTGGAGCACCTTGGGATAGTGGAGGGGTCCCTGCCCACGTCAAGGGGTGCAACTGGATGGGTTTTAATGTTCCTCCCAACCCAAACCATCCCGTGACTCTGTGATCTCCCCTGGAAGAGGAGCAGTTCCTCTGGCTGGGCTTTTCTCTCTGGTCTCTGTGCCTCAGTTTCCCCCTGTGTGATGACATCAGGGCCATGCTCTGCTCGTGTGGAATCCTTGAAGTTCATTGTCTGTGCAGTTGGGGGTGAGCCCCCCATGCCTGGGCAGGGCAGCCCTGAAGGAGCCCCTGGCAGAACCTGCCTGACCCAGGGGGGCTGAATGAGGTGTCCTGGCCCCATTCCCAGAGCCAAAAACCAGTCCAGGTCACTGAGATCACCAAGGAGTTGCAGGTCTCATTTGTGTCTTCAGAGCTGCTGGTGCAGAAGGAAAGGCTGAGCTGAAGGTGGAGGATGGATGGATGGATGGATGGATGGATGGATGGATGGATGGATGGATGGATGGATGGATGGATGGATGGATGGATTGTTCAAAGGCAGCTTTGGGGAAGGTTGTTCTGTCTCTGCCCCCTACCTTGGCCTGTCAGTGTCTCCAGGGCACATTCCTGGTTCATGGGGGTCTGGAGAAGGCTCCCTGCAATCCTTGGCCAGGAGAGCTTGGGAATGCTGGGCTGGTCCAGCCTCTGCACAGTGGAAATGGGTGGGGGAGCTGTGTGACACCAGCCTCTGCCCTCAGAGCCTCCCACCCCCTTTTACAAAACTGGAATTAATGAAGTACAAGTCGGTGCTGGGCAACAAAATAAGCTTTAGAAAAAATAATATATATACTGGAGAAAAGTGCCCATTTCCCTGGAATTTCCTTCGAGCTGGGCTGGGTTCCTACCCTGTGATTCCCTGGGCAGGATGCTGCCCCCTCCAGCGACCCAGACCCTTTTTCCCTCTGTCAGTGACTGATGCCTGGGTCTGGTGGATGGGCCAGGAGCACCCAGGGAGGGCTGCACTGAGCCCCTGCCCCAAACACGAGGAGCTCCCCCGGCCGTGGGGAGGGTGTCCCACCCTGCTGGGACACTGCAAGGGCCACTGGCCGGGAGCTCGGGGCTCCCCGCGGGGTCCTGGGGACTTTAAGGAGCAGGTTTGAGTTCATATTTGCATTTAGTCACAGTGTGAGTCAGACATTCCAGCCCCGGCTGCCGAAATGCCTCAGCTCTGACTTCTGATTTCCCACTGCAACCTTGGGTTGGTTTTTTATTTTCTTTTTGTTTGGTTTTTTTTTTCCCTCCCCTTTTCTCTTTCCCTTTTCCTTTCTCTTTTTTTCTTCCTTTCCCTGTCCTTTGTGGCCAGCCCCATTTCAAGGGCAGCCCATTGGCACTGGGCACAGGTGGATGGGGCAGGGGCATCCTGCAGTTTATCCTTCCCTGTAGCCCTGGGAAGCCAAGGGAGAATTAAACCCTGCCAGGTGGAGGGGGTTGAGCCAGGGAGCCCCCACATCCCTCCACAGTGCTGGGGGGGCACAGGGGAAGCCACCAGCAGCTTTTGGCTCTCCTGGCCATTGCAGAGAGGTCCCAGGGCAGGGCAAAACTGGGGGGGAGGAGTGGGAGGAAATGGGACAAACTGCCAGAACAAGCCCAGCAGACCCTCCCCTCTGCTTCGGGGAACGTGTCAGGCTTGTGCAGGTTTGTTTGTCCTCAGCAAAAAGCCAGTTCTTGATTTGTAAAGTTTTTAATTAAAACTGACCTGGAGCTCAGCAGGCTCGGAGTGGAGCTGCCTCCCCCATGTGTCCCCCCCTTTCTGTCCCCCTGCACCCGAGCTGGGTCCCACAGGGACATCAAGGTGTCAGCCCAGACGTGGGGGCTGTGGGACCCCCACAGCAGGGGCTGGGGGCAGGAGCTGGGCTGAGTGCTTGGCCAGAAAGGCGATTTTGTTTTTGGTTTCCTGGATGATGCATTCCACATGGCGTTGCATCACTCACAGCTGTTACATCACTTTAGCCAGGAAATTTAAAACAAGTGGCCTGGGCTGGAAATGGTGGTTTAATTATTATTTATGGAGAACAACAACAACAGCCAGAGAGAAGAAAGGCCTCAAAACTACTTTTTTTCCCTCTTTTTAAAGCCCGCCCATGTCTCACATTACAGCGACTTTGTCCCAGCTCTGTCCCAGCCCCTGTGGTGGGGAGCAGCCCCCGGGATGGGCTCCCAGCAGGGTGATTTTGGCCTTGGCTTGGCTGCTTTGGCCACACTGTCCCCTTTTTTCCCCTAGGGTGTCCCCTCCTTCCTGCCATCCCCGCAGAGCTGGGACACCCTCTGCCTCCTGGCACCCAGGGGACACTTGCTGCACCAAAGGGTGAGCCTGTGCCACAGGAGCATCCTTGGCTTCCCTTGCCATCCTCCCTTCAGGTGCCATTTGTCACCAGCAGCCCCTGCCATTGTCCAACCCTGCCAGCTGAGCTGTGACACTCACTGTCCCCCACGGGCACTCTGGAGACACAGGACAGACCCCAGTTCATCCCTGCCTGCTGGGGCTGCCCCACAGGGCATCTGAGGGACACTGGTGGATCCCTTTCTCCAGCCTATTTCACTCCGTCCAGCCGTGGGGACAGAAGTGATGCTGAGAGCATTGTCATCCTCACTGTCCTCCCTGCCTGGAGGCACCAGGGACCCTCTTCTTCCTCTCCTCCTTTGGGCACAGCATAGAACAGGACACCAGTGGCACTGCCACCACCTCGGGGGTCCCTGTCACCAGTGCTCCAGGCAGGACAGGGGGCAATTCTGAGTGCAAACCCAGAGTTTTGTGCAAAGTGTTGAAAAATGCAAAAGCACTCCATCGGCGGTGACACAACCCCCGCGGTCACCTCCTCTGGTCACCTCCCTGGCCACCTCCTCTGGTCACCTCCTCTGGTCACCTCCCTGGCCACCTCCTCTGGTTACCTCCTCTGGTCACCTTCCCTGGCCACCTCCCCTGGTCACTTCGGTGCTGCTCACCCTCCTCACACCCACCAGAACCACCCCCAGTCCCTTGCTCTGCAGGCTGCTGATGGCTCCTCTGGGAATGCACCCCAGCCCTGAGGGTGCTCACAGGGCTCTAAGAAAGTCGTCCCCAAATTTCTGGTTGTACAGAAATCCCGCCCTGGCTGACCCAGGTGAGGACCAGGTCCTTGTGCTGTTTTCCCTGAGCAGTGGGACATCATCCCACACAGGCACAGCAGAGTTGGGGATCCTTGGGGAATTGCTTGGGGAGTTCAGAGGACTTGGAAAACAGCTTTAAAATCGGCAAAAATAAAAGAGCTGGGGTGCTGAGAGCAACCTGGGAATGGTGAGGAGGAGGAAACCCGGCATCCCCGGCCCCAGGTGGGGTCCCCCGGCGCGGCTGCAGCCCAAGATAGAATCCGCCCACGGGCAGGAAACCCTCAGTGCGTGCTCACAGGGCGGGGGAATCTCCTCTGAATGGAAAGAAAAGGCGCCCTCGCCCCCAGAAACCATCTCAGCCCCATCCCCGGGGCCGGGGGATCTCCGGGGGTGCCCCCGAGGGACCGTGTTCCCCCGCCAGGGCGTGGGGGGAAGCCTAGAAAGGGCTGGGAGAACCTGCTGAGGGAGCCTGGTCTGGGCAGAGGCACAGCAGGAGACTCTGGAAAAGGGGTTGGGGACAGGGGGAAGGAGGGAGAAGGAAGGTGGAAGATGGAGCAAAGGAGACAGATGTCATAGGAGTTGGACACGGAGCAGGGACAGGGACAGGAGCCTTGCCCAGAGGCTGCCCAAGATGCCAAATGGGGCATCCAGCACCTTCACAGGTGAGAACAGCAGGGCAGCTGTCAAACCTGAGGGTAAATATTGCCCAAGGAAGGGGACAGCACCCAGGAGCTGCCAGTGTTTCCCTGCCAGCTGGACAGATCCCAGAGCAGGGGTGGGTGCCCCACAGTGAGGAAGGGACAGGAGGAGATGGAAAGTTTTCGATGTCATTTGGATGTGAGTGTGCCATTCTTTGGGCACTTTTCCTGGTTCTTCCAGCTAAACAGCTCAGTGAATTCATCATTTCCATGGGAGAGGATGAGGGAGTTTCAGTCTGCAAATGTGCCCTGAAGGGGAGCTGATCCAAGCTTGGGACACCAGGAGCATGGTGGCCTTTGTGCCTTTGTCTCAGGGGTAAGGACAGGACACTGTGGGGCCTCTTTGGGACCCAGTGGGGGATTTCCCTCCCCTCCCCAGATTTCTTCCCTTAGTGGGTTTTGTGATCTGATGTCAGGTTTCAGCTTCATTTGAGGAGCAATAGAAACCAGAGTGAGGTGAGTCTGTGCTCCAGGCTCTGTCCCCAGTCCATGGCAGAGGGTGCCAGATCCCAGTAGCAGCTCTGCTGTAGCAGGAGAGGGCTCAGCCAGGAAAGAGGAACCCAATTTTCCATCTCAGCCCCATTTCCCATCCTCCCTTCTTGTGGTCTCAGCCCAGGATGGTGTGGGCACTGCCTGCCCCTTCTGCCTTCCCCCTGCTGGCATTGAGAACATCCCCTCTGGCTCTGTCCTGTTCTACATGCACCGTGTCCCACTGGGTGTGACTCTGGCATGAATGGAATCCTGGAACATGCTTAGTTAGAAGGAGCCCACAGGGATGATTGTGTCCAAATCCAAACCCTGTCCAGGAACCCCAACAATCCCCCCCTAAGCATCCCTGAGAGTGTCCAAACATTCCTGCAGCTCTGGCAGCCTTGGGACCATTCCCTGGGGAGCCTGGGCAGTGCCAGCACCCTCGGGGGAAGAACTTTTGCTGATCAATATTCCCCTTGTGTGACCCCTGAGGGACCTAAATTCATGGCTGATCTCCTCAGCAAAGGGCCCAGGGCTGGCTGTGCTTTTCCTGGGGATACAACCCCACATCACCTTATCCTAGAGGGTGCTGGAGGCTGCAGCTGCAGAGCAGCCCCAATCCAGCCCTGTCTCCTGGGCAGGGCTGGGCACAGGGTGCTGTGCATGTCCCAGCCCTTGTCCATCCTCACCACAGCTGCAGATGTGTCTCTGCTGTGTCGTCCCACCACAGCATCGCTTCTCTCTCACTTCCCCAGGCTGAGATGTTGTGTGGGGGGAACCAACCTCAGCAATCCTGGTAAAATTAGAGACCAGCATCCCTGAGAGCTCAGGTCACTGAGCAGAGGGAAAGGAGCAGCAGGAACTGCTGCAGGGCTGAGCTGTGGCCAGGGGAGCAGAGCAGCCTCCCTGAGCTGTGCCCTGTGCCCAGGGCAGGGAATGGGGCTGTGCCCTGGCACAGGGCAGTGGCAGCACTGGCTGCGGGTGCCTGTTCCATGGCTGGAGCTGTTGGTACCCCCCTGGCATTTTGCACTCAGGGTTTTGTGGAAGAGGGGGGGGGCACAGAAAGGACGTGGGATGAGATCCAAAGTGGGTTAAGGGACACTGAAGGAGAAAGAGGAGGAGGCTGAAGTGATGCTCAGCCCTGGGCATGTGAAAGGACAGAGCAGCACAACCCCTCTGCCCCAGCTGGCCAGGAGTTTGTCACTGGCGGGGTCAGGAGGGGACTGAGCACCCCGGGGCTGGGCTTTGGGGGACAGGGGACATTTAGGATACAGGAGGGGCTGTGACCCTGGCCACGGGCTGGTGGGGTGCCAGCAGCCCTGCCAAAGGCTGGGGACACCCCATGGCCCCCATTGCCCTTCAGCCCGTGCCTCACAGGGCAGGGGGAGCCCCGAGCTGCGGGAGGGGCTGGGGGAGGGTGCAGGAAGCAGATTAACGGCAGCCACTCGTGAAATGTAGGGCAGCCCCATCTGTCAGGCGCTCCCGTTCGGATCCGGCTGCGATGCCTCCCCCACCTCCTGCAGCCCCTCCCCACCCTGCTCCTGTAAACCCACATCCGGGGGGGCTGCGGGAGCTCCTCCGAGGGGGAGAGAGGGGGCCTTGGGCTGGCAAAGGGGCTTTTACCTCTGTTAAACCCTGATGTGCCTCTCGTTCCCACGGGGAGCCCCTGGCCAGGGCACCCGCTCGCCTCCAACCCAGAATTTTGACAGACAAGAGTTTTCTCCTCTTCTGAGGTCTCAAAAGCTGGGCAAAAGCTGCAGCTCAAGGAGTCAGGGGGTTATTTAAAATCAGGTGTTTAAGGAAGAAAGGAGTACATTTGGAGATGGGAGAGGTGGAGGTGACTTTGGCTGGCCACGCCTGTGGCCAAACCCGGCAGTGCCATTGCTGGACTGGCTTTGGAGCTGCTTCCAGGGCTTTCCATGGCTGGCAGGATTGGAGAGCACCCAGGAGCTGCTGGGGACAGATCTGCCAGCCCCAGGAGGTGCCAGGGCTGGCTGGAGCACGGAGGAGCCTGGACAGGCTGGGAGCTGCCCTGGCAGCCCAGCCCCTCACCAGCCCCAGGGAAAGCCCTCAAGCCCTTGATGAAACTAGAGATACAAAAACCCTGCCTGCCCCAGAACCTGCCCCTCTCCCACAGAGCATCTTGCTCAGATTTTGAGCAAAACCAGGCAAAAAGCAGCTTGGAACAACCTGCTCTGCCATCAGCTCTGCTCAACATTTGGCACTGTAGGAGAAGGTGCCACTTTTTCACACCAGGAGATGAGTGAAGGGACAAAAATCTGCCTAAAATGAAAATGGACACGTGGGTGTTGCCCAGAGGTACACAGAGTGCCCAGAGCAGCTGAGGCTGCCCTGGAAGTACTGGGGAGGTTGGACAGGTCTTGAAGCAATCTGGGATAGTGGAATATGTCCCTGCCCACGGCAGGGGGTGGGACAAGATGGGCTTTAAGGTCCCTTCCAGCCCGAGCCAGCCTGGGGTTCTGTGTGTGGAACCGGGGGCTGCAGGATGTGTTCACCCGCTGGGGTTTGCACTGACCTCACTTTACCTCGGCAGCCTCAGACACCTGATCTTATCTCGGCATCGAGCTGTGCTGCAGAGAGACGAGTGCCAAGAGCCTCAGCTTCCCCTGCCCTGCCTGCCAGGGCACCCATGGGACACCCACAGCACCCGTGGGACAGTCACAGCTCCCATGGACACACACAGCACCCGTGGGACACACACAGCACCCATGGGACACCCACAGCACCCGTGGGAAAGATACAGCACCCGTGGGACAGACACAGCACCCATGGGACACACACAGCACCCATGGGACACCCACAGCACCCGTGGGACATACACAGCACCCATGGACACACACAGCACCCGTGGGACACACACAGCACCCATGGGACACCCACAGCACCCGTGGGACACACACAGCACCCATGGACACACACAGCACCCGTGGGACAGACACAGCACCCATGGGACACCCACAGCACCCGTGGGACAGACACAGCACCCGTGGGACACACACTGCATCCATGGGACACCCACAGCACCCATGGGACACCCACAGCACCCGTGGGACACACACAGCGCCCATGGACAGATACAGCACCCGTGAACACCCACAGCACCCGTGGGACACTCACAGCTCCCATGGACACACACAGCACCCGTGGGACACACACAGCACCCATGGACACACACAGCACTCGTGGGAAAGACACAGCACCCGTGGGACAGACACAGCACCCATGGGACACCCACAGCACCCGTGGGAAAGACACAGCACCCGTGGGACAGACACAGCATCCATGGGACACCCACAGCACCCATGGGACACCCACAGCACCCGTGGGGCACCCACAGCACCCATGGGACACACACAGCGCCCATGGACACACACAGCACCCGTGGGACACACACAGCACCCATGGGATACACACAGCACCCGTGAACACACACAGCACCCGTGGGAAAGACACAGCACCCGTGGGACACACACAGCACCCGTGGACACACACAGCACCCATGGGACACACACAGCACCCATGGGATACACACAGCACCCGTGAACACACACAGCACCCGTGGGAAAGACACAGCACCCATGGACAGACACAGCACCCGTGGGGCACCCACAGCACCCATGGGACACACACAGCGCCCATGGACACACACAGAACCCGTGAACACACACAGCACCCGTGGGAAAGACACAGCACCCGTGGGACAGACACAGCACCCGTGGGACACACACAGCACCCGTGGGACACACACAGCACCCATGGACACACACAGCACCCATGGGACACACACAGCACCCGTGGGACACACACAGCACCCATGGGATACACACAGCACCCGTGAACACACACAGCAACCGTGGGAAAGACACAGCACCCATGGACAGACACAGCACCCATGGGACACCCACAGCACCCGTGGGACAGACACAGCACCCGTGGGACACCCACAGCACCCATGGGATACACACAGCACCCATGGACAGACACAGCACCCATGGACACACACAGCACCCATGGGATACACACAGCACCCATGGACACACACAGCACCCATGGGACACCCACAGCACCCGTGCGACACCCACAGCACCCATGGGACATACACAGCACCCATGGGACACCCACAGCACACATGGGACACACACAGCATCCATGGGACAGTCACAGCACCTGTGGAACACACACAGCACCCGTGGGATACACACAGCACCCGTGGGACAGACACAGCACCCGTGGGACACCCACAGCACCCGTGGGGCACCCACAGCACCCATGGGACACACACAGAACCCAGGGGACACCCACAGCACCCAGGGGACAGACACAGCCCCCCAGTCAGGGCACCCACACTACACCTGTGGGGCACCCACCTCACTCAGGCACAGCCCCGTGATCTCATCACAGGAATTGAGACACACAGGGGGAGAATCTGCTCCGTGCAGGGGACCAGTGACTGCTCTCAATACTCAAACTCCTCCTGCAGCACCCATCCCCATCTCCATCCCCATATCCATATCCAAATCGATCCCCATACCCATCCCCATATCCATCCCCATATCCATCCCCATATCCATCCCCATACCCATCCCTATATCCATCCCCATATCCATCCCCATACCCATACCCATACCCATCCCTATATCCATCCCCATATCCATCCCCATATCCATCCCCATACCCATCCCTATATCCATCCCCATATCCATCCCCATATCCATCCCCATACCCATCCCCATATCCGTCCCCATATCCGTCCCCATATCCATCCCCATATCCCCCTCCATCCCCAGTGTCCCAGGGAGGAGAGGCTGAGCTGCCTGGCACCATCCTTGTCTCCTTTCCCCCCATTTCTCTGCTTTTTTGGCTGTGCCGTAGCTCTGCAGGTGCCCGGGCTCTGTGGGTGCTGTGCCCCACAGGATGGGCTGAGGGGCAGAGCCTGGTGTTTATCCCTGATTCTGCCCCCCCCACACTTCCAGAATAAAGCTCTGATGCAAAAATCTTCAGCTGCTCCAGCCTGTTTTCAGCAAGATTTCTCTGGGATTCAGACCTGGCTGTTCTCTTTGCCTGGTAGCTCATAAACCCAAATGTTGCCATGGTTTTCCCCAGAACAGTGGCAGGAGACAGGGACGGGGTGCTGAGGAAAGGAACGTGTGAGCCCTTCCCCCCATAAGTGCAGGGAGGGTGGAGGGTCACTGCTGTGGATAATTGCCATTTTTCCGTGTTCAGGCAGAGCTGGGCAGGGGGACCTGCACCCCCAGCCCTGCCTCCACTGCCGCTGCGGTTCCAGGGCCCCCCGGGGCAGGGTGACAGCAAGATGCAGAAGGCAGGATGTCACCTCAAACCTCAAGAGGAGCTGCTGCCGAGGGGGAGGGCGGCCGGGATGCTGGGGGGGTTCGAGGCACTCAATGTAAACAGGGGTGCTCCTTTCCCAGCCGGCTCTTTGCACAGCCCCCGACGTGCTGAACATCCCCAGGGGGACAGGGAATGGCCAGCGGGGTGGGGACACGACCGCAGCAGGGTGTGTGTGACTGCAGAAAATGCTCTGATGCCCTCAGGGTCCTTCTGGAGTGGTGGCATGAGGGTATCCCCATCTCTCGGGTCTGCACAGCACTGCGATCTCTGGAATCCGCCGGGAGATGGATTTGACAGCTTTGGGACAATGGGTGGGGACCCTACAGCTCCCTAAGCTCCTGGGGGAGAGGGAGATAAATGGAGCAGCTCTGCCCTCAGCCCTCTATGTCTCTGGGCTCAAGAGCTGGTTTGAGACCAATTTATTGCCCATCAGCACCACAAATCCCTTTAGCTCATCCATAATCCACAAATCCCTCCCTAGCCCATTTGGGGCACAGGAGCCCTGAAAGCTGGACCCGGGAGCTGCGACCACATCAGCAAGGACGGGACCATCCCTGGGGAGTCATCCCTAAATTCCTAAAGCACCCCCAGAGCCCTGCTGGCACCCGCTGACCCTAATGGGGCTAAGGAGGGGACAGCCGGGGGTGGCAGTGCCCGCTGTGGTCCCACAGGTGGAAGTGTCCCCACCTCTGCAGGTGCCCTCAGAGCAGCCACAGTACACACGAGGTGCTCCCCTTCCCAGGGATGGAGCCTGGCTTCGAGCTTCCTGCGGGAAAAGGAGCGATTTCAGTGCTCAGCATGGAGAGGGGGGCACGGGACGGAGGAACCGGGGCTGCCCCCCTCCCGCGGGGAGCTGAGGCTTTGCGGCTCCGCAGGTGCGCTGTGGGGCTGCCTGGGGGAGGGGGAGCACGGCGGGTGGGGCACGGGGACCAGGGGGTTGTGTCTGCTGGTTCTGCTACCCTGGCCAGGGGCTCTGTCCTGTTGGCCACAGCTCCACCTGGCCCGTGTCGCCTGCCAGCCCCGGGCCCCGCGCCGGGCAGGGCAGCGGGGACCGGTCCCTGTGAGTGCCAGCGGGATGCCCGCGATGGGGATGAGCTCAGCGCTGGCTCCCTGCATCCTCAGAGAGCCAGCGAGGCTCCAGCTCCGGCCACAGCTGCCTGGCCACCCTCGGGGCCACAGCGTGGGGCAGGGGGACCATGGCAGGGGGTCCCGAGCCTACTAGCAACAACTTCTATGGCTTTGAAAGCAAAAAAAAAAAAAAAAAAAAAAAAAAAAAGAACCCTGCACCCCCACGAGCAGCTGTTTCTGTTTGCCTGTCTCCTTTCCTGCTTTTATTCCCTTTTTTCTTTAATCGTCTTCCCTCGCCTCGACCGCATCGACGCTAAGATGGAGCCGCTCCCCTCCCTGCGCCTCCCTCAGCCCACACCTCACCTCAGGGGCGACAACGACAGCTGCAAGGGTGGCGGGTGTCCCTTCCCCCTCTCGCACACCCCTTCCCGTGCCCCTCCTGTCCCCAGCCCCCCGCCGCTGCCGAGCCCCCCGAGCCGGGCGGCCCCGCAGCCTTTTGCCTTGACATTTGAAAAATGCCAGGCTGAGCCGGAGCCGGCAGCTGCAGGGTGGCACGCCGCCAACTATTTCGTTTTGGGTGGGTTTCGGTTTGTTTTCCGTGGCGGACGCCGCTGGCGGGAATGGAAAGGGGAAGGCTGAGCCCCAGCCCTCGGCCGCCAGGTTTGGGGGCACCCACAGGTGGCTCGGGGGAGGGCGGTGACCCCACAGACGGACACTGACCCCATGGCCGAGAGCTGGTGGCTCTTGGGCTAGGGCATCACCTGCGTGGCTGACAGCTCCCCAAATCCTGCGGGTACCCGTGGGTCATCTCCCCACCCTGAGTCCCCACCTTCCTGGTGTCCCCGTGTCCCTGTGCTCACCTGGGGTGCTGTCCCCAGCGCGGGGGCGGGAAGAGAGGAACGCACCAGGTGATGCTCCAGCTCTCACGGAGCAGGACGGGAGGATCCCGATGTGCTGAGACCCCGGGTCCTTGCAGAGCCATGTCACCGGCCAGCCCGGGGTGTCACTGGGAGAGCCCCACCCCACTGGGACCCCGCAGGGAAGAGTCACCTCCTCGCCTGGGTGTCCCCAGTCCCTCTGTGGGCCCCGGGGAACGGGCATGGCCCTGGCACAGGTCTCGCTGGGGGCTGTGGCACGGAGGGAAGGGAAGAAAGGAGTTGTTTTTCCCTGCCCTGTTGCAGGTGGCCGAGTCCCCGGCTGCTGCTGTGGCTCGGGGACGGGATGGCACAAGGGATGGAGACCTCCTCAGTGCCCCTGCCCTCCTCGGCTGGGGCAGGGGACAGCAGCCGGCAGCAAGGACACCACTCGGATACTCATATTTTTTATTCATGTAAGCACCATAAATCTGCCTGGCTGCTCTTTCCCTGACAATAGAATTCATTATGATGGAAATATCCTCCGGAGGACTGCAGCTTAATTACCTCCTCATTTGCATTTTTGCATATTAATGACTGCAGAGCTGCTAATTTTGCTGCATTATTTTAAAGGCAAAGCAGCCCCGCTCCTTCGTTGTCTCTCCTGCCATTTTCTGTTCCCTCACTTTGTCCCCGCTAGGGCCGGAGGGGCTAGGGGCCGGGCTGGCCGGGTGCCCCCGGGCGTGTGCCCGCTGCGGTGGCCCCGCTCTGTCCCAGTGCCACCCTCGGGACTTCCAGCCTTTCCTCCCGGCACCTCCGCCACCCCTTTGGACCACCCAGCCCCGTGGGTGGGGTGTCCCTCGTGTGGGATGCCCAGGCCAGGTGCCCGAGCAGGGTGTCCCCGTGATGTCCCCGGGATGTCCCCGGCTCCTTGGTGAGCGTTGGGGGCGGCGTGGCCGCCTGCGTCCTCCGCGCTCCCGCCCATTGTTCTGGTGGCGGTTTTTGGGCAGCGGTGTCACCGCCTGTTACTTCCACTCCACGGCTCCAACCGCAGCGCTCCGGGCGGGGGCGGGGGGCGGGGGGGGCTCGGCCTCTCTCGCTCGCCGGCCCCGAGCATCCCCGGCACCGGGCGGGATGGTATTTCGGGTCGCTTCCCGAAATATCTGATGGGAACAGGAAAGCTCCAGGGCATGAGGGGATGCTGAGCGCTCTCCTGCCTCTCCACCGGGTGCTGTGCCCCTGTTCCGGCTTTCCCTCTGTCCCGGGCTGGTGTTTGGGGGGCCCATCCCGGCTGCCGGAGTCCGGCTGAACCCCAGCAAAGTCCCGGGTGTGCCCTGGCCCCAGCCCCTGACCCCAGCCCCTGGCCGGGCTCTGTCTCCTCTCCCTTCCCATGTCCCACCCACGACAGAGGGGCAGAAGCAGAACCAGGAGTTTCCCGTCCTCGGCCGCAGCTCGAGGCGTGGCTGCGTGTCCCGAGCGCCAGGTGACCCCGGTGCCACCAAGGCAGGGCTGCCCAGCGGGTCCCAGCCCGGCTGGGGACACCAAGGGCGGTGCAGAGAGGGGCTGGGGTGTGACCCCCCCTGGGAATGCTGAGCCCAGCGACAGGAGGTGGGGTGGGCAGGGACGGGGCTGGGGACAGGGACAAAGGATGGAGACGGGACCGGGCACAGGGGAAGGGACGGAGCTGGGGCCAGGGGCGGGGACAGGACAGGGACAGGGCTTGGAACAGGCTCGGAGATGTAGCTGGGATCGGGAATGGGACTGGGGAGGGGGGCAGGACTCGGGACTGGGCTAGAGACGGGACTGGGGACCGGTACAAGGATCGAGTCGGGGCTGAAGACAGGGACAGGGACAGGGACAGGGACAGGGACAGGGACAGGGACAGGGACAGGGACAGGGACAGGGACAGGGACAGAGCCGGGCTCGGGGACAGGGCTGGGGACAAGGACAGGACAGAATCGTGTCTGGGGACGGAGACAGGGTCAGGGGTTGGGGACAAGGCAGTGCACAAGAGCAGGGCTGGTGACAGCAGGACCGATGACTGCGACAGGGAAGGTTACAGAACGGGGCCGGGACCAGGACACAGGGACAGACACACAGACACAGGAACCAGGATACAGGGATAGGACACGGACAGACACAGGGACAGACACAGACACAGACACAGATAGGACATGGGGACAGAGGGAACAGACACATGGACCGGACAGGGAGAGACACAGGGACAGACACAGACAGAACATAGGGACAGACACACGGACAGGACATAGGGACAGACACAGGGACAGACACAGACAGAACATAGGGACAGAAACAGAGTTAGGACACGGACAGACACATGGACAGACACAGACAGAACATAGGGACAGACACATGGACAGGACATGGACAGACACAGGGACAGACACAGACAGGACATAGGGACAGAAACAGAGTTAAGACACGGACAGACACAGGGACAGACACAGACAGAACATAGGGACAGACACAGGGACAGGACACGGACAGACACAGGGACTGACACAGAGACAGACACGGATAGTACATGGGGACAGACACAGGGACAGACACATGGACTGGACAGGGAGAGACACAGGGACAGACAGACAGAACATAGGGACAGACACAGGGACAGGATATGGACAGACACAAGGACTGACACAGAACATAGGGACAGACACACGGACAGGACACGGCCGGGAGGGCTCGTGGCGTCACCTGGCGGTCACTGAGGGCACTGCAGGGCCGCGGGTCCGGGGGGCTCTGGGGGCGCGGAGGGGTCGGGGGGACACGGGGAACCCTGGATGTGACCCATGGGCCCTGCACGGGGGATCCCCCGAGGCCGGGTTGGGTCTGGGTTCATCCCAGACCCTTTCTCAGTTTCACCCATCCCCTTATCTCCCCGGGGACCTGTGCCCAACATGACCCCCCCGGGGGACGGCAGTGGTCCCAGGCGGGATCCTGGGGACAGGGCGGAGGCGGCTGCGAGACCCCCGGGAGAGGGGACAGCGCGGGGACAGCGAGGGGACAGCGAGGGGACAGCGCAGCCGGGAGGGGCAGGACCTGCCCGCTAGAGGGCAGCGGAGCCCAGGAATTGGGGTTCCGGCAGGACCCGCAACCTGCGCCCCTCACCTTGTACCCCTCACCTTGTGCCAGTCATCGTGCACCCCTCACCCTGCACCCCTGCAACCCTCACACCGTCCCCGGCCCTGCCACTCACAAACTCTCACACTTCACCCCTCCATCCTATATTTCCCCCTGCATCCTTCATCCTTCACCCACAACTCATCCTGCACCCCTCAGCCCCCCACAGTGCACCCCTGCATCCCTGCACCCCTCCATCCTGCCCTGTATGCCTCTACCTTTCATCCTGCATTCCCCACCCAAATCTCCTCCCTTGACCTCTCTCTGCTTCTCCCCCTCTCCACACCCCATGCCTGCCCTTCCCTCTCCCCAGCTTTTCTTCCCACTCCTCACCAGCTCCCATCACTCCTGGGTTCCTGCTGTGCTACCCAGGCCTTCCTCTGTGCCTCAGTTTCCCTCACAGGTGATCTGGTACCCCCTGGCACCCCTTGGAAGGGAGCTGCCCCTTGGGTTCCACCTGGCTGGGAATTTAACCCTCACCCTCCCCAAACCAGCAGCATCCCACTAATGCAGCAGCCCTGACATTCTGACCTGCCCCAGCAGCCCCCTGCATCCCAGAGCCCCCCATCCATCCCTGGGGACCACTGGTGTCACCGTGGCAACCAGTGCTGGTCAGCAGCCGGTGACCTGGGTGCCCTGGAGGGAGCCCTGGGCCTGGCTGGGGTCAGCGGGGTCAATCAATCTCATTGCTATGCACAGGGCCCTTCCTTACCTCCAGAACGAGTGCCAGGCCTGGCAGCCCCAGGAAAGGGGGGGGGGGGGGAAGGGACAAAACAGGGGCAAAATGGTAGAAAAGCAGCTCAGAGGTTTTATTTTCCCAAAGCCTGTGCCAGTGTTCCCCAGGATGGGTCCCTCCAGGGCTCTGCAGGGAGCACAGGACAGAGGGAGGTGCTGGGATGGGATCTTTGGGCAGGGTGGGGGTCTGGATGCCCAGAGCTGGGTGAGGGGATTCCCAATTCCCAAATCCCTCTGCCCATGTGGGTGACCACCACTCCCATCAAACCCCCACATCCTGCCAGACAATGCCAGGAAGGGGTGGGGGGAGAGGGGGCTTTGCTGGACCCCAGCAGCTCCCCCTGCCATGGAGGGGAGGGGGCAGGCATCCCTGTGGCCCCCCAAAAATGGGGAATCCCCCTAGGGAGGGCTCAGGGGGCTCTGATTGCTGAGCAGGGGAGCTGATGGCAACTCCATCTCCCCATTGCTCTGAGCCTTCCTCACCCTCCTGCTCTGAGCCTGCCTCACCTTCCTCCATCCCCCCCAGCTCTGAGTCTTCCTCCATCCCCTTTTCTCCGAGCCCTCCTCCCCGCCGCCATCCCGCGGTGTGTCCGGGTGGAGCCGCGGCTCGGGGCGCTCCTGGCCTGGCTGAGCCCCAGCAGACTCATCTCCCTGCGGTGGATCCGTGCCCGCAGCTCTGCTCGCCCTGCCGGGCACCGGCCGGGTTCGATCCGGCCCCGGGCAGCGGGGGAATGGGATGGGATGGGATGGGATGGGATGGGATGGGATGGGATGGGATGGGATGGGATGGGATGGGATGGGAGGGGACACTGAAACTCTTGGGGGACACCCCGGACTGGCAGGGCAGAGGGTGGGGGACACCCCTCGGGCTGTCCGGGAGGCCGGCGGGGTGGGAACCCCGACTTCTCGTGCAATTCCCACCCTAGGATACTCCGTGGCTCAGGGGTGCAGCCCCCTTGGGTGCAGCCACCGTCGGACAAGGTCCCAGCCCAAAAAGCCACCAGGTCCCAGCAGAGGCTGCTCGGGACCTGCATTGCCACCTCCTGTCCCCCAAACCAGCCCCCCGAGGGACACCCCGAGCCGGGGGATGGCTGTGGGGAGGGGACAGTGGCTGTCCCCATAACTCTGCCGCTGCTCCCCGAGCCCCCCCAGCTGTGCTCGGGGGCTGCAGCCTGCGGAGGACAGACACGGCGTCTCCAGCACAACCACACAGCCTGGGGAGGGGAGGGGGCTGCTGGGAAGAGGCTCCCCCCGCCCCGCACGGCCCTGCCCGCATTTACCGGTACTGGGCCGCCAGCACCGTCTCGGGGCTTTCCCAGTTCGCCCAGTTCCTCCCCGGGGAGACAGCGGCTCCGAGTCCGCTCGGGTCCCGTTTCCAGCCCCCGGGGTCCCGACAAAACCACGCAGAGGGGACACCAGCTGCTCCTCGGCTCCCCAGATTCCCGTTTTGGGCACCCGGGGACCCCCCAGGATCCCGGTGCTCCCGTTCCTGCTCCCCCCGCCCCCGCATCCCGCCGGGAGCCGCACGTGGCCGGCCCTGACGGCGGATTGCAGCTGACGGCTGGAAGATGGATTTATTGCAATGATGCAAAAATTAGTTTATAGAATATATATAAATAAAGATTTCCTTCCTTGATGGGCAAACTCAGCACAGCAGCAGCTCTTCTGGCAGGATTTATTAATCACCCCAGGGCTGCTTGTGCAGTGGCAACAGATTCCCAGGGCAAATTGGGCCAGAGGTGCTCTGAGATGGGGCAAAAAAATCCTCAATTTTAGCTTCTCCTGGGACCAGAACCGGTTATTGCTGCTGTGGGCAGGCCTGGCAGAGCAGAGCATCTCCCCCAGCCCTTAAACTCTCTGCGAGGAGAACTCTTTCCAGCTTCCTTGGGTATCCAGTGACAGGACAAGGTGGAGAGGATTTAAGGCGAGGGAAGGCAGAATTAGATGGGATTTTGGAGAGGAATTGTTCCCTGGGAGGGTGGGGAGGCCCTGGCACAGCTGTGGCTGCCTCTGGGAGTGTCCAAGTCCAGGTTCGATATCGGGGTTTGGAGCAGCCTGGGGCAGTGGAAGGGATGCTACGAGATGAGCCATCCATCAGCCCTTGGCACCCAAATAATTTTGGTATTCTGGGATTCGCCCTGCTGGATAAACACGGGGAAACTGAGGCACGGCTGCAGCGCGACTTGGCTGAAGCTGAGGAGGACCAAAGCGAGGATGTCGGAGCCTGCGCTGGCTGGAGTATCACAGGGGGCTGATGATCTTCTGAGCTTCCTCTCGGACCGGGGGGAGGAGGCAGCGATCCCGGCGGGACCCTCCCTGCGCTGCCCGAGGTGAGGCTCCCCTCCCCGGCAGGAACCCCCTGTCCCCAGCTCCCCGCGGGGGCTCTGGGGTCTCAGCGGGACCCCCGGGCCCGGGCAGCCTCGGGGGGCGCCGGGCAGCGGCGGGGCACGGGCTGCTGCTCTCTGTGTCTCCTTGCTGGGCGGTCGATCCCCAGACAGACTCCTCGCCTTGCTGCGTGTGCTCTTTCGAGCCCATTGATTTCCCTGAGTAAGTGAGTTTGTATGGATCATGCAGCATGCAGGCTGGGCTGCCCAGCGGTGCAGCAGCCGGCGGGGGGGAGGGCTGCGAGGGGGGGCACGGGGAGAGAGCAGAGCCGATCAATATGGACAGTGTGAAGTGAATTAATGGAAGACGTAGAGCCTGGCTGACAGCGCTGCCGGGGCCGCGCTGCCCTTCGGGGGCTGCTGGAGGCAGCTGGCCATGCCGAGAGGGTCCCCGGAGACCCCGGCCCTGCCCGGGGATGCCGCTGGGACATTGCGGCTCTGGAGCTTCTCCCCGACGCGAGGTTCTGCTCGTGAGGCTGTGCCCAAGGGTGGGATCCCAGCCCGGCCAGGACTGTGCCCACAGCCAGGTATCTCCGGGGTGAAAGTGTGGCGAACACAAAGTTATCAGGGGGGTGTTTGGTCAGGGTTCCCACGAAAACATTTTGGGGATGTGATGAAACAAAAAAAGGGGGGAAACCCCCCCAGTTTTCTATGAAAATCTGTTGGCTTTTCCTTCCTCGTGCTCGGAGTGGGGTGCAACCACACCCTGCCTAATTCCAGCTCACAGCTCCAACATCTCCTTTGCCTGCTCGGACTGTTTTGTTGTGAGCTTGGAAAAAAAGCCAAACATTAAAAATCGCCCCGAGAGTGTTTCCCGTGGCGCTGAGGGGGCAGGAGAGCCCGGGACAACCGCTGGCAGCAGCAGCAGCCGCAGGTCATTCCCGGATATGGAATGCTCAGCCCGGGGTGTAGCGGGGAGATTCCCAATTCTGGCAATGCCAATCAAACAGGGGCACGTGCTCAGCGCAGAAACCTCCCAAACGCCACGAAAAACGAGGCATTTTGCTGGCCATGCCTCTTGCTGAGGCTCATTAGGTTCTTTTCAATTGTCACAGAGTCCCAGAAGGGTTTCAGTGGAAGGGACATCAAAGCTCATCCAGTCCCAGCCCAATCCTGCCACTGTCCCAGGCTGCTCCAAGCCCCATCCCCTGCTCTGGAACACTTCCAGGGATCCAGGGGCAGCCACAGCTGCTCTGGGCACTCTGTGCCCCCTCACAGCCAATAATTTTTTCTTCATATCTGATCTAAACCCACTCTATCAATGTGAACTCATTCTCCCTTTTCCCATCACTCGAATTCCTGATGTAGATCCCATCTCCAGCTTCTTTTAATTATCTTCTCTCTTCCTGGCTTGTCTTTGCTGGAATTGAGACACAGAGGAGGCGACGCAGGTTTGGTTGGGTTTCAGTGCTCAGGGATTTGTGAACGGGAGGTTTCCCTGCAGGGCTCTCGGGGCTCTGGGCTCGTTTTGCTCGGGCTGGGCAGGGAGGAGCCACCGCGGCCACCTGAGACAGCGGCTCCGGGCGCTGCCACTTCTTTTTGTCACTTTTATAACGGGACCACGAGAGCCTGAGAGAAGGAGGGCAAGTCCCAAGTCTGGAAATCCGGGGTGCAGCCTTTTGGGACGCTTTTCTGCTGCAGGGTTAAATCCAGAGAGGGCTGCAGGGAGGCCATGGCCACTTTGGGGCTTTGGGAGCTTTTCCCCTTTGGATTTTGAGCAGGAGGGGAAGCTGTTGCAAGCAGTGCTGGGAACACACTGCAGGTGCTCCCCGGAGCTTTGGCAGCAGAGGGGGAACACCCCGGGGGTTTGCCCAAGGGCAGGGCTGGCCTGGAGCTGAGGACCCTGTCCTCAAGCTCACAGTGACAGAGGTCAGGGCTGGGCTGAGCATCCTCTGCTCCACAGAACCTGCTGGGCAGGTGGGATGAGGAAGTGTGGGGATGCTGAGGAGGGGAAAGATGAGTCCATATGGAGCTGCAGAGCAGGGAGGAAGCTGCTGGCAGAGGCAGAGCTGTGCCCTGGGGATGGCACCCACATGTCCCTCACACTGTGACACAGGGACATGGCACAGACAGGATGTGATGGGTGAAGGGTGTCACCACCAGCCCAGGGCTGTGTCCTGCCTGACAGGTGAGACCTGGGGACACGAGACTCCCCTGGGCTGTGACACGAGGCAGATGGGCCAGGGAAGGGGGAGGAAGAGGAGCTCTGGCCCTTTAAGAGAATAATTTCGGAGCTGGCCTACTGAGTTATTGATTGGCGCTATGGTAACGTATATTAGATTATGTATGGCTGGAAATGTGTTGTGGACTGGGAGGCTTGTTTGGGAAGCCAGCACTCCTCTTCTTGTAAAGCAGCTCCCCGCAGAGGTTTGGGCTGTGCAGGGTCTGTGCAGTGGCAGCTCTGAGAGCTGAGCACAGGCAGGGTACGTGTGAGACCCTGGCAGCCTTGGGATTCTCACCCTGGGGGCTCCTCTGGGCCACAGGGACCCTGAGGGGTCTGGGACCAGAAGGGTGTTATCAGATAGGTGGGGATACCTGTGGGATTGCTCAGAAGTGATGAAAGCCACAGTGATTTTCACCTCTGGTCTTCCCTGGAAAAGGCAAAGCACTGGGGAAGGACCCAGTCCCGTGAAACAGGGCAGAGGAAATCTCTGGGTTCAGCCCAGGCTCTCCATCTGCCAGGGCTTTGCCTTTGGAGCTGGCCAAGCACAGCTTTGGCTGTGGCACAGGGAGGGCAGGGGGCTGTGGGCTGGGTGGAGGGGTGTGGATTTGCCAAAATCCTTTTCCAGACAGCTGCTGCTGCTCCAGGTCCGGGGTGTGCTCTGGCATTGCAGGGGAGGCTCATTGCAGCCCCACTGCTGGGTTTGAACAGGGAACAAGGAGAGGAGCTTCGACCAAAAAACCAGCAGTGCCAGGGGGGAGCAGCTCCTGTCTGGGCAGGAAAAGCTCTCAAATCCTGGACTGAGCTCCCTGTGCCCATTCCCTCACCAGGAACGTGGCAGGATAGGACTTACCTTGCCCCTGCCCCTGCCCCTGCCCCTGCTCCTGCCCCTGCCCTGCCCCTGCTCCTGCTCCTCCCCAGGAGCTCTCAGAGCTGAGGAACCCCAGCTC